>NC_063341.1:10207328-10247905 GCF_021869965.1 Rhincodon typus
TTCAGAAAATCATTTTCTGAAGAAGGGTCTAGGCCCGAAACGTCAGCCTTCCTGCTTCTCTGATGCTGCTTGGCCTGCTGTGTTCATCCAGCTCTACACCTTTTTATCTCAGATTCTCCAGCATCTGCAGTTCCTACTATCTCATTAATATTCAGCCCTCCAGCTTATCAATCTCGCCAAACAGGCTCGAGGTCAGAAAAACCTGACATGGAAATTGGAGTATGCACTTGGCAGACTCAGTTCGCTGCTTGGTCTGAATGCTTCCTGTGTTACTTCCAGTCAAACCCCATGAGCCTGGGGCACCAGCCACCTGACCCACATGACATTGACATCTGCCGTCTGCCAAACCTTCACTATGATCCTGGCAGTTCTCTGGTGCACTGGCAGTGTGGTTTGGAAGCACAGATTCACAGTTCGTGGCGCACCAGCAACCAGCATTGAAAGGCTGCATTGGGCACAGCGCACACAGAGCAACAGGCACCCAGCTCAAGGACTAGAACAGGCCCTATCTCAAGGCTGTTCACTCACTCCTTTTGCATTCACTGGCTTACCACTTACTGTACATTTGCAGCACCCATGCCTTGCCTTGCCTTGCTGTAGTTAGAAAACTAGGCAGCTAGTCTGGCTGGTCAGCAATCCTCAATCTAGGGTTACGTGACAAACACATGGCATGTGCAGCAAGCAGGCAGCCATGTTTCAAAACCTTGGCAGGGGTAGATCTCACCAAAATTCATGGAGGCCCCTTTCGTTCAGGGGTTCCCGGCAGAGAAAGTCAAGGACAGTCTCCCATACCAGTCCAGGGGATTGACCGCAATCAGCCTAGGTGTCTCCTGGCACCGCCTTTCTCCTTTTGAGGAGTGGGTACCTAGGCTGTGCCTACATCTCCTTCCCATCATAATGCCTTCAGTTGTGAGGAGCTATGTCTGGGCCAGTGGAGTATAAGTGGGAATGTATCTCCAGCGCTGGCTCTCCATTGGCCAATGGAGATGGCCGGATGGTCACGTGGCTTGCTGCATAGAGGTAGCCAACGAGAACCATTGACTTATTTCTGCCTGTCTGCCACTGCCCCTCCTCCCAGTGCATTATGTAAAGTTGATGATTGCCTGGGTCTGAACAGGTACCTGGTCTACAGCGGCCCTCAGAGTGCCAGCGGCCTGGGGCATTTCTTCATCAGCCAGCTGCGAAGCTGTCGCAGTGAGGAGCTCACCAGATTGTGTTCCCAAATATTCAAACACTCCCACCACGGGTTCAGAATCTGAACTGGTGGGTGTGCAGGAGGGAGCCTTGCCAGTGCTTCATCTTGGGCCTCAGTACTCTCACCCTTTGAGTTTTCAGGTGGGCACTTTTGTGGGAACTGGCTGTTTCTCCAGAGAAGTCACGGGGAGGCTAGCAGTACCTGTGAGGCACAAGAGAAAGGAGTGTCACAGCTAGTTGTTATAAGTGATGTGTAATGATTGAGAGTGAAAGCACAGTTAATGGGAAGGCATTGGTGGAATAAAGAAAGGCCTTGCAGGTTTGTGTGGACATAGAATTTTCAGCACCCTTGCAGGGTTGGTCCTGGTCTTCTCCTGTTGAAGTGAGGAATCTCTCCTCATAGCCAGCTAGAACACAAACATCGGCCATTCCCCAGTCCGTACACATTCTCTTTGCCCTGTTATAGATTGTCTTCTCCCATTGTGATAGAAAGGAGGAAGGGAAGGATCGAGTGACCATTCATCCTGGTGCATGTGGGGTGAAAGGTGATGAAGGACTGACGAGGCAGCTGGGTTAGCCATGTGGGAAACTGGGGTTGAACGAGGAGGGGAAAGTGGCACACATGGTAATGAGAATGGCAGAGGGAAGAGTGTGGCGCTTACCCTGGCAGACAATCTTGGCAGCACTGTTGTCCATTCCTCTGTAACCTAGAGACAGTATTGACCCGGGTGAAAGCAGAATCTGGTGACATAGCCTTCTCTGCTGGCCGTCTGGGAAGGGGACGCCTCTCCTCTGCCCCAACCCTCTCCCTCAGGAACTCCAGCTCCCTGTCAGAGAATCGTGCTGTCACCTTCCCCCATCTGCTCCTAATTCCAACTCTGTCTGTCAATAACAGGGCCTACTTCACAGTGCCAGTACTCACCTAGGTGAACAGTAGCTTTTTAAAGATAACATGGTTGCAAGGAATACTGTTCTTCTGACAGCTTTCTGCTGAGTTCTGAGTTGTTCTGTATTGTTTCTTAGTAGATGATGCCTTGGCCAGATTACTCTCATTCTAAGTAGGTACATCTGCCCATGATTCAATGTAAATTGTCCCTAAAATGGAGGGGTGGCAGATTTGGAAAAGCCACATTTAACAGAGGAATTAGAATCAATAGACATGGCTAGAGATATGGAAGAGAATTTTTTTTCAAATAGAGTCTGTGGCTGATACAATCTGATGACCTGTACCCAGATCCTGTTGTGTGTTCCCGTTAATATTTGATTTTTTTTTTAGGGTTCCTTGATGCCACACACTATCAAATGCAATCTTAATCCGAAGCGCAGCATTGATGTCAAGGACAGTGACATTCGCCTCACCTCTGGAATTTAGATCTTTTGTTCATTTTTCTTCCTCCTTCAGGGGATGCGGGCTTTACTGGCTGGGGCCAGCATTTATTGTTCATCTCTATTTGCCCTTGAGAAGGCAGTGGTGAGCTATCTTTTTAAAGTGCTACTATCCATTTGGTGTACGTATACCAATAAACCTGTCCACATATGCATCCGGGCTGTAATGAGGCCAAGAGTGGAGTGGCACTGGTGACAACTACATTGAGTATCAGTGAGAAGGTTATTGCTAAAGTGCATCTTGATAGCACTGTTAATACTTTACAGATGAAATAGAGTATTCTAGTAGTGTAGAGGTTGTCCAGGTTGCAGTTGTTCTGCTTTTCATGCAAAGGAGACAGCTGAAGAATTTTCCACATTGGTGAAAATGCAAGTGTTGTAGCTGTACTCAAACCATGAACTGGATTTTATGTTTAACAATGCAGTGAGGGAAGCAGAAGGGCAGGTGCGCAGTCCGCTCACTCTGCTCCAACCATTGTACGACGTTGAATCAAACATTGGCTGGCCAACATGCAGCCGTCCAGAGGAAATGCCTGTCCATTGGCAGACTGTACTTGCTGCCACCCAGAAGCATGCTCGGTAGCAATGAAACGCCTCAAATATAATGAAACAAAGTGCAATAAATACCTATCAAACGCCATTGTCAGCCCCAGACTCCGTTACTGCGTACAACCATGGACCTAGTGGCAGGCTTTTTCATTCGTTTGTGTACCACCCTGCATCACTAGCATGACTCACCTCCAGAGCTGTTCCTGTGTGCCTCTCAGGAAATGGAGTGAGCTATGAAAAATTGCACTCGACTAGATTTCCAACAAGCTAAAGGGTCACCGGACCCAAAACGTTAACTCTGTTTCTTCCTTCACAGATGCTGCCAGACCTGCTGAGCTTTTCCAGCAACTTTGTTTTTGTTCCTGCTTTACAGCATCTGCAGTTCTTTCGGTTTTTATTAAGCTAAACGGCGTGTTAATGGACTTTCCATAAATGTGGGAGAAGTTCCGGTATTGAAACTCTTTCACGTTCCATAGCATCAGGGACTAGAGAAATGGTGTCAAATTGTAAACTCGGTGCATCACGTCATGTTTTACACAGGGGCAGAGGTGGAAGGGGCATTCAATAGCTGCCCACACTGTAATAAGATGCAACAATGATAGTTAGCCTATTGTAGAACAAATCTGTAAAGTATCGTCGCATGATTTTTCATTACACTGACTTATTGCTAACTCTTCATTCTGATTTTGAAATTTTGTTGGGAGCACTGTTGTCTTGCTGCAGTCTCATTGCATCTCCATCATTAAAGGTGCCTATCACAAAATATATGCTGTTAGTCAATGTTGTGACGAAAAATGTAACCATTTTTATTGTTGCTACAAGTGTTGAAAAGTGTTCTATGCTGTGAACTCACATCTTTATTGATGTTCAGCACTATTCATACGTATTAAACAAGAAAATTAAGATTTAACTACTCGTCACTTAGCAGTTAGCACTAATGCATTTTTGCATAGAGCAAGAACAATGGTCAGGTTCTTAAAATTAGAAAGCCTGGCATCAAACTGCTTTTTTTTTAAAAAATTCATGCCTTGGAAGTTATAGCGATGGTTTATTGTTAATAAATTTATTGTGGACTTGAAAACAAGGTTAGTTAGGTTGAGTTAAGATGCAGACCAATCATGATCTAACCAAATAGTGCTTCAGGCTCAAGGAGCTGCATGGTCTACACTTGTTTCTAACTTCCTATATTTATGGATCAAAGGTGGAAGCAATTATTTTCAAAAATGGAACTTAGGTGTCACTGCTGAACCAGCATTAATTGCCCAGCCATCGTTCCCTTGAGAAGGTGGTAGTGAGTTGTTTTCTTGAACCACTGTCGTCCATTTGTTGTAAATCCAGGATTTAGATCCAGTGACACTGAAGGAACGGTGATATAATTCCTATCTAGAATGGTGAGTGGCTTGGAGGGGAACTTGCAGGTGGTGGTGTTCCTATGTATTTGCTGCACTTGAGCTTTGGGATGGTAGTGGTAATGGGTTTGGACAGTATCATCTACGGAGGCTTTGTTAAGCTCTGCAGTATATCCTGTTTTTGGTACACATTTCTGTGACTGAGTATCGGCAGTGGAGGGAGTGAATGTTAGTGGATATGACGCCATTCAAGCGGGCTGCTTTGACCTGGATGGTTTCAAGCTTCTTGAGTGTTGTTGGAACTGCCCCCATCCAGGCAAGTGGGATGTCATAGAGTCATACAATATGGAAACAGACCCTTTGGTCCAACCAGACCATGCCAAACATAATCCCAAACTAAACTAGTCCCACCTGCCAGCTCCTGGCTCATATCTCTCCAAACTTTTCCTATTCATGTACTTATCCAATTGTATTTTAAGCATTGTAATTGTACCCACATTTACCACTTCCTCAGGAAGTTCATTCCACATGCAAACCACCATCTGGATGTTATACTAACTGCCTGCTCTGTGTAAGAGTGAATGTGGTAGGTTGGAACATCTAAACAAGTTGACTCTGTAAAAGGAACATCGATGATGATAGCATCACTAGTTGGTTGGTTTGCTGCAATTTGAGGATGTTGAAAAGTTTGTCACGATGTGGTTACCTTGTATTGTCACTTGTGAAAGGTGTCACAGTAGAATGAATAAGCTGCATTTGCTTTCACAAGTAAATCGTCCATGTTATTATCCTCAGACAGTCATATTCCTGGAGCCTGATTTCTGAAGGTCATTCAGCCTCCACTGCTTGCTTTCCCTTTGGGTTCTCGCTTTCAATTTCCTAACTGATCATCTCACTGCCAGTCTGTAGATCTGACTTTTATGCCTTGTTCAGTCACGTTACTGACTACAGTACTTAACTTCAATGTTCACCAACACTATTGGCAGATTTTCTGGCTGACCTTGGAATAGGTATTTGTGGATGTCACTAACATAGAGGATACAGTGTGTCTATATTTCTGCTGTCAATGTGGGCTTTCAGAGGTATTTTGTAAGGTTTTGTACAAGAGGTTGTAGTAAAAGTGAGAGCAGATGGAATTGGAGATAAATTTTCGATATGAGTCACAATCATTTGTTGGGAGATAGGTGACAGGGCTCTGGGATAAAGGAATTTTCAAATTGGCAAAACGTAACAAGTAATGTTCCCAGGAATTCTGTGCCGGGTCTTCATTGTTCTGTGTTTTTCAATGACAGCAAGGAATAAGTAAAGAGCCCTGGGTCCACTGCTGATGATTACCATTGAAGTATTGCCATGAGTGCAGAGCACCTGAAAGAAACACTGATAGACTGAGTGGGCAAAACTGTGGCAGGTGAAGTTCAATGTGGGCAAGTGCAGCTTCATCCACTTTAAGACTAACAATGGTTGATCAGCGTATTTTTTCTAAATGGTGAAAATTGGAGCATGACAGCCAAAAATCAATTGTAAAAACCAGTGAAATGTTAAGATTTTAACTCAAAGGGATTTGAATGCAAATAGTTGGAAGCTATGCAATGCTTTAGTTTAGACCACTTCTGACGGATTTGGTTAAGTTCTGGATGCCTTATTCTCAGGAAGGATTTTTTTTCCTCAAAGGAATGTAATATAGATCCACAAAATCAATAAGGAGGGATTCAAAGAATTAGCTTGTGAAGACATGAGAACCAAAGCTTCAAAACTTCATCTGGTTGAGATTCTCAAGTTTTACTTACACTATGATAATGTGGCAGCTTAGGGAGAAATCAATTCCTCTGGCGAAGGTATGCATCTTCTTAAACTAAGAGTTTGACAGCGTGGGAAAAAATCAGGAATAACTTTAATGCACAGAGGGTGGTGAAATTTTTTTGCCTATATTGTTTCCACTAAAAATTACAGTCATCGATTCAGGGTTGTTGAGGAAATTGTAGGGTACGGAAACAAAGCAGATTGAGGCAAGATACAGATCAATCATAATCTAATTCAACAGAAACATTCAGTTCCTTAAGGCTGTACCAGTCTTGCTAAGTTTACCATGGGATCTGTACCAATAATATATATTCCAGATTCCAGGTGCTGACCAGTAATGGGTTAGGTGAAAACCCAAACATGCAGAATGGCCTATTTCTATTGGTTTAAATATAAACCACAACATAACATCAATGGCAGGCACAAAAGAATTCCAATACTGTCCTGGGACATGTCTCTGGAGAATGATTCAATACAAACTTGCTGCCTCATTTTAGCACAGCAACACATTTCAGATGAAATAAAGTCAGATGGTGACATTGCAGTGATAGTCTTTACATCACAATCCGTGTCCCAGCGAGTTCAGACATCACCATATGTTTACAAACTGCATGTATTTGAAAGGAGGGGTCTGCCTAACCAGTTTAAGTCACTGCAATGGAGTTTCACTGAGTGTTGTACTAACTGGCTTCTCTGTAGGACTGAATGTTGCCAGCTGGAACATCTGATAAAGTTGACTTTGTAAAACAAACATCATCAGTGATAACACCACCATCAGGTAGATTCACCGTAATGTTGGACAATGAAAGGTCTGCCTCAACATGATTATCTTGTTTTGTAATTTTTGAAGGACATTGCAAACCCAGTAAAATTGCTTCACATTAGAACAGAATAGCATTTGCTGTCAGAAGGAAAAATTTCCATGTCATTGTTCGCAAGCAATGCGTGCCTGGAGCCTGATTTCTGAGGGTTAATAAACTCCACTGCCAGTTTGTGACCTTGGTATTTGTCTCTTGTTCTTAACCATGTCTAACTATGGTACTTAACATTATTGAAAGTTCTTCGAAGACAGTGGCCATTGGTGAACAAATTAAGTCACCACGACTTTGTGAAGCGTAGATTTTCTAGCTAATCCAGTAAAAGAAACTTCAAGATGTCACTAACATGTTGGAGAGGGACTGTCTATATAGATATTGTCAATGTGGATATTCAGGGGCATTTTGTAAGTTTCCAAATATGGCATCTTAGTGAAAATAAGTAGATGGAATCGGTGGTAGATTTGTAACATGATGTGGTGGTAATTAGTTGGGAGATACAAGACAGAGTGCTGAGATAAAGGAATTTTGCATGGAGAAACTGTAGTGATTGGAACCAAGTAGATCTTGTTGACTACGAGATCCTTGATTGAGATTGTTAACCTGGGCCAATCAGGAAAGCCCTGGCTGACCAATATAACCAGGAGATGCACAAGTAAATAAAGGGTGACTTGATGATGGGGTACTGGCCTCTGTCCAGTTATTTTACCCATATGTTACGGTGTCCAAACATGTTCTTCCTACCACAGTCTGTGACTTTACACTTCTTTACATTGAGCTTCATCTGCCAGATATCCTCAAAAAACAATTAAAGAAACATATAACCAGGAGACTAGAATCTCTTCAGTTCAGGCCATTGACTCTGAGCTGCCTGGCCACAGCCAATATACTGTGTACAGGTAAACAAAGGGGGACTTGGTGACAGAATACCAGCGTCAGTGCAGATATTTCAGTAGCAACAGGAGAAAACAGGGCTTGCCTGAAGAGCATTCACTTCCAACAGTCATCTTAGCGTTCTGGCATGATGCCTTTATTTGGGAAGTTTGACTCGTTTGATCCTCCTGTTGAAGCCCAGTATGCGGAAAGAATCCGATAGTTTTTTCCAGGCAAATGACATTGGGGTAGATGAAAAGCAAGGAGTAATCCTTCTGACTGCTTGCGGACCCATAGCATTTTCAGTTATAAGGGGTCTAACTTTCTCAGAGTCACCCAATACTAAAACCTTCCAAGAGTTGACCGACTTGGTTAAGGAGTATGATGATCCCAAACCTCCTCCAATTCGGAGACACTATCAGTTTTATTTGGCTGTTAGAGAACCAGGAGAATTGATATTGGGATGTTTGACAAGGTTGAGTTAGCTGGCAGGGGCATGTGGTTTTGGGTTAACATTGAATGAGATGGCGAGAGACCATTTGGTATGTGGGATTAATGACATCACTATGCAGAAATGCAAACTAGTTGAAGCCCAACTGGACTTCAACCAGGCACTGGAATTAGCCGTGTCATTAGAAAATGTAGCAAGTGGAGCACAAGAGCTACAGGAAATCCTAATGGAAGTGGATTCCCTCACCTATCCAATTGGGCTTGGGGAACACCGCTTGAGTTTGGGCAATCATACTGCCTCACGCAGGCCGTATCCTGAGCAGAGGGACCCTCGGCCAGCCCACAACACAACCCCACAACAAAGCCAAGTAGCTGGCCAAGTAGCAAAAATGTTTTGTAGGATCTGGGCCAGCAAGCCATTTTAGTTGCTGCTGGTATGCAGACTCAAGACAGCGAAGAAATTATCAAACCAGTGCTGTGTGCGGAATTGACTGCACCAATCGTACTGATTGTGAAGCCTGATGGCTCACTTCACCTTTGTGGGGACTTTAAGCAAACTGTTAACCGCTTCTCGCAGATGGATAAATACCCAATCCCTCGCAGAGAGGACTTGTACACAAAGTTGATGGAGAGGCTGTTCTTAAAGAAGATGGAGATAAGCCATACCTACCTGCAATTGTGACTGGATGACGAGTCCTAGAAGTATGCCATAGTTAATACCCATAAGGGTTTGTACCAATAAACGAGACTGCCATCTGGGTTATCATCAGCCTGCGCCCTTTCCCAGTGCGCCATGGAGGACATTTTACAAGGGCTACGCCAGGTTGCCAGTTATCTGAATGACGTACAAATAACAGGGAAGACCAATAAAGAGTACCTGGAGAATTTGGACATATTGCTCAAACATTTCTCTCAGACGGGCACACGCCTTCAAAGAGAAAAATGTGTGTTCCAGGCATCCCAGCTGACCTACTTGGCTTACAGAGTTGACAAAATTGTGTTACGGCCATTGGAAGATTAAGTGAGAGCAATCAAAGGTGCCATGCCTCCTATGTCCGAACTGGAACTTATGTCTTTCCTTGAGTTTGTGAATTATTACAGAAAATTCACACATAACTTGGTCTCCATCTTGGCACCCTCACACCTGCTATTTTAAAAAAGCGTCAACCTTGGAAGTGGTTGCATAGTTAACAAAGTGAAAAAGCAACTACCGTCATCTAAGATGTTGGCTCACTATGATCCAAAGTGAGAGGTAATGTTGACATGTGATGCCTCCCTTTGCAGTATCAAGGTAATGTTGGCTCACCGGTGGCGCAGCAGAGAGGAATGCCCCATTACGTATGCTTCCCAGATCTTGGCTGATACCAAATGCAAGTAGAGAAAGAAGGTTTCGCAGTCATCTTTGCTGAGAGGAAATTCTACCAGTAGCTTCACGGACAGGAATTTGTCACAGTAACAGATCACAAACCCCTGGTAAGGCTACTGAAGCAAGACAAGGCCGTGCCACCCATAGCTTGCGGTAATCAACATTGGGGCTTTATTCTCAGCGTGTACAAGTTAGAACACCGTCCAGGAAGACCAGTTGCTAATGCGGATGCCCTGAGCTGCCTCCTACTGGCAGATACTCCACCGATGGTGCCTCCCCTAGGAGAACCTGTTTTGGTTTTAAATTTCCTGGATGCCCTTCCAGTCACTGCTGACAACATCCAACAGTGGACACATTTTGGTTCCTGTCCTAGCCAAACTAAAACAGCTAGTGGTAATGGGAGAAACAGAAGGGCTATCGCAGCCCAGATTGAAACCTTTCTAGACCCGGTGAGACCAGATCACCATAGAGGATGGAATTTTACAGTGGGGTGTAAGGGTGATCGTCTACCAGGGTCACCCAGGGGTTTCCAATATGAAGATGCTAGCAAGAAGCTATGTCTGGTGGCCAAGGTTGGATACCAACATAGCTGCCTTGGTGGGGCAGTGCCCGGAGTGCCAACAAGGACAAACGTTGCCACCAGCAGTGCCCCCACATTCACAGGAATGACTGGGAAAACCCTGAACTCGGCCTGTATCGACTACGCAGGTCCTTCCATGGGCTCAATCTTCCTGGTCATTGTGGATGTCCCTTCAAAGTGGTTGGACATGCGTAAAGTTTGTTCGGCAAACTGGGGGATGACGACTGAGAAGCTGCAAGCATTGTTCAGGATACATGGTCTCCCGGAAGTATTGGTCATGGAACAATGGGATGTCATTACCAGCAGGGAATTGGAATATGTCCTAACATCAAATGGCATTCGGCACGTAAGGACAGTTCCATACCATCCATCACCCAATGGTCTAGTGGAAAGAGCGGTCCAAACATTGAATGCAGGCTTAAAGGAGCAGTCTACAAAGTCACTTGATACCAAACTGTCCCAGTTCCTGTTCGATTATAGCACCACACCGCATGCAACTACAGGGATAGCTCCAGCAGAGTTGCTGATGGGGAGACCTGATCTTCCTAACCCTGGGGGCGGGGGCAGGTAGTGAAACGCAGCAGGAACACCAGTGCAGGCCACATGACCCCTCTAAGCGAGAAAGACAATTTAATTCAGGGGACGAAGTTTGGTAATGGAACCATGAAAATGGCCCTGTCTGGGTACGAGGCGAGATTGATTCAAGGTCAGGTCCAGTGATGTATAATGTTTGGGTAGGTAATACGGTCCTGAACAAACATGTGGATCAACTGAAAGCTGTTACCTCGCATATGGGGCAGGAGCAAACATACCTGGCCCCTCAGAACAGCCAGAATGTCTGTCAGAAACCGCAGGTTCTCCCCCTCCGTCTAGTGTCAAGGAAATCTCAAGTCCGAGATGGATGAAGCCTCAATATCGTTTCCACCAGAAGAAGAAGAGGAAACTCTCCCGTGACATTCCAGACACAAGAGACGAGCTATAGTCCTGTACAGGACGCCCATGTCAGAGGAACTGGACCTGGGGCGAAAATATTGCAAGAAAAGCTACAAAAGAAAGACCCAGGCCTACATCCCCAGACATGGTAGGGGAGGGATATAGTGATCGGATCCAGCTGGATCTTGGTAACTATGAGATCCTTGATCAGTTTTATTAACTTGGGCCAATCAGTAAAGTCCTGGCTAACGAATATGGCTAGGAGATTAGAATCCCCTCAGTTCAGGGGACTGGCCCGAGTTCTGAGCTGGCTGACTGCAGCCAATATACAGCGCACAAGTAAATAAAGGGTGACTTGGTGATGGGACACTGGCTTCTGTGCAGTTACTTCAGAAATGGTGGCAGGAATTTGTGCTGGGTCCTCATTTTCCGATGTACTTCAATGACTGCAATGCAGGAGTAAACAGCCATGATCCAAACTTGCTGATGCCATGAATACATATGATACCATCGTTGCAGAAGGCAACACTGATGGACTTGAGCAGACAAACCTGAGGCAGATGTATTTCGATGTGGGAAATGCAAACTTTCATCAAGATGTTGGGCCCTTTGGCTGAGGGGTCAGATGGTAACATCAAAGTGCTACTCTTAACTGATCAGACATCCCAATGTGTTTATAAAGTGAAAATATTTGAAGAGAGGAGATTACCTCCTGAAGGACAATGGAAATTCACTGAATGTTATACTAAACTGGCTGCTCTATGTAGGAGTGAATGCGATGAGCTGGGACATTTGAATAAGTCGACTTTGAGAAGGGAACATCAATAATGATAACATTAACTTTGGGTAGATTCACTGAAACGTGCCAACATTAAAAGGATTGTCATAACATTTTTATGTTGTATTCTAATTTGTGAAGGTCATTACAAATCCATTAATACTGCTTCACAGCACAATGGAGTCAAGGAAATCTTCCATGTAATGTTTTGTAGGCAGACCTCGTCCTTCACTAAATGACCGTCTCACTGCCTGTCTACATATATTGTTCATGCCCTCTTCTGTAGCTATACTTATCTACAGTAATTCTCATCATGCCTCCCAAAGCATTGTTTATTAATGTGCAAATTAAGTCACCACGGCTTCTTGAAGAGTTGGTTATCTGGCTAATCCAGTGAAAGGAATTTGGGGATGTTGCTAACGTGGCGAAGAGCAACTATCTATATAAATATTGTCAATTGTCTCCAATAGAGAGAATACACTAAAATAAATGAGAGTAGAAGGGTTTGGAGGGAAAAATGTGATATAAATTAAGGTAATTAGTTGAGGAGTTAGGAGATGAGGTGCTGAGATATAAGCATTTACAATTTGGCAGAATGTGCTTTCAGGAATCTGGGCTATGGTTTAATTTTTCAATCTTCAATGTTCAGGGCCATTGTCCAACTTTGGTGATACCAATAAGACAAGCGATGCCATATGTGCAGAAAGAAAGCCATAACTAAACATTGTGGGACAAAACTGTGGCAGATGGAGTTCAATGTGAGGAAGTGCAAACTGATTTAACTTGAGACTGAAAAATGTCAATCAGATTTTTTCTGCACGGTGAAAATTGGAGAATGATAGACAGGCAAAGAAATAAAACCCTGATGAATATTCAATTCAAAGGGACTGGAAAACAAATGATTTGAAGCTATGCCACAGATGTACAATGATCTGTTTCGACAACATCTTCAGAATTCAGTTTAGTTCTGGGCTCTGTATTCACAGAATGGATATGTTATTGATCTGGTGGATGTTACAATAATATAACATTGCAAGACCAATAAGTGGCAACTCAAGGATTTAGTTCATTCTTCGTGGATGAAGCTCGTATACCTCTGAGTTGAGTTTTCTAATATTTAATTACAATAAGATGACATGATAGATTCTACAGGAAAGATACCCCACTCTAAAGTTGTAGGAGACTATTTATCCTCCATTACTCCCCCTAGCTTTGATCTCCTAACCAAATGTAGAGGATACAGAATATATTCTCATCATTAGCCATTTGGAAACATTAAGCTCAGAGATAGTAAGAACTGCCGATGCCGGAGTCAGAGATAACACAGTGTGGAGCTGGAGGTACACAGCAGGCCAGGCAGCATCAGAAATGAAGAAGGGTCCCAACCCAAAACGTCAGATTTCCTGCTCCTCTGATGCTGCCTGGCCTGCTGTGTTCCGCCAGCTCCACACTGTGTTATATCTGGAAACATTAAGTTATTATGTTTACAACAGCGATCCCAAAGTGAGGTGATATATAATATTTTTATACCTTCAAGGTATATTGATACATACCATCAGACATCACACTGACTCTTATTCTCTTTAACTAGTCCCTTGAGGATTGAATACAGATGCGTTAAAGATCTGGCAGCCTCCTCTCGTTACTCTCAGACAGTTGCTCCTGTGAAACGTTGGTTCACATATGCAGCTCACAGCCTTTTTATCAAAGCCACCAATTGGTGCTGATGTAGTCTTGGGATAGACAGAATAACCAGATAACAGCAAAGGCTGAGAGGGAAGAGGTCAAAAGTAATCTGCTACTCAGAAACGGAGAAGACAGTGTAGAGATTTAAGGAATGAAGGCCAGGAGTTGAAGAAATTCTTTATACAGAAGGTTAAAACAAGTGGGAGATAAAAACTCTATCAGTTGTCCAAATCCAGAAGCTTCTTCTAATACTAAACTGGAAGGAGTAACATCATTAAAATAAAAATCAGTCAGTTTTGCTCCAAGAACCTAATTTCCATTTTTGGGATTATAGGGATTTACTGCATGAGGAAAGCTATTCAACACCGGTTGTACTTGTTGCAGCCCATTATTTTCTAATTCTATCACAGGTAGTGTCAGGATGAGACAGAGGAAATGGAGTTTTTTTTATCAAGTTACCCACCGTCTCATCAAGAGAAACAAAATAACAAAGGCATGTAGATCTAATATAAGAGAAAGCACATGCACATCAAAATCACAACAGAAGCATTGGGACTGAAATTCTCTCAAATGTCGCCCCTCTGTGTCCCACCCATTCTCAGTGCCAGCTTTACATCCTTTAAGTTATTTGTTATAGGAACAGTCCAGGGAAATACCGCAGCACATTTTATGAGAAAATTGGAGAAATATTTGAAGCAGTGAACCATGTTGGTCAGAGGCTGTGTCTCGAATGTGGGTGACACAAAACTCATAGACATTCATCATTACCATCAAAGATAGAATTTATTCTGTTATCTATTTCTATTGTTCATTACAAAAATGGCGGCATTAATCCCAGTCATCGGGTCCCCACAGTGTCAGCAAGAACCAACCCTGCCCCCACGTTAGGCTGAGTTTGATACTGTTTGGTACAACTATACAACTATGGTTGAATCTATACAGTCATCTCAGGCTGATGATGGGAGGATGCTGACTCCAAATGAGCTGATGCAAAATGGAGACCATGTGTTGAGGTTGTATCGGTCTCACCTGAGAGGCAGTGGATGCCTTTTGGGCAGAGTACATGGTAGAGCTTGGGGTAGGTCAGATTGGCATGAGTATTAATGGTTTATGGGTATCACTGGTTGTGAAATAATTTATTGCCCATGTCTAGTTGCCCTCAAGAAGGTGGTGGGTGAGCTGCTTTATTGTAGGTGCAACTAAAACACAGTTAGGGAGGGAGTTCTAGGGTCTTGAACTGCTGAGAATCAGCACTGCCATCCACCCTAAACTATGGTAGGCCCACACTGAGCCAGAATACTGAAAATGAAAGTGGTTCCAATAAATTATTAACTCACCCACTACGCCTGGTTCAGAGTTGCCCCAGCTTTAAATAATAGTAGTTTTAGCTAAGGGACAAAAAGAAAAGCCAAACCTGTCTCTAATATAGTTTGAGATTTTCCATTTTGACCAACTGCTACTCAGGGAGATGGGCTATCTCAAACCTCACTCGCGTCGATCTGACTTTCCCTGCTCTCAGTCTCCCCCTGCAGCATATGATCAGCTTCTGCAGCTCCATCTTGAACCACAACAGAGCCACATGCTGCTGGCCAGGGCAGAGGGACTTGGCACTGACATCCAGCTGGGGAGACGCTAGACCCTTGAAATGGGGTCCATTGGCAAGCAGTCAGCTCCTTTGACCTGTGTGAGCTCCAGATTTTAGCAATGAGCTTAACCAGGAGGCTCAGGCCTTCATGTCATTTGTGACATCTGCAGTGTCTTGGAGTAGGACCTCCTTCCCAGTGGAATACATTAGACACACGTTGGCAGTGGTTGCTATGTTGTCTGCTCTTTGAGTGTGAATACTTGGTTCTCTGTATCCCTCTGCATCTCTGCAATCTCTTCATCCGTGAGAAGAAATTGCACAGCATTGTGGTTCCATTGAGAAATGACCAAATGAAAGGGACAGCAGTCCTGCCGCTCGTATCCTCAGCCAGCTCCATCAATCTCTGCTTGGTTTGAAGAACTGCCCTATGCCTCTCACAGTTGGTAAGTATCACATAATGTTAATTTCTCAGATCCCTTGACAGGACCATTCCTTAAGTGTCCAAATCTCAGAGAAGTCTCCCAGACCTCTCTAGCCCTGTGCTTGCAGAATCCTGAGGAATCAATGGACTGTTCAGCCATTCTAACCTCTGCCAGGGTCAACTCTTATTGCCAACCACTGACAGTCCAACAAAATTTCAAGACTTAAGCTCGTAATGTTGCAAATACATTACCTGTGAAATAATACTCAGTCTTGCAAACGTCAATCTTCTGTCCCTTGCCGTAGGATTATTTGATTATTTCCCCGGCTCCTATTTAGAAAACTAGATAATCAGTTCTCTCGTAAATTTCAGCAGTTTCTGATTCTCTCTTACCATTGCTGGTCTTTGTGGGGTTTGTAGTCTCAGGATGTTTCATCAATGTCAGTCATATCGAGCTGTAAAATAGCTTCGTAAGAGAATGGCTGGCAGTCAAAATCAGTCTTGTGGGGACAGCCCCCAGGGTTAAGCCATTGAAAAATCTATCATTCTAATTGGGGAATTTTCTGAAAGAATTATGCAGGTACACCCCAGTGATAACATCCAAATAATGCTGTTTTGAGCCAAATCGGACGATTTTGATCTGTTGCCACACATAAGAGAGAGGTTGCTGCTCATAACACTTTTTCTGAAAGATTGAATACGCAACCTGAGAGGGAGATTCCAACTTTCTGGAAGTCAGTCCCTCATTCTGAATCTCTCTCACCATGATAGGATTACTCCCGGTGGCACATGCTTCCAAGACTAGAAATAGGAGGCTAGCACAGTTGACTGTGTTGCTGAGGAGCTGGTGCAGGGGGAAAGGATTCATATCCTAGGAACATTGAGATTTCTTCTGGGGCAGAGGTGACCTGTACAAGAGGGATGGGTTGCGCCTGAACTGGAGGGTGACTGATATCCTGATGAGCAGATTTGTTAGGGCTACTCAGAGGGTTTAAATTAGTCTGAAAGGTGAGCGAGATCCTAAACAGTGGTGAGACAAAAGAGAAGGTTGATGCTGGTAGTGGAAGTAAAGACAGCAAGTTAAATAGACAAGGTAGGCAACAGCATGTGTGGGAATGAGGGAAGACAGATGAATTAAACTGCATTTTATTTCCATGCAAGTGACCTAACCAGTGAGGCAGATGAACTCAGGGCATGGAAGGGCACATGGGATTAGGATATCACAGTAAGTACAGAAACATTGCTCAGGGAGGGACAGAACCAGCAGCTTGTTGTTTCAGGTGCAGATGCTCTCGGAAGGACTGAAAGGGAGGAAAGAGAGTAGGGGCAGTGATGCTTTTGTATTGGAAAAAAACATCACGGCAATACTTAGAGAGGATATTCTGGAGGGAACGTCCCGGGAGGCTGTATGGGCAGAACTGAGAAATAAGAAGCCAGTGATCACTTTGATGGGATTGTACTATGGCCCACCATTAGTCAGTGGGAAATGGAGGAGCAAATATGTAGGGAGATTGCAGATAGATGTTACAATAATTGGGTTGTCATTGTAGGGGATATTAACTTTCCAAATACAGGCTGGGACTGTCCATAGTGTTAAAGGCTTGGATGGGGAGGAATTAGTTAATACGTGACATTGGCAAGGCCACATTTAGAGTACTGTGTGCAAATCTAGGTGCCCTGCTACAGGAAGGAGGCTATCATACTGGAAAGGGTGCAGAAAAGATTGTCGAGGATGTTGCCAAGACTGGGTTGTCAGGAGAGGTTGGATACACTGGCACTTTTTATCCTGGGGCGTAACAGACTGAGAGGTGACCTTTTTAAGGTTTATAAAATCACGAGACACATAGATAAGGTGAATAGCCAAGGTCTTTTCCCCAGGATGGGGTCATCCAAAACTAGAGATCTTAGGCTTAATATATGAGGGGAAAGATTTAAAATGGGCCTGAGGAGCAAATATTTCACACAGATGGTGTTGCATATATGGAATGAGTTGCCAGAGGAATTGGTAGAGATGGGGCACAATCACAAAACATAAAAGACGTTTGGACATATTCATGGATAGGAAAGGTTTCAAGGGACATGGGTCAAACACAGGAAAATGGGACTTGCTCAAGTTTAGCCTCGTCAGCATGCATAATTTGGGTCGAAAGACCTGTTTCTGTGCTATATAAAATACAGAAGCCAGATGTGCAGATTTCTGAGGATTAGGTGCCATCTATTAATACATTTGACGGTCTGATGTTTGAGGTTGAATTGCTATCAGATTAGACCCTCATATCCCTCCAAGTTATCACAGTTCAAATCTTAATGTTCCAAATATATTACCAGTGGAATTGACATGGGACCCTATAAAATTCCATCTCCATCTTTCTCCTCAGTATCTGCTTAATTCCAAGCCTCCTTTACTGGATGATATTCACTTGTCTTGCAAGTATCAGCCATTTCTAGATGCCTCTCAGTAACCCTGATCTTTGTTGACTGAGTATTCTCAGTACATCTCATTAATGACCTTCATATTTTTCTTTAAATTAGTTAGTAAGAGAATACCTGAGAGTCAAATTCAAACTTGTGGGAAGAACTTCTTCTTAGGAAATAAGTTACTATAGCCTTTCATACTAACCGATATTATCTCTCATCCTATTTGGCGCTTTAAGTTTACAATACTTCCTGAGTCTCTTTTAGATTTATGCAGTTGTACTCTCATTCTCTCTCTCTCTCTGTGTTTCTCTCCTTCTGTGGGACTGAAAAGCTGTTTTCTCCCTCTCCCTCTCTCTCTGGATGCTTGAGTGGTCTCTGCCTTTTGCTATGCTGCTCTAGTCAGAACGTCTCCTCATGATCCCATTTTTACATCCATTCCCCAAGCTGCTAAATCTTTCCATAGCTTTAGTCAGTCAGGAGATCCTGCTTAATGATGACTGATGGTTTGGATAGTTTTGTTATCGCTAACTATCCTGTTAATGGTTGTCCTATTGTTTTAGGCTTGAGTGCCTGGTTTTTGTTGCTAATAAACATCCCGAATTTGTTTAGCTGATGAGAGAAGATGGGTCCCAACCCGAAACGTCAGCTTTCCTGTTCCTCTGATGCTGCCTGACCTGCTGTATTCCTCCAGCTCCACACCTTGTTATCTCAGACTCCAGCATCAGCAGTTCTTACTATCTCTGATTGTTGACAGGATGTGTTCTTTATGCTAATGTCTTGAGAACCTAATTGTGGTTTGAGTCTGGTTTCTGGCTTTTGTGAATTCAGAGGTTTACTCGACCAATGTATCCAGCATCTTTTGTGGTCTGGCCAATTCAGCAATCTATCTGTGTTTTAGCAGGTAGGACGCTGCTACACTATCAGGGCGGGTTATTACTGACTTCTCCAGCTTCTTGGGTCAGGACATCCTCCCAATTTAACAGGCGGAACACAGATTGGAATGGCCACCATGGTGTCTGCTCTTAGAGGCTTACTCCTTGGTTCTGTGCATGTTTCAGTGGGAAGAAATTGCAGAGCGATGTGATTGAGTCCATTAGGAAATGACCAGATGTAAGGGACAACATTCCTGCTGCTCATGCCTTCTTGAACTTATTGAAGTTTGAGGTTAAATTCCAATCAGATTAGACACTCATATATCCCTGCAAGATATCACAGTTCAAATCCTAATGTTCAAAAACATTACCAGTGGAAATAATGTAGAAACCTGTAAAATTGCATCCTCCATCCTTCTCCTCAGTATTTGCTTATTTCCCAGCTTATTTTACAGAAAATTAAATGATATTCACTTGCCGTGCTTGTTTCAGCAGTTTCTAGATGTCTCTTAGAAACCCTGGTCTTTGCAAGGTGAGTATTCTCAGTACATCTCATCAATGATCGTCATATTCCGACAGGAACTGGTTGGACACACATTTCCAGTAGTCACTATGGTGTCTGTTCTTGGAGGTACATTGTGTGGTTTTCTGTCTCTTTCCGCGGCTTTGCACCCTCTTCTTCCAAGGGAAGAAATTGCAGAGCATTGTCGGTCCATTGGGAAATGGCCAAATGAAAGGGACACTAGTCCTGCTGCTCATGCCTTTGGCCATCCCTGCTTGATTAGATGAACTGCCCTCTGCCTTTCACACTTTGTAAGTATCACATAATGTCAGTTGCTCAGATTCCTCAACATGTCTCTAAGTTTCCAAATTCCAGAGAAACCTTCCAGTTCTCTCCAACCTTGTGCTTGCAGAATCCTCAGGAATCAATGTACTGTTCAGCCATTCTAACCTCCGAGGGTCAACTCTTTTTTTGCCAGCCACTGACAATCAAACTATATATGTGACTTCCTGTAGTTTGGGCTCGGATTGCTTGCAGATTAGAACCATATATCTGTCCAAGATATCACAGTTCAAATCCTAATGTTCCAAATACATCACCATGGAAAATACCATGAAACCAGTAAAATTCCACCCCCCCCATCCTTCTCCTCACTATCTGTTTATTTTCCAGCCTCCTTTAGAGAAAACCAGATGATATTCACGTGTCTTTGATGTTTCAGCAGTTTCACGATATCCATTAGTATGCCTGGTCTTTGTGAGGTGAGAATTCTCAGTACGTCTCATCAATGAATGTCATATTTATCTATAAAAGATGTGAGTAAAAGAATAGTTGATATTCAAAGTCAATCTGGTGCGGACAGCTGTCAGTGTTAGTTTATTCAATAAAAGATCATTCCAACAGGGAGTATGTTGCTAGAAAATTTTCATAAAACAAAACACAGGTTTGTTGCAGTGGTAAGATCCAAATAATGCTCTTCTGAGTCAAATTGGACAATTTTGAACTGTAGCCATGACAAAGGGAGACACTATTGCAGCTCATAACACTTCTTCTGAGAGATTGAATACAGGGTTTGAGATGGAGATTCCAACATCCTATATTTGAAACTCTCTCAAGTTGATCTGAATGCCCCTGCTCTCAGACTCCCCCCACAGCACATGATCAGTTCAATCTTGACCCTCTGGTGACAAACATGTGAAGTTGCATGACTAGTGCCAACAGACCAGCAGCAGTGGCACCCGCTACCTTTAACAGAGCCACATGCTGCTGGGACAGGGCAGAGAGACTGAACACTGAGATCCAGCTGGGAGGAGGCAGGAGGCTGGAAATGAAGTCTTGAGGCAGAGGGAGTCAGCTCTTCTTATGTGAGTGAATTCCTGACCCAAGCAATAAAACTTCATCAGGAAGCTCAGTCTTTCATAGCAGTTAATTGCTGACATTCTGCAGCTTCTCAGAGCAGGACCTCCTTCGCACAGGGACAAGTTGGGGACACATTGCCTGTGGTCACCATGGTGTCAGCTCTTAGTATCATATTTGTTGGTTCTCTGTATCTATCTGCAGGTCTGTACTCTCTCCTTCGGTGAGAAGAAATTGCAGAGCTTTGAGGGCCCATTGGGAAATGACTAATGAAAGGGACACCAATCCTGCTGCTCATGTCCTTGGCCAGCTCCATCAATCCCTGCTCGATTTGATAAACTGCCTTATGCCTCTCACACTCAGTGAGTATCACATGACGTCAATTGCTCAGATCCCTCTACAACACCGTTCTTGAAGTGACTAAATCCCAGAACAATCTCCGAGTTCTCTCCATCCCCGTGCTTGCTAAATCCTCATGAATCAATTGACTGTTCAGTCTTTGTAACTTCTGCCAGGGTCAACTCTTGGTGCCAACCACTGACAGTCAGACCATATTGACTTCCAATGTTTGAGGTTGAATTGCTGTCAGATTATACCCTCATATCCCTCCAAGATATCACAGTTCAAATCCTAATGTTTCAAATACAATATCAGTGGAAATAACACCAAACCTGAAAAATTCCATCCTCCATCCTTCACCTCAGTACCTGTTCATTTTCTAGTCTCCTTTACAGAAAACCAAATTATATTCATTTGTCTTGCATGTTTCAGCAGTTTCTTGACATCTCTGATTATCTCTACTCTTTGTGAGGTCAGTATTCTCAGTACCTCTTATCAGTGGCCATCATATTTATCTTTAACAATCTTACCAGAGGGACAAATGATAAGCAAAGTCAATCTTGTGCAAGTAGTGTTCGGTTATTCAAAAAATTATTCCAACGGGGGTACGTAGCTAGGGAATTACCTTTAAAAAATTATGCTGGTTTGTCACATTATGAAGATCCAAGTAACGTTCTTTTGAGCCAAATTGAACAATTGTGATCTGTGGACGGTTAAAGAGAGGCTGATGCTTATAACACTTCTTCTGATGGATTGAATACAGAGCACAAGAGGGAAATTCTGACTTCCTAGCAGTCAGGATCATAGGAGCAGGAAGGCTGACGTTTCAGGCCTAGACCCTTCATCAGATGATGAAGGGTCTAGGCCTGAAATGTCAGCCTTCCTGCTCCTCTGATGCTGCTTCGCCTGCTGCGTTCATCCAGCTCTACACCTTGTTATCTCAGATTCTCCAGCATCTGCAGTTCCTGCTATTCCTAGCAGTCAGTCCTGTTTTGAAAATCTCTCAAGTTGATTGGATTGTCCCTGCTCTCAGCCTCCCCCAGTAGCACCGTGATCAGCTTCTGCAGCTCCACCTTGAGCCTTTGGTAGGGAACATGTGAAGTTGCATGACCAACACCAACAGAGCCAGCAGCAGCAGGCGCAAAACCATCATCAGCAGCTCCTCTGCCTTCACCCCAGCCTGTGCTGCTGGGATCAGGGCAGAGGGACTGAACGCTGAGATCCAGCTGGGAGGAGGCAGGAGGCTGGAAATGTGGCCTTGAGGCACAGCTCTTGTTAAGCGAGTGAGCTCCACATCCAAGCAATGAAACTTCATCAGGAGGTTCAGCCTTTCATCGCAGTTCATTGCTGACATTGTGCAGCGTCTCAGAGCAGGACCTCCCTCCCACAGGAACTTGTTGGGCACGTATTGCCAGTGCTTGTCATGGTGTCTGCTCTTGGAGGCTAAATGTTTGGATTTGTGTATACTTTTGCAGTTCTGTACTCTCTTCTTCAGTGAGAAGAAATTGCCAAGCGTTGTGGGTCCATTGGGAAATGGCCACATGAAAGGGACACCAATCCGGCTGCTCATATCATCGGCCAGCTCCATCAATCTTGAGTTGATGATCTGCCCTCTGCCTCTCACACTTGGAAAGCATCACTTAATGTCAATTGCTCAACAAGACCGTTCTCTATGTATCAAACCCCAGGCAAGTCGCCTTGTTGTCTCTTGTGCTTGCTGAATCTTCAGGAATCAATGGGCTGTTCAGCTTTTCTACCCTCTGCCAGTGTCAAATCTGTCTTGCCAAACACTGACAGTCTAACAAATATATTTCTGAATTTTGAGGTTAAATTGCTGTCAGATTATATCTTCGTATCCCTGCAATATATCACAGTTCAAAAGTTCCAAATCCACTTACCAGTGGAATTAACATGGAAACTTGTAAAATTCTATTGTCCGTCCTTCTCCTCAGTATCTGCTTATTTCCCAGCTTCCTTTACAGAAAGCCAGATAATATTCACTTGTCTTGCATGTCGCAGCAGTTTCTTGAAATCCCTCGTCTAAGCGCGGTGAGTATACTCAGTATGTTTCATCAATAACCGTCATATTTATCTATAAATGATGTGATTGAAGGGTAGATGATAGTCAAAGTCAATCTGGTGCAGACAGCCGCCAATATTCGGCTATTCAAAAAAAATCATTCCAACAGGGAGCATATCGCTAGCGAATTATCTTAAAACAAAGCATAGGTTCTTTGCAGTGATAAGATCTAAATAATGCTCTTCAGAGTCACATAGAACAAATCTGATCTGTAGCCATGTCCAAGGAAGATTTTGCTGTTCATAACATTTCTGAAAGATTGCATATAGGGCTTGAGAGGGAGATTGCAATTTTTTAGGTGTCAGTCATCTGCGTTTAGTGTGTCTCAAGTTGGTCTGAATTTCCCTGCTCTCAGCCTCCCACTACAGCACATGATCAGCTTCTGCAGCTCCATCTGTATCACCAACACCAACACCAACTGAGCCAGCCGCAGCAGGATCTCCTGCGTTCACCTCAGCCACATGCTGCTGGACAGGGCAGAGGGACTGGACACCGACATCCCGCTGGGAGGAGGCAACAGGCTGTAAATGAGGTTCTGAGGTCGAGAAATTCAGCTCTTTTTACACGATCGAGCTCCGGATCCAAGCGATGAAACTTCATCAGGAGGCTCAGTCTTTCGAGGTAGTTCATTGCTGACATTCTGCAGCCTCTCGGAGTAGGACCTACTGCCCACAGGAAAATAGTTGGATACACATTGCCAGTGGTGGCCGTGGTGTCTGCTCTTGGAGGCAAAATACTTGGTTGTATCTTCCCACAGCTCTGCACTCTCTTCTACCTGTCATTTTGCTTGTTGTGCCTTCCTATGCTGTACTTTAATGATTTAAATGTGAAGTTTAACATTTATAAATAAACTTGGAAGAATATTTGATTAACTTTGTGTGGTCTGATTTCTGTATGACTTCCAGCAATGAACGGACATTTGGAGAGCTGAATTCTCTTAGTGGGGAATTGCAGTGTGGGAACCGTCAATGGGCTCAGACTGGGACTGGGCAAATTCTCTCAGCCACAAACCATACAGGGTCCAGATACAATGCACGAATCTGCCCATTAGTATGTACATGTCAATCAATTTGGATTTCTATCAGATGTATCACACCAGTCCCGTCCAGCAGAAAATGTTAAATCACACACACACACACACTCTCTCTCGCTCTCTCTCTTTCTCTCGCCCTCCCCTCTGTCCCATCATCTGGGAATGTTGTCACTTACAATGACCATTTCAGAGAAAGAACTCGCCAATTCCCTCTTTCCTTGAAGTTCCAAGAGTATTATGCTAAAATCTGACCTAACCTCTAACTCTGAATAGCTGACAAATGTTGTTACAGGAAACAGTTAACATTTCACTTAAGGGACTGTAATAATACCACAATCAACACAAGTTGCTGATTTTCTTTTTCCAGAACGTGACTCTGATGAGTCATGCCCTCTTAATCTATCAGCATGTCTGTTTATCAAAACTCAGACAGCTAGATATATTGAATGACAGAGTCAAAATTTCATTCACTTTTTTCAGGTTTTATTTGCTGATTGCATATTAGGGTTGGTGGGTTTGAGTTATAGGGAGAGACTGAATAGGCTGGGGCTATTTTCCCTGGACCTTCGGAGGCTGAGGGGTGGCCTTGTGAAAGGAATGGATAGAGTGAACAGTCAAGGTCTTTTCCCCACGGCAGGGGAGTCCAAAACTAAAGGACATAGGTTTAAGTTGAGGTGAGAAACATTCAAAGGGACCTCAGGGGCAACTTTTTCACATAGATTGTAGTGTGTGTGTAGAATGAGCTGCCAGAGGAAATAACAGAGATTAGTACAATTACAGCATTTAAAATGCATCTGGATGGGCATACGAATAGGAAGGGTTTCGAGGCATATGGGCCAAATGCTGGCAAATGGGACGAGATTAATTTAGGATACCTGGTCGGCATGGACAAGTTGGATGAAGGGTCTGTTTCCATGCTGTACAATGCGATGGATCTATGATTCTATAAGAGCATCCTTTCAGCCTGCTCCTGTAGTGATGAGTCCCGAATTAATAAAACATGAATGTAATGAACTGCCAATTAACATGGAATTAATAGGTTCCCTTCTCCTGATTTAAATAAGAGTAACAAAAATAGACTTTGCAAATAGAGCCAAAAATTTCAAAATAAAATTAAAGATTTCCATACACCATACAAAGCATTGTATTGTGAGGTATCCAATAATGGAGAATTTAATAGGACTTGGGGGATTGGGGTGGGGGAGTGGTGGGGATTCACAAAAGATGGGCAGTTGTTTACTGTGAGAATTGCAGTGAAAGGTCTAAACTGTGGCATAGTCATAGAAGGAGATTAGCAGGTAGAGGGAGAGTGTTTTTTTTATTCATTTATGGGATGTATGTAGCACTGCCTGGGTCAACATTTATTGCCCAAGTATTAATTGGTCAGAGAGTGGTTAAGAGTCAACCATATTGCTGTAGTTTTGGTGTCACATGTAGAACAGATGAGCTAAGGATGGCGGATTTCCTTCCCTAAAGAGCATTGGTGAACCACATGGCTTGTAACAACAGTTGATAATGATTAGATGATTGCCATTGGGCGAGCTTTTCATTTGAGATTTTTAAATTGAATTCAAACTTCGCTATCTCTCATTCTGGGATTGGAATCTATGTTCTCCAGATTACATTAATTGAGTTGCATTACCACTGCTGCACAATCTCCTGGAACTCGGAGGAATTTTATGGAGGGCAGATTCCTGGGGCGCAGGGCGCAGATTGTTGGTGGTAAGATTGCAGTTTAGGAGTTTATCAATTGATCTCATGGAGGAGGGCAATTTACCAGGATCGAGAGTTGTGAGGAAATTTGCAAGTGGGAGATCCCAGGAGGAGAGGTGGGGAGATTTGTGTGCATGTGGGAATGGTTTCTGATGGCAACTTCGCAGGATGGCGATTCCCAGTCGGAAAGAGGCATGAGGGACTGTAGAGAGATTGGTGGGTGGGGGAACAAAAATTCTCCAGAAAAAAGCTATCGGGTGCAGAGATTCACTGGAGGAAAGTCGTAGGTGGATGCTCGGGGGTGTTGGAGGGGAATTCATGGGATGTGACCAAGGAAATTAGAGAAAAGAAGCAAAAGAGTAAAGAAAGAAAAGTATGAAAAAAGAGTGGAATCAAAGAAGGTGTGGAATAAAGTTGTGGAAGAGTTAAATGAGAAAGGAAAATGGAAGCAAACAAAGCATTAAATCTCTATAACACCCAGCTAACAACATTGCTGGAGTATCTACGTCACATAGACTGCAACAAGTGGCTCATTATCATGCTCTTGTACACATCTAGAGTTGGATTATAAATGCTGGTCTTTCCAGTGACTCAGGATTTAAAAATATGTAACAAGTGAGTGAAATGGCAAAATGATCATGTGGTTACACCTATCAAGATAAAATGCTTACAAAACTGAGAAATTGCAAGAACCAATAAGACATCTTGTCTCTAAGAACACACTGCTAAGGATAGAAGTCTTTAAGATTATGGAATGTTCAACAGAGTGAATTCAGGGAATATGTTCCCACAGGTACACCAGAGCAAAACTTGGAGACACATAAATATGAAATAGTCACAAATAAATCCAATGGGGAACTCCCTTTCCATGTTCCAACTCTGGCACAGTTGTGAGCACACTTCTTTCCAATTCATAGGGTTCCATATTCAACTCATAACCCAACGTTTGAACACAAAGAATCAAGGCTGTCATTTCAGTGTTGTACTGAGAGAGTGCCACACTACCATTTAAGATATGATGTTACACTGTGTAGCATACTTCCTGGTGTTCTGGCCAATATATATCCCCTGATCAATATCCCAACAGATTCTCTGCCAATTATCAAATGCTGTTTGTAAGAGTTTACTTGTGCTCAAATTTATAGCCTCATTATTACAAGAGTGGTAACACTGCCAAAGCACTTCATTGGCTGTGAAGTGCTTTGAGACATCTGGTAGCACTGAAAGGAGCTATGCAAATGTAAGCTTCCCTTTTTTTGCCCAGAGTGTTAAGAATGAAGCAATCCCAACTACAGGAAGTGGTTGATGCAAACAACATACGTATATTTAAGGGTAATCCAGTCGTAAAAATAGGGAGGATAAATAGACAACTATGATGGTGGAATGAAATGAAGAAGGGTGATTGAAGAACCAAGAAAAGCATAACATTTAATATCCTCTTTCCCTGCTGTAACTACTAAATAGATACCAACATGGCCAACTATTAACTCTGAGTGGAGGAGAAAGGTTTAGGCTGTTCCCTACCCAGCACAGGTAGAACTGAATCCAACAAGCAGTGAAGTGAATGGATCAGATACCCGTTCAAACCCATTTGGATGTGAAATTGGTTTCGATCCCATCCTTAAGGCAATTTGTAAATGGGAGTGGCTTCAAGGTGTAGATCTGCGATTGGCTCCTCCCAGTGGCCTCCAATATCTCAGGCTACTAACTGGGCCAGTGGTTGCAGATTAGCCTGAAATCAAGGACAAGGGGGGGAGGGCCAGAGCTCGATTAAAAAGGAACATGCGGTGAACAGGAGGATGACCATGGAGGACTGAAAGTAGAGAGACAGCATTTGAAGAGCTGGATATAATGGGGACGAGGAGAGCCATTCCATTCTCTGTAGTACAGCAGAGGAAACAGCAGCCACAGTGATTTTTCCATCTCCAAATCAAAAAACCTCACATCTGCTCACTACATAAAACACGTTCGTACTAAAACAGCAGATGCTCAAAATCTTCCTGCGTGAATTGATTTTCTAAAATTCTTAGATATACTTTGTTGAGTATGTTTCCGTCCCTTTCTCCCTGCACTGTCCTGGAATTCTTCATATACTCATGTCAGATTGGTCGTGAAAAAGGTTTGCATCTGGATAAATCCAAATGGGGAGTAGGAACCCAGTGAGAGAGACCAGAGCTGGGCTTAGTACAGGAGCTGACTACCTGGTGCCACAAATAGGCAGTTGTGTGGATGGATGAGTCTGAGTTTCCTCCAGACCCCAGCATTAGCCCATATTGCAAACTGTCCCCTTTCCTCAGCTGTGGTCGCTCTACCTTACAGATCCATTGTTGTCGCTCCCCTTCTTAAAGAAAGAACCCTTGCTCCTGCTGACCTTGCAAATTAATGCACCATCTCCAACTTTCCTTTCCTCTCCAAAGTCCTTTGATGGACTGTCACCTTCCAGATTCACTTCTGTCTCGCCCAGAACTCAATTTATAATAAGTTCAATGCGATTTTTCCACAGTAACATCAGGCAATTGGAAGTCACAAATAACTCATTCCCATGTTGAAGGATAGTGGAAGAAAAGAAAACTGACTAGTCATGGTACTTAAGTCATTTGGTGAGAAGGTCATGCAGTCCAACAGTGATTACAGTTCAGATTGTCAATGGTAAAGCATTATATGCTAAGTCATGAAAGAATCATAGAATCCCTACAGGGCAGACAGAGGACACTTGATCTATCAAGTCTGCACCAACCGTCTGAAGAGCAATCAATTCAGACCCACACTATTTCTGTAACCCGGCATGTACCATGGTTAATTCGCCTAACCTAAACATCCCTGGACACTACAGACAATTTAGCATGGCTAATCCACTTAACCTGCACATCTTTGGATTATGGGAAGAAAACCAGAGCACCCGGAGGAAACCCACGCAGACACGGGGGAAACGTGCAAACTCCACACAGACAGTCACCCAAGGCTGGAATCGAATGCGGGTCCCTGGCACTGTGAGGCAGCAATGCTAACCACTTGACAAAAAAGACCAAAAGAACTGCAGATTCTGGAATTCAGAAACAAACATAGAAATTGTCAGAAAAAATCAGCAGGAGCAGCAGCATGTGTAGAGAGGAATCAGAGTTAACATTTCAGGCTGAGTGACACTTCAGAACAGAAGAATTTTGAAGGACTTCTGAAGAAGGGTCACCGGACCTGAAACGTTAACATTGATTTCTCTCCACTGATGCTGCCAGAGCTGTTGAGTTTCTTCAGCAATTTCTGTTTTTGTTAGAGGGAACCATGGTGCCACCATGCTATATGATGCTACACGGCCACAGGACTTTGTTTTCTCTCTTTCTTCAGACCAATTCATTTCACAAATTTGAATGGAGTAAGTTCACTCTCTGCCTGACTGCTAGGAAGCATAGGAGATGGCAAGAACTGCAGATGCTGGAAGTCAGAGTCTATACAGTATGGAGGAATGCAGCAGGTCAGGCAGCATCAGAGGAGCAGGAGAGTCAACATTTCGGGTCAGGTCCATTCATCAGGACTGGGGAGGGGAAGGGAGCTCAAAAATAAATGGGGGGTGGGCTGGGTGAAGGCAGGTGGGGTGGTGATTGGTGGATGTAGGTAGGGCTTGTGGGGATTGGTCAGTGGGAAGGGTGGGACAGAAAGGTGGGAGAGAAGATGGACAGGTTGTGTCAGGTCAAGGAGGTGGGGCTGAGAGGGAGGACTGGACATGGGATGAGGCCGGGGGTGGGGAAATTTTGTAGCTATTGAATTCTATGTTGAAGCCATCGGGCTGTTAGCTCCTGAGGTCGAATATAAGGTGTTGTTCTTCCAGTTTTCATGTGGCCTCATTGTGACATTGGAGGTGGCCCAGGATGGATCTGTTGCCAAGAGAGTGGGAAAGGGAATCGAAATGGCTGGCAACAGGAAGGTGGTATTGACTGGAACATACAGAGCACTGAGGCTCCACCGAGCCTGCGATTGGTCTCTCTGATGTAGAGGAGACCACATCTGGAGCAATGTTTTGGGCCTTGGATGGAGGTGAGAAGGGAGGTGTAAGGGTAGGTATAGCACCTCCTGTGGTCATGATTTGGAGGTGCTGGTGTTGGACTGGGGTGGACAAGGTCAGAAATCACACGACACCAGGTTCTCGTCCAACAGGTTTATTTGAAAGCTCAAGCTGTCAGAGCCTTGCTCCTTCTTCAGGTGTTAGTGAGAGAGGTGATATCAGACACAGAATTTATAAGTAAAAGACCAAAGGGTCACACTACTGATGAGAATGTATTAAACAAACCTAAGATGCTATTAAGTGTTTAATCAGTTAGAAGGTTTTAATTGATTATATGTATATGTAAATCCCCAAATTTATTTCAAATCACTGTCCTGAGAGAATTAAAGGTTTCATCAATGTACTGAAAAGGTGATGTTTTAGGGCAGACAATGCATGTTAGGTGTGAGGCCCTGTTTAGAATCTGTTTGTGTCTTGGTTTGGAGTCAGACTAGTTTTATTTCTAAAGTCGGAATTTATAAAATGCCACATTGATTGACTGTCTATAAATTGTATCCTTTTTGAATGAAATAGAATGTATTTGCAAATACAAATTCACCCCAGAGATTTATGTATGTGCGTGTGTGTGTGTGTGAGTGACAGAGAGAGAGAGAGAGAGAAAGAGAAAGAGAGAGAGAGAGAGACACTTAGTGTATAGCTGGTATCGTGTGATTTCTGACTACTTCCTGTGGTTGCAGGCAAAGGTGCCAGGTGTGGTGGGGTTGGTGGGGCGTGTGAAGTGGGCAAGGGAGTCATGGAGAGAGCGGTCCCGATGAAAGCAGATAGGGGTGGGGAGGGAAATATCTCTTTGGTTGTGGGGTCTGATTACAGGTAGTGAAAATGGCAGAGGATGATGCATCAGATATGTGAGCAGCCACAGTGACAATTCAATCTTAACTTTTACCCTGCTTTATAGAGAGTTCTCCGCTTTATATCAAAATAGTAGATTGTGATCTGAGAACTCATGGCTATGAACTAATGTCCTAGAATCGTAAAACTTTCTACAAGGTTGTAACTTGGGCTTCTTTTTTGCATGCGAGGTCAAGATACCACTTATACAGGCAATTCCCACCTGGCTACTTCAGAACTCTGTGGTATAACAGGCAGCAATGAAATGAGACTGAGTGAGAGTTTTTGATGCTATATAGGAACAATGTTGGGCAGAAGTGCACATTAAATTTTAGTAGACTTTACAATTCTTTGCTTGTTTTTTGGACCAGCACGAATCAAAGTTATCCTTTTCTGCATCAATCTTTCTCCCTTGCATCAAAATTGCAGTCAATCACTCAATCGGATTCTTTGATGAAGTAAAACAGATAGTTAATGAGGTATGTGCAATTGCTATGCTTTCAAGAGGTGTGTCACAATGTCCCATTCAACAGAATCACAGAATCCTTACCGTGTGGAAAGAAGTCATTCAGTCTACCCAGTTTGCACCAACAGTCTGAAGAGCATCCCATCCAGAACCGTACGCTATTTCCATAACCCCAGATTTATCATGGCTAATCCACCTATTGTATACATCCCTGGACACAATGGAGTAATTTAGCATGGCCAATCCACCTAACCTGCGCATCTTTGGACTGTGGGAGGGAAATGGAGCACCCGGAGGAAATCCACACAGACACGGGGAGAACTTGCGAACTCTACACAGGCACCCAAGGTTGGAATCAAACCTGGGTCCCTGGTTCTGTGAGGCAGCAGTGCTAACCACTGAGCCACTGTGCCATCCTTATTCACAAAATTAATGCCAATGGGATTAGAGGCAATTCCCTGAAGGGAAAGCAAACAGCATCCTTTCCCTGCAGGTAAAACATATCGAGGTGCAAATTAAACAGAAAAAGAAAGTTTAAGACAATGCAAGCTTGATGATACAACAGAGAAAAAAAATGAAAATGGAATATGAAAAACAGATTCTAAACAGGTGATTATTAGAAAGAGAATAAGTAGAGAAAAGAGAGTGTGAGTCTAGATGAGTGGTTACCATAAAAGGGACAACAAAACCCCTTCATAAGCAGTAAGATATGTAGTTGTGGACCACCAAGGCCCAGAGGCATATCAATCCGTAACAGAGAGAGAGAGAGAGACAATTGAGAATGTACGCCTCAATGGGCAACATATGACAAGTGTAGGGTAAGGGGAGGAGGCAGGGCTTTCAAGAGAAACCACAGCCAGTATGGTAATTGAACCTATGCTGTTGGCTTAATTCTGTGCCACACTCTGATCGCCTGACTAACAAGGACAGCATTAAATGGCACTTGGAAAAGTATGGATTAATTCACAAAAATGAGCTTGGGTTTGTTAAAGGTAAATCATGTTTGACTAACTTGATTGAGCTCTTTGATGAAGTAGAGGAGAGAGTTGGCAAGGACAGTGCGATTGATTTTAAAGATGTGAGGTTTCAAAATACATGATGAAGTGCCACATTATAGACTGATCAGTAAAATTAAAACCCACGAGATTAAAGTGACAGTGACAGTGTTGATTAGCTAAGGGACAATAAAACAGAAAGCAATACGAAGTGAACAGTTATTTTTCTGACGGGTGTGGGGGGGGGTGTGATGGGGAAGTACAGAGTAGCTTTTCCTAGGGCTCAGCATTAGAATCACTGTTCTTTTTGATATAGAACATTTACATGGTTTTTATAATAGGTAAACAGATTCTTAATAAGCAGGAATGTGAAAATCTTTTAGCAGTAGTCAGGAATGTGGACGTGGAGTAATCAGAATAGCCGTGATCTTATTGGACAGCTTGGAGTCAAATGGTCTATTCATGCTCCCAATTTGAATGTTTGTACATAAATATGAATGACCTGAACTTAGGTAGGCAGGGTATTATTCTAAAGTTTGCAGATGACACAAAACTAAGAGATGTGTTAAACAGAGAGGAAGATAATAATAGTGTTCAAGAAGACATAGACAGAGTGTTGAGATGGGTAGAAAAATGACATGCAATTTAACTCAGAGAAGTGTGAAATGATGCGCTTTGGCAGATTGAACAAATTAAATGGTACAATTTTAAACCAGATGCAAAGAACAGAGACCTGGAAGGTTATGTACACTTAACTTTGAAGGGGAAGAATTAATTGTGAACGTTGTTGTCTACAAGATCTTTGAACTTAAAACAGAAACATGCAGTACAAAAGCAAGAAAGTTATGTTAAAAACTTTATAAATCACTAGTGGAGTATTGATTCCATTTCTGGCAATCAGACTTTAAAAAGGATGTCAAATTGTTGGAGAGGGTGCAAAGGAGATTTACTGGAATGGTACCTGGGTGAAGGAGTTTAGTTATTTAGATCGACTGGAGAATCTTTGGCTGTTGTCATTACAGCAATGTAGGTTCAGAAGAGATTTAGTGAATGTGTTCAAAGTTACAAAAGATTAATTTAGGGGAAACTGTTTATAATGGAAGAAGGTTCAGTAACCAGAGGATGTAGGGTTTAAGGTGATAGAGAAAAGGAACAAATACAAGATAAGATATTTATATGCAGTGAGTGTTTAATGACCTGACATGTGCTGCCTGAATGGGTGGTGAAGGTAGACCTAATTGTAATTCCGAATGAGGAATTCAGTCGAGACTCGAATAGGAAACGTTTGCAGAGATGTGAGGGAACGGAACAGGATTTGGAAAAAGTGTTAGCTCAACACGATATTAGACTGCAACTTTCAAAATTTGATCGGGGGAGGCTATTTGCATGTAAAGGGACAGATGGGAATTGGAAGGCCTTTAAGAATGAGATAACGAGAGCTCAGAGACAGTGTTTTCCTGTTAATGTGAAGGGCAAGGCTGGGAGGTATAGGGAATGCTGGATGACTAGAGAAATTGAGGTACTGGTCAAGAAAAGGAAAGAGATATACATCAGGTACAGACAGCTGGAATCACTGAATCCCTGCAGGAGTAAAAGGGCAGTAGAAGTATACCTAAGAGGGAAATCAGGAAGGCAAAAAGGGGACATGAGATTGCTTTGGCAAATCGAGTTAAGGAAAATCCAAAAAGATTCTATAAATACATTCAGGGGAAAAGAGTAACTAGGGAGCGAATAGGGCCCCTTAAAGATCAGCATGGCAGTGTATGTGTGGAACTACAGGAGATGGGCGAGATACTAAACAAATATTTTGTGTCAATATTTACTGTGGAGAAGGATTTGGAAGATAGAGAACCTGGGAAAGTAAATAGTGATATCTTGAAAAGAGTTCATATTACAGAAGAGGAGGTGCTGGACATCTTAAAACACATAATGGTAGACAAATCCCCAGCACCTGATCAGGTGTTTTGTAGACCTTTTTGGGAAGCTAGGGAAGAGATTGCTGAGCTCCTTGCTGAGACATGTGTATCATTGATAGTCGCAGGTCAGATGTTGGGTACTGTGAGTTGATTAATGTGGCGCCATTATTTAAGGAAGGCCGTAAGGACTTGCCTGGGAACTCGGTGAGCCTGACTCGGGGGTTCTGAAGGACAGGATTTACATGTATTTGGAAGGGCAACAATTGATTAGGGATAGTCAACATGGCTTTGTTCATGGGAAATTGTGTTTCACTGACTTAACTGAGTTCTTTTAAGAGGTGACAAAGAAGATTGATGAAGGCAGCGTGGTAGACGTTGTTTACGTGGACTTCATCAAAATGTTCTGCATAGTAGACTGATTTGTAAGGTTAGATCGCATGGGATCTGGGGGAGCTAACCAATCGTATACAAAATTGGCTTGAAGGAAGGAGACAGAGCATGGTGGATGGTTGTTTTTCAGACTGGAGGCCTGTGACTAGCGGTGTGCACAAGGATCAGTGCTGGGCCCACTGCTTTTCATTTATATTTATACAAATTTATGTCATTTATATCAATAATATGGATTTGAACACAGGAGGTATGATTAGTAAGTTTGCAGATAACAACAAAATAGGTGGTGTAAGTGGACAGTGAAGAAAATTGCCTCAGAGTACAACGGGATCTTGATTGGATGGGTCAATGGACTGAGGAGTGGCAGATGGTATTTAATTTAGATAAATGTTTGATGTTACATTTTGGTAAGGCATACCTGGGCAGGATGTATACAGGTAATTGTAGGGCCCTGGGGAGTGTTGCTGAATAAAGAGACCTAGGGAGTGCAGGTGGCTGTATAGGCCACTGGTGAGGCCATTTCTGGAATATTGTAAACAATTCTGGGCACCATGCTATAGGAGGTGGCACGATAGCTCAGTGGTTAGCACTGCTACCTCACAGCACCAGCGACCTGGATTCGATTCCACCCTTGGGTGACTGTCAGTGTGCAGTTTGCACATTCTCTGTGTCTATGTGGGTTTCCTCCGGGTGGTCCAGTTTCTTCCCACAGTCCAAAGATGTGCAGGTTAGGTGGATTGACCATGGGCAATGCAGATTTCCAGGCTTAGGGTAGATTGGTGGGTCTGGCTGGGCTGCTCTTCAGAGGATTGGTGTCAACTCGATGGGCCAAATGGCTGGCTTGTAGGGATTCTATGAGGAAAGATGTTGTTAAACTTGAGAAGGTGCAGAAAAGATTTACAAGGGTGTTGCTGGGACTGGAAGGTTTGAGCTATAGGGAAAGGCTGAATAGTCTGAGACTTTTTCCCCTGGAACATCAGAGACTGAGGAGTGACCTTAAAGAGGTTCATAAAATCATGAGGGACGTGGACAGGGTGAATAGCCAGAGTGGGGAAGTTGAAAACTAGGGGGCATAGGTTTAAGGTGAGAGGGAAAAGATTTAAAAAGGACCTGAGAGGCAATTTTTTCACACAGAGGGTGGTGCCTATATGAGATGAGGTGCCAGTGGAAGTGGTAGAGACAGGTATAACTACAACATTTAAAAAGGCATCTGGATGGTTATATGAATAGGAAGGGCTCAGATGGATATAGGCCAAATGCTGGCAAATGGGACTAGGTCAGATTGGGATGTCTGGTCGGCACAAATGAGTTGGACCGAAGTACCTGTTTCTGTGCTGTATGACTCTATGACTCTATAGCACAACAAAACCTCAAGACACAGGCATGTTAGATCAATTTGCTTCCTCCTGTGCTACATTATTTCAGATTTTTCATGAATCCCATTGACACACCAGAAGGTAAAGAACAATCTAAAAAGATGGAAATCAGAGGGACCTGTCAGGTCAAAATAACCACAGAAGCTACACCCTTATTCTGTCACATTCTCTTTACCAATGAAAAATAAAGTCTGAAGCAATAAAGTCATGCATACGTTCAACAAATGCAATCACAGAACCTTTTCAATATTTCATGGAACATATTCTTATGGTATTAAAACACATTTTACAAGGAAGTGGAGAATACAGTGCAGGTCTTTCCCAAGCAAAAACATCGCTGTAAAATGTTACAAATGACACCTTTTGAACCTGTTGGTGCTTGTATATTGTTCAAAGTGTGAGAGGTTTCTAACTATAATGGCACTCAAACAGAAACATAACATTCAAGTCTTGAATGGGCTCAGAATTTGAATTAGATAACCTTGAATTTTGTCTGTTGAATCATCCAGTGCACAATAAATTTAACACACATGAACCATCAACCCAGCATGCTGCAGCTGGTAATAAAGTCCCATTTCTGGCAATTACTTCAGTCCTGTATCATCTATATAATATTAAACTGTAGTGGAATGCACCAACTCATGTTAATTATTAGGAATTGGGCCTTGTTTGACTAAGCCAGGTTTTCTCAGCAGAAAGCAATCTTTTTCAGCTTTCTTAGTCTTCTGCACACTGTTACAAATTTGTATCTCTCATGTGTCATGCTTCAAATTCAGTGGCATCTGCCATTCCCCGAAGACATCTGTTTGTCTTATGTGAGTTGACTCAGTCTATCTTTTATATGCTTGTAAGATAGCCTAACCTAGGAATGGGAAGGTAGCATTACTTTGTGCATGTGCAATTCTTCACTCACTTTGAGGGTCGGAATACTTAACACGAGATGAGCCTAGGCTTGGTTCAAAGATGCTTTAATTGAAATATATGGAACAACTTTGGGGGTCAGTTTTACATAATGCAGTTAGAACAACCTACAAGCATAGCAAAGCAAAATATTGAACAGACTACATTATTCAACATCAGTGTGTCTTTTTTGTTTGACTTAAACAGGATATCTTCTGAAAAATACCTTAGCCATTCCCACCACACCAAAGGCCCTCACCGCGCTTCCTTCCATAAAGTATGACTGTACTTGAAGAAATCCTGTTTCTAAAGTATCTCTGTTCCTTTTTCTTTATTCTCTCTCTATGCTGTTTCACAGGCCAAATGCAATCAGAGGGGTTAGAATAGTGGCAAGGGGAATTATTTTGAAACACTCAGCCAGAAGAACAAGTTACTTATTGCTTCTCGTGTGGAAGAAATAACTTCTGCTTAGCTTATTAACCTCATTTCTTCTAAATGTTTTATGTGTGATTGTAACTTGTAAGCATAGATACAGCTGTTCAAAACCCAGCAAAGTTCTGAACTCACAAATTCACGTGCTACGCTTTTGTATATATTGACACTTATCTTTTCTTGTGTGCCTACTTCATTTAATATTGATTTGAGTGTGCCCACTAATTCACTGATGCACTTTCTCTATTATCCATTACACAGGCGACTTCAACAGGGCATTACACTGGAGGGGTGCAAAGGAGATTCACCAGGATGTTGCCTGGGATGGAGCATTTGAGCTATGGAGAGAGGCTGGATAAGCTTGGTTGTTTTCTTTGGGGCAGAAAAGGCTGGGGGGGAAACTCATTGAGGAATATAAGATTATGAGGGGCACAGACAAGGTGGATAGGAGGCAGCTGTTCCCTTTATTTGAGGAGTTAGTAACAGGAAAGCATAATTTAGAAGGGAAAATAAGGTCAAGGGAAGGAAGCTTAAAGGGAATTTGAGGAAAAACCTTTTCACCCAGAGGGTGGTGGGAATCTGGAATGCACTGCCTGTGAAGGCTGCTAAACAGGAAAACTCACAACCTTTAAAAAGTAAGTGGACGAGCACTTGAAATGTCATAACATTCAAGGCTGTGAGCCAAGTGTTGGAAAGTGGGGTTTTTGTAGATAGGTCAGCACAGACTCAATAGAATGGAATATCCTTTATTGTCACTTGTACTACAATAGAGGAGTATAGGAGTACAGTGAAAAGCTTTCACAATGGCTGACTTTTAATGGCAGCAGAGGAGCTCATACAGGAGTGTCCTACTCTGCTATCTTGCTAATAGGCTTAAAGACCTCTTCTCTGCTCTATGTCCCTATGACTCTGTTGGTACCCACAGCAATACCACCTTTTTGATTTGTTGAGCATGCCTGCTGCGTGGTGAATTCAGCATTTCAATGGTACCTGCTCACTCAATATTTATTTTTGGTGTGCCCCTAATTGATTTGGTGTACCTACTCCTCCAGAACTTTAATCAACTCCTTACTCCATTAGTTCATTCATGCTGACTGAGCCATTAATCCAATGATGCCTACTGCCGCATTAATTTGTTCATGTTTACCGCTGTATTAATTCATTCGCCCTGGTCGATCCACTCAATCACTCTTGGCTATTGTACCATTAATTAATTGATCTATCAGCTTCCTCCTCAGGGGGATTCAATTTATTATTCCAGTGGAATTTACTAATTTCCAATCATTTTATTGGTGTTATCAGCTCCAACATTATCTTATGCCCTTTATTACATTCCGCTGTTCTGGACATTGATGGTTTCATTGATGGCTACAACAACAACTTGCCTTTATAAGGCACCCTTAATCAAGTAAAATATCATGAAAGGGTGTCTCAGGAGGAGGTATTCAGTCTGGCGACTGAAACCTTGAACAAGAATTTTAGTCTTTGAAGAGGAGAGTGGGGTAGACATTCTCAGGTTCGGGGGAGGGCGTCAGTGGGGGGAGGGTCGATATTTTAAGGTATAGAGAGCTGGATATCAATGGCAGAGTGAAGAAAATCGAGAACACAGCGTGTCAGGGGAGTGCAGATATTTTGCCAGACAATAAGACATAGATGCAATGAGGGGAGAGGGTTGCTCTACAAACAAGGGCGTGAATTTAATAATCAAGGTGTTGCTTGACCTGAAGCAAAGGTAGATCAGTGAGCGCACATGTTGGGAAAATGGGATTTGAGGAAAGTTAATAAATGCACAGTGTTAGTCATTAATTACACAACCTTCACAGGACACCACTGTAGTCTTTGATGAATGACTGATCGTGCTCTCTGCAGTTTGACTTTTCCTGCTGTAATTGTGCAGTGTCAAACAAAACCAATAGACTGTTCTGTCGAAAGTTAAAGCCTCGGGTTTATTTTGTTAATTTGTAATCATAGCAGCAGCAGCCTGCAGCCCATTGCTTCCTGTAACAGCAGCTGTACTGAATTTGGGGATAAATCCAATTCGAACACAAACAGGCTCAGAGAGAACAAACTTAGCACGAAATAGGTCAGCTGACAGACTGAAAATGTGATCAAGGTGAACAATTGTCGATGGAACTCCTTCAGGAGAAACTGGAAGGGGCTTGATGAGAAAGAGCCACGAGTTTGGACAGTCATATTTAAAAGCGAAGAGAGGGCAATGAGAGTATGGGTGAAAAAGTAAAGGAGCTGACAAGGAAAGAATCATTCACCAGCACAACAGCACATAGGCAGTCAGAGATGGTCTGAACGTGGCAAAGGAAGAGTAAGAGATAACAAGGTGTAGAGCTGGATGAACACAGCAGGCCAAGCAGCATCAGAGGAGCAGGAAGGCTGACGTTTCGGGCCTAGACCCTTCTTTAGAAATGGGGGAGGGGAAGGGTGTTCTGAAATAAATAGGGAGAGAGGGGGAGGCGGATAGAAGATGGATAAAGGAGAAGACGGGTGGAGAGGAGACAGACCGGTCAAAGAGGCGGGGATGGAACCAGTAAAGGTGAGTGTGGGTGGGGAGGTAGGGAGGAGATAGGTCAGTCCAGGGAGGACGGACAGGTCAAGGGGGCGGGATGAGGTTAGTAGGTAGGAGATAGGGGTGGGGCTTGAGGTGGGAGGAGGGGATAGGTGGGAGGAAGGACAGGTTAGGGAGGCGGGGATGAGCTGGGCTGGTTTTGGGATGCGGTAGGGGGAGGGGAGATTTTGAAGCTTGTGAAGTCCACATTGATACCATTGGGCCGCAGGGTTCCCAAGCGGAATATGAGTTGCTGTTCCTGCAACCTTCGGGTGGCATCGTTGTGGCACTGCAGAAGGCCCAGGATGGACACGTCGTCTGCAGAATGGGAGGGGAGTTGAAATGGTTCGCGACTGGGAGGTGCAGTTGTTTAGTGCGAACCAGGTTTAGGTGTTCTGCAAAGCGGTCCCGAAGCCTCTGCTTGGTTTCCCCGATGTAGAGGAGGCCACAACGGGAACAGCGGATGCAGTATACCACATTAGCAGATGTGCAGGTGAACATCTGCTTGCTGTGGAAAGTCTTTTTGGGGCCTGGGATGGGGGTGAGGGGGGAGGTGTAGGGGCAGGTGTAGAACTTCCT
>NC_063341.1:10257905-10291322 GCF_021869965.1 Rhincodon typus
CTGAAAGGGTCTAGGCCCGAAACGTCAGCCTTCCTGCTCCTATGATGCTGCTTGGCCTGCAGTGTTCATCCAGCTCTACACCTTGTTATCTCAGATTCTCCAGCATCTGCAGTTCCTACTATCTCATGACAACCACAAATCCATTCTTAGAACACCCTGAACGGCAGTAAATATCCTAGAGTACTTTCAATTGGCTGACGCTGAACCAATGATTGAGATACCAGGACGAGTTCGGAAAGTGGACATAAATCCAGGAGAAGAGGGTGGAAACGCAATGTGTTTAAAGGGGGAATAGCAGACGTAGTGTGGAAATACTGGAGGCATGATCACCAATGGGAGTGTGAAGAGTAAGTGTGGAAAGGCGTTTTATGGCTGGTAAGATCCTGATGATAGCTATTTGAAATGTTTGCCTATAATGGCATGCTCATTTTGTACTCCCATTTTCTTTCAGCTTCCATTATGGTTTTCCTGCTTTGTTGAGATGAGGGATGTCAATGTGGGGAAGAGAACTTTTCAGACAGTGTCAAAGACTCCAAGTTTAAAAGAGATCTGAAGCCATTAGTCTAAGCTGGATCTGAAAACAAGTCCCAGGGTGAAAGATGTTATTAGCCCTAGGTCCCACACTGTGCCTCCCACTGGCCCAATACTGACCTTATTAAACGTACATCAGACTTTAGGACAGGTATTGCACCTCATTAAGCAACCAGCTTATAACCGAACCACAATTCCCAGATACCAATAAGAGCCTAACCGTCTGCCGCTGATGCTTTTACCCAAAACTGTCCCCTGAGACGTGCTGAACACTCTACTAAGACTGTAACAGGAAATTTTAATGCATTAAAAGCTATTACTCAGATGACAGATCTATCTGCCTAAATGTTGTTTTAATATCTTATCTAGTAACGAGCTGGCATCCTCCCAGAACTTCAGTCCATTCAGATTACATTTGATGGTGAGAACTGTAATACAATGAAGTACTGTACAAATGTACAAATAAGGTGGCAGTTATATGTTCTTGCAATCTGGTCTATTGGTGTTCGACAGTGAAAATTATAAAATGTATCTGCATTCTGTTATATAAAGCACATTACTGACACCCATTTGCATTTTCCTGTCTGAGATTCCATTTACATAATCTATGAGAAAGTGTTTTGTTATTTTATAATCACTGGCAGATATAATACACTTTGGTGTGCATGACAGAGCCCTAGGAGTACAAAGCAGTACTTTTGAAATATGCTGCATTAATGTGCAGATATGATGTTGATAGCAACAGACCTTGGTGTTTTTATTTGGATGCACTCACTGAAGGCCCACAGGCTGAGACACTTTAAAGAGGATGTGTCAGCGAATGAGAGGAGGCCAAGGGGAGACCTGGGGGTCACCAGGTTGTTAGGGCTGCTGGGTAACTTGTGGGCCCACCTGCCATGTATTTTGGACAGACCTGAGAGAGACAAAGAGCTTGTGTGTTGATACATTTCCTCTGAATTTAATCACACACAGTTGAAGAGAATGATGTGGAAAGTAAGGACACAAAGTTCAGGCAAAAGTTGAGGGCTGCTTTCAATAAGAGCCTTTACTGCAGCAAATGGCTTCATGTTCACTGTGTTGATTACTGAGTGGATGTGCCCAATATTTACAAATCCCATTGGCTGACAGGACTGCACACCACACTGCATATATGCTGATTTATCATTTTAGACACTTGATTAGACAGGGTGAAATATCCGTTAGCATGCCATCGTTTAAAGCAAGATGGGTTCGGCAGGAGTTATACTGTCAGTTGTGCATTAGCCCTAGCCAAGGACAGCTTGTCGTGTTTGAGGGCATGACGGAGATGTGGAGGGGCAATTCAGGTTTTGGATGCATTTGAAAACATGGATTGGAATGTCAGAGACAAGATAATGCTGGACAAAGATGCAATATCAGCCAGTGGGACATGAATGAATAGATAGGGCAAATTCAGACCAATTCAGATAGTGATTGAGTTCCAAGTTTGTGCAACTAGATGATGGATCAGCAGCCAGGAGAGGATTGGAACAGTCTAGCCTACAGGCAACAAGGGTGTGGAGAATTCAATTGGCATTGAGCTGTCATTTGAAACATTGGGCTGCACAGTTTCTACTACCAATGAGCTGCTTCACTTAACTGCATCACTGATGAACAGCAACACTATAATTAGCTTCACTGTCATCACCAACATAATAAACCACAATTTTCAGGATTAAGGTGGCACAGCTCCTATCTGTGAACAGCTTAACACAGCATGACAAAATCAGACTCCTGCTGTCTAAAGTATTAAATTACAAGCATGCAACTAGCAATATAAATTCTGCAAATTTAAAAAGTATAACAGTGAAATATACCACCTGTGATCCTACGGATGTTGGACTTCTGTTCAGTGGGAGCAGTGATGGCCAGTTATTCTCTCTTTGAGTTTAGCATCGACTCTAAAAGTTTCTTTTTTCCTGTCCCTTCATGACATTGATTGCATCAGAAACAGTTTTGAGCCAAGACTTATCTCAAGGACAGAATGACTGCATGTCACTAATTCAATGGAGCAAAGCACCAAAACATATTAGATTTCAATGATCCTCCCTCTGTAAAACTGAAGACATCCAACACTCTGCTTTCCATATCCCAACTCACAGCAAGTTCCATTCCCCTATCATCTCTGTGCTCATTGACTTGAATTGTCTCCATGTTAAAGAATCCCTGAATTTTATGATTCTCATCCTTATTTTCAAATCCTCCCTGGCCCTTCCTTTCCTTACCTCTAAAATCTCTTCCAACTCCACAAACCTCACAAATACCTGGTCTCCTCTTATTCTGGCCTCCTGATTTTAAGCTTTCTTGCAGTGGACTGTATCTTCAGCAACCTCGAGCTGAAAACATGAAACTCCCTTCCTAATTATCATCACCTCTCTACCTCTTTCTCTTTCTTTTGAGATGGTCCTTAAGACTCAACTCTGTGACCAAGCTTTTGGTCGTGTGCCCTAACGTCTGTTCATCTGTCTCAGAGATGAGTTCTGCTAATACAATGCTCCTGTGAAACATTTTGTGAGATTTTATTATGTTAAAGAGGCCACATAAATTCATTCAAGTTGCTGTTGTTTGTGGTTGCTGATCATTCTAATCCAGATTTGGTCCCAAAAGCCACTCTTCTTGGCTGTGCCCAGATCGAATGTTATCTGCTTTTACTTTTTTTTTAATGGGTTGGTCTTCTGCATTGTACTTCAAAGACTACCTCAGTGAGTTATCCTCCCCTGATAAAGATAAGTGATCTTTATCACTTCCATTGCAGGAAGTGACTGTGTGTCCAAAAATGGGTTTCTCTTAATTTCTTTTCCATGGTAACAGAACTACCAAACAAGGACACATGCTCATTGGAATGAACCTTTTCTATTGATGTGCGGAGAAATAAATTTGTTTGCATTAAGGACATCTTGCAGCCAACAATACAAGTTATGACAAAAAGAATCATGAGCCAAGAAATGCCAGTTGCTCTGTCAAATCCATCACATACTCACAATGGCCAAAGTATCGTGACAGAAGACATTCCCACTACTCGTTTTTCCAGCAGCTTCCACATATAATGAGGGGGACCACAAAGTACCATCATGCAATGCAAGAAAAATGAATCAGACTCTTTGTTCAATGTTCTCCTTGGTTGTAATTTCACATGCACAATTTGAGTATGTCAGAATTTTAGCTATTAGTTTACCAGATATGTACAGTTGAGGACATCCATTAGATTAGTGACTCTATCTAAGAGATATCAGAGTCTTCTTTACCTTCTTACTTCTCATAAAACCATGGCATCCAAGCAGTTAAATGATACCAGTGTTTTGCCTCTACCAAGAATTCCATTCCATGGGATAGTTTTTTGTGTACCTAATTACCATGTGTGAAAATCAATAGAGGTCAGTCCTTATTGGAGTGAATGGAAACGACGATCAGTCACAGGCTTATCCAATTCTAATTCAGGGTGCCACCATGGTTGCCCTTACCACACTCCAGGAATCAGTGTCTTTACAGTCTGGGAATTGGATCATTATGAAGGAGGTGAAGACTGTGGGAGAAAAATTGACATGGGCCAGGGTGGATCAGACAAACAAAAAACACTGTCTAAAGATGGGAAACCTCAGCCTATTGTCTGTGTACCTGCATGTTGTGTCAGGTCAAGACAGCAGCTTCCTGCAGAGCAAGTATCCCCGCTTTGTTAGCATTTGGGATGAACATATATTCAGAGCTCAACTGGAACTGTCAACGACAGAGATATGCTTCAGTTTGGATCACAGCAATCAAAGACAAAGATTAAAGACTGCAAGTATAGCATCTGTTTAAGAAGACAAACTGCCTTCATATATTCACCCTGAGGCTGTCTATGAGCCAACAATCTGATTGAGATGCAAGGAACATAGATATTTTGGAATAAAGCCATTTTAAACTCTTGGAAAGAAAGCTGCAAACTGAGGGTAAGAAACTCCACTGCAGCTATATCCACCACCCATTTATGAAATGCCCTTTCAATATGAAAAGTGATAGCATTGACTAATGTCTAATTGGGCAGGGAACATACAATTTGATAACAAAAACAGAAGTTGCTGGGAAAGCTCAGCAGGTCTGGCAGCATCTGTGAAGAAAAAATCAGGGTTAACGTTTCGGGTCCGGTGACCCTTCCTTAGAACTAGTTCTGAAGAGTTTTGAGGAAGGGTCACCGGACTCGAAACGTTAACTCTGACTTTTTCTTCACAGATGCTGCCAGACCTGCTGAGCTTTTCCAGAAACTTCTGTTTTTGTTCCTGTTTTACAGCATCCTCAGTTCTTTCGGTTTTTTTTATAAAATTTGATAATCCAGTGTCTCTAATTGGCTGGTGTTTGCACCTAACAATGTGGAGGCTATTCTGACTGGTATCAGATTTTTTTTACATGCGGTTAGCTGTGTGTGATATTAAAGCCTTGGAAACTCTGATTAAAGAGGTGGAGCATGGTTGGCACCCTATATACAAGGCAGCAGGCTAGAGACAACAAATAATAGCAAAATACTGCAGGTGCTACAAATCTAAAATGAAATCAGAAAGCGCTGGAGAAACTCAGCATGTTTGCCTTGAAAGAGAAACATAGTTAACATTTCTAGTCCAGTATGAATCTTCTTCGGAATGTTGGAATAGTTAGAGACACTACTTCCTCTGAGGGGCAAGGCCAGAATAAAACGGCATGATGTAAAAAGTATCGGAACACAGGAGTGAAATGGGGAAATACATTTTCACACAAAGAATCTGGAATTCCTTTCTTCCGGAAGGAACCTTCCAACCTCAGTGGGAGCTTTCTAAACCAAGATGGACAGTCATATGAGCATCTCCTAGGGACACACAGTCATGTCCTCACAATAAAAGTGTGTTTCCCTCCCTTGGGATGCCAGCATCTTTATTCCCTTGTCACCCCAAACAGTGCCCATCGTGATGCCAGCACAGTAACTGATCTTGAGTGGCTGGGCAATAGCCAGATTGTTTCAGTTTGGAGATGGGCCCCCACAAAGTGCTGACTGCAAGCATCTCAAGATTCTCCACATGTAAGTAGCAGCCTTCTACCAGCTCTGCTAAAACTACCGGGGGAGCATGCCACTGGTTTTACATCGAATTTACAACACAGAAACAGGGCATTCAATTCCATTGACCAATGTCAGTGTTTACACTCTGCAGAAGTCTCTTCCCAATTTACCTCACTCACCATGACCTTCTGTTGCTTTCTGTCACATGCACTTAAATTTTTCTGGGAATATATTCATGCTAGCCATCGCATTCATCACAAAATCACAGTGTAATGCACTATGGAGTAAAAGGGCACAATTTTACCAGCCCCAGAGTCCCAGGCAGGGAGATGGCAAGGTGTGGAGCTGGAGGAACACAGCAGGCCAGGCAATGTCAGAGGAGCAGGAAAGCTTCTTCAGAAAATGCCTGGCCTGCTGTGTTCCTCCAGCTCCACGCCTTATTATCTCAGACTCCAGCATCGGCAGTTCCTACTATCTCTGAGGCAGGGAGATGGTTTGTGTTCATGGTAAGGGCGAGAACCAATTTTGGAATATCAGCAGTTCCAGGTTTTGTCGGTGCACAATCTCTTTCTCTTAAGTCCATTAGCAGATGGGAATCTATCAACAGCTTGGAAAGGGGAGCGCTTTATTTTCAGAGATAAGGTATCCCTCTACCAGGTGGGTTCAGGGGAGGTCAGGGCGGTGGGGAGTCAAGGTGGGTAGATAGGGGTTTGCGTTTTGAGGGGAGGCTGTAAGTGCAGTAAACCTCAGTACTGAAACCAGTGGTGTTGATCAAAAAAAACACATCAGTTTTGCTTTCAGTTGGAAAAAAAAATGATGCTGTTGAAAGATTTCCACACCACTGAAATCGCAAAGTTGAAAAATAAGCTGCCAGGATATTTTAATAAAACTTTCACACTCATCATATTGGATTGCATATTCTGTGCTAAGGTGTGAGCCCTTGTACACAGTCATTTTGGTAACGATCCAAGTCAAAATTAATCATCTCTGAATGGATAATTGCTTACATGGACGCCTCATTAGGCCATTTCCATAACCTGTGTTTCTCTGAAGGTTCTTAATATGTGTAATTTATTCTATCTTCACCCAAGCCCATCTACCAGCAACACTGGGCATATGAGCTGTCACAGTGGCCGTTGGGAAAGAAGCCACAGAGATGCAAAATCCATGCCCAGTTTGATCCGGATTCATTATCTCCCTTTCCCAACATTACCCCCTTGGGCCATCCTTCAGTCAATCCACTCTTCATGGCCACTCTTCATTTGTTAGGGGTCACTCTGTGAGCTGGCAATAGTATCTATTCAAATCATCTATTCAAATCTGAAACAAGAAGCAGAATTTGTCATTCAATGCAGCGTTGCTGCATAGGGAGCTGATTGAGGACGAAGGGCGGGAGGGGAATGATAAAAACAGCTGGATTAAAAAGCGACAACTGTTTGATGCTGGCAGATGAGCTGCAGTCTGCCAATCACTTCCCCATTTCCTTCGTAGCATCTCAAGCAGCCTCCCATTGGAGCTCAGCTTAGCCTCCAGGCGGTCTCAGCAGGAAGTCCTTCTCTTTGAAAAGACTTGATGAAGAAGATCCATTTCATCTTGTCTGACAGTTAAAGAATGTGTGCCTTTGTGCAAACAGACCACTAAACAAAAACCATGGGACGTCTGTTCTGTTAATAATGAGGTTTATGCAAATAAAGAAAACCAGCGGATGTGACAGTGCCTACCCCAGGGTAACATGACATTGACGTTTGAGACTCAATGAAGGAAGTTTCAAAGATTGGTCCCACTGTTGTATATAACCTAGTGACTGCCAATGGACTTTGAATATAATGGACTCTTGTGACACGGTGGTGGTGTCCACTTAAAAGGAATTTGGAGATTTCCATATACATATTAAACCTTCTAACCGATTAAAGATTTAACAGCATCTTACGTTTGTTTAATACATCCTGATCAGCGATGTGACACTTTGATCTTTTACATATAAATTTTGTGTCTGATACTACCTCTCTCACTAACATCTGAAGAAGGAGTGAAGCTACAAAAGTTTGTGTTTCCAAATAACCTTGACTATAACCTGGTGTCGTGTGATTTCTGATCTTGCCCATCCATCTGAACCAGGAGGTCAGAGTCAAGCCCTACCTGTTTCAGAATTGTGTATTGGCATCTCTGAACAGGTTGCTTAAAAATATTTGTGTAGAGACGAGACTCAACTGTTTGGTCACTCCTTCAGCAAAGATGAAAATTACCTGATGACAAACTAAAGGTTAAGACTGAAATCTATCTTGCATTTGCACTTTATTTAGCAGTTAAGCACTGTAAAGAAAGTGAGAGTGTTTGCAGTCATATAGCATCTTTCAAGATTTCAGACTATCTTGAAGAATCTCACAGACAATTAAGCACTTTTGACTGTTGTATTGTAGAGAAATGGCAGACAATACGCATTCAGCCAGCTCCCACAAAACAGCAAACTGATAGATGGCTAGATAAGAGATAGTAGGAACTGCAGATGCTGGAGAATCCGAGACAACAAGGTGCAGGGCTGGATGAGCACAGCAGGCCAAGCAGCATCATAGGAGCAGAGAGGCTGACGTTTTGGGCCTAGACCCTTCTAGATAATCTGTTTTTAATGCCATTAGTTGCGGGTTAAATATTGGATGGTAAAACTCAACTACTCTCTTCAACTAGTGCCACAGTATTTTTCATATTTACCTGAGAGGGCAGAGAAGGCTTCAATTTAGTGTCTTCTCTGAAAGGCTGCCATCTGACTGCAGCATTCCTTCAGTAATGGACTGGAGAGACAGCTTAGTTTCTGTACTGGAGTGGAACCTGAGCTTGCAATCATTTTAAAGGCATGAAAAATATCAATGATCTACAGCTAATACCATACATATGTGGACTATATACCTATAATCTGAGTGCAACAGCTTCAATTAGTACTTTATGTACGCATTGTGCATAACCATTGTCATTGTGTAGGTACAGCAGTATCTGTTTCATTTACACCTACATAGAGCAGTGTGTGATTATACTCAATGAACTCCCAGTGAGTACAGCAAAGTAAATGGGTTTTGTTTGTCCCTGTGACTACTGCTGTGTGATCATTTGCAGTGGAATAAAGAAAAGCAATTTAGTGCATATTTCTATAACGTACTGAGCAACACATCACTTTGTACAAGGTTTAGCCCTGATAGACAAGGAGACATGGAGCTCATAGAATCTGCTGCATTTCACACACATCCTGCTGTCAATGAAGGAGATTGAACCTTAAAAGCACAAAGACAGCTTCCAAACCAAAACAAATTCATATGGCAATGTGGCTTAATTTGTCAAGCACACACACAACAACCTAAGCTCATCTCCGATTTCACATTCATTCATCTAAATTGTATCCTGAAAAGGGTAACACAGCATTGTGGATGAGGTCAGTGACCTATACCTTGAAAAAGACAAGTGCTTGGAACATGGGTGATTCTATCAACTACTTAATCTCCTCTATTTATTCCACAAATTCTGACAACTGAGTTGTCCATTTCTATAACTGATCTTTTCAAATATGGCATTAAATTGCATCAGAACCGTTGGAGAATCTGCTTGACAAATGCAGACAACAGCATTAGGTTTCTCTTTAATAGCTTTTACAATTCAGAGGAAATGAATCGAATGGTTGAGTGATCCCAGGTTCGACATTATGGTGATGTAATGGTACTGAGATAGACAGATAAGGTTATCTGCGATCTAATACTGATTCACAATCAGCTAAATCCTCAACCTGATTGGAAGATTACTCTATAGATGGCAAGAATTGTATTTCATTGAAGCAGAGGTAACAGAGGTCAATGAACAAATCAAAGTAGAATTTACAGTGTTTATGACTGAATAGAATTGACAGTGCCTATAAATATCAGAAGTGACATTGCTTACAATTGTCAGCAATTTGCATGAGGAACTGCCCTGGAGAATTCACATTGTATATAGTTCACTGCAATGTTATGGATAGGGACGATTCTGTTGTGACAGACTAGATGCAAATGCTGAACATCCCAATAAATGGGCATCCTCACATACATAAGTAACGGCCAATCTCATTCAGAGTTAACCCTCAACCGTTGCCCCCGAAATTCTTAGTTTCTCATATGTCCAGTGTAGAATTCAACCCTCAAATGTTGGTCCTCCAATTCCTTCACTTTTCATTGACCGCTTCCTAGTTTCTGGAGTGGGGTTGGCGGGAACAAAGTAATGAGTCTTTTGTCACGGTTGCTTTTTTCTCATTTAAACATCAAATGTGCCAGTCAGTGGTTCCCACTGCTGTCTCACAGCGCCAGGGATACGGGTTTGATTCCAACCCCGGGCATCTGTCTGCATGGAGTTTGCACATTCTCCCTGTGTCTGCGTGGGTTTCTTCTGGATGCTCCAATTTCCTCCCATTGTTCAAAGATGTGCAGCTTAAGAGTGGATTGGCCATGTTAAATTGTTCATAGAGTCTGGGGATGTGTAGATTAAATGGATTAGCCACGGGAAATGCAGGGTTATAGGGACAGGGTGGCAGGTGGACTCAATGGGCTGAATGGCCTACTTCCACACTGTAGGGATTCTATGATTCTCTGATAGCCTGGACAACTGTTCACTAAGTAAATTCTGGTCCATGGCAGTTTACCAAGGCTGTCCCTTCCCCAGATCTGTCACTTAACTCCCGTAATTTGAAGATCTACAGTCTGGATATTAATGATTCAATGTACATTTACCTGTGTTCCAAGCAATATTTTTAAATGAACTTAAATACTGTGACATGTAACTGCATTTCAGTATAAAGATACAGAGACAAATATCTGATAATGTATACTCACGGTGCAGATTTCTCATTTTTTGAGCAACAGACAAGATTAGGGTCACCAAACTATTCTCTTTTGTAATTCTTATTGATAGCTGACACAGGTTTCCTGCACTTACCGGTGCACTACCTGTACTACCTTCACATTGGTATGGTGCTTTTAGCGTCAAGTTACCTGCACTTCTCCAATTCCTGAGATGATGGGTCATTGAGATCATTGCAATAGCCAACATCCTGTGTGCTGCATTCAAACCATCATGGACTGGGGTTCCTTTGTTCCAGAGCCATGGGTGAATAGGTGCATTTTAGCTGACATCTTTGGGCGAGTTCTCTCTTTTCTGGTCGTCACCTGTGCACAAACTAACCCTCTTCCGACTAGCACTCATTCCACTGAGCAACCATTTTGTTTTTTACTAAAAACACATCGTTGGATCTCAAATACAACGAGTAGCGTGGCTTCAACAAAGGAAGCAAGTACATGAATCATTTCAAAAATGCGAATCAACAAGATAAGCTTAAAAAATATCAATATCAAAATATCAACATCTGTCAGAGCAAATGCTAGGCAAGTTCCATTCTAACAATTCCATTGCAATCTTGCTATAATTGTATTGCAAAAGTCAATGGATACATTACAGATGTTACTTTCTTAATTTACTGATAATGAGGCTACACTATCTGTTGTGCAGCAATCATGTTTAGCAAGATTATTAACGCTTTTATACTCACAGTTCCAAAGACCTGAAATGGATTCAACCCCCTGAAAGTATTATTCGTGTCAAAGTTGACCTTCTACTTTTATCTGAAAATGTGCTCTCAAGAGCTCAACTTTTACACATTCACTGAGGGTTAGCACCTTTTACTCACAGCTCTCCTGGAACAGAACAAGATTGACTCGTGTTAACACTAAGACCTGATGTCAATATTTATTTGGCCTGTTGAGCACCAGAATGAAGACAAGCATGTTTGTCATCCAGCACCATGTTACCTTAATGATAATTGCCTCAAAGGGAGAGAATGAAGGCAGGGGAGAGCCAGGGGAATGCTATCAGCAGCTCAGTGGTTTCAATCTGCTCAGTGCATAGTTGTGCCAACATGCTGGACATTTGGAGGGAGAAAATAAAGCTATATGGGAGAAATGAGCCACAAACTGAGGCCAGAGCACCAACAGCTATGTTCATATTTATGTGTCGCATCACCAGTGACTCCACAGGAACATAATCTGACCTAAATAGACTCCAAAGCGAATAAGAGAACATTAGGGCATTTGACCAAATAGGTTTTAAGCAGCACCTTAGAGTAACAGAGATGCTGTTGGAGTTGAGGGGACACTTCCACAAGCTAAAGAGTCACAAGGTATGATTTGATTTGATTGATTTTATTGCCATGTGCATCGAAATACAGTGAAAAGCTTTGTTGACGTGCGGTACAAGCAGATCACAGCAAGCAAAGGATGTACAGATCGAAAAGACTTAAAGGCATACAGGTTACATTGCAGCTTACATTATTTGAGGCCAGAGTCCATTCAACAGTCTGATAATGGCCAGAAAGAAGCTGTTCCTGAACCTCCTGGTGCGTGTGTTCAGGTTTCTGTATGTTCTGCCTGACAGAAGAGGTTCTAGGAGTGCAACGGGTCTTTGATGATGTTGGCCGCCTTTCTGCGGCAGCGAGCCGTGTAAATAGAGTCCATGGATGGAAGGTTGGCTTCCATGATGGTCTGGGCTGTGTGCACCACCTTCTGTAATTTCTTACAGTCCTGGGCAGAGCAGTTGCCGTACCAGGCCGTTGTGCACCCAGACAGTATACTTTCAATGGTGCATCTGTAGAAGTTAGTGAGGGACCTTATGGACGCGTCAAATTTCCTGAGCAGCCTGAGGAAGAAGAGGCGTTGTTGTGCCTTCTTGACTATCGCATCTACATGGGAAGTCCAGGACAGGTTGTCGGTTATCATCACACCGAGGAACTTAGTGCTGTTCACCCTCTCAACCTCAGTTCCGTTGATGTAGATGGGGGTGTGTTTTCCTCCTTTTTTTCTGAAGTTGATGATCAGTTCTTTAGCTTTGATGACATTGAGAGAGAGGTTGTTTTCAAGCCCTCTATCTCCCTTCTGCATTTTGACTCATTGTTGTTAGATATCTGTCCCACTACGGTGGTGTCATCAGCAAACTAGTCAATGGCATTCATTCGGAATTTGGCAACACAGTCGTAGGTATACAGGGAGTACAGTAGGGGGCTGAGGATGCATCCTTGGGGGGTCCGGTGTTGAGTCTTATTGTGGAGGAGATGCAGTTCCCTATCCTCACTGATTGCGGCCTGTGGGTCAAAAAGCTGAGGATCTGGTTGCAGAGGGTGGAGCGAGACCAAGATCACTGAGTTTTGAGATCAGTCTGGAGGGGATAATGGTGTTGAAGGCAGAGCCGTAGTCAACGAGCAGGAGTCTGACTAGGTGTCTTTGTTGTCCAGATGTTCCAGGGAGGAGTGCAGGGCTAGGGATATGGCATCCACTGTGGATCTGTTACATTGGGAAGCAAACTGTAGGGGGATCGAGGCAGACTGGGAGACTGGAGTTGATGTGAGCCATGACCAGCCTCTCGAAGCACTTCATGATTATTGAGGTCACAGCCACTGGGCAGTAGTCATTAAGGCACGCTGCATGTGTTTTCTCAGGTACGGGGATGATCGTGGTCTTCTTGAAGCAGGTGGGGAGTTCGGCTTGTAGGAGGGAGAGGTTGAAGACGGTCTCCGGGACAGCTTGGACTTGGTGGACTGGACCGTGTTCAAGTGTTCAGGGGAAAACCCAGACGAGTTCGCCACCACTGTCACCAACTTCATTTCCTCTGCTAGTTGGTCTGCACAGGATCTGAGTGCTCAGCCGGGGACACCGTCAGGGTCCATGGCTTTCCGTGGGTTGACTCCCAGGGAGATCGATCTAACGTCTGAAGCGGTGATGGAGGGAACAGGTGTGCACGGGGCTGTTGGGGCAGGCCTCACCGCGCTGTTGGCATTCTGCTCAAACCAAGCATGGAAAGCATTGAGCGTGTCAGGGAGGAATGTGTCTTTGTCCGCTATCTTACACTGTTTCATTTTGTATTCCATAATGTCTTTTAGGCTTTGCCATAGGTGACAGGTGTCTGTTTGGCAGGTCTGGGCCTCTAACTTGGTCCAGTACTGCCTCTTGGCCTCCCTAATGGCTTTGCGGAGGTCATTTCTGGATTTCCTGTGTTAGTCCGGGTCACCCGACTTGAATGCTGCACGTCTGGTCTTCAGCAGGGAGTGGGCATCCTGGTTCATCCAAGGTTTACAGTTGGGGAACACTCGGATTGACTTCTTTGGTGCACAGCCCTCCACACATTTGCAAATGAAGTTGGTGACAGTGGTGGCGAACTCGTCTGGGTTTTCCCCTGAACACTTGAACACGGTCCAGTCCACCGAGTCCAAGCCGTCCCGGAGACCGTCTTCCGCTGCCTCGGACCAGCACTGTACTTCGTTTCATGAAGGATTCTCCTGTTTCAGCTTCTGCCTTGTGAGCAGGGAGGAGGAGCACATCGCTATGGTCGGATTTTATGAAGTGTGGGCGAGGGATTGAGTAGTAGGCGCCTTTGATGGTTGTGTAGCAGTGGTCCAGAATTTTCAGTCCTCTGGTGGAGCAGGAGATGTGTTGGTGGCATTTTGGCATCACCTGAGACAGTAAGTGGGGGAGATGGAGAACAAGAGTCACGAGGTATAACACAGAAAGTGGGGAAAGTGGAGAATGAAAATGGAAACATTATTTAAGGGAGGTGTGCAGTCAGTCTGACAAACAAGTGCCCTAAGAACATCAAGGACGTAGATAGTACTGATTGACCAAATGCAATTTGGATAGTTTTAATTTTTAAAATAATATATTGAGAAACAATACAGGAATAATTTTAAATATGATCTAGAGTAAGGCAGGAAGTTTGGGAGGATCATTTCAGCTTAGAGCTATGGTTCCTAAAGTTGTCCACTACTGATGTTTTCCTCATGTTATGCTTGGATCTGATGCAGATTAAATGACAGAACAAAGATTGCTACGATTAATGCATAACTTTATTATTCTTGTATCATGCAATTACTGAGATGATTGCAAGCAAACTAGATGGACTGTAGTCTTCGGTTTACTGGAAATTCCTATTTTCCTGTACCAAGTAGCCAGCAGGAACTCAGTCAACATGGAGGCAGGAGCACCAGTGTTTCAATTCTTTGCTCAAGGCCTACCTTTGTATTTTATTAACCTTCAAACATCGATCATTTATTTGTCCTGTTTTTTATTTTTGTCAGGCAACCGTTAGTTTCCAAAGTGAGATAATTTAACCCAATAGCTTAACATCATTTATTGAATGGAACAGAGAAGAAGTAGTTTGTGAGGTTAAATCAAACATTCCATTCTGTATATACCTTCTGTTACCTCCAGACCTGGCTTCTCCAATGCTCTCTGGACCAACCTCTCATCTATGATGCAGACACAGATACAATATTTAAAAGATATTTAGATAAGTACACAAATTAGAAATGTTTGGAGGGAATGGGCCACTGTTTGGGCAGGTGGGCCTAGTTTAATTTGGGATTATGGTCAGTATGGACTGGTCAGACTGAAGGGTCTGTTTCCATGCTGTCTGACTCTCTGACTGTGGGAAGCCCAGCGAGACCTAACTCGCCATCGGCAGTACCTCGTCGCATTTTCCAAATGAGTTCCGGACATTGAAATGAGATCGTCACTAGGCAGCATCAAGATGTATATTAGTGGGGATTTCTGCTTGTGAATGGACTCATTAACATCAAATCTAGCCTCATTAACATGCAGCATTATATCCTACCACCCTCCATGAGGAAACTAGATGACAACGATCTCTGACACGAAAGGCAGAGCAGGTTCCTTGTGACTTCTTGGATACCAGTCAGTCCTCCATCAAGTTAAGTAGATGTACAGTCAAGGGGTTTAGGTACTATCTGTCAGGGGACGGAGTCCACACACTGTCCAGAGGCTTAGCCATAGTCTTTTATTTGTGGTGGTCACAGTTAGGGGATACACTAACTGTCGAACAGAGAGACCTAAGGGTTCAGGTATATAGTTCTTCGAAAGCTGCGTCACAGGCAGACAGGGTGGTTAGAAAGCATTTAGCACATCTGCCTTCATTGCTCAGACCATTGAGTATAGGAGTTGGGACGACATGTTGCAGTTGTAAGGATCTTGTTGAGGCCATATTTGCAGTATTGTGTGCAGTTCTGGTCACCTGACTATAGGAAGGATATTATTAAATTGAAGAGGGTTCAGAAAAGATATACCTGGATGTTGGAGGGTTTAACTTATAAAAATAAGCTGGATAGGCAGGGACTGGAGCATAAGAGGTGGAGGGGTGATCTTATAGAGGCTCATAAAAAATCTTGAGGGACGTAGATAAGGTGAATAGCAAAGGTTTTTTTCCCCGGGGTGGGGGAGTTCAAAACAAGACGGCATAATTTTAAGGTGAGAGGAGAAGATTTAAAAGGGACCTGAGGGGCAACTTTTTCATACAAAGGGTCATTCATTTGAATGAACTGTCAGAGGAAGTGGTACATGCAGGTACAGTTCCAACATTTAAAAGACATTTGGACAGGTACATGAATAGGAAATGTTTAGAGGGATGTGGGCCAAACACAAGCAAATGGGACTAGTTTAGTTTGGGAAACTTGGTTGCCATGAATGAGTTGGACCCAAGGGTCTGTTTCCATGCTGTATGACTCAGTAGGGCCATCATAGTTCATCAGGGGATTAATATGCCATGCACAAAGGCCTTTGAGTAATATCAAGGAAGCAGGAAATGACTTAAATAGTGTATTAGGAAGGCTAAAAGTGGTCATGAAATGTTCTTGGCAAGTAAGAGTAAGGAGAATCCCAAAGGTATAGTATGCATATATTAGGAACAAGAGGGTAACTGGCAAATGGTGGGTGCATTCAAGGACAAAGGAGGGAGTTTATGCATGGAGCCAGGGGAAGTGAGTGAGGTCCTTAATGAGCACTTCACATTGGTATTCACCAAAGGTAAGGACACGGATGACTCGGGAGGAAATGTTCATTTTTCAGGGCATGTTAATGGTAAGGAGGAGGTATTGGGGGTCTTGAAAACCATTAAGATAGACAATTCCTCAGGGTTTGATGGGATCCATCCCAAAGTACTGAGGGATGCATGGGAGGTGCTTGCTGGGTCCTTGACAGAGATCTTTGTATCGTCTTTAGCCACAGGCAAGGTCCCAGAAGACTACAGAGCAGCCAACATTGTTCCTTTGTTTAAGAGATAAAATCCATGGTATTATAGGCTATTGAGCCTTACATCAATGGTAGGGAAATTATTGAAGAATATTCTTAGGGACGGCATATACTCGTATTTGGAAAAGAATGGATTTCTTGGGGTAGTCAGCATGGCTTTGTGCAGGGGAGGTTTTGCCTTATAAATTTGATAGGATTTTTTGAGGAAGTGATAGAAGAAAATTGAGAGTTGGCCAGTGGATGTAGTCTACACAGACTTTTAATAAAACATTTGACAAGGTCCCTTATGATAGGCTGATCCAGAAGATTAAGTCGCACGGGATCCTTGTGCATTGTTAAGTTGGATACGAAATTCGCTTGGTCATAGAAGACAGGACAGTTGTGGAAGGATGTTTTACCGATGCGAATTCTCTGACCTGTGGTGTCCCGTAAGGATCAGTTCTGGGACCTCTGTTGTTTGTAATATATATAAATAATTTGGATGTAAATGTAGTTAGCCGGATTAGTAAGTTTGCAAACCACACAAAAATCAGTGGAATTGAGAATAGTGAGGAAAGTTGTTGAAGAATACAGCAGAATATAGATCAGTTGGAATGTTTGGTGGGGAAATGACAGATAGAATTTATTCTGGACAAATGTGAGGTGATGCATTTTGGGAGGTCAAATGCAAGAGGACAGTTTACGGTCAGTGACAGGGCCATTAGGAGCATTGATACACAGAAGGATCTTGGCGTAAAAGTCCATAGCTCCCTGAAAGTAGCAACACAAATAGATATAGTGGTAAAGCAGGCACACGGCATGCTTGCCTTCATGGGTTGGAGCATTGAATATAAAATTTGGCAAGTCATGTCTCAGCTGAATAAAACTTCAGCTGGTCGCAGTTTGAATATTGCGCACAGTTCTGGCTACCACATTATAGAAAGGATGTGGAGGCTTTGGAGAGGGTGAAAAAGAGGTTTACCTAGGGATGTTGCCTAGATCGGAGGGTACTAGCTGTAAGGAGAAGTTGGACAAACTTGGATTGTTTTTGCTAGAGCATCAGAGGCTGAGGGACAGATAGGGTGGATAATCAGAGTCTGTTTCCCAGGGTGGGAATGTCAAATAGTTAGAGGTTTCAGGTGAGAGGGAGAATAATTTAAATAGGTTTGTGAATGGTAGGTGTTTTTTTTAAATGCAGAGGGTGTTAGGTGCCTGGAACACACTGCCAGGGAGGTAATACAACCAGATACATCAGCAGCATTTAAGAGGCATTTAGACAGACACATGAACAGGCAGGGAAAAGAGAGATAAGGACCATGTCCAAGCAGATGGGATTAGTGAGAAAAATGGTATCATGGTCAGCACAGACATGATGGACCAAAGGGCCTGTTATTTTGCTGTACTGTTTTATGTTCTATTGGTCAGAAAGATGCAAGGGGAACAGTCAGAGGTCTAGTTAGTCTTTTCCTTTGGTTGACCATCAATGTCAGTCACAGACAGTCCTGGGAATCTGTTCTTGACTGGTAGAGAGAGGGAAGGGATACTGGTGAAAAGGGATTGGTCACTTGTAGGCAGGAGGGGAATAGGATGCACATGTGTTGAGGTAAAGACAAGAACAGTGACGGGAAAGTTGACGTGCAAGGGGAGTGTGTGGTACAGGATGAACACCTTGATTGGCACACCCCTGCACCAATGATGCTCAGTAACAACAGTCTTCAATCAGTATTACAGCACAGAGTGTAGAAGCATCATCTTCAAGGTGCACTGTGGAAATTCACTAAGACTCCATCGACAGACAGCACCTTCCAACCCACAATGATAACCTATAACCACCACCATCTTAAGGAGCAACGGCAGCAGATGTATGAGATAACCACACCTTGCAAGCTCCCCTCCAAGCCACCCACCACCCTGACTTGGAAATATATTGCCATTTCTTCAGTGTTACTGGGTCAAAATCCTGAAACTCCCTCGCTAGTGACATTATGGATCTACCTCCAGCACGTAGACTGCAGCAGTTCAAGGAGCAAGCTCACCACCACCTTCTCAAGGGCAATGAGGGATGGGCAAGAAATACTGGCACAGCCAGTGACGCCCTCATCTGAATAAGGATAATGTCCAGAGCAGGCAGAGGCTGTGCCAGTTTGGTGGGCAAACGCGCAGTATCCACTTCTGCTAGATAGGAGGACATGAATGAGACGAAGGCTTGAATCATTTGCTTGCAAAATGCAGCTAACTTAGCTAAACTTAATTTGCAATCATATCACTGAGCTTGTAAAATGCAAATGCGAACAAGTTTTGGGGTACAAGTAATGGTCATATGTGATCGCAATGACCATCTGCAAACATCCTCTCCCAGTGACTCTGAAGGTGACAGCTGTAAACTTATTTGCAATTGGCTCCTTCCAGGGAGAGACAGGTGAGCTGTGTGGGATCTCTTAGTTGTGCCCCCATCATTGCATTAGGACAGGGACCATGCTATCTGTTCTGAATCACACCGTCTCATTTTATTCCCCAAGGACGATGTCAGTGCTGCAGCCCAGGCAGCAGGACTCCTAAACAGAAGTGGACCCCTACCCGCCCAGGTACATGGTACCATTGATTGCCCACACATGGCACTGGCAGGGCTGTATCACAACACTACGGAATTCATCAATGGGAAAGGCTTCCACTCCATTAATGTCCAGGCGATCTGTGACCACTGTCACCATTTCCCGGAGAAGTGTGCCCACTACCCTGGCAGCTGCCACCGCTTCGACATCCTAGAGACCTCCAGTATACCTGATGCATCTTATAAGGCTGGTTACTGGGGCAGGGGCAAGGGCTACCTGCTGTAATCGTAGCTCATGACTACATGAGTCAACAGGTGAGGAACATAGATACAACACTGGCCATGTTTCAACCACAATCCTGGTGGATCAGATGATGGGACTGTTGAAGATTTGGTTCTGCTGCTTGAACCAGACTGGGGGAGAGGTGCAGTCCAGACAGGGTGTGCTGCATGATCCTGGCATGCTGTGCACTGCATAAATGGAGCAGGCAATGAGGCTATGTGCTGGATGCTGAGGAACTGGGAGACGGGAGCGGTCTTCCAAGGATGAGGATAAGGACAAGGGCATTGAGCTGCACCTGACTGACCCCCAGTTTTAATAGATGTTAAATGGGTGCAGCAGCCCATCATGGACTGTAAAGTAATCATTGTTCTCATGCCAGCATTGCGGTGGTGAAATGCAGCCTGTATTTGTTTTATTTGTGTTGGTTTTTGCTGGCTGGAAGTAAAAGCTCATGTTTGGAAGTTTCTGAACGCTTGCCTGTCTGTGCCAGTCCATCACAAGACAATGATAAGGTACTGTGAGCACAGGGGACACAGTAGCAGTAACTTACACGAGGTGGTGGGATGGGATGTGGCTAAAAACAGTAAGGTCTGTGCCCTGATGGTTAGACGGAGACTGGGCCAAGTATGTGCCCAGAAGTGTCATCCATGTATGCTGTGAGCAGTGTGTGTTTGGGGCTGTTGGACCATTACGTTGCTGGTAAAGATCAATTCCTGAGTGCCAACACTTACCCAGGATTTAAAGATAACGCAGGCACCAGTGATGCCGGTCTATTCCAGCATATCTGATAAGTGGTAATTACTTCCAGCTACAGCAAGTGAATTTGGAGGGCCGAAGGACCTATTCCTGTGCTGCATTGTTAGCATTGGTGGACAAGGTAGCCAGATCATGGTTGGAGTAGGTACATAGTGAGGCAGATTTGGGATGAATCAGTGAATAATCTCCCTGGGCCTCAGGGAGAGAAAACCATCATGAAACGCAACAAAATTGACACTTTGCCAGAATATTCAGCTGCTCGCGTTAAATTTCAACGTTAAATTGTACAAAAAAGTGTTGTATTTCCCAGAATTTACAAGATCAAGAAGTGAATTGATTAAAGATTTAAAGATATTGAGGAAAATATATAGAATAGAAACAAACAACTGATGCATGCTGTTTGGGCAGTCTCTGAATAGGGAAATTGTCTAAACTTTGAACTACATTTTCAGGAATGAGATAAGGAAAAATGTTTTGACACAAAGTGTGGTAGACATATGGACTTCCCAGTTGAATACCAGTTGAAACTTTATCGTTTGTTAATTTTATGTCTGAGACTTGAATGGATTTTTGTTGATCAAATGTATCAAAGGTGTGGGGAACAGTAAGTCTACAGAATTTGGTAGCAGATTAGAGGTGATAAATAGCCTAATCTAATGCTCCCATTTTTCTCTGTTGCTTTGTTATGGCATAAAATGATCATTTCATAGTAATCGATAAAGTTACTCATCTGCCAAATGCTCTGCAGCTTCAGTGAGTCCAGGTCCAGTCGCATTCAAGTCTCTCTTCTACATGGTAACCTTGCACTTTCTGTTAGTGAAGGTTACATGAAAACCAGGCACAAAACTGAAGCCAGTTTAATAGCGCCACTGGTCTTGGTGCTACAGCAGGTCAAATGGGATAAAGATGGTTGTGGGAGGGACTTAGCTTCCAGCCCTATCATCCATGACCTTTGCTAATTTGGATGTTGCCACGATGTGATACCACAGTGACATCTGCACATAAGAAGGATGCAGAGTGAGTAGGTGCTGACATCAGTTGGCATCAAATGTTGCTTTGTTCTCCAACATGCCATTGGATCGTGCAGATTCTGATGATGCCCCCTCTTTCCCTTTCAGCTCGACACGTGCCACCCACTCATACGGCGAGGTACTTTTAATCTTTTTTGCTGCTGTAGGCAGTGTTGGTTGTCTGCGATTTATTAGGCAAAAGAGCTCTCACACAAGTTGTCTCAATCAGAAAAGAAGTTCCAATGGATTCTGAGGACCTTGCTGCAGAAAGCTTTCTTTCAGTCACAGGAGCATCACAGGATTGTTACACACAGGAGGAGGCCATTCGGCCCACGATGCCTGCTCCACTCATCAAATAAGGATCATTACCTTGTGTCAATTTCAATGGATGTGGTCATCCTTGGCTGCAGCAGGTAATAGAGATGGAGCAGAGGCAGCAGAAGGTGTTGCACAGGGGAAGGAGGTGAAGGGGTGACACCAGCCAAAAGCCCTGTACCTAACTATTGTCTATAGTTAGGAGCAATTTAGCATCTAAAGAAGCAGTTACAGAGCTGTGTCACCTCCTCCAGCATATGACAGTAGAGTTACAAGGATGGTGCTGCCAATAGACATGTCATTGCTCTCAATTTCTAGCCTCAGGATGCCTTCCAACCTAAAATTGGTAATCTTTTTCTGTTCACTGAATATTATTGCAACTGAGAGGTCACAAGGCTCCTGTACACTGAGAGAGGAACTGCATTGTCCTCTCTCAAAGCACAGAGAAGCAAGATGAACAAGCATGTGGCTTTTCCAGGGCGACAGCTATTCCAAAGGTACAAAGAACTTAGTGAGATGGCAATGGACAGCTGTGTGGACATTAGAGATTCCAATTCTTTAACATGCAGTTGGCTGCAACCAGACCCAGGCTGTAATGCTGGTGAGTCCCTGCTGATCTGCATCTTGCCATCCCACCTCCGAGTCACCATTACAAAGCAGAGGCAACAAGAACTACCCACTTTATATGTGATTCATAATACCCCTCAACCACAGTGTGGAGACAATGGCCTAGTGGTTTAATCAATAAACTATTAATCAAGAAACTTAAATAATGTGCTGAGGACCTGGGTTCAAATCTCACCACGGCAGATGGTGGAATTTGAATTCAACAAAAAATCTGCAGTTAAGATTCTAATGATGACCATTGTCTATTATTGGGAAAACCCACCAGGTTCGCTATTGTCTTTTAGGGAAGGAAACTGCCATCCTAACCTGGTCTGGCCTACAGGTGACTCCGGACTCACAGCAATGTGTTTGACTCTTTACATCCCTCTGGGCAATTACAGATGACCAATAAATGCCGGCCTAGTCAGACACCCTCATCCCGTGAATGAATATTTGACACCGGACAAACTCATTCACACATTGAGAGCCTTGGAGTGATAGAATCCATTCTGATACAGATCATGGTCATCGTCAAACTGGTTTACATCCCTGGAGCACACAGTGGGGAGTCTTCTTATGCAATGACATAGCTTATGGAGGTCCACTGTGTCTGGTGATTACAGAGTTGAAACCCTTGCTACCAGGCCTTTGAGGAAGAGATGCTGGAGAAGAAGTAGCAAAGAGAGGAGAAAGAAGAGAAAGAGGATGAGGAAGAAGTGAAATAAGAGGGGGATAGGAGGAGGAGCAAGATGAAGAGGAAGAGAAGGGGAAAAATAAAAACGACCAGGAGCAAGAAATCAGAAACCATAAAATCAAATGGCAGAAGTGAATAGGTCAGACAGCATCTATGGAGGGATGAAGATCATTAGCCGTTTTTTGGTGGATCACCTTTCTTCAGAATTGTAGGACTTTAGAGATGTAACAGTTTAAGTTCAGAGTGATGAAAAACTCTACGTGAGGAAGGACAGTGGAAGGAAACAAAATTACAGGTGAAGAACTCTAAAAGCTGGAGGCTTCAGAGTGATTCAATGATAAAGGGGATTGATAAGGGTACAAGCAAAGAAACAAAAAATTAGCCTCCATCTAAGTGTATTTGTTACAGCAGAGGCATTAGCATCATCTGCTGTCTGAGAAACAGGGAGCTAAAGTTGTTGAACTTGATTTTTGAGGTTTGTCATGTTGCTTGAAGTCACATTGAACTTCATTGGAATAATAGACTAGGCTGAAGACAAAATGAGGCTGGGATGGAAAGGAACAAATAACCTTAAGGCCAGGGTCATGTTTGTGGACTGAATGACAGCATTTAGTAATGCGATCATCAATGCTACTTTTGCTTTCCATAATCCAGAGGACTTGAGAATGAATACTATTCCTGAATTGGATGAAATGCAAGTAAATTTGTCTTTCATTGAAAACAGTGGTGGGGGCCCGGAATGAAAGGGAAGGTAGAATCTTCCTGTTTTAATTCTCTTTCCACGCAATCGACTTATCACCTCAACAGAAAGAGTCATAGACTCATACAGCACACAAACAGACCCTTCTGTCCAACCAGTCCAGTAGAGGCTTCACCAACGTCCACTAAAACATCAACATAACATCCCAACTCCTAGACTCAAAGGTCTGACCCGCTGTAAATTTCTAAATCCCCAAACAGTTCTACTGAGTCAATTCAGTTCATCCCTTTCATCTGATTTAATTTCACATTCTGTTTGCTGTGATTTGTTTTGTACCACTAGGAAGTGGGATGGCAATAATCACTTAACATTTGGCCATGTTTACTTGCATCAATAAGTAAAGGAATGTAACATGTCTTAAGTCCATAAGAGGCAGGAACAGCAGAAGGCCATGTGGCCCATCAAGCTTACTCCACCATTCAATAGGATCATGGCTGATCCAACATTCCTCATGTCCACTTTTCTATGTAACCCTTGATTCCCCTGCAGATCAAGAACCTACACTACAGGTTTAAGGCAACACAAGGTTCCCTTCCTTGTTAAGTTTGGATCCATAATGTAAAATGCTTCGGCATAGTCTAAGCATGACCTTTCAGGCCAGGATTCAGTGAGTGAACAATGTCACTTACACATGGGTGTTTAGCCTGAGATTGTTGTCTATATTCATTCTATATTTATAACTCAGGGTATCACATTTCTCTGCCTTCATCTAATTATTGCATCTTTCCATTTCAGGGATTCTGTATCACACTGTGGTTTGTTTAGTCAAACTGCATAATCCATTTTCAGTTGTTTATGTTTACTCTGACACCCTGTTCCTACAATAAATATATCCAGAGAGCCCGGAATGCAACTTCTTACTAAGTCATAAAACAGACCACGCAATCTCTGCACCAAACATTAAAAAAAAACAAGATGTAATACTTCAAAACAAAAGATAGCAGCTAATTCATAGTGCACAATGACAATAGAGAAAAGATATATTCTTGAATCTTGGCACTCAACAATATACTTTTATGTGGTTACAGGACAAAGTTCTTCACAATGGCCTTATCATTACCCACGAGGTTTATCCAAGTTATGATTATTGCTTATTGAAAACAGCTTCAACAATTCTTTACATCTTTTTACATGTAATCCTTTTTACTGTGATAAAATCATTTCACTAAATAAAACTAAAAGAAACTACCTTCTAACTCTGAGCCTTTTTTGTGCTAACTTATTAAATTTGGGCGCAGGATTTGATAATTTTGTTTCTCAGCGATGGTTGTCTATTTTATTCATGTTGATTTAATCACTTCCACTCCCAACCCTTCCTCAATCCCTTCCTTTTCTCAAGCAGCAGAAAGACATTTGGCCTGTTGTTCCATGCTGCCTCATTGAGAGGTCTGACACAATAAGGTGTAGAGCTGGATGAACACAGCAGGCCAAGCAGCATCAGAGGAGCAGGATAGCTGATGTTTCAGGTCTAGACCCTTCTTCAGAAAACCCTTCTTTTTCTTCAGAAAATTTCTGAAGAAGGGTCTAGGCCCAAAACGTCAGCCTTCCTGCTCGTCTGATGCTGCTTGGCCTGCTGTGTTCATTCAGCTCTACCCTTGTTATCTCAGATTCTCCAGCATCTGGAGTTCCTACTATCTCTGAAACACCGCAGATTAGGATTGCTGAGGGAGAAAGGGAATGGGTGACCAAAAGGCAGAAAAAAGAAAGCAGGAAGTCAGTGCAGGTGTCCCCTGCAGTCATCTCCCTCCAAAACAGGTATACAGTTTTGGATACTGTTGGGGGAGATGGCTCACCAGGGGAAGGCAGCAGTAGCCAGGTTCATGGCACCGTGGCTGGCTCTGCTGTACAGAAGGGCGGGAAAAAGAGTGGAAGGGCTGTAGTCATAGGGGATTCAATCGTAAGGGGAGTAGATAGGTGGTTCTGTGGTCGAAAACGAGACTCCCGAATGGTATGTTGCCTCCCAGATGCACGGGTCAGGGATGTCTCAGATCAACTGCAGGACATTCTGAAGGGGGAGGGTGAACAGCCAGCTGTCGTGGTGCATATAGGCACCAATGACATAGGTAAAAAATGGGATGAGGTCCTACAAGCAGAATTTAGGGAGTTAGGAGCCAAGTTAAAAAGTAGGACCTCAAAGGTAGTAATCTCAGGATTGCTACCAGTGCCACGTGCTAGTCAGAGTAGAAATGAAAGAATAGGCAGGTTAAATGAGTGGCTTGAGAGATGGTGCAGGAGGGAGGGGTTCAGATTTTTGGGACATTGGGACCAGTTCTGGGGGAGGTGGGACTATTACAAATCGGACGGTCTACACCTGGGCAAGACTGGAACCAACGTCCGAGGGGGTGCTTTTGCTAACGCTGTTGGGGAGGGTTTAAACTAATGTGGCAGGGAGATGGGAACCAAATGAGCAGGTTAGTGGACAGTAAGGAGATAGTAACTAAAGCCTGTAAGGAACCAGATTATGAAGTCAGTGTGACTAAGGGGAAGAGTAAGCAGAGAGCAGATGATGAACGCAAAGGGGCAGGTGGTCTGACATGCATTTGTTTTAATGCGAGAAGTGTAATAGGTGAGGCAGATGAACTTAGGGCTTGGATTAGTACCTGGGAGTATGATGTTATTGCTATTACTGAGACTTGGTTGAGGGAAGGGCAAGATTGGCAACTAAATATCCCAGGACATAGATGCTTCAGGCGGGATAGAGAAGGAGGTAAAAGGGGTGGAGGAGTTGCATTACTGGTCAAAGAGGATATCACAGCTGTGCTGAAGGAGGGCACTATGGAGGACTCAAGCAGTGAGGCAATATGGGCAGAGCTCAGAAATAGGAAGGATGCAGTAAAAATGTTGGGGCTGTACTACAGGCCTCCCAACAGCGAGCATGAGGTAGAGGTACAAATATGTAGACAGATTATGGAAAGATGTAGGAGCAACAGGGTGGTGGTGATGGGAGATTTTAATTTTCCCAACATTGACTGGGATTTACTTAGTGTTAGGGTTTAGATGGAGCAGAATTTGTAAGGAGCATCCAGGAGGGTTTTCTAGAGCAGTATGTAAATAGTCCATATCGGGAAGGGACTATACTGGACCTGGTGTTGGGGAATGAGCCCGGCCAGGTGGTTGACGTTTCAGTAGGGGTTTATTTTGGGAATAGTGATCACAATTCCGTAAGTTTTAGAATACTGATGAACAAAGACGAGAGTGGTCCTAAAGGAAGAGTGCTGAACTGGGGGAAGGCCAACTATAGCAAAATTCGGCAGGAGCTGGGGAATGTGGATTGGGAGCAGTTGTTTGAGGGTAAATCCACATTTGATATGTGGGAGGTTTTTAAAGAGAGGTTGATTAGCGTGCAGGACAGACATGTCCCTGTGAAAATGAGGGATAGAAAGGGCAAGATTAGGGAACCATGGATGACAGGTGAAATTGTAAGACTAGCAAAGAGGAAAAAGGAAGCATACATAAGGTCTAGGTGACTGAAAACAGATGAAGCTTTGGAAGAATATCGGGAAAGTAGGACCAATCTGAAACGAGGAATTAAGAGGGCTAAAAGGGGTCATGAAATATCTTTAGCAAACAGGGTTAAGGAAGATCCCAAAGCCTTTTATTCGTACATAAGGAGCAAGAGGGTAACTAGAGAAAGGGTTGGCCCACTCAAGGACAAAGGAGGGAAGTTACGTGAGGAGTCAGAGAAAATGAGTGAGATTCTTAATGAGTATTTTGCATCGGTATTCACTGAAGAGAGGGACATGACGGATGTTGAGGTTAGGGATAGGTGTTTGATTACTCTAAGTCAAGTCAGCATAAGGAGGGGGGAAGTGTTGGGTATTTGAAAAGGCATTAGGGTGGACAAGTCCCCAGGTCCAAATGGGATCTATCCCAGGTTACTGAGGGAAGCGAGAGAGGAAATAGCTGGGGCCTTAACAGATATCTTTGCAGCATCCTTCAGCACAGGTGAGGTCCCGGAGGACTGGAGAATTGCTAATGTTGTCTCCTTGTTTAAGAAGGGCAGCAAGGATAATCCAGGTAATTATAGACCAGTGACCCTGACGTCAGTGGTGGGGAAGCGACTGGAGAAGATACTGAGGGATAGGAGCTATTTACATTTGGAAGAAAATGCACTTATTAGTGATAGGCAGCATGGTTTTGTGCAGGGAAGGTCATGTATTACCAACTTGATAGAATTCTTTGAGGAAGTGACAAAGTTGATAGATGAGGGAAAGGCTGTAGATGTCATATACATGGACTTCAGTCAGGCATTTGATAAGGTTCCCCATAGTAGGCTGATGGAGAAAGTGAAGTTGCACGGGGTCCAGGGTGTACTAGCTAGATGGATAGAGAACTGGCTGGGCAACAGGAGACAGAGGGTTGTAGTGGAAAGGAGTTTCTCAAAATAGAGAACTGTGACCAGTGGGGTTCCACAGGGATCCGTGTTGGGACCACTGTTGTTTGTGATATACATAAATGATCTGGAGGAAGGTATAGATGGTCTGATTAGCAAGTTTGCAGATGACACTAAGATTGGTGGAGTAGCAGATAGTGAAGGGGACTGTCGGAGAATGCAGCAAAATAGAGATAGATTGGAGAGTTGGGCGGAGAAATGGCAGATGGAGTTCAATCCAGGCAAATGCAAGGTGATGCATTTTGGAAGATCCAATTCATGAGCGAACTATACGGTAAATGGAAAAGCCCTGGGGAAAATTGATACACAAAGAGATCTGGGTGTTCAGGTCCTTTGTACCCTGAAGGTGGCAACGCAGGTCGATAGAGTGGTCAAGAAGGCATACAGCATGCTTTCATTCGTCGGACGGGGTATTGAGTACAAGAGTTGGCAGGTCATGTTACAGTTGTATAGGACTTTGGTTCGACCACATTTGGGATACTGAGTACAGTTCTGGTCACCACATTACCAAAAGGATGTGGATGCTTTGGAGAGGGTGGAGAGGAGGTTCACCAGGATGTTGCCTGGTATGGAGGGTGCTAGTTATGAAGAGAGGTTGAGTGGATTAGGATTATTTACATTAAAAAGACGGAGGTTGAGGGGGGACCTGATTGAGGTCTACAAAATCATGAGAGGTATAGACAGGGTGGATAGCAAGAAGCTTTTTCCCAGAGTGGGGGATTCAATTACTAGGGGTCATGATTTCAAGGTGAGAGGGGAAAAGCTTAAGGGAGATATGCATGGAACGTTCTTTATGCAGAGGGTGGTGGGTGCCTCGAACGCGTTGCCATAGGAGGTGGTCGAGGTGGGCACAATAGCGTCATTTAAGATGTATCTAGACAGATACATGAATGGGCAGGGAGCAGAAGGATACAGATCCTTGGAAAATAGGCGACAGATTTAGAAAGAGGATCTGGATCGGCGCAGGCTTGGAGGGCCGGAGGGCCAGAGGGCCTGTTCCTGTGCTGTAATTCTCTTCGTTCTTTGTTCTTTGTTCAGACCCTTCAGGCCAACTCGTCCATGCCGACCAGATATCCTAAATTAATCTAGTCCCATTTGCCAGCATTTGACCCATATCCCTCTCAGCCCTTCCTATTCATATACCCATTCAGATGCCTTTTAAACGTTGTAATTGTACCATCCTCCACCACTTCCTCTGGCAGCTTGTTCCATACATGCACCACCCTCTGCATGAAAATGTTGCCCCTTTGGTCCCTTTGAAATCTTTCCCCTCTCACCTTGAACCTATGCTCCATACCCTGGGGAAAAGACCTCAACTATTTTAAAGAATAGGCTGAAGATCTAAACTTGTTGATGATGTTCGACAGCTGCAATGACCTTGAATGAGTGCTGCGAACATTCCTGTAGGTGCTGAAGCCAGCACGATCAACGTGTTTTTCGGTAGTTGCTTTTTTCTGTGCCTGGCTGTTTGTTACATCGGATAAGAGAGAGAATTTCGTTCCTTGGCCCGGAATCGCAAATGGTGCCAGGAATGAACTTAAGTCTCCAGATCAGCCATAATTGAGGTGTCCCTAACAGGCAGAAGATCGTGAGACTTGTTGCTTTTTCTCGAAGGGCATGAGACTTGTTTTTTTTCTCTCTTCCATTTATTATTACTTAATAAACATTCATATTTAAGAAAATTGCTGTGGTCAAGCCTTCTCTTGATTATATTTACCTGAATCTGAAAAGAACTGCTTGGGTACGTGCTGTGATAAAGACAGCTATTCACCCGATCCATGTCCCTCATGATTTTGTAAAGTACCATTGTTTTGATCTTTTACTTTCCAAAGTTCCAAAACACTGCAACAGCTTATAAAATGGTAATTACTGTTCCAAGAAATCAAGGAAATCACTGAAAAAGCCTCAAAAAAGGAGCAGCTGTTACAGCGACAATATCTCCTGCACCCCATCTTGGATTACCCAGAATCCAAACCAACTGTGGTCATTCAAAAGAGACTTGTTCTTCACCTGTATTGATTTGCTTCACTCTAACTTTGCGTTCTTTCCCCTCCTGTTTAAAGCATGTTGACCTGACTATAAGATCATAAGGTGTAAGAGCAGAAACTGGTCATTCAGCCATCAAGTCTGCTCCACCTCTCAATGAGATGGTGGCTGATCTGATAATCTTCAACTCCGCTTTCCTGTTTTTTCCCCATAACCTTGACTCCCTCACTGTCTATCTCAGCCTTGAATAGACCCGGTCTTGACAGGCCTCTGTGATAAAGAATTCCACAAATTCACCACCCTCGGAGAGAAGAAATTTCTCCTCATCTCTATCTTGAATGGATGGCCGCTTATGCTGAGATTATACCCTCTAGTCCTAGACTTTCTGATAAGGGGGATCCACCTGTGCACAGCTACCCTATCAGGCCCACGAAGAATCTTGTATATTTCAGTAAGGTCCTCCCCTTCCAATCCTCCAACACCAATAATGAAGCATTGGGGAATCAAGGACCTAGTGGTATTATATAGACTGATAATCCAGAGATCCGGGTAATGTTCTGGGAACTCAGGTTCAAATCCTGCTGTGGCAGATGGTGGAATTTGAACCCAATAAAAGTCTGGAATTAGGAATCTGATGATGATCATGAATCAATTGTTGATTGCTGGAAAAACCCAACTTCCATCCTTACCTGGTCTGGCCTACATGTGACTCCAGACCCATAGCATTGTGGTTGACTCACTAAATGCCCCCGGGCAAATAGGGCTGGGCAACTCAGGTGCTCTCTCTGTTGTTGTACGTGGCACAGGTCTGCCCATTCCCAGAACCTGCGTTGCTGCTGTCACCCAAGCCACGTTCCACTTCATATGGATGTCTAAGATTGACTGTGTCTGCAGGGACACAATGTACAAAGCTCTGGATAAGGGGCAGATCCCCCAATATCATCTTCATCCCGATGGCCACCTGTCCCTGGTGTTACAAAGGATGGGACTGGCCTTGTTGTTGCAGAACACTCCAAACAGTTAGACTATTCTGTATCACCTGTCCTCCATGGAGTGCCCCAGAGAGATCTGTTAGGAGTCTAGTCACTCATCAGTCAAGGCTATCCATTAAATTCTGTCCTGGGGGTGAGCTACTATCAGTTGTGGAAGTTTGTCCTTTTAAAGCCAATTGACGATGACCATGGGCCATTACTGCAGGACAGAAACTGAGGAACGTGGTAGTAGGATTGGAGGTAGCATGCTGCCATGTAGAGAGGATACCAAATGTGAAGGGCAGGGCATCTCAATACAGGGGTGCAATTTTAAAGACCCAATATACAACCATTTCCCATATAAACAAAATACTACTTTGCACTGTCCAACGTTGGGTTCCAACTTGAGTACGAATTGACTTGCTACTAAACTCCAGTACAGAACCCATTTGCAACCTGGAGTACGTAAGAGTGGGAGACAATACAGCATGGAAGGGAAATGTGCAATGCAATTGCAGAGGAGGTCATTAACAATCTGCAACACCTTTGCTTTTGAGTAGGGACACAGTGCACTATTATACCTAGCATGTTGACTTGATATGCCTGGAGCTGAGCTTGTAAAGTGGCAAGACAAACAGCTAATAGATGGGTTTGGATGGAAATGTTGGGAAGTTCAAAGCCCTTGATGGGGTTAATGAGAAGGGCTAGAAGGGAACATGTCTGAGTGACCCTCATGGATGAGAGGCTGAGCCTGACACTCGTGGCATGAAGCATGACCACAGTGTCCTTCCATTGTGATGGCAACAATTGCCGAATAGTGTGGAGAATGGCTGCCAGGATGACTGGAGAGGGTGGGGTAAGTGGATTTTTCTCCAAGTGAAGGGATTGCACTTCCAAAAGGTGTGGCGTTGCTCAAAGGACAGTAGCATTGCTCTGAAACCCATAAAGGGTGTGAGCATAGGGATTAACCCACTGTGTGAAATTCAAATCCTTGTCCCACATGCTCTCATTATGTAGCATCGGGAATTAATGTCAGTAATGACTGTCATGCAGAGGCAATGTATTACTGCCTGGAAATATTGACCTTAGTTGTCAAAGTAACAATCACCTTCCAATTTCCCATAGCCTGCACATTACACCATGGACAATAATAGATTATGTAGCATTAAAGATGGCTGGGCTATTTACTTTCATTCTTGTCGTTCACTCACAAAGATGCTGATGAAAAACGAACATACATTTACAAACCTGAGAACATATTTGCAGTGAAGTGCAACCCATGCCATTAAAGTGTTCTCAAAAAAACTTCATCCTGTCCTAGCCAATATGCCAAGCTGCTGAGCTGGCTCCTCTACAAAGGAACCCACTGGCCTTGAGGTTTTGGGTGGATAACGCTGCGGCATGTAGAAAGCCCAAGCCTGCTGTGTGTGTTCAGACAAAAGACAACCGCACTCTTCCGAGACCTCCCACAGGCCTGAGGCTGGCAGGCTGGGTGGGGGTAGCAGGCCTGGCTACCTCTGGAGTTTACCAAGATGAGACTCCTGAGGGGCCAGTATGTCATTCCTCCTCCATCTGGCCTCACCTCCTCATGAGGGACAGGGCACCTCGAATGAGTTGGGACAACACCTCTGATACACATCTGAGAGGGAATTCAAACAGATTTTCCAACAGGGATACTCAGTTAGACCCTGAGAAGAGAGGGAAATGATTCTGGGTCGCAGGATTTTTACATGCATTTGGGTCCAAATCAAAACCTTTTGCCACTGTGAGGAAGAGGAAATCTAACCATTTCTTTCTGGCCTGTCATCTTCATTTGGGCTAAGCCACTCAAGCATAAGTTGATTTTTTTCATTCCTGAACAGATATCCTTCGCTTCAGACTGTCTATTAGAGAAAAATTACAATGTGTATTGGTTACATTGGGTGTTTTCACATGAATCAAAGTAAAATCAATAGTCGCCACTTGTTAACCATTCATCTTAGTACACGTCCAGTTATTAATGCGAACAGGAACATAGATCAGAGTGTGGTCGAATTCTATAAGTTATCCCTCTTCTCTTTCACATACATTCATTATGCATTCCACATCTGAGTAACTTGTCAAATGTGCTTCTCTGTGTATTCTACTGGTCGTATATTTTAATCAAACCTATGGTCAAGCAGTACTGTACGGCAATAGTGTTGCCAGATTTATTCAGTACTGAGTCACGTATATTATCACCTACATTGATCATTTGAAGTGTAATAATGCAGGAATCCCAAGAGGAAAGGAGTATCTTTTATTGCTGAACACCAAAATAGAGACCCTGTTCATGGGGTAGTCTCAGCCGAGGACAGACAATTCTGCAGGCTCAACCCTGGGTCTGAGACAGTAGGAACTGCAGATGCTGGAGAATCTGAGATAACAAGGTGTAGAGCTGCATGAACACAGCAGGCCAAGCAGCATCATAGGAGCAGGAAAGCTGAC
>NC_063341.1:10291722-10387566 GCF_021869965.1 Rhincodon typus
ATTTCTGAAGAAGGATCTAGGCCCAAAACGTCAGCTTTCCTGCTCCTATGATGCTGCTTGGCCTGCTGTGTTCATCCAGCTTTACACCTTGTTATCTCAACCCTGGGTCTGCTGTATTTGGAAGCCAGCAACATTAGCCAACATGAGGATTGAACCAAAACACATTATAAACATGATGAGCTAAATGTTTCCCAATCAAACTGTTCAGAGGTTATTACATGCCTCTGGAGCAGGTAGGACGTGAACCTGGGCCTCCTAATCCAGAGGTAGGAATTCTACCTCTGCACCACAAGAGGGCCTATTCTGGGTCTTTTTTTATATTTAAGAGGGCACCACTGAATTATTCAATTTTTAAATTTTTTTTTCTATATTCCCCAAACACTACAACTGCACCCAAGAAGGCCCAACAGTAATCCTTATATTTTCTCCAAATCACCCGTTAAGGGACGAAGTTGTGATTTTTCCAGGAAACTAAATGGCACAGCCAGAGGAAATAAGAATCAATAATTGGTACTTAGTCGTTAACACTGTGTCAGAACACCATCCAGTTTACCTGAGAAGAAGTTGAAAATTTGAATTTTAGCTGCAAAAGACAGAAAAAGTCAAGAAAACAAAAGATCAGTTCCACTATTTTGAATATTAAAGAAAAGTGAGTAAATATTGAAAAAAGTCAGTAAACCTCAGTAAGTAATACAAAGGCACTGTATTACAAAGAAATAGATTTCCAAAAGCTTGGAAGCAGTGAATTACTACAGATCAGCCAGTGATACAATATAAAACTTTGCCGTAGAATTCCACACAGTATTAAAAAAGTAAGGTTAAAAAGACTGGCAAATATTTGAAATATTGCAATATTACTGTGGTACAATGTAGTAAGCTCTACAGTCATTCAACTTAAAACAATATTTGTGAATACAAGAATACACACTTAAAGTATAGCAGATTTAAAACAACATTGAAATGATAAAGATTTAAAATATCATTATAGTAATACAATTGATGAGTTCATCGACAGTATATAGGAAAATAGATTTACTATTTACTTCCAAGTAGATTTAAGTTCAGAGAAGGACCATGCAGGATACAAAATTAGACTCCATGGAATAAGATACAGCATTGTTTCAAATGCAAACACTATGACTGAAGTGACCAAGTGATTAGAATACTATATTCTACAGGTCCAATCAGAGATGCAGTTATTAACAAGCAAAACATCAAATACAATACAGACAGTACTTTTGAACGTATAAAACCTTTGATAATTAATTTACTTTAAGAGCAAGTAATTTATAGAATGAGAACTTACAGAAGAGCTTAAATTCCATGAGAATCTATACACAACTTAATTAATTACTTCTAAAGAGAAAAATGTAAAGCTTCGAAATCATATTCCACAAGAAACAGATTGTTGTAATTCTTGAAACATTGTCAGTTTTTTTTTTATTTTACAATCCAAGTAAGAATTAACTTTGGAGAAAGCTATTCAAATCAGACTGAAGCAAGAAGATCTACAGTACTTCAAGAGAACAACAGAGTCTATGCACATTATCAGGTATGGACACTCTAGAGAGGTATGTGACTTGTTCAAACTGTAAACAAGCCAAACACCTGATGCAAATAACCAGTTTCAGAACCGTGGGTCAGTAAGAGCTCACAGACACAGGCGGTGTCCAGCCTATCACTAAGGAATGCTACAATTGAAAAACTATAGGTCATTTCTCAGAGGATATGCAGAAGTAACACACAGTTTCAGGCCAGTGGAAGTACTTGTGATCATATGTAAAAAGGTTATCACTGGAGAATACAAACCACTGTTATGAAACTTGCCTGAATGTGATTAGGAACCTCAATTAGTGAAAGTACCCAAGGCTTCCTGGGGGAACTCACTAATCCAGATAAGGTAGAAGAAACAAGAACCATATTAATGTACAGCTCATTGATTTTATGCTTGATAGAAGAGCTAATGTGACTGTCTTATCAGACCAGTTAACAAGGTCAAAATAGCAGAAGTTACATCCTACAGAGGTAAGACTACTTGGTGCAGGCAGAATAATTCTCAGAAGCATACGAATGCTATAAATTACATGATAAAGAAACACACAAAAGAGAATTGATAATGTCTGCTTGGTTAGCAATCAATAAATTTCACCTTTGAACTTGTGAATGCATGCCTCAACCTCAACTTCATCAGAAGAGTTGGAGGACATAGACAACCTCCTAGAAAGTGACTTGTCCATAAGCAAACAGCCACCTAGACAGTGGACCATGAACAAACTGTTATTGACCACCCAGACAAGAGACAACTCTAGTAGAAGGATTCACTGATCTCCCCAAACAGATAACGCAATCCAATGAGGTTACTTGTGTTGACATAAGACAGTTATTTAACATTGTCAGCATAAAAGAAGTCACCAACTTCATAGGATTGGTGGAAATGTTCAATCTCTGTCCTCTAAAACAGAACAATTAATTCCAGGGACAGAGATAGTGCTGTATGAGCAGTGACCTTTCAGGAACATGACTGGGAGTCTGGAAAAGTCTACTTCAACGAACAAACAATCATAGAAGGCAACTAAAGACATCCAACCTGATGCAACAACGTGAGAGTGATATGCTGTATATGATTCCATGGGAGCCAAACCAACATCCACAGATCTAGACATGATTAGGAAGAAGAAACTGCCTGGTGTAATCATCCTGTGTAATATAAAAAAGAGGCTATCTCTTCCATTTGGAAAACAATTGCCTGATCCAGCAATCTGTGATAACATAAGAAGAAAAGTACTTAGTTTAACAATATAGCTGTCTGCCATGAAGAACATTTTGGAGTTTAATGCTTCTCCAATCAAGATGATAGAACAACAATAAGGTCTACAAAGACCCACAACAACTGCAAAGGAAACTGGGGGATGCAAAAGACCCTACAGTGGAGAAATGATCCGCAGATCAGTCCTCAAACAAGAGACCCTCCATTCTTTTAAGTTTGAAAAGTGCACTTTCTGAGAAATGAACGAAATGTTCAGCCCACCGTCATTTGTGAGGTTAGAAACTTGGAGGTTAATGTAATGTAGTTATATGCATGATTGTATAATGTTTTAACAATGGGGCCAAAAGCCTGCGGGGGCATGTCACACAAGGCAATGCTTCTGAAGGAGTAAATTTTCATGTTACATTAGCTCCATCCCTTCTACTGATGTCACTTGCAGCCTGTGTGTAAAGGCTAGCTGTTCTATTCTAACTTTCAGAGGAAGCAGAGTATCTGTACCAGGTCTATAAGGTCATAGAAATTGTACCTGACCAAATGTAGTGGCATTAATTGCTATTAAATAATTAAAACTTCTTGGGTAAAAATCATGTCTTCTTATGTTTCTGTATTTTTGCTTGTGGACTGTAGTAAGAAAATAACTGTTCTAAAACCAAAGTTTTACTGCATGCTTTGGGGAAGCAAGTGACATGACACTCATTGTGAACTTAGTTTACATAGCTACTGGTTCCAGTGTAGTTGAAGTATAGTTTGCAGATGAACAGGAGCTGAGGGATTGTGTACAGATGGTGCCTTGTTTGGTCATTGTTCATAATTGTTTGCCTGAAGTTAGTGTCTAATAACTTGTATGAAATAGTAATTTTCATCAAGTGCAGAAACCTGGTCTGTGTTTATGTCAACATGGGTGTATATGATGTAATTCTGTGTGCTTTTTAACATGTTTAACTTTTTAACTTTTGTGGCTTTTTTGAGAATATCAGGGCTTGATTTCCAACTCACTAGCCCAGTGAAGTATAAATGTTGTCTAAGAACAGTCGATCCTCTGTAGATACTCTCCAGTGATATATCCTCTAGAATGTGACAAGTACTACAATATCCATCAGCTAACCTGTAGACACCCTGTCCACCAACAGCAGAATGCTAAGTTGTATCTTTGCAGGGTGCTACTTCATATCTGCAGGCAGTTATACTCCAAGTTACTGACACTTGTGCCAGAGAGTTCAGGCACAACATGCAGATAAACTGCTGAAAATGGGATGAACTATCTGGCTCACTCCACCACAGCATACAACCAGTAGATACACATTATTAAACCTCTGGGCTTCGCAGCCCCGACCTTGATAGTGTGAGAACATTGTCCAAGTCAAATCAAGATAGTGCATGCATAAGGAATTCTTTAGCATTGTGAGATCGCGTTCAAAGAACCAGACGACCAGGATCTGTGAGTGGCGAAAATAGCTTCTTTATTGCACCTTCACAGCAGCACGGTGTAAGGCGAAATAGAATTCCCAAAATCATAGCTCAAAAGCAGCCATTTTATACAAAATTCAAGCATATATTAACATTCTAACACTTGAGTGTTAAGCAGTAGATATTGTACAAAAACTGTTTTGCAGGAAATCGGAGATGGTTTAAACATGTGCTAAATGTTACCGGTTATTGTTGAGTGTTAATGGTTATTTTAATGAGATTAGAGTGTCCTTGCATAATTCAAAAGGTGTTAGTCTTGTTATTTTCAAGGTTAGAATTTTAAAGTTAAAAAAAGGCATCTTGTGTTTTTTTTTAAAATGAAAGTCTGAGTTCCCAACAGTTTTGATTGTCTCTGGTTCTACTTACTATCATTCATTCATTCGGTTTCGTGGTCACACCTGTTGAAGTAATGCTGTCAGTTTCATTCATTCATTCATTGAAGATAGCGTGGGTCTGGACATAATGCCGTTAGTTTTATTACTAGATTAAAGATTGCTTACATAGACTGCATAGCGTTTGTTAGTTTTATTAATGGGGTAAAGTTTTATCTACATGTTGAGTAAAAACTTGGCTGCATAATATACAGGAAAAGTCTGCAGGGCTACCCAATTATCATCTTAGACTGATACTTGGAGTTACTTTAGCTGGAGGGAGAAGATAAATGACTTGGTAATAGCAGCTGAGAAAACAAGGCGTAGAGCTGGATGAACACAGCAGGCCAAGCAGCATCAGAGGAACAGGAAGGCTGATGTTTCGGGCCTATAGCAGCTATTCAGTTGGATTTTAATATCAAATAACACTGTTTATGGTGTGGGGGTGCAAAAAGGTTCCATCCTGTAGTGTCTGTGCAGTTTTGTTAGCCGTCGCACCTGACTGCATCTTTGAATGGAATGTCGGTCTTGTTTAAATGGGGTTGTTTACATCGCGCGTTATGCATGACTGCACTTTCAAGTGGGGTGTAACCGCAAATTGAAGTGGTTGTCAGCTGATACAGTAGTGAACCCCTGAATTAGTTGGAATGGGGACTGGCTAGTACGTGGAAATCTGCAGTTAGTATTATAACCACGAATTAGTGGGTTAATGGATTAATAGATATGATTTATGGAGTTACATTAAAAGTTTTAACACCTTTGAATTCTGATATATCAGCATCTAGGAGTGAGATTAATCAGAGATCAGAGTTCCTCTTTGTTTCATCATAGTTGTGTTATAGAATCATAGAGCACAGAAACAGACCCTTCGGTCCAACCAGTCCATGCTGAACATAATCTCAACCTAAACTAGTCCCACATGCGTGCTCCTGGCCAATATCCCTCCAAACGTTTCCTATTCATATATCCATCCAGATGTCTTTTAAATGTTGTAATTGTAACTACATCCACTACTTCTGGAAGTTAATTCTACATGCAAACCACTCTCTGTGTAAAAAATTTGACCCTCATGCCTTTTATAATTCTCTCTCCTTTCACCTTAAAAATGTGCCCCCTAATCTTGATAGCCCCCATTCTAGGGAAAGGATACTTACCATTAATCATATCTATACACCTCTATAAACCTCTATAAGTTCACATCTCAATCTCCTACGCTACAGTGTAAAAAGTCCCAGCCTATCTATCGTTTCTTTACAATTCAAACCTTCCATACCCAGCAACATCCGGGTAAATCGCTTCTGAATCCTCTCCAGCTTAATAAAATCCTTCCTGTAACTGGGTGACCAGAACTGGACATAGTATTCCAGAAGATGCCTGACCAATGTGCTGTACAACCTCAACATGACATTCAACTCCTATACTCAAAGGACTGAGCAATGAAGGCAAGCGTGCTAAATGCCTTTTTAACCATCCTGTCCATATGTGACACAAACTTCAAATAATTATGTGCCTGAACACTGAGGTCTCTCTGTTCTACAACACTACCCAAGGCCCTACCATTAATTGTATAAGCTGTACCAATGTCTCGCATTTATCCAGGCTGAACTCCTTCTTCTTGAGGGTGAGGTGGGGGGGGAGCAAATTGGGAATAAGAGAATAAGATGACAGGAACAAGAATGTTAAGAGATAAATTGGCAGATAAAGATCGCCCTGGATGAGACCTAGGTTTGACTCAGAGCCCTTATGTGTGGGGAAACTTTAGGGGCTTTGGTAAATTGGGAGTTAGTGTGAAAATCAGAGAGAGAAACCAAGGGGTGGAGGAGAGGTGGTTTCCTGATGCGGAGATCAGAGGACTACCATGGAGGTGGGATAGGAAAAGAGATCAGGGGTCAGAGGGGTTTCAGAAATTCAGGGACTGGAGAATTGAAACCTGTGGAGGTGATCAGAAACCTGATGCAGAAAGATGTTCTGAGGTCTTGGGAGGAACTAACAGCCTTGTCATGAAGGTTGGGAATTCAGATGCCCCCTGCCCTTATTGGGGACCAGGTTAGTGGAGGTGTCCCTGATTTTGGGAATTGCCCTGGTAGCCATGGTAGATCCAATAGGTCAGTTAAAGGCATTTAGATCCTGATTCCAGCAAACCCCACTCGGATGGAGCAGCAAGTTTTCAGAGGTTCAGGAAATGGATAGCTATAAATAAAGTGAAAAAGGCTGAATGGCAATGAGATTTGCATCCTCCTATTGGATGTCACAATCCATCTCCTGGGAGTGGGTTTGTTTACCTTCTTACATTCCCAACTCAGTGAAAGCTGGAGGATTGGGAATCTAACTTTTAAGACTTGAATCCACACATGAACTAAGGCTGCCTTTTCCTTTGGTTATAACTCAACCTATAATGTCAGAAACTCAGATACTGGAATAAAATATCCACAACTAAAAATAATCACTTTTGAACTCGTGTTTGTTGGAATGCACAAGATGTTTGCCATATCACAGTTGTCACACTTCAGAATAAAATTCATTGTGAATGATGTGTTTGAGGCTTTACCTCAATTATATCTTGCAACATTACAAAGCAACTCTGTACACTGAACAAAGTGCATAGAAATCAGATCAAGATTTTGATTTTCTTTATTCTGTTGGGATAATATTGTGAATTCACTACATATTGGTCTGAGTGAGCTTGAAGCTTGAATTTTTGCGTGTGATCCCACAACCCATGTACAATTCATCAACTCTATTTCAAAATGGAAACATACTGTTAGTACAAACCAAGGCTGAATAAGCTTTCTCAATTCTCCTGTACTTTTATCTGGTTGTCTATTCTCTGGTTTACTGTAAGGTCATAATGTATAAAACAGAAACAAATTGCATCTATTGTGAAGTTATCTCTTCAGTTCCCTTTGTAAACTTATTTGTTACTAATACACATTGTTCACATTTTAAGAATCTAGATTTAGAGACTTCTCAATGCCCAGTCAATGCTTCACGTACCAACTTCCTAAACGTCAGCTTGAAATACTTTGAAACATTTTCGCCTCTGTCATAAGGTCATGAATTCAAACCAACTAAGGTCCGAGCATATAATTTAGGCTGACAATCTAATATAATGTGGGCGGAGTGCTACATTGTTAAGCCTGCTACCTTTTAGATGAATCATTAAATAAGGATGCCTATTTTGGTGAACATATATTTGAAAAAGAACAGGGAGTTCTAAAAGATTGAACAGCCTGGAGCTCTTTCCTTTTGAACAGAGAAGGTTGAGGGGTGACCTAACAGAGGTCTTTTGAAATTTTAAACAATTTGATAGAGTAGATGCTGCAAAAATATATCTGTTGGAGCAGTTTGGAAACCGGGTAACAAAAATAAAATAATGGCTAATAAACCCAACACGGGAGAAGTTTCTTTACCCAGAAAGTGGTTCAAATGTTGAACTTGCCACCATTAGAAGTGTTCAGGAAAATAGCATAGATGCATTTAAAGGAAAACAGAGGGCAATTAAGAGTCAACCACATTGCTGTTGTTCTGGAGTCACATGTAGGCCAGACTAGGTAAGGATGGCAGTTTCCTTCCAAAAAGGACATTAGTGAATCAAATGGGCTTTTCCTGACAATTAAGAAGGATTCAAGGCCATGATTAAACTCTTAATTCCAGATACTTATTGAATTCAATTTGCGCCATCTACCATGGCAGATTTCAAGCCTGGATCCTCAGATACCTTGGTCTCTGGATTAACAGTCCAGTGATAATACCACTAGGCCATTGCCTACTCATATATCCAATATAATTTCTATGCAATTTCCCTGATAGGCCAGCTACCATTTATTCCTTAAGCAAGACTTATTCTAAAGTAATCTATCGTTTTCCAAGTAGCAATACAGCTTATGACTGCTTCTGGTAAGAGCTATTGGAGAGTACGTCATAAATATTTGGGAACAAATGTAGACATTACTGGAAAAATTCAGCAGATCTGGCAGCATCTGTGGAGACAAAGCAGCGTTAACATTTCTGCTCCCATTCTGAAGAAGGATCACTGGACCCAAAACGTTAATTCTGCTTTGTTTCCACAGATGCTACCAGACCTGTTGAGTTTCTCCAGCAATTTCTGTACTCGTTCCTGATTTCCAGCATCTGCATTTCATTGGTTATCTGATAAATATTTGGAATGTGGATATTGTTGGTATTATTGACGAACGAGGTGTTTATTGCCCATTCTTATTTGCCCTGAGGCATTAAGAGTCAACTACATGCATGAGTTATAGGCAAACTGAAGAGCAAATGATGACAAGCTCTCTTTCACAAGGGACATTAGTAAATCTATTAATATTTGAATACTGCTTTAAAATGTTTCATTGTTCTTTTCTAGCTGCTTCTAGGACTCAAATAACCGCACATTATTGAATTGAACATATCACAGGGGGATTTAAACTCACAAGCTCTGTGTTGCTAGTCCAGTTCTGTAATCATTCAACTTTCATTGAAATAATAACAGGGGCAGAATTAGGATAGGATTTGGTCACACTGAGTTGAATTCCTATATTACCCAAACAGTAGTTCTCAGGTTTTTGAGTTGGGTGCATATTTCAACCATCTATAGATAGACAGGAATTTTCTAATTTTCTTTAAATTAGAGTAATCTACTATGTGTCATTTATAACTTATTTGTCTCCTTGGAAATGTGGGGCACAAGAGTTACCTTGAAGTATTGAAATATGCAAACTAGTCATTGATAAAATGGACTCAGTTCTGAACCATAAATACTTTGGTGTCAGTGCTATTATAATGGTTGAATGTTTTCTGAGGTGACATTTCAGCTGTGCCATTAGTCCCATTGATTCCCGTATAATTCCTGCAAATGCCCATGACCTGAATGGGCGGGAATGTTCATTTCCAGGTGGGAAGTTGCTTCACCCGATTACGAAAAAAGGCCCTGAATGTCCTCATCCTAAACCAAGGCTTATGCAAAACTGGATGATGGTAGGATCAAAATCTCCCTGGTGTTTCCTATTAAGGTCAATGTCCTGGAAGAGCTCATTGAGCAGCACATTGAGATCCCTAAGGAATAGTCAGGCACTTTCAGGAGAAAACAGACCCAGGCAAACCAGCCTTCTATAGGATGTCTTTGCACAGTCAGTTTCCAGCTCTTTCATTTCATTGGCAACTTCTATAGAGAGGGCTTGAAAGGTAGAGAATGTGAATGTGAATATTAAAATCTGTCTGATACTCTCATTGATGTGAGTGTTCAATTCTAATTTCAAACAAACCCGACAGAGTAATATATTAGGTTCAGTGCAATCAGAATCTGAAAGGCAAGCTTAATGAATCTGTTTTGTGACATTCTCATTTCTTTTCAATATTATGCATTGATATTCTTTATATATAGATCACTGTATGTGCAGCTGGCTCACCAGCTTAATACCTGATTGATGTCTGCTTAATAGATTGGAAAATGAAAGTTGGGCTTCGATGTACTTTGTGCCAATTTGTGTAAAATTGTTATGTATGGAGAGATACATCCAATGATGCACATACAACACACTCGAGCTAGAGTAACAGTGGAATACTGTGAGATTTTATCGTTCTTGAGAGTTGGCTTAAATCTGGTCTGAACATAATCCCTGAAAGTCTCTTTCTAATTCTTATGGCCTGACATAGAGGCTGTTTGTAATGATCCCAGTTTTGCACAATGTGTTTTTTTTTCTTTTATTCATATATTTTGGGCTAAATGATTATTATTACTTTTCTCATTTAGCACAATCATCTGATCCCATGATTCTCTGGACCCTCTGCACTAAACTTTCAACATGGGTTCTCAGTGTCTGCTCTAGTGATGTAAAACATTGTGAGCATCACAGTTCTACCAAACCAGCAAGTGACTAGCTGCGATGATTTGCAATGTATGCCAACTTGCACAAAAAAATTCTCCTTAAATCTCTTCATCTCTCTTTCCTTGAAAAATATGCTCCTTCGAACCTCCCTCTTTCAGTCAACCGGGCCTAATATCCCCATTTGGTGCCAAACTTTGTTTGATTACATTTCCCTGAATCACTTTGGTATCTTCAAGGATGCTATATAAATGCAAGTTGATGTTGTTCCCGGTGTTGACTACGTCAGCCAATCCCACAACACTGTGAAGTGATCATTTCATATATGACAGGCAGTGAGACTGATGCTCACATTCCCCACTTTAGCTAGAGGTGCACTTGTGGTGCAGTGGTAATGTCCCTACCTCTGAGTCAGGTGGCCCCGGTTCAAGTTCTACCTGTCCGAGAGGTGTGTCAGAGCATAAGTGAATCAAGGTTAATTTAAAAATATCTACAATGCTGTGAAAGTCTCTGTATCCCCTTCAGTATTTTGTGAATTGCTCTGTATGTGAGTTTTTTTTATACAGCTGTGACGATTGGGAATAAATATCACAAAGGTTGGGAATAATTAAGAATCTAATGATGACCGTGAATCCATTGTCAATTGTCAGAAAAAAAGCCATCTGGTTCACTAATGTCCTTTTGGGAAAGACACTGTCATCCTTACCTGGTCTGACCTACATGTGACTCCAGACCAACGACAATGTGGTTGGCTCTTAACTGTCCTCTGGATAATTAGGGATAGACAATAAATGCTGCCTAGACGGTGATGCCCTCATCCCATGAATGAATAAAGAAAGAAAAACCTGACTGGCTCTCAATTCTTTGTTCTTATGAAGGGCTCAGGTGTGGCACGATCTGTAATTTCTAAGAGAGATTATTTGAATTAACTCATGCTCTCACCAGCCTGGGTTCCGCAATCTCCACGGGCTTCTGGATAATTGCTCCTTGAATTGACTTATTAACTATGTTTGGAGGGGGTGGGAGGAGACATTGTGTGGAGGAGGGCGTGTAGTTTCAGCTCAAGCTGTTGCAAGAAAATGAGCTCAGGGCATTTTATACCAGAGGCCAGCCAACCCCCTGCTCCAACACACCACCCCTTCTTCAAAGTTTTGGCAAAGATCTGTAGCTCGGGTTGTGGATGAGGTTGTTGACTTGCTCACCAAGCTGGCTTGTTCTTGTTCAGACATTTCATCACCATGCTAGGTGACATCATTAGTGGAGCTTCAGATGAAGTGATGTTATTCTACTCTGCTTGGAATTTATACTGTCCGGTCCGTTATGGTGAGTACTGTCATTTCCGGTTTTGATCTGCATGGGTTTGTATATAGAATCGTAGAATTCCTATAGTATAGAAACAGGACCTTCGGCCCAACAAGTCCACACCGAACCTCAGAGCATCCCACGCAGACTCATTCTCCTATAACCCACCTAATCTAGGGCAATTTAGCACGGCCAATTCACCTAACCTGCACATTTTTGAACTGTGGGAGGAAACTGGAGCACCCAGAGGAAACCCACGCAGACATGGAGAGAATGTGCAAACTCCATGCAGACAGTCGCCCAAGGCTGGAATCGAACCTGGGTCCCTGGTGCTGTGAGGCAGCATTGCTAACCACTGAATCATCGTGCCTCCCCCTACTGTCCCACCAGCAGTCCAATTCTATGTGTTTGTTGATAGCATTAGAGGTGGAGAACTATGCCTCTGGGAATTCCCATGCGTGTCTATGTTTGGCTTGGGCTACTATGGTTACCTTGTCCCAGTTAAACTGATGGCCTTCATTGTCTGAGTGTACCGATATTAAGGAGAGTTCGTTGTGCCATTTTGCTGCAAGTTGATATTCGTGTTCATGATTAATCCAAGGATTAAAGACCCCATTCCCACAACATGCAGAACCAACGTGGTTTACAAAATACTATGCAACGACTGGCACAAACATTACATTGGACAGACAGGAAGGAAACTAGCCGTCAGAATACATGAACATCAACTTGCAGCAAAATGGCACGACGAGCTCTCCTTAATATCGGTGCACTCAGACAATGAAGGCCATCAGTTTAACTGGGAGAAGGTAACCATAGTAGCCCAAGCCAAACATAGACACACACAGGAATTCCTAGAGGTATGGTTCTCCACCCGTAATGCTATCAACAAACACAGAATTGGACCCCATATACAAGCCCATACAGCACAGAACCGGAAATGACACTACTCACCATAATGGACCGGACAGTATAAATTCCAAGCAAAGTAGAACAACATCGCTTCATCAGAGGCTCCACTGATGATGTCACCGAGCATGGTGACAAAACGTCTGAACGAGAACCAGCCAGCTCGGCGAGCAAGTCAACAACCACACCACCCCTTCCTACCATTCCCAGTACCCCCGCCCTTATTTCTGGAAGGGAATTGACAGAGAGTAATCAGTTTCTTTGAGGTTTCTAAGTCATCCACTGGTACCAGACAAGTGATGGGATCAGCTGCTGAGGTCATCCCACAGGGTTCCCTGTGAATGACAAGAAGGGAAGAGTGAGATTAGGCAGCCAGACGTATTAGCTCTCCCTTAGTGGGATCTGGCACAACGTAGCCGCTCAATGCAGCTCTACAAGAATTACACATTAAAAACCAAGGAAGTCAGAAATCACACGACACCGGGTTATAACCTGATGTCATGTGATTTCTGACCTTGTCCACCCCAGTCCAACACCAGCACCTCCACATCATCACTTTAAAAACAGGCAGGTTACTCTTGTATGCCTCTTCTGGTTGGGACCTCCTCCCTCTCTCTGACTGGGAATCTGGCTATTGCTTCCTACTTGGGAAGGCGAGAGAGAGTTATTGTCAGCGCATGATGATATTGAGTGGTCTTGATGGGCAGGCTTCAAATTGTGTTCAGACCAGGCACTTTACAACCTTCTGGGCTCAATATTGAGTTCAACACCTTCAAACTGTGAACCTACTCCTTCCCTTTCTTTTAGCTTTACTTGTTACATTCTCTGTCACCCTCTCTCCCCTACCCACCCACCGCATCCCCCCACCCCCCCAACTCCAGTGAGACTGTCTAGGCTCTTCCAATCTGGCAGTCAGACACACCATTCTGTCCTGCCATTCTCATAATCTGATGACTTAATCTGAACTGCCAACATCCTTTCACCTCCAGCACTCCAACACCCACCCTCGACTATTGCGTAAATGCTGTCCCCTCCGCACTTCACTTCAGCTCTGATGAAGAGCCATCTAGACTCGAAATGTCACATTTCGTTTTCATTTAAAAAAAAGCCTCATCCCTGGCTTCAGATAAGGTCCTAATACCTGCTCAGGCGGTTATTTCCTGCCAGTTCCAGGGAAAAATGATATCAAGGACAATATCTGCCAGGCAGGTAGAGTTGAGAACTCTATCATAGGATGCATTGCAGTGACCTGCCCTGTTTAATTATTCCTTCATTATCTCATTGTTTAGGTGAAATACCATCACTATGCTACTTAACTGGAAACCCCCCAGACCTGGCAGTATTAACTAGTAGTAGGCTCTATAAATATTGGCCTCAGGCCTCCAATGTCTTATGTATTCAAAATAGGAGTGATTCTTGTGGAGCAGTAATCATGTCCCTACCTCTGAGCGAGGAGGTCTAAGTTTAAGTCCCACCTGCTCCAGAGGTATGTCATAATATTGCTGCACACTTAGACAACAAATAGCAGGAATTATATCAGCATACAATCAGATATTCAGTATGTAAGGACCCAACACCAACATGTATACTTGGGACTGAACTGTCAACAGAATATTCCTGTAACCCATCCCTTGCATGTCAGGAAAGATGAAGTACAGAAGGACTTCAATTTAGATAAATCAAGGGAATAGGTCAGTTTGAAGCCAACTATGGTTATTATATTCATGTAAAGATTGTCTGGCTGTGGAAGACACTGCGAAGGATAAGAGAACATACTAGTGGCCACCTGCTTCATTCTCTGAAACAGAGTTTCAACACGGAAGAAACGTACTGGAAGGAACGATCCATTTGTGCAACACTGATATTTATGTTTTGAATTGGTCAACGCTCGATCAGTCCTCTTTGTGTCTTCACTTTCCGATTGGACACAACCTAGTTCTTTAATGCTTTGAGTTTCAAAAATACTCACTGACAACAAATATAAAACGCTAACTCATGCCTCATCCTTCAGTCGTCACCTTTAAATAACCTACCCAATATTCTCAGAACTTATTGCAGATGCTAAACACCTGGTGGACCAGATGCTGTGGTGTATTTTTTTTCACCTATTGCAAATGTCATACTGATGATCAGTAATAGGGAAGCTATAATGGATGGTAGGAGCGACAGAATCTGCAGTCTGATTATTCCGTGGAGCTGCACTGCCAAAAAACACAATTTAGCGCCACCCAATGAGAACAGAATTAATTTTGCTTAACTACAATTCTCGTATCCAGTGCTGCTTTGATTGAAACTGGGATTTGTTTCCTTGCTGGTTCCTTTTAACCATTCACTAGCAGTCAGCCTCAGCCTTGCATGTCGTCTCAGTACAGATTTCCCATGAGTTGGTTGCAGTAAAAACCCTCAAACTGCTGAATGGTGCTTTTTGTTTTTTTAAAAGCTGTTAGTTCCAAAAACCAAACACCATCAATGTCAACTGATAACTGAGAGCCAGCCTGAAAGTGGACCAATCATAAATAACTCTGCTTTACGGTGACCTGAATAAAATAAATTCTGTTCCACTGAACAAGAGTTCTCGCTCATGCTTGGACTTGACATTTATCGGTTTGATCGCTCCTCTGTGAAAACTGAAAACTAAAGGTGATTGCTTATGATGTGAAAGTGAGTGGTTTTACTGAGAGATGAGGCCTGGTTTAATTGAATGGAACATCATGCTCAAGGGATGGAATGCCCTCCTTCTGTTCCTACGAACGTGCAGTGGAAGTGGACCTGCTAACCGATACTTTAAGGATGCCCTGTTCCGCCAGAGCTGCCTTAAAAAAAATGGGTTAGGCATCGCCTTTGAAACATCTGCCCTTTTAGGCCACAGAGCATTTTAAAATTGCAACACCTAGCCAGCTATCAGGCTGTGCTGACTTGAGTCCCATCACTTGTGTGTGAGTACCCAGGTTTGACAATTGACCAAATTTCATATGTAGACAAGAACGTTTCATGTCATTCTGAGACAACTTACCCAAAGTAGTCAAAAGAGGTCATGATTGTGGTCAGAAAAGACTCACTTGACATCTAGTCCAAATGGTACCCTACCTTCTATCTATTCTACCTACCTGGAATTCTATCTACCTAGTACCCAAACCCCTACACAATAGGCCCCTTAATTCTTGGCATCCTATCACCCCCACCTCCTCATACTTACTTGTCACCCAACTCTGCCAGCATTCTAACCTCGCCCTTATTTTGTGTATTTATTGTTTGGCAGCAGCTGTCAAGATGGCTTCCTGGGATTCTGGACGTTTTAAATATCAGAACACAGCAGCTGGCGCCTGTGAGAAAGTGGCATGCTTTGCCTTCCCTCGACATTTCTGCACGAAGACAGAACTGTCAGAATGAAAATACAGCTCCACGTTTCTGAAGACGACCTGATCAGAATCTCCTGTCAGAAACACAGAGCACTCTCTTTTACATAGAAATGAAAGGGCTGGAGAGGTAATTTGCATGAGTTTGCCACTGTTGGAAAATAGGGTCCGTTCTTATGATCCGAAATAGACAACAAAGCGATGTTTAACAATTTGGTCGTTTAATTAGATTAACGATGACTCCTGGATTGGAGGGACTTGATTCCCAGTGCACCACCCCAGTGAGCCGTGGCACTGTGTCAGGTTTGTCAAGGCTGAGACAACTCAACTGGATGGAGCCAGGCTTAAAATTGTGGTCAGGCATGAGACATGCAGCCTAATAACAATACGTTAGTCATCAACTGGTGGCCCCCGGGAATGGACTGGTTACCAAGTGCCTACCCTTCCCACCAATACCCCAATTAACTCTCCTTTATTAAAAAAAACAGAAGTGGGTGGCAGACCAAGTCTCTTTCTTTTTAAACATTTCCACTTGCCACCTCAATGGAATCCACTCACCTCTTCTGAGGAGCTACATCTTCTCCCCTAGTTAGACTTCTCAAAGTCATCTTTGATTGGCCTAGACTGTGATCTCTGCAAACGCAATTGCCATTTGAAGGTTGAATTGGTGTGGTCCAGTCTTTTCAAACAGTAAAAATCCTCTTTGACCAGAACCATATGTCTCATGCAGTTGTAAGGATGTGAATAAAACACACTTCACTCCATCCAAAAATTATTTAACCATCATGGGACAAGTGACAAACCAGAGAGAAAAAAGAAGTTTACTTGCGGAAAAAATCCAGCAAATTTCTTTCTGGCTAATCCATGCAGTAGAAACTAGTCTGGTAGATAATGCTGGAACTGATCATTCTCATCTCTACATATTGCCTGGAGACATTCTGGTGGCTATGTTGGTGACAACAAATGTTACGCCTGTGTGCTTGCTCATTCATGGCTGTGAAAGGGTTTAGCATCACCTCAGCCTGGGCTATACAGTCTGGCCTAGGAGGTGAAAATAAGCAGGTACTAATCTGCAGTGACAGGTAAGAAGCTGGACCTATAGTGGTTGAAATGGCATGAAATATGAGTTTCATTCCTGTGGATTTGAGTTCATTATCTTCTGCGAAAGAAATTGCGAACCTCCCATCTCATTTCTTTCCTTCATTGAAAATATCTCTCCTGCTGTCCTTTTTTTATTGGTGCATTTCTATATTTATAACGTCATTAAGAAGCTTATGTATTGCTATGCAATGGCACAATATAAAACATTCCTGATTGATTATACTGATGCTGCTCTGCAATGCTTTGCGTTTGTGATGCTGCCCTGAGTCAGGAATCCTGACAGCCATCTTTAAGCTATACAACGGCACAAAATGTAACATTTATTGGATCAGGAGCTTCAGTAGAGGAAGTTCCTCAGCCTATTGAGCTTTCCCTGTGCTGATCCGCTTACCATCGCTGTGCAGATCTACATGTAACCAACTGCTGATTGAGGCTTTTAAGGTGGGTTCGGATGGTTTAAATAAACAGGTTTCTGAGTAGAGGGAAATGGACAAGAGAAATGCATCTTTTCCTTGGAGTTCATGCCTACTGCTGTGCCTTCACTGTTTGTTGTGACCTTCTTGCTAGTGGTGGCAGGTTCATTGAACTGCAGGGAATTTAGCTTCATTCAAATGGATACCAAAGGTCCTGTGGTATTACTGTAGATTGTGGCATGTAGGTCGACCTGGAGTTGAGAGAGACCTCATCTTTCCAGGCCCCAAAATCATGCTTTTCATGTCCCTTTCACCCATAACATGGATGTTGCCAGGAATGGAGGGTTATGGGGGTGGTGGGGTCGGGTGGGGGGAGGTGGTGCGGGGGGTTGGGTGTTGGTGGTGGGTGGGGGTGCGCAGCGGCGCTGGATAGGCTGGGACTTTTTTCACTGGAGCATAGGAGGTTCAGGGGTGATCTTACAGAGCTTTATAAAACGATTAGGGGTATAGAGAAGGTAAATGGCAAGTGTCTTTCCCTAGGGTAGGGGATTTCAAGGCTCGGGCGCATATTTTTAAAGTGAGAGGAGAAAGATTTTGAAAAAAGACGTGACGGGCAATTTTTTTTACACAGACAGAGACTCATGTGTGGAATAAACTTCCAAAGGAAGTGATGGATGTGGGTGCACATACAATGTTTAAAAGACATTTAGATAAATACATGAATAAGAAATGTTTGGAGGGATATGGGCCAAGTGCAGGCAGGTGGGATTAGCTTAGTTTGGGAATATGGTCGGCAAGGACTGTTTGTGCGCTGTATGACTCTATAACTCGATGTTATACTTGCATCCATAGTCAGATTTTCATGCTACAAGTGTTTTACCTACCAGTACCTTAGAACATGTGGCTCAGTGGTCTTTTTCAAAAAGGGATTTTCTTATAAAGGCAGAGGCATATTTAACATATTAAATTAATATTTTGCATTTTTGGAGCACCAATGCTGCTGGTGCATTTGTGGAATTTTGCAGAGGCATCACTAGTAATATTTCTCAAGGATTTTGAGATTTCTGCTATATGTTGGCTATTTCTCCCACACATACAGAAGGGCACATAATACTGCTATCCTGCAGATCATGAACTTAGGGTTAGGCTGACAAGGAAGAAAATGCTACCCAGGCTATGGTGAAAAATGAGGATGTTGAGACACTAGATGGTTATAAAATTGACAAGGAGAAGATATTGGATAGACTGTATCTAAAGGTGATAAGGCATTGGAACCAAATGAGGTGCATCCAAGGCCAGTAAAGGAAATGAGAGTAGAAAGTGTGGAGGTGCTGTCCATAATTATTCAGTCTTATTTAAGTTCAGAGCTAAGGAGAATGGCACCCATTACACTCCCGTTTGAAAAAAGTATGTTAGGACAAAGTTAAAGTCACTTGAGAAAATGTGAAGAGGGAACAGAGAGAACTGATGAGGGCAATGTTTTGAGTGTTGTGTACATGGACATCCAAAAGGTATTTGTCACCACCTGTCGCACAACAGAAACATCAACAAATTTATAGGACAAGCAATAAAAAGGACCATAGCCCCACAAATATGAAATCAGCTTAGTGGCAGGAAACAGAGTAATGGTTCCTGGATGTTGCATGTCCTTGTTGATTTTAATGCTGACGTTAAGAGAGTCATAAACCTTTGGAAAGGCATAATTGGGAGGAAAATCATACAGAAAGCAATTAACAATGGAGACCACCTTCAACTGAAATGCCAAATGCATACCTATTTGTAATAAATTCCCTATCTCATCAAAGGGACAAATGGAAGACCTCATGGCAGCACTCATCAAGGACAGAGAAGCAGTGAACAACCTTTAGAAGGGACAGCCCGAGGACCGCCTCAACCGAGGCTCGGTCCGTGCCCAGAATGCCCTGGGCCATGCCCCACCTCCTGCACGCTACCTGGCCCAACCGCAGCATAATGTCAGCTCAACATGAGGGTGAAAAGGCCATCTAACCGCTGAAAACCAACAAAGATTCTGTCACAGGCATACAGTCCGAAATACAAAAGTTCATTGGAAAATCACTCTTTGCTGGCATACATCATCTCATCTGGAAGGAAACAGCATGCGAGGAGATCTCTTATACTCGTTCATTGGTGACTATCTTCAAGGAAGGAGTCAGGATCAATTGCGCTAATGACAGAGAAGTATCCCTACTGCCATCCACAGGGAAAAATCCTCCCTCAATTGTCTCCACTCTGTGACTGAAGTGATCCTACTGGGGGGCACAATGTGGATTCCATCCATCAAAAGTTACAGTGAACATAATCTATACAGCAAGCCAAGTCCAAGAAAAATGAAGAGGGCAACAGTAACCTTTAAACATGGCCTTTTGATCGACCTCACAAAGGGCCTCAATTCTGTAAACCATGTGGGAATATGTACCATCAACTACCAGTGCAGAAATTCATCACTATAGACCTCACCAACAGATCCACCTGGAGTGGATCTTCTCTAGAGGATGGGTGGGAAGCTGTTCAATCTGCATCACGTCCAGTCCAGAACCAAGACCAGACCCTCCCGTGTCACCAGACTTCAGTGTGCAAACAATTCTTGTGCAGACACTCAGAGGCCAAGACCCAATACATCATTGATACATCGATGAAAGCATATGGAAGAAGAGCCCTGAACCACAAGACCCTAAGATGTAAAAGCAGAAGAAGGCCATTCAGCCCATCAAGCCTACTCCTACATTCAATGAGATCATGGTTAATTTGATAAAATGTCCTCTACCACCCTATCTACCACCATCTACCCCTACCAAGATACACGGTGAACTACTGGACAACGTGGATCAATTCTCAGACCATGGGATCTTCCTCTCCATGAAGACAAACATCAATGATGAAATCAATATCACCTGCAGTGTGCCAGCACTACCTTTGGCTATCTGAAGAACGGTGTGCTTGATGTCAGAGACCTTGAGTCTAATCCTAAGCTCATGATCTGCAGGATAGCAGTAATATCTGCCCTTCTGTATGTGTTGCAGAAATAGCCAACACATAGCAGAAACCTCAAAATCTTAGGGAGATATTACTGGGGATGCCTCTGCAAAATCCTGCAAATACAGCAGCAGCGTAGGTGCTCCAACATCAGAAGCCCTCTCTCAGATGAGCATCCCAGTATTGAAGACAGTTTACAGGCAATCAGCTATGACTAACACAAAACTTCCAAAACAAGCTCTTTACTCCGAATTTCATCAAGACAATCAGCTACCAGGAGGGCAGAAGAAATACTTCAAGGATGTCTTCAAAGTCTCAATGAAAATACGCAGTATTTTCCAGAGAGAACTTCTGGCCCAAGACCAGACAAACTGGAGAAAAAGCAGCTGCAAAGATGCCATCCTTTCTCAGCATCTGCAACAGGCCCATATTGAGATCAAATGCACGCAGTATAAGGAGAATGCAAAGGCATGAGAAACCCACTCTCCCATGTGAGTAGACTGCCACCTGCCTGACCTGCGTAGATCTGGTGCTGGACTATTTAGTCATGAGAAAGACACCGAACAACGAAATGGAATGAAGTAATCTTTGATCTGAGGGACTTCTTAAGATGAAGAAGAGAGGACTTGACCGACATGTAACAGAGGCACTAGGTTCAGTTTGAGTCTCATTGTAGCATCAGCATAATTCTGGTCAGGTCCTACAAGCAAGAAGACAGCCTGGGGTTTAAGAATGTGTTACATAGTGTTACATGCATTTACTCCTGAGTTCTGTGAAATGAACGCAGTGCCCTGTCTAACATTAGAAATAGAACTTTGGGAATAAATGCATTATTATTGCCAACACCTAGAGAAGTGAAAATTAAATAAAACTGGACATGGAGATGAATAGAGCTCAGTTATTCCTGGAAAAGCTTCACATCGCTTTGATCCCCTTGAATGTAAATGATTGTGAGACATATTCGGATACAGGTGGAATGGATCTGAGCCTCACTTTGTACAACATGGCATAGAGACTTGGTGAAAAACTGCTCCCAATCTTGCATTTCACCCCAAGCAACATCCAGGACTCCATTACTCATTAGCTTCTCACCTTTTCCTCTTTCTTTGCCCCGTGAACCATTTGCCCTTCTACCTTGCATTCAGAGAAATTGCAGTGAGTGAGCTCATCGAGAAGCTCTCGTTTGTGCCTGAAACTCCTAGCTCTGACAACTAAGGGAATCAACTGCTGCTTTCATTGAGGTGAAAACTTCAGGATAATTAATTGAAGAAAATTAGAAAGCAGGATCATTGTGGCCACAGAAAGCCAGCTGTTCCTGCTCAGAGGCACTGTGGATGGGTCTTATTAACAGCTCTCAATGGCAGCTGACCGAATAGGTTTATGGGCATAAACCACCTCCTCTCCATTTGACAGTGGTCCCTTGAATTGATAGCACAGAAGGCTTGCATTTGTTACATTTGACAGGATTAATTTGTGCATAAAGAGAGGTGTAGTGCCTGAATGAATCCTTAACCCCGCTGAATCAATGAGAGATTAATTTCGTCGCCAGATGAAAGTTCTGCTCGTAATTTAAAAGGAAAGATTTATATCGAAGATGTACTTTAAATGTAAAATTCTAGGAGCATGGACAGGCTTTCCCGTAGCATCAGTATTGTTTGCTGTGCAATTTCATTCCCCCCAAAGTGCCTGACCACTTTCACCTGTTTCTCTTGATACATTCCTGTGAAAGCTGACCAGCTGTGGGAATAATATTGCAATGAGATGCTTCACTGATGAACCAGTGGATAACTGTGGAAGGTATTGAACCACAGGCTGTATGCTCGATGAGCTGATTTTAAAGCTTCAGGCAAAGGAGGGGAAAATATTGCAACTTTTACTTATTTCTATATTACTTAATGACTACCCAGTTATTCTATCTGTCAATCAACGATTATCTGCTGAAATGCATTGCCCACTCAATGAAGACCTATTATCCTGTAGATTACACATATAATCATTGTAGTATGTACATTATTTAAACATGTCAACATACTGATGTAATTAACTGCTCTTTAATTGCCTCTGTAGCATATATTTCCTCTCCTTCTCACCTGACTATTTATCAGCACAGATTCCTCATATGAGTTACCATTTTTCATACAGGAGCCTATTCATGTATTGTTAGACTGGCAGAACCAGAGGGCTCCCTGGTTAGAACTGTGGCTGAATTCCTTCTTCATTTATGGTGTCCAATATGTAGGAAAACATCCTAAAATGTTTCATGCATGTATTACCTGATAAAATTTGACACCGAGCCATACAAATAGATATCCAGACTGGGGCTTAGAAATTGCTCATGGAGGTTTTAAACATTGCCTTAAGGTAGAAGAGACAGGTAGATTTAGGAAAGGAATCTCAATGCTTACAGCTGAGGAAGTTGAAGGTAGGGTCACCACTGATCGTGTGATGAAAATCAGGGATACACAAGAGGACAGAATTGGTACTGAGAGCCACATGAAGATTAGTACCAGCAGCTGCATTTGTGATAAGCTGATTTAGCACAAACCTGGGAATTGAACTCAGTCCATTTTTCACCCATCTGACTCAGTACCACATTGGGAGACGCCGTAGGGGAGCTGATCTGAAAGCTTTCCATTGTTTTTCAACTGGAGGGCTCCATCTGAAGATACTGTTGATAAGGACAGATTTCAAAGTCATTGCCTTACCTACTTCACAGCCTCACGAACATAATCTTTTAGTGTCTTATTCTGCAAACTCATAGTATTATCGTTGACTTACTGAGCGAATGGGGAATGTGATTAATTGCCTGTGCAAAGCAGTAAAAAAAATGAATGATGACCCAGGTGAGAGATGCTCCAATACTTATGATTGTGCAGGAATTGAAGTATCTGCTTCAGGGACTTTACCAGCACAGCCTCACTGATTCATACTGTTTGTTCTTGGAACTGTTATTGCCATCATATCCTGTCCTTTTTATTACTTTACTTTTTTTTCTGATCAAGGTCATAAAACTCACACAGTAACAGATTGAGAATCACTGTTTGAATTGTTTCCTGTGTGTGATCTGTCAAAACTCCACATGAAGAGCCATCATGAACCCCTTTAATTTTCATCCCAAATCCTCAGAATCAAGTGACCAACACAGTATAAAAGGGATGGAGGAAAATAAAAATTCTGGTTGTCTAGTGTCCCCAGTCCCAGTGATTCAGGTTCAATTCTAACCTTGGGTGACTGTCTATGTGGAGTCTGCACATTCTCTCTGTGTCTGCGTGGGTTTCCACTGGGTGCTCCAGTTTCTTCCCACTGTTCAAAGATGCGCAGGTTAGATGGACTGGCCATTGGAAATTGCCATGTAGTGTCCAGGGATTTGCAGGCTACGTGGATTAGCCATGGGAAATGTATAGTTGTTGTTGTGTTGCCATATTCTTACCAGACCAAAGGGCTGCTCTCTCATCAGAGAGAGATGACTGGTGGTGATTTAGCCTGAGGCCCACCGTAACTCAGTTGAGGGGAGAGGTTGAGAAGCAGAATCCTTCACGGTAACATCAGTCAGTGATGGGAAATGAACCCACACTGTCTGCAAACCAACCGTCCGGCCAACTGAGCTAAACCAACCCCATAAATGTGGGGTTACGGGGATAGGGTCAAGGGCTAAGTCTGGATGGGATACTCTTCAAAATGTTGGTGAAAACTTGATGGGCTGAATGGCCTCTTTCCGCATGTACAGATTTGGTGAATTTATTTTTTTGTGTGTTTGTGTGGGAAATTGTGTACATCTAATTGCCTGAGTGTGAGTTTAAGGCTGAGTTTATGTGATAATGTAAGCATTGAGGAGAGGCAACGTCCTCGTGGTATTATTGCTGGACTGTTAATCCAGAGAACCATGTTCTGGGGACCTGGGTTTGAATCATGACACAGCAGATGGTAGAATTTGAATTCAATAAACATCAGGAGTTAAGATTCTAATGATGGCCCTAAATACATTGTCAATTGTTGGAAAAACCCTCTGATTCACTAATGATCTTTAGGGAAGGAAACTGCCATCCTTACCTGGTCTGGCCTACATGTGACTCTAGACCCACAGCAGTGTAGTTTACTCTTAAATGTTCCATGGGATGGACAATAAATTCTGGCTGAGCCAGCGACGTCTCCATTGCGTGAACTAAAAGAAAGTGTGTATATCGGAGTTTGTTATGTGTTGAAGTGTGTAAGGGTTTACTGCGTGTTTAAACATGCATTTAAGTGGGCTTAGTGGCTGCCTAAACATGTACGTTTGGACGTGTGCATGTCTCCATGTGCACATTTAACATTAGCTTAGTCGATAATCTACTTCAGCCACAATATTCCACATACATCAGCTTGCTGTCACTCCATGGTTTAATACAGTAACATGCTAATTATGGGATTACCTATATGATGAAAATAACTCTGACATTAACAATCACATGTTATCTAGACTCTGAGAAGAGAGAAAGGGTAGCAATTTTATAGAGTGATAATCAATGTTGATTGTAAGTAAAGTTTACTGAACCTGCTGAGAGTTGGATAGTAGTCACACTCGCTCACAGATAAGGGACAGATAGCGAAGCAGCATACTCAGATTTGAGACACTCTAATCTAAGAGAGCAGCCTCTAAATTGCATCTTACGCACTAGTACTGTCACTACCGCTGTGCCCTTTAGAGCTCCAACCCTTTGGTGCTAACCTGTCCTAGTTTGAGAACAATTGTGAGACTACAAGTGAAAGTGACTTCTACTCAAACCCCTTTCATAGAGAGCCCCCTTAGGCCAAATGCAGACTCAGAGGTTGGTTCGCAGAGCACCTGCGCTCTGCATGCACCAACCAACCCGACTTCCCAGTTGACATCCACTTTAACTCTTTCTCCCACTCCTCTAATGACATGTCCACCTTTGGCCTCCTCCATTGTCAGAGTGAGGCCAAATGTAAACTGGAGGAAAGACAACTGATATTTCGCCTTGGAAGCTTACATCCCAATGTCCTGAATATTGACTTCAACAGCTTCAAATTGCCTCCAACCTCAATCTGCCCATCTTCCTACTTATCTATCCACTCTACCTTCCCACCGACCAACCACAATAATCCCTTACCTGCATCCAACTATCTCCATCTTAACTATCCTCCCTGCTGCCCCACCCCCCTCCCTCTATATATTTCTGGGTTTCCTTCCCCGCTCCAGTCCTGACGAAGGGTTTCAGCCCAAAATGTTGACTTCCATGCTCCTTGGATGCTGCCTAACCTGCTTTGCTTTCCCAGCTCCACATTTATTGACCTTTGGAAACCCAAAATTGGACACCCTTGAAGCTTTTGAAATTGCATAAACAAGGACAAAAAAGATTGAAACTACGAATTTTGGTTTCGTAGGGTGGTTCTCGTGAAAGTGAATGGCGTGGTGTGGGTTGGGGTTTGAGAGCTGGCATTGGCTTTCACAGACTCCGGTTATTCAGATATTTAAAACCAATCTTGGATGTCAATCTCCTTTAAATGCACACCTCAAATACTCATCTCAGAAGATGGACAAATTTGGACATTTGCTGTTACATTTTGACACATCAACCTGCGCTCGCGGACTTAACTCATTGAATGTCGCAGTGAGCACATCCCCATGCAGATCAAAGAAGATGACCTTAAGTCATAATTGATGTACACTGCGCAATGCCGACAGAACTGGGACTAGTTAGGCAGATCTGAAAGATGGCACTACAGGTTTAATTCGTCAACGTACCTGTGTTACTCCCCATTTCCTGGTACAGTGCTGGTGTAAGCAATCATTAATGTTAATCAGTTTTCAGATTCTCACTCCTTTACAGCCGTCAGAAATCATTACTGCTGGGAATCAAACCACATTTCAGTCTTCTGTTGGCTTTGATGGACGAACTGAACTGTGTGACTGTTTCATGCTCAGCTGCACATAAAAGTGAGGCATCTGTCAATGGACTTTAATGGTTTAACAGTGATCAGAAATTTTTTTAAAAAAAGGAAGGAAAAAGACAGCTAGTAGAACAATGTGCCAGAGATTTTTAAATGATACTGCTGGTTAGCACCCTCCTCATATATCTTTGCAGTCAAAGACCAAAGCACCCTACCCCTGTGGCTCATGTTCCTCTGAGTTAGTTCCCAGTAGCTTCATTTCTTGACTGACAGATCCACATGACTGAAGAAGTTGAATGACAGAGGAGAATGATACATCACCCTCAAGGTGAGAGCATCACTGTGTGCAGTATTCAAGGAGCAAAGTGAGTCGAATGAGTTTTTGCACAAAAGTGAATGGGAAATTAGGATAAGGCTGAGACAACTCAGCCGCGAATTCGAAACTGTTATTGAGGGAAGACCCCACCCTTATTGGAGGCAACTTTGGGAATCAACCCTGACAGAATTCAGAGGAAACCTCTTCGCAGAGAGCATGAGTGGAGGCTTGATGCAAACATGATGGAGAAAGCCATGCAGCGATAGTCAGATAGGATGAGAAGAGAGAGGGAGCAGAATTGAATGGAATAGACAGTAGAGGGGTACCAGCAGAGACCAGTCCAACTGAATGAACAGAAATTAATGTCACCCCTCAGTTGAAGGCAAGGATCAGGAGGAAGCGTATATGGTAGATACCCTGCTACCTTCCAAGTAAGCCCCAGTTGGGAAAGCTCATGGATGGTCTTCCCATCCAAACTATAATTAAGGCACTAGTGTTGGTAAGTGGCCTTTTTGTGGCACTATTGGCATCAATCAGGGATGACCAGGGGTTTAAGTATGCAGGGATTTTGAAAACCCAATCACCAGAGTGTTTGTGTGTGGGATCCCAGGGAACTCCTTTTCCAAAGGCTCTTAATGCCTGATCAAAAGAACTGGCATCAGGAACATGCCAGAGAGGGTGGGAAGCAGCTGAAAACCACCCCTGTCCTTCCTTCCAACTCAGCTCTCCCATGAAGCCAACAACCACCCATCCCCATGACAATGCTCAGCTGTGTTCTGTGTCCCTGAGAGCTACTCTCATTGTTGTGTGTACACTGTTGGCAGACATCACCATTCCTGGCACTGCTGATTGGCAATGGTGAGCTGTTGGCCTCTGGTTGTCTGGTAACTCTTGGAAGGTAGAGTTTCCACAGAGGAGGCAATAGTTGGCCAGTTATTAGGCCCGATCTTCCCCAGTGGACGTGGACTAGCGGTTCAATCTGGAGAGACCTGAATTAAATACTGTCCATGTGGTAGATGTTATGTAATTCTGTACACCAAAATTCTATTATTTTCAGTTTTTGGTTCTGAGATTTTTTTAGGCAACATATGCATGTTTCAGGAAGGGATACAATTAAAATATAGTGTGACTTGACATCCCTATTGCATCAAAGAGAGGAATTCAATTTTGTCTGAAATTCTTGAGGCTGTTTTCTTTTTTTTACACAGCATCGACTGGTCATACCAGGTTTGAGGGCTAGCTGACTGAATTTTATGCTCACATCAGCAACTGTCCAGGCATTTCCATGGTAAAATGGTGCTGCAATTGATGAGAAATGTCTTCAGGGATTAGCATTTTCTTCCCAAGAGTGATGTCTGAAAAGGAAATGGTTGTTAAACAAGTGTGTTGTCTACATGACAAGCATTCTGCTTATCAGTCTAGCAGCCAAAAGTGAATATTGAAAGCACTGATTTCTTTCTAAATCAGTTCTAAGATTTAGAACAGAGTGTCATCATATCCCCACGTGTTGTTTTCCACAAGCCTCTTGGCCACTGTACACTCAACATCACTGATTTCATAAATAAGAATTTGTAAAACAAGTAAACTACCATGAGACTGATTTCAGATGTGTGCTACATCTACATTTTTCTACCAATACTTTTGTCTTGATCCATTTCTAAATTTTTTGGACACACATGCTAGCTGAATTGCTTCAGTCTATCACAGTCACCCTCTGTAAGTACAAGGGCATCCAAAACTGTCCATCTTTTCACTTACACCAAGCCCTTGCATCTTATGCTGTTGATGTGTTTTGTGTTTTTCTGTGCACTGGCCCATAATTACTGGATTCTTGTTGAGTCAGGTATCTTAAGAATTATTTACAACATTAACCATTATCCTGCCTGTGATAATCTTAGACCTACACTCAGTATCTGTGTTCTTTCCTTCTTGATGTTGCTATGCATTATGTACTGAAAGAGAGTGACTGAAGATGAGACAGGTTTGTTTGTACTGGAATGTCACATGTCATGACATCTCGTCATTGTCTAAATGGCCTGTATGGTCTGAAATCAATGCAAGGATATAAATCCCGTGCCCCCTTTCCTTTTAAAAGAACAGGAACCCTTTACCAATAAGCTGTACAAAGATGCGTAAATGGATTGTTTCAGATAATGATTAGTAGACATACAACATTATCAAATCTGTCTTTATACAATTATCAGAACTTGGCAGTATAGCTTCTCTCTGTGCTGTGCGGTCTATCATCACAATTAGTTAGACATCATTTCTCAAAAAATGTATCCCTGTCTGTATTAGGTTTGTCATTCTGTGGACGGTTGGTTGATAAAATGCAGTTCAGATATATTATCTATTTCTACACAAGACTTTACCATTACTCATTATCATGTCATATGACCTAGAATGGACATTGAAATGACATAGGATTGAATATTACTTTTTTAGCTTAGTCCCAAGTTGTGTCAAGTTTTTTTGGAGGAATTTCTGCCATGCAGCCCAGTGAGTCTTCCGATTATATCTTACCAAAATCTCCTCATTAACAGTCTATCCTGCCCCTGTAACCTCTGATTCTGGGCCTATCTTACATTGCACCACTCCCAAAACAAATCACTACTCAGTGGATATTTGCCAAAAGGCCAGCATCCCTTGCATTCACCCCATCTTCAAAGGCTACTGTAGACCCAGATGTGCACTGACATTCGGAAGCTGCCCTGCTCTGTCACGGACTGAGAAGATATCAGGGAGTGGCAGGATGGGATTATGGTTCTCTGACAGGGACGTGGAGGTCCTGGTTGAAAAGCTCATGCAAAGGAGAGGAGTTCTCTTTCCAGAGGACTGGCAGAGGAGGCCACAAAAGTCCTTGGATCTTTGCTCAAGGTCGCTACCCAGGCCAGCGCCATCTCTGTGATCTAGAGGAATGGATAACAGTGTCATTAGAAGGTCGATGATATTCTTCACTGTGCCAGAGCATCAATTTTTCTGCTGCCTCATACTCATTCTAACTCTGCCACTGCACCCAGTTCCCACATTGACTGCTATCTGCCTTCAGCACTGCCTCCAGCGACAGCCAAACACTGCACCCCAACCGCACACCCTGACCCGCTGAATCAGACAATGGCACTTCAATGATGATATTAACATCTGAAAGTCAAGTGAGCACCTCACCGCATGGGGTGGCACGGTGACTCAACAGTTGGCAGCACTGCCTCACAGCGCCAGGGACCTGGGTTTGATTCCAGCCTCGGGTGACTGTCTGTGTGGGGCTTACGCATTCTCCCTGTGCCTGAGTGGTGCTCCAGTTTCCAGCCCAGTCCAATCCAAAGATGTGCCAGTTAGCGGGGTTGGCCATGCCAAATTACCTATAGTGTATCAGGGATGTGTAGGTTAAGTGTGTTAGCCGCGGGAAATGTAGGTTACAGGGATACGTTAGGGTCATGTGTCTGGGTGGGATGCTCTTTGGAGGGACAGTGTGGACCTGTTTTCATGCTGTGCAGATTCTATATTAAAAAACACTCTGCAGCTGGCTGAGGAAGAAACACCCCAGGTGTTGGCATGTGGAGGACTGCCAGGGGCCAGGCACATGCTGAGCCCCTGGCAGGAGATGATCCTATAGTATTGGTAATCAGGGACTTTGTCCACATCACGGGGCTGGTGGGGATCTCTCAAAATTGCAAGCAACAATGTACTTTCAAGCATCACGATTTTTTTTGTTCTGTTTGCCAACTTCTCCTTTATTTTCTGTTATTGCAACCTTAAGATTCGCTGCCTCATAAAAGTCACAGGCTTGAATCTGTAGGTCAAATCCAAACCAAAAAAGAAGCAGCAATTACATCAGAGATAGTAGGAACTGCAGATGCTGGAGAATCTGAGATAACAAGGTGTAGAGCTGGATGAAAACAGCAGGCCAAGCAGCATCGGAGGAGCAGGAAAGCTGACGTTTCGGGCCTAGACCCTTCTTCAGAAATGGGGGAGGGGAAGGGGATTCTCAAATAAATAGGGAGAGAGGGGGAGGTGGATAGAAGATGGATAAAGGAGAAGATAGGTGGCGAGGAGACAGACAGGTCAAAGAAGTGGGGGTGGAGCCAGTAAAGGTGAGTGTAGGTGGGGAGTTAGGGAGGGGATAGGTCAGTCCAGGGGGGGATGGACAGTCCAAGGGGGCGGGATGAGGCTAGTGGGTAGGAGATGGGGGTGGGGCTTGAGGTGGGAGGAGGGAATAGGTGGGAGGAAGGACAGGTTAGGGAGGCGGGGACGAGCTGGGCTGTTTTTTTTTTTTTTTAGGGGGAGGGGAGATTTTGAAGCTTGTGAAGTCCACATTGATACCATTGGGCTGCAGGGTTCCCAAGCGGAATATGAGTTGCTGTTCCTGCAACCTTCAGGTGGCATTGTTGTGGCACTGCAGGAGGCCCAGGATGGACGTGTCGTCTAAGGATTGGGAGGGGGAGTTGAAATGGTTCGCAACTGGGATGTCCAGTCGTTTGTTGCGAACCAAGCGTAGGTGTTCCGCAACGTGGTCCCCAAGACTCCACTTGGTTTCCCTGATGTAGAGGATGCCACATCTGGAACAACGGATACAGTATACCACATTAGCAGATGTGCAGGTGAACATCTGCTTGATGTGGAAGTTCCTCTTGGGGCCTGGGATGGAGGTGCGGGGAATCTCCTTCCCCTCCCCCATTTCTGAAGAAGGGTCTAGGCCCGAAACATCAGCTTTCCTGCTCCTCTGATGCTGCTTGGCCTGCTGTGTTCATCCAGCCCTACACCTTGTTATCTCAGCAATTACATCATGTATTTTTTCGCCATTTTATATGAAAGAGAAAGGTGGAATCAATTAATATCTGGATAGAGGTAAGACCTCTTTAGTGTAGAAAACACTTGTTTCTCTATTTCTCTATTCTGTAGTTTATATCAGTATCACTTTTTTAGATTAGTGCTGTCCTTCAGCACTTTTATACTTCTGGGTTTCTTTTTGCAATCAGAGCTATCTGGATCTCTTTTAAACTGTTTATTGTGTTATTTTTAATAAAGAGAAATAGAGTATTCACTTTGATTTGGCACAAGTTTGTAGCCATTTGTTGAGGTTGTAGTTGTATCTTTAGCTTTGTATTCAAACAAACTGATGAATGAATGTTAGGTAAAAGAATTTCAACACAGCCACATTGCTGTCTCCTTTTCAGCCTTAAGCATCTAACTACTGTCACTAACTACCTGTCACGGCTAGATTTTAGTATCTACATACTGTCACCTTCTATGGTTTTCTACATGTTAGCTCGTGTAACATATATCACAAAAAATAGGTTCTTGTTGAGTCAAATATATTGAGGTTTATTTACAATAGCTGTTAATATGGCCACAATATCACAGGCTTACACACAGAAACTGGATTATCTGCTGACCGTTGTTACTGTATATTCATACAAATAGCTGGTGTCTACATCAGCTCCATGCCACAGAGACTAAAAGAGAGGTAGCTGCCTTCATACCAAAACATTACATATCGAAAGGACGTGTAAGTCTCTTAAAGTTACAGGCCTTTCTGGTCGGGAATCTGTGCCCAATAGCCAGTCAAACAATGTCATGATTTTAAAATTCTTGTCTTTGTTTTCAAATCTCTCCATGCCTCTTCATTCTCTGTAACCTCCATTAGCTCCTACAAACCTCCTGGATACTTATTTTTCTCCCATTTTGACCACTTCATTATTCCTGATTTTAATTGTTCCACATCAGTGGTTATGTCTTTAGATACTCACATCACAAGCTCAGGAATTTCCTTCTTTTGACTCCCACCTTATTTAACTCACTATCCCCCTTTAAATAACTCCTTAAAACCCACTCTATTAAATCAATCTTTTGGCCATCTGACCTAGTATTGCCTTATACAGGTGTGTGTTAGAATTTGCTTCACAAGGCTCCTATGAAGCACCTCCGAGAGTTTTATTTTGTTAATAATATTATAACTACGTTGCTGTTGTTGATTTTGTTATTGCAGAGGTCTTAGGGGTTTTCATGGTAAAGTTTGTAGGTTAATAGTAACTTTTTAAAAGTAAAATGGTCAAATTAACACAAAAACAAAATGAGTTTCACAGATAGAGAACCATATATCTTCAACTGGTCACACAACTCAAAGCTAAGAATGTGTTTTGAAGAAAACTGGACTTGAAATGTTAACTCTGCTTTTTCTCTATGGATCCTACCAGAGCTACTGAGTTTCTCTCGCAATTTCAGTATTTTGTTTTAAGCGTTGTTCCTTCTCACTTTCCATTGGTTTGCTATTAAAAGCAAGACCTAGTGTTAATGATGGTTTCTCTCAAGCCCTCCTTCCCTATAGTCTTTCCTTTTCAAATTTTTCCTACTCTTTGATATTTTACAAACTGGGTCGAACTTTGCAGCATGCCTTCTCAAGCTGTCTTTTAACCAAGGTATGCTTTGTTAGCACAGAATCAATCAAATTGCTCATTCAGTTTCCTTGAATCAAGTATTGAAAAATCCAAAATGATCCTTCAAATAGGTTTCAGAATGGGACACTGAGATCTGGGTTTGAATCTCACCCTTACCGAAATGATTGAAGCATTGGCTCTCTGCTCATCATCATGGATCCATAGTGTAAAACTGTCTGCTTTTTAGTCAGAATTTGGTAATCTCATTCCCAGATACTGCAGCAAGTCTGGAGTATCATAGACTTCCAGCAGTATGGAAACAAGCTATTCAGCTCATCAAGTCTACACCAACCCTCTGAATAGCATCCCATCCAGACACACACCCCTACCTTATCCCTGTTACCCTGACTTTCCCATGGCTAGCCTGCACATTCCTGGATACTATGGGCAATTTAGCATGGCTAATCCACCTAACCTGCATATTTTTGGACAGTGGGAGGAAATGGACAGTCACCCAAAGGTGGGATCGAACCTGGGTCCTTGGTGTTGAGGGGCAGTAGGGCTAATCGCTGAGCCACTGTGTTGCCCTAAGTACATCTACAAGGCTGAAACTGAAGCATATTACTGGGATAAAGCAGAGACAGATTGTCATCTTACTGCAATACGTTTGAAGTGGAGGTGCTTCATACTGATAAAGGATGTTCTAAATGATCAGCATTCTATCCCCAATAATCACATGAATCAAGTTTACAAGATCAACATGATATTCCCTCAAAAATAATAAAAACAGTTCAAAAAATTATTCTGGATCAATTGTCACCAACTGACACTTAATCAACTTTTGTTTCATTTACTTTTGCATGCTTTTCAACTTTGAAGCTGCCGCTACTAAATCTATTTGTTTGAGTTCCACTAGTAAATTCGTGTCTTTCACCCACATTGACAGATTGGTGAAAAACAATTTTGACCTGAAAAATATTCTGACTGGATCCTAAGGTGGATGTGTGCCCAATGGCATAGTCACGCGCTTTGCATGATGATATAAACACTCAAACTGCATAACACATTGCCTCCTGGGCAATTAAACTGTGCTTTCAATGTCAAGAGGCAGTGAATGTCGATGTGATTTTATGAGCAAAGTGCTCAATTTGGAAAGTGAAATCTCCATTTCTGAATTGCCCGTGGCATTCATGCTTATATTTATTAATAGAATGAACAAGATAGACCATTTGAGAGAAACGACTCCTTTGCTTTGTTTCTGTTACATAATCAACAAGTGAAATTTCCAGATTCTCCTAACAGATATGAAGTCCCATGAAGAGTTTACAGGTTACAGAGCAGTATCCTTCTGAAGACTCGCTGAATGGCAGGGCAAGGCAATGCAACACAGGGATGCTGTGAGCTTCCAGATAGACTCAGTGTCAGTAAGTACAATGTCATGCAGCAGTGCAATGTCATGTGCAGCCTGGTCCAGTCCATGACCTCAGTGCATGTCCCTGAGTGGACAGTGTCCTTGCTGCAGCATTATAATGAGAGTTGCTAGTGGAGCTGGAGGTGCAGCATTGAAGTGCAGGAGAACCTTGTAGGTGGATCAGAGATGTGCTTACAAGCCGACACATTGTTGATGCTGATATCTGTGGAAGTGAAGGGTAAGTTGTTGATGCCCATGAAGCTTATCCTGAAATATTAACGCCCAATGTCCAACATGGAGATCATTTGTACCAAGCGGTGAGCTGAATTTGGCTTCTATGTTGGATTTTCTCGACGTTTAGCCCTGGTAAGCTTGGTAAGACAGAAAGATGAATATTAATGAGGTGACTTGGGCCATTAACAATTTGGTTAACAAGCAATTAATTGGAAACTTACTGTTGCCTGGTGAGAAACTTGCCACTCCATTTGTGAAATGCATAAGAAATGCTGCAAGACACTTCCAACGTCAAGATTGGCCTTCTGGGCCTTCTCAGCTAATTCTGTGACAATTCTCACCATAGTCTACGCTGCTCAGGCCCCTGAAAGATTCTGCTCTGTGTGTGGGAGTCTTTTCCCGCTTGGATTCAGTAACATTAGATTAATACCAATCAGAAGGATTGGTGGCATCAAATCAACCCAAGGCATCAACAGGCAAACAGAATCACAACATATACCAATTATTGCACTTAGCAACAGTTTTCATGATTACAGCCATGATTCATTTGATAATTTTACTGCAATAATACCAGTGAACTTCAAGTACATCTAACAAACACAGAAGTTGCTGGCAAAGCTCAGCAGGCCTGGCAGCATCTGTGAAGAGAAATCAGAGTTAATGTGTCAGGTCCAGTGACCCTTCCTCAGAAGTGATGGTAGCTAGGAAAATGTTGGTTTATATGCAGAATATAGGGTAAGGGGAGGGGTTCAGGAGGGGGTCAGGAGTAAACAACAGTTGGAGATAGAGCCCCAAGGGAGAGAAGAACAGTTGAACAAAGGAGTGGATAATGATCTGGCTGGGAGAGTGAATAGCTGTTAATGGAGACTGTTAGTGGTTAACAATAGGTTGTGTGTAATGACAGGTTATGTGATAACAAGGCCCGGTGCATGGGGCAGGGGACTAGGACATGGGAGAGTTCAGCCCTAAAATTATTGAACTTGATATTGAGTCCAGAGGGCTGCGGGGTCCCCAAGCAGAAAAAGAGGTGTTGTTCTTCCAGCTTGCATTGAGCTTCGCTGGAACACTGTAGCAAGCTGCAGACAGAGATATTAGCCAAGGAACAGGGTGGTGTGTTAAAGTGGCAGGCAACTGGACGCTCAGGGTCTTTTTCTTGGGCAGAATATAGATGGCTTATGAAGCTGTCACCCAGTCTACACTTTCTTTTCCCAATGTTGAGGAGACCACATTGTGAGCAGCAAATGCAATAGGCTAGATTGTGGTAAGTGCAGGTGAAGTGTTGCTTCACCTGGAAGGTATGTTTGGATCCTTGGTACTAAGGAGGGAGGAGGTAAATGGGCAGGCGTTACACTGGCAGTTGCAGGGGTAACTGCCATGGGGCTGTGGGGGGTTGGGGGGTGTGCAGTGCTGTGTTGGGGGTGAAGTAAGAGTGGACCAGGTTGTCCCAGAGGGAACCTTCCTTGCTGAATGCGGACAAGGGAGGGGAGGGGAATATGTGCCTGGTGGTGGCATCTCGCTGGAGGTGGCAGAAATGGTGGTTGATGAACTTCTGGATGTGGATGCTTGTGGGATGGTAGGTAAGGACAAGGGGAACTGTATTGCTGTTGCAGGAGGGAAGAGAAGGGGTGAGGGCGGAAGTACGGGAGATGGGTCAGACCCGGTTGAGGGCCCTGTCAACAGCAGTGCTGGGGAGTCCTTGGCTGACAAAGAAGGTGGACATTTCAGACGCTCTCCTGATGAAATTAGCCTCATCAAAACATATGTGATGGAGATGGAGGGACTGGAAGAATAGAATGGAATCTTTACATGAAGCAGGGTGTGAGGATGTACGGTCCAGGTAGCTGTGGGAGTTGGTGGGTTGACAGTGGATATTAGTGGCCAGTTTATCCCCAGAAATGGAAACAGAGATGTCAAGGAAGGGAAGGGAGGAGTCAGAGATGGACCAGGTGTAAGTGAAGGCTGGAAATTGAAAGTGAAATCGATGAACTTTTCCAATTCCAGACGAGAGAGGGAAGCAGCACCGATGATATTATCAATATCTCAGAGGAAGAGTTGCAGGCGGGGGCCCACATAGGACTGGAACAAGGAATGTTCCAAGTACCTCATGAAGAGTCAGGCATATCTGGGGCCCATGCCTGCATAAAAGACCTTGAGCTTCCAGTTGTCTGCCACTTTAACACGTCACCCCATTCCCTGGCCAATATATTTGCCTCAAGGTTGCTGTAGTGTTCCAACGAAGCTCAGCGCAAGCTGGAAGAACAACACCTCATCTTCCACTTGGGGACCCTACAGCCCTCTGGGCTCAATATTGAGTTCAATAATTTTAGGGCCTGAACTCTCCCATGTCCTACCCCAACTCCACTCACCATGCCTTGTTATCACATAGTCTGCCATTAGACACTACCTATTGTTAGCCAGTAACAGCGTCCATTAACAGCTATTCACTCTCCTAGCCAGATCATTATCTCCTCCTTTGTCTGTCCAACTATTCTTGTCTCTCTTTGGGCTCTATCCCCACCTATCATTTACTCCTTACCCCCTCCTCCTACCCACATTCTGCGAAAAAACCAGCATTTTCCTAGCTACCATCAGCTCTGAGGAAGAGTCATCGGACCCAAGACGTTAACTCTGATTTCTTTTCACAGATGCTGCCAGACCTGCTGAGCTTTTCCAGCAACTTCTGCTTTTGTTTCTGATTTACAGTATCCGCAGTTCTTTCAGATTTTATTCAAGTACCTCTACTTAGTTTTGACAGATAACATAACAATTACGAGATAAATGGTGTACTCAGCATATATTTCATGAAGTCACACTAGTATTTGATAACCCAGATTGTGGACAGATGTGAGGATACTTCAATATTCTTCTGACTAATGGAACTTCTTTAGTCGTCTTTCCATAAACTATCAGAGGTGTTTAAAATTGACAATCTTACATACACTGACACCCCACAGCAAGTAGACACAATTGTTCCTCATTCACCCTGTTAAATCCTTGGTTAATTTTTAAGGCCTGTTGCTGTAGCCCTCCCTGGTAATGTAGATTCTCAAACGATGCCACATATTATCATATTGTCTTCCTCACATCACCCACGGTATTGTACTCAATCTATAATACACACTTTTTCTGTTTATTTGTTCCCTTGAATAGAGGGAGGGGGTCTAATTAAGAGTGTTACATGTGCCGAGAGATTCCCAGGTTAAAAGATTAATCACTGCCTCAGATTTCATGTGGGATGCACAAGGCATGTGTACATCCTAGAATGGGTAGGTGAAGTTAATTAGCACTCTTGAAACAGCTTGACCTGGGACCTACCTCGTGAAAGATTGCATTCATGTGCAGTTAAACTTGGATAGCTACTTTTAAAAAGACCTTGAGTCAAAGACTAGGAGGGAAAGAAGTGAAAGAAAGATGGTCCTAAAATTTGCCCTTGAGATTCAGCACTGGAATAAATAAGAAGTTCTTAAAACACAGTGGTATTTTTGACATGTTGAAATAAGTCTTTTACCATCTGTGCTCACTCCAATGATCATTTTATAAATGCCAGAAACGGCTGAAGGGGTCACCTTCATTGGTCACACTTTGAGAATTCCTTTGTGATCAAGAAAATTTTCAATAAGTCATTGAAGGACAAGGCAAAGTTCCTGCAACCCTGATGTTTGATGGTATTAACAGTAGAATAGTGATTAAGAAAAGGTAAGTACTTAGATCATATCAGAAATGGAAACTTGAAAGACATGTCATGACATTTAATTCTACAGTGTAAATCTCAGAGTGCAGAATGTAGTCAAAGCAGCAATGAAGCACAGCAGCAAATAAATCGCAAGTGTTTACACAGCACTTTTCACATCCTCAAGCTGTTCCAAAGAAATACAAAATGAAAGATTTTATAAGATCTTAATATTTTAAGTTATCATCTTTAATTCCAGATGAAATAGAATGACCTGTACATGGTGAACTCATATTAAAACTACCCACATAAAGGCCCATGTTGCTTCAAATGAATGTCAACGTTAGTATGCTTTATGCCCCCATGCCATGAACTGAGCTATTTCTGTGGACCACAGCCCACAATGATGTCCCTTCATGGATTCTATTTCAGTAAAATCCCTGGCCATCACTTGTCTGCGCTGCTTTTTGAGACTGCTCTATATCCACTGCTTCTTGATCTCATCCTCAAGTAAGAACAACTCTCCATCAGTTTTAGTCATTTCTGTCAACTCGTTATTTCATAGAATGCCTATAGTGTAAAAGTAGACCATTCAACCCATCAAGTCCATACCAACCCTCCAAGGGTCATCCCTGCCCAACACACCCCCCACCCGATTCCTGTAACCCTGCATATCTCATGGCTAATCCATTGAACCTGCACATCTCTGGATTGTGGGAGGAAACTAGAGCACCCAGAGAAAACCAACGCAGACATGGGGGAATGTGTAAACCCCACATTGATGGTCACCTGAGGGTGGAATCAAACCCAAGTCCCTGGCGCTGTAAAGCAGTAGTGCTAATCACTGAGCCATCATGCCGCCCCATTTATTTACAAGCAAATATATACTATATTGATCACAGTTATCTAGTGGAATATTCCCATTCTTCTCTTCTTCAAGCCCTGATAACACGTGACTGTTGATGTCGGAGGAACATCGTCATGTAAATAATCAACATTAATATATCCATTTCCCTTTAAACTACATGTGATCTGGTCGACATGGGGAATGAGGCCTGGGCTGAAGTCTGTGGAAAATCAAGTGACAGATTTCACAAAAAGAGGGGCAGCTATATGTTTTATTTCTAGATGCAGCAATGCACAGAGAAAGATGAGAGAAACTGCTGCTGTTGCAAAAAGCAGAAGGATATGTTACATTTCGTTTTACCTACAAAGCAAGATGACAGCAAGAAGCAGCCCTCTGTTTGCATTAGTGAAAAATTAAATAAAGAACAGTCACTGTGTGGACTTTGTGGTTGGAAGAATAAGAGACATTGGTAAACTCCTTGAGTGTTAGGAATAGGGGGTGGTGGGAAGTGGGGGGTTAGTGATTGGGGAATAGTGACTGGTGGGAATTCAGGAAGAGGGTTGGAATTTAATATTCCTAGCTACACATTAGCCAGTGGCACGGCATAATGTTAAAATATGTCATTAAGTATTTTGGTTACATTTCCCAGTTTATGGTGGGGGGGGATCTATGTTTTATTTTGCTTGGAGTTGCCTGTTAAGTAATGGTACATCTTATTGATTTGAGTTTGTCACAGTAAAAGTTTTAAATCTAACTCCTCTTTTCTTTCCACCGATCCCTGGGAAATTCATTTATTTTTTTGAAAAAAAAACAAAATCACTGGTCTCTACAGAGACCACGATGACAACCAATGCATTAGTACTAAAATATGGCCCTCATTATTTGGTAACCATTAAAGCCAATTTGCACACAGCAACAAGATGTGTTTTGTTAATAGTGTTTATGAAAAGTGGTGGTCAGGGCGTTGCGACAACATTCCATTTCCCTTCAAAGAAACAGCATAGGATAGTTTATGTCTCTCAGAATAAGGGATTACAGGAATTAGTTTAACAGCTCATCATTTAACAGCTTTTCCAAATGGTGGGTCTTTTGACAAGGGAGCAGTCGGTCTTCACTGTGCTGAAACATCAGCCTAGATAATATGCTTAAGTGGAGTTTAAAACCATGAATTCCTGACTCAGGTTGTTTAAAGTTTGTTAAACTTGGAAAGAAAAAATATTTAGCATGGAGAATTACTAGCTGTGTGCATCCCTGGACATATAGCTGTAAAGGAAAGCTGAACAGACAATACATAACACTACCAAACACTACTAACTACAGAAGGAGACCAGGGCTCTTTGATTTGATACTTTTTTTGCACAAAGAGATAATGCTGGATATACACTGGCAGCTCATTGAATACAAGCCCTAAACACAGCCTTTTGTGTAATCTTGAGTGTTGAATAAAATTACACTGTCATTAAGCATAACCCAGTCATCAAGACATCAGTCAGACTCTTCTGCCCTCTGCCCTCTTTAGTGGAAAGTTTGGTGACAGTCGAAGAGCTGAGTGGGGGAATTTGATCTTTCCCGTCTCAGGCCAAATTAAATCTGTAGTGGGAAGGCCTGTGGATCACCTATCCTCCGTGCTGCCAATTGAGGCACTTAAGTGGCCAATTTAAGTCATTCTGGGATTAACACAATGGCTGATGGGAAGCCATTCTTTTGGACTCCTGGGGAATTCATTGTTCAAAATACTCAGTGCCTGAACAAAGGGCATGACATCGGAAGGTGGGGTAGAAACCAACTAGAGCCACCATCTTGCCCTGTTCCTGATGCCCATGTTGCCCTTCTCCTCAGCCTAGGAACCCTCTTGCAATGAGTCAATTATGCTCTGCGATTCAGTGATGATCCTAGACTTTGGATGGGCGTCATACCAGCTGCAGCCACCACATTCCCAGGGCACTGCTGTTCAATGCAGTCATCAGGCTCAGACTGGTTGGTACCTCTTGATGGGTAAGCCTTCTGACTTCATGGTCTTTGATCCCGGGGGAAGGTCTGTCATTGACCTGTGACCTGCTTGAGTGGTAAATGATGTTGAGGGCCTTTCTAGAAACAGGCACATGGAGCTCATGCTAGCTATCCAGTTGACAGCCTATACTCCCATATCTCCCATAACATTCGGATATGCTGAAGTTACATATCACGATATTGCACTTATAACATTTTAAACCGTATGAATTATAACAATTTAAACTGAATGAATTAAAATTAAGTTTCAGGTTACCTTGACACATGTAGCCTCTGGTTAATTTTGTGATGGTAATAACTGATTCCAAAAAGTATTACAGAACATTACATTCATGAGACTCTTTCAGCAACTCAGATTTTTAAGTATGAGTTAAATTATACTTTAGCTCAGTGTTTTACTGTGGCCCTACTGTACAGAGGCCTGACTTGTTTAATAGTTAGTTACTCTGGACGGGAGAATGCGGGATCATTCAAACCTCCCAAATAAAACCAGAGACCAACACATCCTATTGATAAAAAGGGAGCAGGCTTGACGTATGCTCTTTAATGAACATAAATCATATTGAAAGTTTCAATATAATATTCATCACATTTGCTTGGGACATTTTGCTGCTATTTCATACCATGTTCTGATGAGATTTGGAGAAATTGTTAGGCTGAGACACTTGGCAGATGAATTCTGCCTTTTCTTTTACTTTCAGCAGGCTCTAGATCAGAGGAGGTGATGGCCTAGTGGTATTACCACTGGACTCTTCATCCGGAGACCCAGCTAATGTTCTGGGGACACAGGTTTGAATCCTGCCATGGCAGATGGTGGAAATTGAATCCACTAAAAGTCTGGAATTAACACCATGAAACCATCGTCAATTGTTGGAAAAACCCAGCTGGTTCACTAACGTTCCTCAGGTAAGGAAATCTGCTGTCCTTGCCTGGTCTGGCCTACACGTGACTCCAGTCACGTAGCAATGTGGTTGATTCTTAACTGCCCCTCTGGGAAATTAGAGATGGTCAATAAATGCTGACCTGACCAGTGACACCCACATCCCATGAATGAATAAAAAAAAAATCAGGTACGAATATTACTCCACTGGTCTGTCTTCTATCAGCCCTCAATGACCTGCAACAGGCTGCCAATGTAAATGAATAGTACCTGCATTTATTTACTGTAGTGCTTCATCACTGTTTTGACTATACTCTCCACTTTGAAACTTACCCTACTGCTCATAGAAATTATTCAGAAAGGAAGGGTGAAAGACATGCCATATTCTGGTTGACATTGTCTTGCAGTACGCTTTTTGAAATGCTATCTGCGATGCAACTTCCCTGTACCTGTACAGATCGATAACTGGTCTCCTCAGGGATAGAGCAGCACTAATGGATTTGCACTTAACAAGCAATAATGTATCAGAAACATCCTCTGCTCCACTGCAGTTACTTACACTCATTAATTCTGTATGAACATATATTAGCCATACTAGACTCTTAATTTAAGTAACATGGTTTTAATGTCAGAAATACTTCAGTGAAAGAACAGAAACAAGTAAGATAACAAACCACAGGCAAAGCTTTTGATCTTTTTTCTAAAATATAGTCCTGTTTGTAGCACAGATTTTAAGTGTACAATCCAATCCAATCAGTAAAATATGCTTGGATACAAAAGTAGTTGCCATGGTAATCATCTTGAATCCATGGTATGTTTGAAAAAGGAAAGCAGATGCTGAAATACTGAAAGAATTCTTCTGTTCCATTTTACCCAGAATTTGAATAAGCCATTAACAGATTTCCACAGGTTAAAATCAAACCTGCAGGGTTTGGATGGGGTGTTTGGGTGGGGTTTGGTGGTTCAGATCTTTAAAGAGGATTACAATTTTCATCTGAAGGTTATAAAACAACAGCTACAATTTAGAGAAGCAGTTTAAAATAGGGCAGGGAGAGGATGTCATAGAGACAGTGTTGGGATGACTAATTCTAATCTACTTCGGATTCAGAAACTCCATGTAACTGAGTCAAATTTTCAGATGCTGTCAAATTCCATGCAGTAGCAGTATTAAAGAAAAGTAGCTTTGGAGTTGCTGAATTTGTTAAAGACATATGTACGGTTGGAACAAAATGTTAGATGAAAGGTAATACAAGTATCAACCACTTCATGTAGAAAAAAAAAACAACACAACATTCGGCAAACCTTATGGATGTGAAGTTCCCACCTGTCTAAAGAAGACTACGATCATCCCAATGCCAAAGAAATAACAGGTAACATGCCTTAATGATTGCTGCCCAGTGGCTCTGACATCTATCATTATGAAATGCTTCAAAAGCTTAGTAATGGCACACATCAACTCTCGCCTCCCAGTTTACCTTGATTGCTACAACTGGCCTACCATCACAATAGGTCTATGGCAGATGCCAACGCCCTGGCCCCACACTCATCCTTGGAACATTTTAATAACAAGGACATCTAAATCAGACTTCTATTTATTGACTATACCTCCGTCTTCAACACCATAATTCCAACAAAACTCACCTCCAAACTCCGAAACTTGGGATACTGCTCCCGCTGCTGCAACTGGATCTTCGACTTCCTGACCCACAGACCACAATCAGTATGAATAGGTGATAAGACCTCCTCCAAAATAATCCTAAACACCAGTGCACCATAAAACTGCATACTCAGTCCCTTACTGTGCTCTTTATACATTCATGTCAGTGGCCAAATTCAGCTCTAACTCCATTTACAAATTTGCCGATGATACCACTGTACTGGGTCAGATCTCAAACAATGACGAGACAGAGTGCAGAAAGGAGGTAGACAGCGTAGTGGCATGGTGGAAAGACAACAAGTTCTCCCTCAATGCCAGCAAAATGAAGGAGTTGGTCATTGACTTCGGGAAGCAGAGTGGAGGACATGCCCCTGTCTGTATCAATGGTACTGAGGTGGAGGTCGTCGAGAGCTTCAAGTTCCCAGGAGTAAATATCGTCAAAGATCTATCCTGGTTCATCCACCTGAAAGCTCTGGTCATGTAAAAATACCAACAGGTCTACTTCCTCAGAAGGTTGAGGAAATTCAGCGCATATGCAATGACTCTTACCAATTTTTATAGATCCACCTTAGAAAGCATCCTTACTGGATGCAACACAGCTTGACATGGCAACTGCTCTGTCCAAGACTGCAAGAAATTACAGAGTTGTGAACACAGCCCAATCCATCATGCAAACCAGCCTTACTTTCATTGACTCTGTCTACACTTCCCACTGCAAAGCAACCAACATAATCACCCACGCCAGTTATACTCTCTTCCACCCTCTTCCATCAAGTAGAAGATACAAAAGTTTGCAACCATGTACCAATACATTTAAGAACAGCTTCTTCCCTGTTGTTATCAGACTTATGAATGGACCTCTCATATATTAGAGTTGATCTTTCTCTGCACCTTGTTTGTAGCTGTAACACTATATTCTGCATTCTGTTCTATTACTTTTGTAAGGTATGATTTGTCTGCCTAGCACGCAATACAATACTTTTTACGGTATCTTCGCATGTGACAATAATAAATCAAATCAGATCAGAAACAACTGGAACCAAATGTCCTTCATTGACTTAAGGTATTACCAGTGCCATAACTTTATCAGCAATTTGGAGTGAATGGCAGAGGAAGGAAAAAATGGACCACAGCATGGAAATAGCTTAGAAGAGGTAGAGGTTAATTCAGCTGCTCATTGAGGACATTATTTTCCAAATGTCCCACCCTATCGACTGAATGAATACTCCTACCCACAACTTCACAATCAATTTAACATACCTTTTCTTTGTCATGACTTGAAGGTATCTGTATATACCCCCTTCAAGTATGGATACACTATGGTTATAGTTATGTACAGTGTACAGGATGCACAGCACACTTAGCTTCCACCCTCCTGGCATTTACCACCTGCAAAGAGAGCAATGTGATAAAGAAACCATAACCTGACTCATGCAACATCCCAATTCTGCATTCCATTTGAGGCAGAGAAGTTTGACCCTAAGACCAGTACCTTAAATAGGAGTAATTACAAAACTATTAAGAGATGACAAAGGTGAACTGTGTAATGCAATTGATGAATAAGTCAGTAGAGATGCAAAGGCAGATATGTAAGGACATATTTCATAACACTCAACAATGATACATTCTAGTGACAAACGAAAACTCAAGTGGAAGGATATCAGTCATCAGTGGCTAGCTAAGGAAGTTAACGAAAATAAAATTTAAAGGAAACCATGCAATTCCACAAAAGCTAACGGCAGATCAGAAAGACCTGGTCTGATTATGAAAGGAAAATCATGTATGAATAATTTATTAGTTATTTGAGGAAGCAACAAGCAATATGGGAAAAACAGAAACCCCACACATGAGATGTGCTTAGTTTTCCAGAAGGCACTTGATAAGGGGCATCAAAGATTACTACTCAAAATAAGAGCCTATGCTGTAGGGAGTAAAATATTCACATGGATAGAACATTGGATAGCTGACAGAAAACCAAAATGTAGACATAATGTTATTAGTTATTATTATTGTGTTGGTTAGATGTAATGACTGGACTCCAACAGGAATCAGTGTGTAGACTTGCATTCATGACTTGGAAGGGACTAAATATATAGTTGCTATATTTTTAGAAGACACAAATGTAGGTCAGGAAAATAAGTTGTGAAGATGACATAAGAAGTGCGGAAAGAAGATAAGTCACATCAATGGGCAAAACATTGTCAGATGAGACATAATTTTGGAAAATGTGGACTTAGCCACTTTGGCAGGAAAGTTAGAGAAACAGATTACTGTTTAAATGTGAGAAACTGCAGAACTGTGAAATAGTGAACGATCTGAATGTCCTGGCACATGAATCAGAAAAGGTTAGCCTGCAGGTACAAAGTGAGATTAGGAAAGCTAATGGAATGTTAGTGTTTATTGCAAGGGAAATGTCTTTTAAAAGTAAGGACATTTTGGTACAGTGCCCAGAGCATTAAGACTACATTTAGAGTCCTGCGTATAATTTTGGTCTCCTTAATTAAGGAAGGACATAATTGCAGTAGAAACAGTTCAAAGAAGTTTCACCCAATGGGATTCCTGGAATGAGGGGTTTGTCTTGTGAGGAATGTTTAGACAGGTTGTGTCTGTATTGCTATAGTGATTGTAACAAAGTCAACCAGGTGGACCTCACAGAAGATGAGTTCCCTGATTGGAACTGTTAATCTGGTCCAATCAGGGAGCCCTGGCTGACAGATATAAACAGGAATGTCTGAGGTTCTGTTCACTCTGAGAATTGGCTCTGAGGGAGCTCATCAGTGTCAAGGACTGTCCACGTGTAACGGGTGACTTGGTGATGGGATACTGGCCCCTGTGGAGCTATTTTAGTTACGGTTTAGAAGAATGCGAGGTGATTTTCGAGAAACATGTAAGATTCTGAGGGGATTTGACAAGGTAGATGCCAAAAGAATGTTTCCCCTTATGGAGGGACTAGAACTAGAGGACATAGATTAAAAACAAATTTGTGTTTAAAACTGAGATGAGGAGAAATGTTTGCTCTTACAGGCTCATGACTCTGAGGAATGGTTACCTGAAGAAAGACAAATAGTATGCTCCTGGGCATTTTCACATCTCCCACGCTATGCCCAATGCCGTCAGTCCTCAATATGGCTAAACTTCTCAATCATGGATCTTAGGATATTCTTTTCCCAACTATTCAGTCACTGAAAAAGCCCCTCCACAAAATGTTCACAAACAGTCAGATACTTTCTGCAACGTGTTCATGTTCAAGGACCCATCTTTCAAGTGGGGCCAGACCTGGACAATGCCTTCACAACAAATGCTGCCATACCCAAAATGTTTTATCCTCAACATTGATAGATCCCAGAGTGTCAAAACTTCAGGATTCCTGCCACCTCCTTGTACCCCTACCACTAAGATTTATTTGAGTTGAGGAAACTTTAAATTCCGTCACAATGCAATAAAAGTCATAAGCATGTACTGATCTGAGCAAATGTGATTTGTCAGCTAGAAGATAGAAGAGGAATAAAACCATGTAATCTAAATATGAGCAACCAATAGCTTCCTCAGTGAATGTGATTAGCAGCTCTTTTAAACTGGACTGTTAATTATTTAAATCCAGCTGAATCATGAATATTATAGTAAATTGATTTTGAATTGAGATTTGATCAGTGGGATTAAAATGATTAATTTGTCTGTAAAATATTCATCAATTGAAACCAATGCCCCATCTTGGAATCTTACATTCAGTCACACAGCTAGTATGCAGTATAACTTTAAGAGATATGATCATGATATTATGAATGTATCACAGCATGTGACCTGAGGGTATGAAAGCTTCAGATTCCATTTTAACTAGGTGCACATGCTGATGGAAGTGTGTTACTCTTAATAACCAAATAGCTTATTGTGAGTGCCTATGACTGTACCATATGTATATATCAAGAGCTGTTATAAATGTTTGTTGAATCTTTCAGGGCTATGTTATTCACATCCAGTAGTACGTTAGTATATCTTGTAATAACATCCTTGCCAAACCAGATAGAAATACCATGCTACAGGCAAAGCCCAGACCAAGGTGACAGTTCATGGTGCACACTGGTAACTGTTGATTAGACTCCAAGTTCTCAATGGCAGACACTTGGAAACCTTATTAAACATCAACAAAGTTACAGCACTGGACTTCTAAGCATTCAGAAAACTAACAGCACCACTTTCTATGACTAGGTATCGATCAGCTGAAATACTAGAAGACAGAGCTACCTTTGATCTGCTTAAATTATCACTTCTGCCAAGTGGGAATAAATGAACCAACAGCCTGCTTCACAATTTATTAAAAAAAATCTCAAAGACTTCTTACAGCATGGACAAAGAGTTCTCCTGAATGAAATGTAACCTTTAAACACTGGAAAACAATTTGTTTTAAAAACTAAGCAGACTTACCTGAGTGCAGAGGATGGTTGATTCTGCTGTTTTGGCCCTAGTTCAGTGTGAAAGTAGAGCAAAGCTTGTGCAATGTCATCATTCTTAATCTAACACAAATACAATCTAGTGGCAGAAACCTGTTACTACAGGTCTGTACTCCTTAAAACAGCCGATTCTGAATTGATGAAAGCCAAGTAAACAAGGAGCAACAAGAAATAGAAAGTGAAAGGGAAGTGAAAGGAATAGGGTCATGCCATTGATGTCTTACAGACAGATGGGTGTTTGCATGCTGCCAAAGCCAACAACATGTACATGCTACTGGTGCAGCCAACACTATTGCTAGACTCAGCAAAATGCACCAAATCAACAAGATCTGTAAAAGATACAGTTCATCACACCTATTCAAAAGCTGACCAGCCTGCAAAGCGCATGTGGAACCAAAGGACATTCTGTACATATGTGCATGAATTTTGATTCCAACGGTCAACCCAGACACCAGAGCAAAACACAAGCAACCCACAAGATGGACAACACCGCAACGCTGACAGTAAGGAAACTATTAAGAACATGCATGACCGAACTTTCCAAATGATTAACCTTACATGCCATGACAATAGTGTAAGGCAATCAGGAGTGATTACAGGCATTAACATCATACCTTCTGAAAAGACTGGCTGAGATATCCTAAAAGCTAGTGCCTATATATTAGTACTATCCATTCTGAATGACATGCAACTGAGCAAGTGGTACTTTATGGTACAATATATGAGAAATCACTCTCAGTGTACAAATAGATCTCTAATTCAATTAAAGCATTGATACTGTCACATCGAAATTCCAACACTCTTCCTGAAATTTTTCACACGGCAGATATTAATCGCCCAACAGTGCCAAGGTTACCAGTCTGTACAGATTTTGATATAATCATAATTCATGAGAGTCAAGCTTCACCCCACTGTTGCAGAACTGGCTACATGTAACATGATTGAATCAGTGGAAATTCAATATATTCTCAAGGCTGATCTGTTACATTCTGGCAAGATCCAGTGTGAACAGTTGCAGTCGTCACCTTCCAAAAATGAGAACAAGAGTTTCAAAATACCATTGTCTGAGCATGGCCTGAGAACATGAAGGACATAACTGAAAACATTTGTTCATCTTAGCCATACAGAGATGAGCTTGTTACAGGATAGTAATTTGAATTAATCAACAATCTGACTCAGTTATTCACTGAAAAGCACCCTGTTTAGGATATATATATCCAAATAGTCTAGCAGGGCATATGGTCCATATTATCAAATCAATGATCACTAAGTGTAAAGCAACAAAACACATGCAATATCATGCAATATCAATGGAAAAGTATTACCACCCCAGCACGATTAACAGCTAACTATTCTGAGACAAAGGGCATTCTTCTTCAAAGAAAATGGAGAATGAAAGAGATACACAGCCAGTAAACAGATAGAGAATGACGACAACTGCACACTGGGCAGAGAGCGCGAATTAGGAATACAGATACTTGGATGCCAACGAAGATTGTAGAACATGCAACCAACCCAGATTGCACAAAATCATCACCAATCATGGTGAGACTTTGCGAAGGAGGAAAGGCGAGCCCAGACCAACAGTAAAATTTGCAAATCATGCACAAAGACAGTGAGGAAGTCAAATCCAACAATGATGATTGTGTGGTGATGTTGAGTGACAACAGCCAGCAGCAAGACAACCAAGCTGTTAATCAGAGCAGAACACATACCTCTCCAGACAGGCTTCAGATCACCAGATTGGGGTGAGTTGTCAAATTTCAAAAGCATTACCATGAAGTTTGAAGTCTTAATTTTACAAGACCTGTTTTTCACTGTTTATAGAATTATTAATTGCCAACATACGCCTGTGTACAACCATGTATAATTTGTTTGAATTCTTGTTTAATCTTTGGAAAAGTGGGCACACTGTGTTATGGCTTATGGCTAGTGTACCATTAAGAGGCATATTTATGATATTATCACTGTGTCACAGCATGTGACCTGAGATTAGAAAGGTCTTAGACTCCACCTTAACTGGGGTCACTTGTAGCATGACACACCATTAAATGAATGCTACTCTTTGTAACTGAATCACTATATGAGGCCAGACGCTGCAGTGCCTTTGACTGTAATATAGATTTATATCAGGAGCTGTAAGAAACACCAGCGGAATCTTTCACTGCCACTTTTCACACAGTCCAGTTCTTATGTTACAGGAGCAAACACAGCCTTGCCATATCAGGTGCAAATATCCTGATGGAAGCAAAGCCCACATCATAGTGGCAGTTCCCCTTCTGTGTCTCATAGCGGTCACATTCCAGTAACCTCCTCAAAATGATGGTAAGTCCCACCTACATCATTTACTGTCAGATCATCAGAATCACTCAGTAAACCAAGCTTCATATTCAAAGCCCAGCGGGCAGAGCCATGGCTCAACGTTACAAATACATGCTGCTAAATGCTATAACTCATTGTTGTTACTACCATACATGCTGTACTTCTTCGTACCCTTTCCTTTAGAATAAGAGGTCACAATTAATTGGATGATGAAACAGTATTAAACAAGGCAGTTAAGCATGGCTTTGAAATAAGTTGGGTCAGAAATGGCAGTCCAATGCCCAAAGTGTCAGGTTTAGCCTTACTTGACCATTTACCATGAGGAGTTGGCTAGTTCAGTGGCTGGATGGCTTGCAGTGCAGAGTGATGCCAACAGCATGGGTTAAATTTCTGCACTAGCTAAAGTTACCATGAAAGACTTTCCTTCTCACCCTCCCCTGATCTGAAGTGTGCTGATCCTCAGGTCAAACCATCACTAGTTGTCACTCTGTAATGACAAAGAAGCCTATGGTCCATTAGGATTACGGCAACTTTACCTTTATTGCTTATCAGATATTAAATCTAACTCACCAACCACTTTAAATTAATAGCATTATTAACATAAATTGTATTATAATCTAGAGTTCCAATATCATTACGTAATTTCAAACTACCAAACTCATTATGAGGAGTACCATACTCTATTTGTGTCCCCTTTGGCATTCCTGACAACACGGCTGGACTATGCAATGTTTCGCTATAAACCGGATATCCTCCTCCAAGGCTCAGATACTTCCTATGTGGAAGTGGGTCAAATGTGTCCTGTAGAAGCTGGATACTAGTTCTTCCACATCTATTGATTGGCAACTGGTCGAACTACACACTGCCCTGAAGATCATTTTAGAAATTTCTTTCAAGTATTTTTTTACTTGTGACTGGCTAAGTGCACTATATGGAGCGTGTTCAACATTGTTAACGTGAATACTTTAAATATATATATGTGTGTACCAAGTAGACTGTGAGGCCTCCAGTGGACATTGCACAGTGTGGAGTTGCATACTGGAGACAACAGAAGAGGAGACATTAGAGAACAGGGCAACTTACGCAAATGAAAGATTCAAGGTTCTTCTATTTCAGATAAACAACCTTATAAATCATGACTGTTTTTCACACAAATGGTGTTTTGCCTCCAGCAGGTAACAGAAAGTATATGAAATACAGCACATAAAAGCTGAATCATTCATGCGTGTAATAAATAGATATGGTTACATTCTGTATTTGCTATGTGGGTGAGAAATCATAACGTCTGCTTCACTCTTTCCATTTCAGATCAGGAGACAACTTGATTCGAGTCACACATCATTGCCATTCAGTGTGTGATCTGGTGAGCATGAGGCAATAAATAGGTACAATATTAGAAATCATATACTAGCAAGAACAACAAACATGCAGGTGACAAACAAACGGAGTTTACATCTTTTGAAATGCAAATAGTAGCACGGAGAGCTAAACATATTAAACCCAAACATAACATTGATTTCCAAAGTGATTTAGGAATGGAACACATCTTAAGTTTTTTGTCCATCTTAATTTTGTCTAGTTAGGTTTCTGTGCATTGTGACATTGAGTCATTGTGAGAACATATTCTGTGTTTTGTCCATGATATATTGGTTTCAAAAACATTGTACATCGAGATCGAAAAAATACTCAGAATTTAACCCATGTTGTTTTGATCATAATTTCTATGACAGACATTTTTGAAAAATGTATTTTTTAGATGAGGGTGTTGCTGGCAAAGCCTAAATAATATATTACCCACTTCATTCCTAGTTGCCCTCAGAAAGTGGCTTGGAATTTTGGTCTGCAGTGACACTTCTCCAGAATTGATAGTAGCCAGGAAAAGGTGGTATGTATATATACTGCAGACTGGGCAACTGCTTTGCAGAACACCTACATTCAATCACAAGAATGACCCTGAGCTTCCAGTTGCTTGCCACTTCAACACACCACTGTATTCCCTAGCCAACATCTCTGTCTCAGGCTTGCTGCAGTATTCCAGCAAAACTCAGTGCAAGCTGAAAGAATAGCAACTCATTTTCTGCTTGGTGACCATGCAGTTTTCAGGACTCAATATCAAGTTCAATAATATTAGGGCCTGAACACCTCCTTCCATGTCCTTTACCCATCCCTACACCCAGGCTCTGTCATGATATAGGCTGCTTTCTGCACAGCCAACCCATTCTCACCTCTTTACAGTCCCCATTAGCAATGCCTCTTTCTCCCTGACTTACCTTTATCCTCCCTATGTCTGCCTCACTCTCTTTCTCTCCCTTTGGGCTCCATCTCCATCTATCCTTTACTCCTTTACATTCCTCTCCTCCCACCCCACCAACCCCCCAACCATCCTCAGGTCTTCAGCATATGTACCAATATTTCATAGTTCCCATCATTTCTGAAGAAAGGTCGCTGGATTCAAAACCTTAACTCTGCTTTCTCTCCACAGATGCTGTCAGACCTGCTGACTTTCTCCAACAATTTCTGATTTTGTTTCAGACTTCCAGCACCTGCAGTTCTTTCTTTCATTTGTATTACTGAATGTTCCTCCACTGAGTTGATACACCAAGGGGCTTTCTAAATTCTAAATCTAATCTCTAAGCCACGCTTGGATGACTGGAGTCAAACACTAGCCAGTATAGGTCAGCCAGCAGCTTTCCTTCACCAGTGAACTAGTTGGGTTTATGGCCAATCTGGTAGTTTCATGATACAGGGACTATTTTTCTATTTTCAGAGTTTCTTTGTGAGAGATGCACTAAGCCTCTTATTGGGGCAAAAAGGATTATGGCTCATCTACTGGAAAGTCAGAGACAGCGACCCATGGTGTCTCTTCTTGGAAACGTTTGTCATATAATGGCCTCAGGCAGTTGAGGGGTCACCAGTGAGCCTTTCAGATCATCAGGACCCACGGAGACTTGAAATTCCATTCGCCGACAGGTGCTGACCAATCAGGGGCTAGCAGCTTTATTGTCCAGTCGTGCCACTGGAGTGGTAATGGCTGCTGCAGGAAATAGACCCACCAGAAGCCCAGAATCATGGAGGGAGCCATGCCAGCATTTTGTGATTGTGGAAGGGGTTTTTCAGGATTGCAGAGTGGAGAGAAGAAGGAAGTGTAGGTGGTGTCTCGGAAACGGTTTCTCACTTCATGACCCTGGGTACCATGACGGGGGGGCCTGTTCTGGCGTTCACAAGAAGCCTGCACAGGTTTGCATGTCATAGCTCTCACATGCTGACAGGTGTATTCATTGCTGGATTAATACAAGCAACAGCAGGATGAAGCCCTTTATTAGGCACTAATTACCCACTTAAGGGGCTCAATTAGTGCCTTCCCCCTGTGAATTTAATCAGTTTGGAGATGAGAAACTGGTGCAGTCCCCATCTGCCAATTCAATGCCCTTCCACCTCCAAACTCGCTACAGGGAGAGTGCAAGAAGAACTGCCCATCTTGTGTTTCATTGCATTTGCAATCGACACCTTCATTGATTTCACTGCCAGGTACATATTTGAATTTCCTTTATCTCAGCCAAACAGTGGAAGCACATCTCATTTCATCTCATTCCCATTGTACAGCTTGATCGAAGTCAAAAGAGACATATAAATAGGTTAGAGAGATTAAGTGGAAGGTCTGCTTTGAACTGCCACATGAGGCCAGTATTCAATTCACAGGTGTAGCTCTTTGTTTCCAATTATTCCACAGTAGAAAAGCTTCACCCTAAACTACTGTAGATCTATATTAGAATCAATTTCCCACTTAATCAATCACTTTGACAGTTTATAGTTTGAGCGATATTCCAGTGGATTGATTACACCACTCCATTTGAAGTGGAGGAAGCTCAACAGAGGATGAATAGTCCAAAACAACATTGACAAGGGCTTTCCCTTCACATTATTCTTACCTGTATATTGGGTGGGTGAAGGTACACTTAAACTGGTGAGTTCTACCCCACATGAAGCAATGAGGAATATCTGGAAGTAACTGGGATTTAACCATGCCAAGTTTATCCTTGGAGGTGCCATCACTCTCCCACTGGAGATCGTGTTGTGGATGTATCATTGAATTTTGCGACTGAAATAGTTGAGTTCATCCAGCACTTAACATGTTAACGACGTTTTCAATAGCTAGTGCTGTAATGGGAAAACAGTAACAGTCCATTTGAACAGAAGGCTCTTAGTCACTCTAATGCTGTTAACTCTATAGGAAGTTTGCTAGTAGTCTGCCTTTGATGCAATGCTGCATGGGTTGTAACTACCGTACAGTAAGCCTGCTCTAAAGCTACTGGCTAGAGACAAGTGTTGGCTTTAGTTGTAGTGACAATTACTGGCACTAATGCTTAGGCTCACAAAAAATACAGTTAGACAAGCAAAAGGAAGCAGCCCAACATTAATCACTGTCCTCGGAAGAAGCACAGTAAAGGGAAAAGATCAGTATGGAAGATCAATTTGATGAAAATAAATTCTCCAATGCACATCTGATGAATAATCCATTTACTCCAAATTTAGCAAGGAGAAGTGCAACAGAGCAATGAAAATAAAAGTCACACTTATCGGCATCGTCAAAGGTTTGGTGATGTTTTCCCAATACTGCGGTAGCCCCATGCCAACTCTATTGAGATGAGGCCCGGAAGGGGTTCACTTCTAACCTATCTCTGAGAACCCATTAACGAGTTGAATATTTTCTACAAAGAAGCCAGGATAAATTCAGACAAGTTAGGTTATTGGATCTCATCCATTAACAAACAAGTTCTACTGTCTCATTAAGTAAGGCCTGAGCTGTGACTACGATTTTCATCCCTATTTACACTTCTTGTCTCCACTAGTTCTGGCTTTCCCCAGGTATCTATCTGATATTGCATTTAACACCACTCTGTTCTGGGAAGCACGAAGCATAAAAAAGAGTAATACGTTCCCAATGGTTTAAACAGATAAGTTATGTTTGAATTGAATGGTGCAAAGTCTGTCTATGATTGTGCTATAGTATTGAAAGATCATACCAGCATTCTGCACGTTGTCACTTGGTCTGGGTTCTATAAATCAGATAAAAGAAATAATGTTTCACTTACAATTTTGGAAATAATTGAACACCCACTTTATTGCCATTGAAGTAGGTCATGACTTATTTATATGCTAGGGATAACATTAGGTGGACTTCTTAGACCCCAGGGCTCAAAGATGAGGGGACAGGCAAAATATAAAAAGTATGTTTGGGGTACATTTAGGATAGCTCTCTTCTGCTAGGAAAGTTTCCCGGGGCAGACAGGAAAGTGGTTCTGAGTGGAGTGCCCTTCAGAGGATTGGTGAAAACTTGATGGACTGAATAACCTCTTTCTGCCTTGTAGGGATTCTATAATGATTCTATATTGGTGAGGAAATGGTATTCAGTGAGACCACTTTGTACAGCACCTGCATTCGGTTCATGACAAACGACAACACCTTCCAGTCGCGAACCACTTCAACTACCCTTCCCACTCCCTGGACAACATGTCCATCCTGGGCCTCCTCCAGTGTCACAACGATGCCACCCGGAAACTGGAGGAGCATCAAATCATATCCCGCCTTGGAAGCCTACAAGCCAGTGGTCTTAATGTGGACTTTACTAGCTTCAAAATCTCCCCACCACCAACATCATCCCAAGACCAGCACCCCCTCTCACCCTGTCTCCTTAACCTGTCCATCTTCTCTCCCACCTATCCACTCCTCCCACCTCACTGACCAAGCCCCACCATTGCCTACCTGCACTCACCTATCACCATCCCACCTACTTTCTCCAGCCCGACCTCCCCTCTCTCTATTTATTTCAGAGACCCGTACCCCTCCCCCTTGCCCATTTCTGAAGAAGGGTCCCGACCCGAAACGTCAGCTTTCCGGCTCCTCTGATGCTGCCTGGCCTGCTGTGTTCATCCAGCTCTACACTGTGTTATCTCTGACTCCAGCATCTGCAGTTCTTCCTGTCTCTGTTGATTTTGCAGCAGTTTTGATTGTCTGCAAAAGGTTCCAAGTCAGGCTCTTGATCTCCTTGCATAATGTAACACTCCTTTACTTACATCTGTACATAATAGGTTCTCAAGAACAGCTGTCTAGTGCAGCATCTAAGACTTCCCTGAATACAGACTCAGTCTCCTGCTGTCTTCCTTTTTTTTCCCCCTATAGAATACCTACAGTGTGGAAACAAGTTCTTCGGCTCAACAAGTCCACACCGACCCTCAGAGCATCCCACACAGACCCATCACGCTACAACCCACCTAATCTACACATCCCCAGTACAGGCAATTTAGTAAGACCAATCCACCTAGCCTGCACATGTATGGACTGTGGGAGGAAACCAGAACACCTGGGGGGAACCCACACAGACACAGGGAGAATGAGCAAACTCCACACAGCCAGTCACCCAAGGGTGGAATCGAACCTGGGTCCCTGGTGCTGTGAGGCAGCTGTGCTAACCACTCAGCCACCATGCCACAATGATGCATCTGGTCACAATATTCTGACATTTTACACGATTTACATGAACCTCACTGGAAGACAACAATCGGCTGCTGGTCAGCATTTTCACAATGACAGAGATGTAGAAACTATACAGGGTATTGATGACATACTTCCATCTAAATAAGCTAGTGGAAGAGGATAGAAGTGGTAATGCAGGTAAAGCAGGAATAGGTTCTGAAGGCATACTGGAAAATTCCCGATGAAACAATGGTGGAGTTCTCCAACTTGCAGCGATGGGAGTGCAGACCATGATTCTTCATGGTCAAAGACAACATGCGTCACCAACTTGGAGGACATAACTACCCCTGGCATCCCTCACTCCCAACAAGGCATTGCAAATTAAGCCAGCTGCCTGAAGGGTCCTGTTCCTCTCCTGCCTGGCTGCAGCTACAAATGTTACCCAAAAAGGTATTCTTCCCTTGTGTAACAGACAAAAAGCAGGGAACTGACTCAAATTGACCGTAGCAAGCTTTTCTTTATTTAACCCTTTAAGCACCAAAACTCAATATAAAACATTCATTGCAAAATTGATTTTTTTTTTAAATTTCATTTAATTTCACTTTACCTTACTTTAACTTAATCAACATTTAACCCTAGCTCTAACTTTAACTTCACAAGTTTGGCTTGAATCAAATATTACACCAATTCAAATGAAATGGCCAACTTTGTTCTCTGTGTAGGTCTTGCTTCACGGTTCTTTGTTCTCTCTGAAGATTACTTTCAGGCACATAATTCCCAAATGTGGCCTGGGAGGTGTCTTCTGAAAAAATTCCTTTGTTCTGTTAACTTATCTGAAAATGTGCTCTTTTTCCAGAAAAATCTCTGGAACTCAGCCAACGAATTGATCAAAGCCTGATCACATTGTTCGATCCCAGCCTGTGGAGTTGACTGGTGAAAAAAAGTTCCCACGTGTTTATAGCAGGTCATAAACAGTGACATTCCATATAAGGTAGTAGAGGTGCCAATATATCTAGACACCCCATGACACCTGCCTTTTTCGGTCAACCCAGGAAACTGCGAGTCATTACATGTCCTGGTTACAGTCTAACTGAGGTCAGAGGTTAAACTAGCTTGACCAAAATTTCCAACATGCCTGATTGTAGCATTTAACCAGTCTTGTAGACATTTCTGCTGCTGGCCACCTGACCACACAACCTGGTGAATAGCAAGGGTCTTTTCCCTAGGATGGGGGAGTTCAAAACTAAGGGGCATATTTTAAAGGTGAGAGGTGAAAGTTTCAAAAAGGACATGGGCTGGGGGGGACAAACCTTTTCACATAGACAGTGGTTTCTGTGTGGAATGAACTGCCAGAGGAAGTGATGGATACAGGCACAGTTACGACATTTAAAAGACATTTGGATAAGTACATGAAAAGGAAAGGTTTGGAGGAATATGGGCCAAACGCAGGCAAATGGGACTCATTAAGTTTGGTAATATGGTCAACGTGGACTCGTTGGTCCCAAGGGTCTGTTTCCACGCTGTATGACCCAGTGACTCTATGATCACTGCACAATGGCGACTCAGTTTCTGAAGATATTTTCAATTCAAAACTTTTAAAAGTTAGAGAGAGGACACCTCAAAACGGAGACACCTTTTCTCTGTACTTAGCTAAATTTCATACTGTTGCCGCTTCCTTTGGGAGACCACCATCCTCCTTAATTGAATGGTTACCCAATCTTCTGGCCACCAACTAGTGAAACTGAGGGAAATAACTGTGATGTGATGGTTTCCCACTCAGTACCAGGCAATGACCTCCATTCAACCCCAATGCCCTATATTAATACTTTAAAACGCATCAGGTTGAGAAAAAAAGGAGCATTAATATGAGGACAGTATTGGTACTTAGAATTAGGCTTGCTGCTTGATTGAAGGTTGGCCATTGAGACAGTCTGATTGGATTAACAGCTTGTTGCTCAGTTGCTGTTAATATGTTTTGCAGTCTTGTTTATTTAGCAGCAAATGGATTACTCACTGCGTAATAATGGAATTACTTCTGACCTTTTGAATAAGAGCTACAGTCCCAATTGTGGCTTAATGTGCACCCCTAATTGTTATCACTCTGGAACTGGTGATTGTCTCTTCAGCTAAGAACCTAATTTTGGCATTCGCTTCTTAAAATTCTCCAACTCCATACCTCTCTCTCCCACCTTAAGATGCTCCTTAAAAACTGACCTCTATGACCAATCTTATGTCCTCAGTTGCCAAGTTGTGTTTGATAATATTCCCTTTGGGTTAATGTTAAAGGCTTTCTACAATGCATGTTGTTATTCATTGACGACTACTACTGTGTAAATTGTGCATGGTTAGACGTTGAACAAAATAAGTGTTATTTATGCTGTGATTGTAATTCAGCAAGACAAGAGTGCTGTACATTTATTCATAAGGATGCAACACAATAATCAGCAGAGTTTTGTTCCGATTTGCTAGTGGGTGCAATGATTAATATTTACTTACTGTGAATCTGAATTAGTCCATCTGGACTGTTTTTAAATGGTAATTGTTTGGTGTTCCAGACATACAGAAGTACTTGTATTAACAAACATTGTTAAAATTCAATAGATGCTGTAGACTATGTTACCAAAATGAAACCCATGTACCAGGCTCAGCATTAAAAGGAAACTCAACCCCACACAAAGCCAGACACTGTTCAGAATTCATGCAGCAAACAGGCAGCTGCTAAACACAAATAATGGCAGAGATCCTTACAGCCCAGATGTTATTGCACATCACACCTCCATGACTATAGGTCACCAGAAGATTTTCACTTTCTTAAATTAACACGAAGAAATTGTTGACTCTCTGTTTCATAGACTGGATCTTTTTGCATCCAGAAGTAGTCAATATTTAATGCTTTTTCCTCGTATAATATCTTCCCCTAAATCTCTCTGTCTGTCTTTTCTCTTACTCTTTCTGTAAGAAATGCTCCTGCAACCTACTCCTTTGACCAACCTCTTACTCATATCCTCTAATGCGTCTCAGTGTTAAGATTTTCTTTGATAATGTTCCTGTGAAGTGTCTTAGGAAATATCTTGCAGGTCCTGGATGGGCGGAGATGGGACACGACACCAAAGATATGCTTCGGATCCTTTAGAAGTTCTGAAGTCCTGAGGAGCAGCGATAGTCTAGTAGAGTGGACAAAAAAGTGGCTGATAGAATACAATGTGGGAAAGTGTGGGGTTATGTACTTTGATAGGAAGAATAGAGGCATAGAATATAGTCCAAATGGGGAAACGCTTTGGAAATTGCAAGCACGAAGGGATTTGGGAGTCCTCACCCAGGATTTTCTTAAGGTTAACATGTTAGTTCATTTGGCAGTTATTAAGGCAAATGCAATGTTCACATTCATTTTAACAGGTCTAGAGTACAAGATCAGAGATTCTGAGGCTGTATAAGTCTCTGGTCAGACTGGATTTGGAATCATTTAAGCAGTTTGGGGTCCCATATCTAAGGAAGGATGTGCTGACATTGGATGGGGTCCAGAAAAGGTTCACAAGAATGATCCCAGGGATGAAGGGCTTGTCACATGAGGAGCATTGAGGAATTTGGGTCTGTCTTCAATGGAGTTCAGGAGGATGAAAAGAAGATCTGATCAAAACTTTTAAAACAGTGAGAGATCTGGATAAAGTGGACATGGACAAGGTGTTTCTATTAGTAGGAGATTCTAGAGCCCGAGGGCACAGATTCAGAGTGAAGGGACAACCCTTTAACACTGAGAAAAAGAGGAATTTCTTCAGCCAGAGAGTGGTTAATCTGTGGAACTCATTGCCACAGAGGACTGTGGAGGCCAAGTAATTGAGTGTATTTAACATAAAGATCGATATGTTCTTGATTAGTAAGGGGATCAAGAGTTATGGGGAGAAGATTTAGAAAGGACCTGAGGGGCAACTTTTTCACCCAGAGGGTGGTAGTGGTGGAGGCTGGTACAATCGCAACATTGAAAAGGCATCTGCATGGATACATAAATAACAAGGGTTTAGAGGGATATAGGCCAAGCGCTGGCAAATGGGACTAAATCAGTTTTGGATATCTGGTTGGTATGGATGATTTAGGCTGAAGGGTTTGTTTCTGTGCTACATGAATCTATGACTCTATGAGCCTGGAGAATGGAGTTGAGAAACATATCAGCCAGGATTAAATGGCTGAACAGAATCAATGGGCTGAATGGTCTAATACTGCTCCTATATCTTTTGGACTTAAGCAGCTACAAAGTCTCAAAGCAAACCCAAGTCTAGTGATGTATTCATTTAGAATCATGCCATTGTCCTCAACTTTGGTAATAGTATAATTTTTAACCGATTAGGCCTTTAGATGTGCAAAGCAAAGGTGCTGGACATCTGAAACAATCAAGAACAGAAATTGCTAGAGAAACTCAGCAGGTCTGGTGACATCCGTGAATAGAAATAAAAGTTAGCATCTTGAGTCCAGTGACCCTTCTTCAGAACTGAAAACTGGACCTTTATGTGACTCTAGTACCTCAGCTATGGGAAATTTTATTATTTAGATCCTTGGTCAGACCCCACCTGGAATGACACATTCATTTTAGGACACTTCAGAAGGTACAGATTGGTTTTGGAGAGGGAGGGCAGAGATTCACCTGAGTAATGCTGGAGTTTAAGAAGTTTAAATTACTGAGAGTGGCTTACACAATCTTGCCTTGAATCCTGAAGAAGGGTTCCAACCAAAAACATTGATTTTCCTGCTCCTCAGATGCTGTCTGACTTGCTGTGCTTTTCCAGCTTCACTTTTTTTGACTCTTGCCTTCGATCCTCTTGAGTATAAAAGTTTGAGGGGTGACCTGATTGAGGTACTTAAAATATTAAAAGATAAGTAACTGTAGAAACAGAGTTTCTGACAACAAAGAAATCAAGACATCTCTTAAAATGAGACTGCTTAGGATTGAAATCAGGGGTCAATTTTTCATAAAATGTAACAGCAACCGAGCCATGAATGCAGGGGAGAAGTTGGCTTCTTAATACTGACATGAATAGCTTTTTTATTAGGCAAGAAAGTTTGAGTTATTATGGGTAAAATTAAGTTGAGGTGTATATTTGCCATCATATAAAGAAATGACAGGATAAGCTTGAGGAGGTGAATGGCCTAATCCTATTCTTGAAGTTCTTATATTCCAAAACCATTGCCTCTTTATTGCCCTGTGTTGTGGCCTGGAAAACCATTCTGTTCTATCAAACTCAAAGGAAGAACAAGGCTACAAAGGTTGAAGGAGAAACCCATAATAAGAAGGAAGTTTCAAACCCATCTATTTTTAAATCTTACCCCTGGTGGGAAAAGTACATTGGAAATTAAGCCCCACGACTGCATGAGTTATTCTAAGTGTGAAATATGACCAATTTACTCTCCTGGATGTGACCACTGTCTAAGATTAAAAAAAAACCTCGCACCAAGTTGCATCAATGAAGAAGAAAACAGAAAATATATACACTACAACAAAGTTATCTCCTAACATTTGGCAAAATAGATGATTGATAATATGTTAACTTGAGGTACACGCCCTATAAATCCAAACAATCACATATAAATTTACACACTCGATAGGCAGGGCAGGCAATACAAAGTTTTTTGTGGACTATCATAGGTGGAAAATAAGTATGTGGATCAAATTTCAAACCAAAAGGGGTGGAATAAAATGGACTGCTCTTAATTTTTCATTTGGTTCTTGGTAACAAATCCATTAATGATCCACTGCAGTGATCCTTAGTTCAGTAGGCAGTCAGTTGGACCTAGGCCTTGATTGGAATTAAAAAATTTATTTTCCTTTTTGCAAGTTCTTTGACTCAGATAGAGAGTGAGAGAGAGAGAGAGGTTTCATTTGCTGATGGCCTTGAGAGTTTGAGTTCCATCTACCCTCTCTCCACTCAGTTCAGTAACAAACTTCTACTTACAACCATTCCACAAACAGATGCTTCACAATGTTATTTTTCCTCAAATACGTCAGGCACCAGGTATGCCCTACAACAGTATCAAATCCAGCTTCGGCGAAAGAACACCACATGGATCCAATTTTCCTTCAGGTTTTAAATAAATCTAATAATCCACATTTCCATTTTCTAGATTGCATTTTCAAATAAAATATATGTAGTCCCTACAATATCAACATGAAATAAATTGAACATTTGGGGGCAAGAGTAGTATAGTGATAATGTTACCAGATGTATTGTCCAGAGGCCCAGCAAGTTCTCTGAGGGCATGAGTTCAAATCTCTCCATAGCAGCTGCTGGTATTTACATTCAATTAATAAAAAAAGCCCAGAATTAAAGTAATGGTGACTATCAATCATTAATTAAAAATCCATCTAGATCAATAATGTCATTTTTTGGCAGGGAAATCTGCTGTCCTTACCCAGCCTGGCCTATGTTACTCCAGGTCACACGTTGATAAGTGTGAGGTCATCCATTTTGGTAGGAATCACAGCAAAATGGACTATGTTTTAAATGGTAAAAAAATTGCAGCATGCTGCTGTGCAGAGGAACTTGGGTGTCCTTGTGCATGAATCGCTAAAAGTAGGATTGCAGGGGCAGCAGGTAATTAAAAAGGCAAATGGAATTTTGTCTGCCATTGCTAGAGGGATGGAGTTTAAAAACAGGGAGGCTATGCTGCAGCTGTATAGGGTCCTGGTGAGGCCACGCCTGGAGTACTGTGTGCAGATTTGGTCTCCTTACTTGAGAAGAGATATACTAGCACTGGAGGGGGTGCAGAGGAGATTCACTCGGTTGATTCCAGAGTTGAGACGGTTGGATTATGAGGAGAGACTGAGTAGGCTGAGATTATACTCATTGGAATTCAGAAGAATCAGGGGAGATCTTATAGAAACATATAAGATTATGAAAGGAATAGATAAGGTGGAGGCAGGGAGGTTGTTTCCGCTAGCAGGTGAAACTAGGACTAGAGGGCATTGCCTCAAAATAAAGGGAAGCAGATGTAGGACTGAGGTCAGGAGGAACTTCTTCACCCAAAGGGTTGTGAATCTGTGGATTTCCCTGCCCAGTGAAGCGGTTGAAGCTACCTCGCTGAATGTTTTTAAGGCACGGCTAGATAAATTTTTGAACAGTAAAGGAATTAAGGGTTATGGTGAGTGGGCGGGTAAGTGGAGCTGAGTCTCAAAAAGATCAGCCATGATCTTATTGAATGGCGGGGCAGGCTTGAGGGGCCAGATGGCCTACTCCTTCTCCTAGTTCTTATGTCCTTATGTTCTTATACAAATATGGTTGTCACTATAGTCCACTCTTTGAAAGATAATTCGTGATGAGCAATGGCCTTTCCAGGTGTGCCCACGACAGAATACATATTTTAAAAATAGTGCTGGATTTTGTAGAAATTGCAATTTATCTGCTGGGTTCTTTTATTTTGTTTATTCACTTGCAGGATGTGGGCATCACTGGCTGGCCAGCATTTATTGCCCATTCCTAGTTGTGCTTGAGAAGGTGGTGGTGAGTTGCCTTCTTGAACCACTGCAGTCCACCTGCTGTAGGTTGATCCAAAATGCCCTTAGTGAGGAAATTCCAAGATTTTGACCCAGCAACAGTGAAGAAACAGTGATATATTCCCAATCAGGATGATGAGTGGCTTGGAGAGGAATTTGCAAGTGATACATTTTCCCATGTATCTGCTGCTCCTGTCCTCCTAGATGGAAGTGGTCAGACAGCAGTAGATACATGGGAACACCATAACCTGCAAGTTCTATTTCCAGTACTATTAGTTATGGAAACATTGATAGTTGTGGATGTGTCATAGTGGGACTTGCAATGAGACAGATAATAGTTCTGATCAACTCAGCTTTGATCTTTTTTAAGTCAGAATATGCTTCATAAATAACTCCAGTCCATAATATGGCGCATCTTTGTGATTGCAAAATAATTAAATTAGTGTCATTTTTGCTTAATTTATTGATGTTGAAGAATGAAATTGTGACCATTACGAATGTGTTAATCCTGGAATTTATACCATATGTATGAGTTCTATCCCTCTCCAGAGGTGAGAGGGTGAAATTTGGAAAGCAGTTAAAAGCACTAAAGGATGTTTCAATTGGTTAATGACAGATGCTGATTTGTTTTCCATCACTGTACGCTAAAAGCCTCACTGAACCTTATCCATTGAATTAATTAGCTGCAACAATGCATTCTTTAAAAAAAAAATGAATCCAGCTGCACGACCAAGGCCACCTGCCACTTGTTCTTCAACCAAAGCTTTCAAGATAATAGAGCAAATTAAAGAAAACAAGATTCGATCCCAGGGAATTTTTCACTCTGGGGAAGGCTTCAACCACCTGGGACATTGAATTAAAGTCAGACAGCTTCTTTCTTTTATCAGACTGAGAAAGATGTAAGATTAAAGCCTTCAATGAGGTTGAGTACAGTAGATGAGAAGAGTTTCTAAAGTAGTAATGATTAAATGATGCCAAGCTGGGACATTGTAAGCATGGCAAATGCAGAAAAGAGAGAAAAGTGAAAAAAATCCATGCTCCTGGGTTACTGTGAAGGAATGAGTCTGTGTAGCAGATGATGTGATGAGTCATGTATAATGTAGTGGTGAACTTGGGAGGAGGAATAGATATAGAAAGATGCTTTTCCTCCGTTCAGGAAATGAGGAAGGAAAGTTCAGAACAGCAACTGAGCCGAGCGGGATATGATTGGAATGTAATGATGATCTATAGTAGAAGTTTGATTTGTTGGGCTCGGTGACTACCATCCTGTTCTAAAACCTTGTTTTTTGTCTTCAAGGGAACATTGAAAAAAGGTCATCATAGTCCCAGGGTACCACAGACTGCTTTCTCATTTGAGAGAGATGACTTATGGGGAAGTCATCCTGAGGGCCACTCTGCCTCAGGTGAGAGACATGGTTGAGGAGGTCAGGCCAATATAGTGACTTCAGCTGATATTGGAATTCAACCCACAGAAGTTGATGGCAGTAAACACAGCTATTAAACCTATGTCGAGTGGAATTTTCTGCTCTCTTGAATGGTGAGAACAACAGCGAGAGAATTGGGAAAATGCAACAATGCTGGAAAAATCTTATTCTCGATATCTAGAAAAAAATATGTAATTTCCCTTGCATTTAAATGATGAGTTCTGAATCTGAGCAGTGATTACTTTATTTCCATATATTTGCATCTTATTAACGGTTAATTTTGCCACATTTTTATACATCTCCCAAAGCTCCCCTGCTACCCTGAAAAACTAGATGATGCTAATTCCTGACATGGAAATCAGATGGTTACAATAAGTCACCACTTGCTTCCCCAGGTCTTTGTAAACAGTTTCCTTCACTACCACTACTCTGTATGCTCCATGGACACTGTCCCCTTCCAACCTTTGTCCACGCTACAAGGCATTGCCAAATCATTGGCTTCACCATATCATCGCGACTATATTTAGAATAACTCATACACTACTTAAACAGAAACAGACAGAACCCTTAGTATCATTGGCAAACAAATGGACCTGGGAGTACAAGTCCACAGTTCCCTGAAAGTGGCAACAAAAGTGAATAAGGTAATTAAGAAGGCATTGGTTGGGTGCAGTGTACAAAAATTGGCAAGTAATGCCGCAGCTGTAATAGAACTTTAGTTTGACCACATTGTGTACAGTTCTGGTTGCCACACTAAGAGAAGGATGTGGAAACTTTGGAGTGGGTACAGAAATGGTTTGTCAGGATGTTGTCTGGTTTGAAAGGTATTAGCCATGAGGAGAGATCGGACAAACTTGGCTTGCTTTCACTTGAACGTCAAAGGATGAGGGGTGACCTGATAGAAGTTTACAAAATTAAGAGAGGCGTGGATAGAATGGACAGTCCATCTTTTTACCCAGGGTAGAAATGTCAATTACTAGGGGATGTAAATTTAAGATAAAATGGTCTAAGTTTAAAGGAGATGGGAGAGACAAGTTTTTTTACACTGAGATAAGTGCCTGGAATGTACTGCCAGAGGAGGTGATGGAGGTGGGTAAAATAGGAGGCATCTTGACAGATTTGCGAATAGGCAGGGAATAGAAAGATACAGCTGCGCAGACGCAAAAGATTTTTGATTCAGAAAGACGCAGGCTTGGTGGACCAAAGGGTCTGTTCCTATGTTGTACTGTTCTGTGTTCTCTTTAGCCCTTCAGGACATCAATTTGGAGATTAGGGACATTTAAACTTTACCTGGATGTTGCTAGTTCACTTTGTGTGCAGGGCCACACACATTTCTTATGCATCTTTACATCTTATGTCTTCATTTCTTAGTGATCATTCGCTTCGTATTTACTTGAAAACTGCCAACCAATGTGGCTTGTGTTGCTTATAGACATAGGAAGAGGTAGGCAGCTCATCATGCCTTGGAGCACTGAAGAGTCATGGACGTGGAAACATCACTGGAATTTTTTGGAATTCCCCATATCCTTGTATGCCACTGTGCTATGTCAATGTCACACCTAGCATGCTCCAACAGTTGTGTGGCAAAACACTGCATGTGCTTCAACCCAACATCAAAGGGGAACAGTGCTTAGCAGGATAAAGGAGACTACTGTGAGTTAAGAGATTCGTCTGATTTGTTTGGTTCGGTCATAGTCAGTCCTGAAAGTCCTGCATGTTAGATGCATTCAGCAAGAGGATTGAAGTGCCCCTGTGGGGTGCCTTTTTCCTAAAATGACACAAAGGGAGCGTCACAATAATTCCAGATCATCCCTGGATGGATCGGCTTTTAATTGCAAAGTGATTTTTTTTCAAAAAGGACATGCAGCCAAACGTTGACACTTGATGTAAATTCAGCAGCTACTTCGAGAGAGGGACAACACCTAATGAGGTGTTAAAAACAATTTAAAGCATGAAAATGCACGAGAAACTAAAAATTGTAATGTCCTTGGAGTATCTCAGACTGTGGATATAATGGTTAAAAAATAACAGTGCGGGTGAGAATTTTATTTGCATTTTCCCTTTTTTAAGAATACATAGAGACAGTTCAAAGCAACTTTAACGCTGGTCTAGGAACTTAGGAACAAAAACAGGCTGTTCAGCCTTGACTGATCAAACAATTCAATGCCCTTTATCAAACCCCATAACCCTGCATGGTAATCAGAAACCTATCACTTTGTACCTAAAACTAAGACTGAGCTTCCAAAGCCCTCTGTGGTAGAGAATTTCAAAGGTTCACAATCCTCTGATTAAAAATCAGAACATCATCCCAGACTAAAGTGGCATCTCGCTTACATTTGAATTGTGCCCCATGTTTTTAGACTGTCCATACAGGGGAAACACCTTACTTGCATCAACCTGGTCAACCCCTCAAAGCAGGTTTCAATGAGATCATCTCTCATTCTTCATAACTTTAGAGAATACTGGCCTAGTTTGCCCAATGTCTCTTTATAGGATGGTCCCACCATCCCAGGCGCAAGTCTGATGAACTTTCACTGCAGTATTTGGTAATAAAACGTCTCCTGTGGTAAGGAGACGAAAACCACACACAGTTCTCCAGGTGCAGTCTAATCAAGCTCCAATAAAATTGAAGAAAACCTTCACTACTCCTGCACTCAAGTCCTCTTGAGATAAAGGCAACATTACATTAACCTTCCTAAAAGGCTGCAGCACCTTCAATACCTTATTGACTAGTAAACCCAGGTCCCTTTTCACATTGACACTTTCAACCTTCTTACCATTTAAGAAATACTCTGCATATCTGTTTTTCCATCGAAGTAGATCATCTCACATTTTTCACATTATACATCTGCCAGGTTCTAGCACAGTTTTCAAGCCTGTCCGAGTCTTCTTGAAGCCATATGACATCTTACTCACAATAATAATTCCCACTTACCTTGAAATCATCCCCGCTTTTAGAAATATTACATTTGACCCCTGCCTCCTGATCATTGATATATATGGTGAACAGCTGGGGCCCAAGTACTAACCTTTACAGTATCCCATTAATCATAGCTTGTCAATGAGAGAATGACCCATTTATTCCTATACTCTTTTCTGTCGATTAACTAATTATTAATTCATGCCAGACCATTACCTCCTAACATATGTGCTTTAATTTTTTTGAACTAGCTTCGTGCATGGGATTTTATCAAAAGTCTTCTAAAAATCAAAATACATTACATCTATGATGTGGCCATGTTGCGTTCTCTCTCTTTTATCTTGCAGGTACAGTGGGATGTCTATCAACTCTGCAAATTGCCTGCTCCACCAGAAGTCACCTCCTCAACTTCTAAGAACGAGACTACTGAGTCCTCAGAGGAAGTGTGGGCAAGGTTTCGTCCTACAACCCCCCCTCCCCCCAACAACCAGCTCAGACACCAACACATCAGAGGAACTAGAAGCATTAGAAAGTGTGGGAGCACAAGCTGGTGGGCACCTTACTGTGTCAGCTCTGCAGCAGACAGAAGAAATGTCATACGCTGCTGGAGAGAGAAGGCACTTGCTCAGCCCCAGACAGGAGAAGACCCTGTGATGCCTGCAAATGCTTTGACTAAATGCACAGGGAGAAGCAACAGCGACAGACAGATATATGGGACACAGTGGCACTCACACCTCAAGAGCTAGAGGAGTGCAGCTTCACTTTGGGGCAACAGCTGATCCAAGCGTGCAACCATCTGGCAAGCTTCGATGGACAGGTTGGTGGATACCAGGGAAAGCCAGGTCCGACTCCCTCAGGGTCTGCTGCAGAGACGCACACAACTGCACACCACCACCCCAGCCATCGGTCCTCAGCACCAAAGGCGTGGTAACAAGGTGAAAGGGAATGTGACAAGCCCTTGCGGAACTTCAAGTGCCTTGGAGCTGGGGTTTAAATATAACACCAGCAGCAAGAGTAATGCAAAGTCCCAACCACGCAATTCCATGAGAAAGATGCTAAAGAGGCAAGTTGCATAATTAAAGAACAGAAAATTGTGTGAGTAAAGTTCGTATGGTGCACATAGGTACATTGAATCTCACTGGAAAAAGCACGTACAAAACAACATGGGAAAAAGCAACCCATAAAATTTGTTTTTCTTAAATCTTAGGAATGAATATTCTGCTGAGATTACACTACTATTGTTTACATTTATTCTGCAATCTATGTACCTAGTGAAAAAGCCAATATCTCACTCATTCCATTCTCTACAGTGTCTTGTGTTAAAATCCCAGCTGATGTTATTACCCAACAAGTCAGATCCCAGGCTGAAACCTGGCTTTCTAGATCATACTTTGATTTATTTTGGTGTTAACAAAGGTGGTCTCTCACTGAAACATAAATATACAATGGTGCATCTTTTGCTTTTACAATAAAACAGAAATTTACTAACAAAAGAAACAAAGCTAAAATAAACCAAATGGTTTGCTTATAACACAAGAGCAAAGATTTTTAAATACACAGTAAACATATAATTCCATTAACAGCAAAACAGTCTTTTATAAATTGAAAAGAATGCAGTAGCTTTAGTAGAGAATCCAAAACATGCCCCGATGCAGAATCCAAAAACACTTCATTAATAGTATCTAGGAAGTACTAGTCATACAGTATTTACAACTGTGTCTACATATTGAAGGTTGTGTCTTATGACTTTAGCTTATTTCCTAGAGGTATTATACAGCTGAACTTAGATGCTGAAGTAACCTCTTTAGGGGTTAATCCCTTCATTTCTGGTCTGGGACTAACATTAACTTTTTACTCTAAGGCAATCTAGTTTATTATATCCCTTTCTTCTCAAGACCACCAGGCTATACAGCCACTTGTATGCAAGGACTTCTCAGATTTGCTCAAAACTCAAAGCCAAGCGAAAAAAAAATTCCATCTCTAAGAAATGTATGTTTCCCTTTAGCTGAAAAACGTTCTCCTGACCTTCTAAATAGCTTGTTTATCTTGTTTGGTCATGAAACGCTACCAATGCACACATCCCATTAATTCTGAAGTTAGACCTCAAAATATTTAGAAGGAAATCACTATGGCTACAGTAATAGTCACAAATTTATTCAGTCACACAGAAAAACCCATGGCTCTCACTAACAGAGAATCCAAGAACACAAACTTGTAATAAATGACATTAAAAATATGTATAAATCACGTAGGTTAGATCACATTAAATCACGTAGGTTAGATCGCATATAAGTATAGAGCAAATGCAGGGAAAACAGTATAGGAACCTTCATTAAGATTTTTAATTGCAGGACAAGCTGTCTCCTGAGAATGCTGCTAAAAACATTTGTAATAAGATAGTCAGGTAACCCTCAGCTATGATCACTAAAACTAGTTGTAATTGTAACGTCATTGATTTGACCTTGCTATGTGCAAATCGGTTGATGCATTTCCTATATTGCAAGAGACAACACTTGCAAAACACAAGTATTGCATTGGCTGTAAAGGGCTTTAGGATGTCCTAAGGTCATGGAAGGAGCTGTACAAATGCAAGATAACTTAATCCATTTCGCCTTGTACATACACAAATGCAATTTTAAAAACCTGTCCCAGTCAGCAAAATGACATATTATATCTCCCTACAATGGATTGCAGTTTTGTTGGTCATGTGTTATCAAGTTAGCCTTCCTTATAGTTATTGCATATTACTGCTGACTACAACCTAAACTCAGTGGAATTCATTTGGTCTGCAAATTAGCCTGGAGAATTCATTATGTTGATCATGGATGGCTTGCAAGACACAGGGAAGTTAACAGTTTAGGATAGTTCAGCAAATTAATCTGGTGAGTGAATGAGTCATTCGAACCATGAAGGTCTGAGTTTTCATTTCAACTGTGTATTGAGTTAACAGATCTCAGGAATGCAGAAGGGCCTGTGCAATTGGCTGTAATCTCCCTGGGCTGGGAAAGTCACTTTCAGTTTCCTATGCTACTTGAAGCCTTCAGAAAGTGCATCTGTATGGCTGTGCCTGGCAGCTCCATGTTGAAAAGGGATACTTACATCAATGTTCACACAGAAATAACAGGCATGTGGCCAAGATACGTGAGCCCGACAAATGCAGATGAAACAGTCCCTCAGCAAAGAGAGGCGCAGGGATGATACTTATGCAAGAGTTGCGAATTGTGCCAATGACAGTCTTCACAGCCACAGATATTTTCACTTCATGTCAAATCCTAAAATGTCTGAATTGCTTCTCTGTGCTTTCATGAGATACCTGATAGCTTTTAGATAGCTGCATATTGTGACATTCATGCAGGGCCATACCTAAGATCTCTTTAAAGTGCTGATTGTTTGAAGTTCACTTTCATCAGCCTTATCTGCTATTCATTCCTGACTTCCTTGTGCTAATTTTCAATGTTTCCATGACACGGTGACTGCTGCCTCCTCTCAGATCACCGTCACCTGCACGTTTCCCACCAATATACTGTGTCAAAATTTAATTTCTTTCCCATGTTGCTTAGACTGTGCACCTACAACATTTATGAAGCCATTAATCTGGCTTGTTTTCCCCATTGGTATGCCGTTTTATAAAATAGCCTGATGTGCATCACCAATAGGGTCATTGATGACTGGACTTTATTTCTTTCTGGATTGGTGCACACAGCCCACGAAACCAGATTGAGCGATGCAGCAGAATTAACTCCTTAAATGTGTGGAATAATCATGTCTGTGGGATCTTACACAAATATCACTGTAATCGTTTTGTCATCCATCTTGTATAGTGATAATAATACCGCTTCTTGAAGAATTCAATTGCAATTCCTCTTCAGATCATTCAGGGACATTAGGTCGGGTGTTTACAGCAAGCTGCACTCCACCTGCTTCAATCTGTCATCAGGACAAAGGATCCTATTACTCCCCATCCACCACCTGCATCATTCACACCCTTCATAACAGACATAGGGTGGACCATCAAGAAGACACATTACAGCAACTCATTAAGGCTTTTTCTATGCCCCTTTCAGACCCACAAACTCTGTTACTTAGAAGGACAAGGACAGCAGATGAATGGAAACACAGTCACCTAGATGTTCCCCTGACATACCATCCTGACTTAGAACATAGAACATAGAACATTACAGCGCAGTACAGGCTCTTCGGCCCTTGATGTTGCACCGACCTGTGAAACCAATCTGAAGCCCATTTAACCTACACTATTCCATTATCATCCATATGTTTATCAAATGACCATTTAAATGCCCTTAAAGTTGGCGAGTCTACTACTTTTGCAGGCAGGGCATTCCACGCCCTTACTACTCTCTGAGTAAAGAACCTACCTCTGACATCTGTCCTTTATCTATCACCCCTCAATTTAAAGCTATGTCCCCTCGTGCTAGCCATCACCATCCGAGGAAAAAGGCTCCCACTGTCCACCCTATCTAATCCTCTGATCATCTTGTATGTCTCTATTAAGTCACCTCTTAACCTTCTTCTCTCTAACGAAAACAGCCTCAAGTCCCTCAGCCTTTCCTCATAAGACCTTCCCTCCATACCAGGCAACATCCTGGTAAATCTCCTCTGCACCCTTTCCAATGCTTCCACATCCTTCCTATAATGCGGTGACCAGAACTGTACGCAATACTCCAAGTGCGGCCGCACCAGAATTTTGTACAGCTGCAACATGACCTCATGGCTCCGAAACTCAATCCCTCTACCAATAAAACCTAACACACCGTACGCCTTCTTAACAACGCTATCAACCTCGGTGGCAACTTTCAGTGATCTATGCTCATGGACACCGAGATCTCTCTGCTCATCCACACTACCAAGAATCTTACCATTAGCCCAGTACTCTGTATTCCTGTTACTCCTTCCAAAGTGAATCACCTCACACTTTTCCGCATTAAACTCCATTTGCCACCTCTCAGCCCAGCTCTGCAGCTTATCTATGTCCCTCTGTAACCTGCAACATCCTTCCGCACTATCCACAACTCCACAACGACTTTGGTGTCATCCGCAAATTTACTAACCCATCCTTCTACACCCTCATCCAGGTCATTTATAAAAATGACAAACAGCAGTGGCCCCAAAACAGATCCTTGAGGTACACCACTCGTAACTGAACTCCAGGATGAACATTTCCCATCAACCACCACCCTCTGTCTTCTTACAGCTAGCCAATTTCTGATCCAAACTGCTAAATCACCCTCAATCCCATGCCTCTGTATTTTCTGCAATAGCCTACCATGGGGAACCTTATCAAACGCTTTACTGAAATCCATATACACCACATCAACCGCTTTACCCTCATCCACCTGTTTGGTCACCTTCTCAAAGAACTCAGTAAGGTTTGTGAGGCACGACCTACCCTTCACAAAACCGTGTTGACTATCCCTAATCAAATTATTCTTTTCTAGATGATTATAAATCCTATCTCTTATAATCCTTTCCAACACCTTACCCACAACCGAAGTAAGGCTCACTGGTCTATAATTACCAGGTTGTCTCTACTCCCCTTCTTGAACAAGGGGACAACATTTGCTAGTCTCCAGTCTTCTGGCACTATTCCTGAAGACAATGACGACATAAAGATCAAAGCCAAAGGCTCTGCAATCTCCTCTCTAGCTTCCCAGAGAATCCTAGGATAACTCCCATCCGGCCCAGGGGACTTATCTATTTTCACACTTTCCAGAATTGCTAACACCTCCTCCTTATGAACCTCAATCCCGTCCAGTCTAATAGACTGTATCTCAGTATTCTCCTCGACAACATCCTGACTTGGAGCTCTATCACCATTCCTTCGCTGTTGTTGTGTTGAAATCCTGTAACTCAGTTCCTAACAACCCTGTGGATGAAACTACATCCAATGCACTATTTTTTATTACTCATTCACAGGATGTAGGCGTCTCTGGCTAGGCCAACATTTAGTGCCCAATCTTAATTGTCCAGAGGGCTGTTAAGAATCAACCACATTGCTGTGGGTCTGGAGTCATGTGTGCACTTGACCAGTTAAAGATGGCACTTTCCTTCCCCAAAGGGCAATGAATCAGGTGGGATTTTCCTGACAATTGACAATGGTTTCACCGTCATTGTTACATCTTTAATTCCAAACTTTTATCGAATTCAAATTCTGCTACCTGCCATGGTAGGATTCAAACAGAGGTCCCCAGAACATTACCTGGGTCTCTGGATTAAGAGTTAAATGATCATACCACGAGGTCAACACCTCCTCAAGCGATTCAATAAAGTAGCTCACTGCTGCATTCTCCAGGGGGATTAGAGATGGGGACACAATGCTGGCCTGGAAATAGGAAAAAAGAAACCCATCTGAATGATGCCAACATTTCTACCCACCTGCTGCAATTGTGCTTTGTGTGAGAACAGAATCGATGGAGACCACTCCAAATCAATGCCTGGGACTTCTGATCTAACTGCCTTCCGTCCCAACAGATCAACTCAGTCCATCCCAAGCCATTACACTGACTGTCTTTTCTGAAAGCTGACTGCCCAACCAGCATGAATGGAGTCTGTACTTGACATTGAGCACTTAGTCCACTTGCAATCCAGTATCATTTTAAACATGATGGTCTGTTCAGAGTGAATTCCATGCATCTCACCTCATACACTTCAATTTTACAACAGATGGAGAAAAATTCTGATGTGTGTGAACAACCTCAACTGTACCCATTTAATATTTTTGGTTTTCCATCCTTGTCATCTGTGCATAGCTTGGTTGCTTCTCTCCAAGCTGGGAAGTATGTTAAACTTACTGTACCCAATCAGTTGTAGATCAATTGCAAAAGCAGATCTCATGATATTTTTGTTTTCTGCACTTAGGTTCAACTTAAGGCTGGGAGGATGCAGAGAAAAATGAAATGCGTTTTCTGTGGCCCCATAATTAGGTATGTCCTGGATAGTGCAAGATTAATGCATTGTTCTTCCCCCAGAGATTCTAAAGATTTATTGGGCTGCAAAGTCTACCAGAATTGGTTTTGTGCACACAGCAAGTCCTTTGTGTCTTGGAAATTGATAATTTTCTGTTCCCACAGCTCCTGATTCTTGGGTTGTGGGTAGTACATTTAAGGTGAACATTTATTACTGACACGTAGTTGCCCTTTATAAAGGAAAGATTTTCTGGGCACTTCAGAGTGCAGCAAAGAGTCAAACATATTATTGTGACGCCAGAGTGACTTGGAGGCCAGACAGGGTTAAAAAAGTGCAGTGGTGAGCTGTTTATGTTTCTTTTTAATAATCTAACATCTTTCACTGATACCAGCTTTGGATATGAGTCAGAAACAGAGGAGAACCAGCCGGCTCACCTTCAAAATCATGCCGTGAAATTTGCACGGTGATCTAATTGAGCAGACAGCCCACGGCTTAATGTCCCAACAGGAAGTTGCATTTTTGACAGCCCCTCAGTATTGCACTGATGTCTCTGGTCAGATTTTGTATTCAAGGGTGGAACGTAAGTTCTCAACATTTTGATTCAGAGACAACAGAACATCACCATTGGCAACACCACCGTATTCATTGCAGGTCATTCTAAATGTCTCCTTCACTTGTTTCCTTCCCATTGTCTCTTGATTTCTCATGTCTCTGCGCCATGCATCTTCAGACTGGCCTTGAATTCATTCAAATGCTAGTGTGTACCTGAGCTTAGATTCTGAATTCTATTTTTAACATCTCCCTATCAAATTCCTGTACTTACTATTTTAGCAAAATCGAAGAGCTTAGCGATCAATGCAGGAATTTCATACAAATAGATTATAGCACTGAGAGATATTCGAAAAAAAAACCTCCTCGTGCCTTGCTAATATAGGTCAGGATTAATAGGAAGCTTTGAAATCCCTTTATGTTTTTTGTGCCTACTGTTAAACATGACAGAAGGCAATGTGTAGGGTTTTAATACTCCCAAGTTTCAGAATTAACTAAAAAGATTGTATTGTGATGAGGAGAAATTAATGTCTGAAATTAGATATTGGAAGCACTGAGCTTCTCAGATACAGCTGAATGTGTTCCACTGCAGTGAAAGCTGTTCTGTGACTAGACAAGAACTCGGAGCCAGGCATCCCACTGATAATACCCCCAGGGCAGCAAAAATCAATGGGGAAGGATGTAAATGATGGGGAAAACAGAACACTGATGAATCTAATTACAGTTTGAGAAACAATTGTAAATTAAACACCAGGAGCAAAGAAAGCCTTTAAGGAATGTGGTAGAGGATCAAATCTACATATTAAGTTTATCCATTTCAAGTTATCCGTGAAGCATTCTGTATTTCATTAAACTATTCTGGCGCTTCATTAGCCTTGCAATTCCTATGATCAAAATGCTTTCTTATCGACACAGCCTTGTACCTTACCTAGTAAGTTGCCCAAAATTAATTTCGCAGTAACAGCATAAGTGTGCCGCTTATCTGAATTAAATCCATTTCCTTATGGCTTCTCCACTTAATGCGGACTAAATAGCAATGTGCATGGCTACCTGCAGTCAGCTGTGGGAATATGTAAGGGATCTCCCATGGCACCAGCAGCAAGTGGAGGAAGTATGCAATTCACAGAACCATCCCTCATGGCTACCAACCAGTAAGCATTTAACAGGCCACCTGCAGGATTATTCACCTAAGAAATAGCTGGATGCTGCCAAAAGGTGAACAGAGCAAGAGCTGATTATCAGAGTCAGTTAGAGAGGTTGTCTTGTAAAATTCAGAGAAACACATTCCGACAAACAAGTTGAACTCCCAAGCACAGAACCATCTTTCTAACCCCATTTACAAGTTACATATCCCACAGGGCTGAACTTATACTAAGTATTATTTTTCAAAGTATAGTCTGGTCAATATGGATAGGCTGTGACTTTTTTCACTGGAGCGTAGGAGGTCGAGAGGTGACCTTGTAGAAGTTTATAAAATCATGAGGTGTATAGACAGAGTTAATGGTAGGTGTCTTTTTCCTAGGATGGGGGATTTCGAGACTAGGGGACACCTTTTTAAGGTGAGAGGAGAGAGATTTAGAAAAAACGTCGGTGTCAAATTTTTTACACAGAGGATGGTTCAAGTGTGGAATGAACTTCTTGATGATGCGATGGACATCCAATGTTTAAAAAAACACTTAGATATGTACCTGAATAGGAAAGATTTGGAAAGGCCAGGAGCAGGCAGGTGGGACTAGTTTAGTTTGGGATATGTTTGGTATGGACTGGTTAGATCATAGGATTTCCGTCCTGTATGACTCTATGTATGAAAGCAGTTTGATTATTTAATGCAGAGTTAATTTAAAAACATAAAATAAACCTAAAGGAGCAGTTTACTGTTATGTGGTAATGAAAAAAGTGATAAAAAAGAAAGACTTAATTGCAGTTATGTAGCACATTTTGGACACCAGACGTCTCAAAATACTTTACAGCCATTGGCGCACTATTGGAGTGTACTCATTTTGTAATATCAGAAGAGCCCTGCATTCCAATCTCAGATATCCCTGCAAACAAGTTTGTGGATCGTCATTCACAATTAACACACACTTGTTAATTGCGATGTCTGCAACTTAGTATTACTTGCTGGTTTCAATGATTTCAGCATCCAGCCAAAACTAGGAGCACCGTGAAGCAGGAGGACAGAGTCAGTGTCCTAAGCTTCTATGACCATTTGTAGGGAGGCTTTGTCATTTAAAGCAAACGTCCACTTCTTTAAGGTGGTGGGCATTGCGGCTGGAGCAGGATTTGATGGTCATGCAGGAAATTATTCTGAACTGGGAGACTGTTGAAAAACAAAATGACACAAGATGGGAAAACATGGACTTCAAGGATTTGAGCTGCTGGACTGGAAGTCTCGATGAAGCAGATGGAAAGGAAAGGATATATTTTCATTTACATAAAAGAGTTTAGGATTCCTTTCAGAGATATGTTCAGAAGAGAAAGGGACTCAAAACAGTCATTCATTTGCTCCACTACACCCTCAGACAGTTACACCACACAACCCTGCATAAGCCTCCTCTCCAGGTCTCTCAGTTTGGACACATTGCCTAAATAGCATTAAATGAACACACTTCCCTCTCTCTTATAAGACAAAGTGGGCACAACGAGAAGGAGCAGAACCTAAACAGAGGAAGACAGAAGTGCCTGCATTATCCAAACCTCTATGGAGGAAGTAGTATTGGCCATTATTTGAATGCTAAAGCCTTGGCCAGTGATGGGCTGAAATCATTGAAAATAAGCATATTCTCACTCCTAATCCTCCTCTACACATCCTACTTCGCCCTTACCCCACACACCTTTCGGGTTTTCCAAATGTCCATTATGTAATCAAACACACTTTACCATCACCACAGCCCTGACCTGTGCCCGTCTCCTTTTAGAGATCCAAGGAGTACAATGTGGGCAGAGTGTGGAGGAATAGTAAAAGGCCAGTGATGATGAGAACACAGACAGTCAAGCTTCCACTGCCATATACCAGCTACCAGCTCAGACTCTGCATGTATCTTAGAGAATAGCAAAGAGGTGGGATTAGGCAGTGCAGAGACATTGTGTGTGAGTGGCCCACAGTAAATTTGGGAAGCAGGGATAGCACCAGGATCACAGATCAACCATGATTTCATTGAATGGTGGAACAGGCTCGAGGGGCTGAATGGCCTACTCCTGTGCCTATGTTCCAAATGTAGTGTATGATACATTTGCATATAGGCTAAGGTGCAGAGGACATGGATGAGCACTTTGAGGGCTCGGTGTAGAGAAGAACACTAATGATGACACACAGCAGCACATGTTGGGAGGCTTGCGGTAAAACCTGTAGTCGATGTTACAGATATCGGTGCAGGCCAATGCCGCAATTTGACCCGAGCTTTCCCACAGAACGTCCAACCCGTTCTTTCCCATGTAGAAATGGTGACCAGCTCCTGCACTTATTGATCCAACTGTAGTACTAGGTTCGCTGGTTGATGTCTCCGGCATCGGCAGCAATCACACTGTGTCAGAGCGCAGGAGTGGAAAGCCAGACTTTAGCCATATACTTCCAACTTCCAGCCTTGCAAGCTCTGACTTGCTGTCATTCTAGCTGTGGGTGGCACCGTGCAAAGGGGTGTTCAGGGTGTCGCAGCAGTCTCTGCTCCAACACAGCATGAGAGTTGCAGAGGCCTTTCTCGCTGGAAATTCGAGTGATTGTTGCCAGTTCAGTCAGCTCTCACTCCTGGATGATTTATTCCTGCAGTCGCACAAAGCAGCTGGACATTAAGAGAGTGGATTCCATAATGGGAGAGGGCGGCATTGCCATGCCGCACATACAGAGTGATTTGTGTTAACCCTGCGCCATGGGAATCCCCCAATCCTGGCCAAGCTACTCTTTTGTTAGCCTGATATGAGTAGGGGGCTTCAACAACATCTCTGATACAAGGTTGGACAGCAAACTGCAAGGATGTTGCTAACATCTCTGGCCGCAGTTTAGAAGGAGTCAGACAAATGCCAATTTAGAACAACAGTTATCTTCACTGTTACTCTCAACATGGTTCATGCTCTGTTGGACTTGTGGCTGCAGCAAACAGAAGATTTCAGTGAAGACATTGTTACTGAAGCACAGGCAAATCCCTATCCTCATCCAATAAGGCCTTTCCCACAGGTATTGGTCTAGTAAATTTTGAGCTATTTCCAAGAATTACTATCTTCCTTGAATAAGACATACTGTGCACAGTACTCCATTTGCGGTCTCACCTGTGCCTTGTATAACATATTCAATATATCCATTCCATACTCCCCTCACTGAGATTCAAACAGGACGTTTGCGTTTTGATGATCCTAGCCGGACATGGCCTCCTGCTCAGAGTCTTTCATCCCCATCATTTTCTTTCAATAGTCATTTTTTTCCTGCTGTGTGTAACTTCTTTTCATTCTCAAAAAGATTTGAATTGGAAATGGCTGCTAACGCTTCTTGTTCTCACAGCAATTGGCTTCTACTGAAAGTTTGCAGTCAGTAACATCTTTCTCACCACCCGCCACACCATTTTTCACAGACTTCCACCACTTTCAACTATTATTCAACACAATGGATGCTTGTAGACTTATTATAACAGCCTGAGGGGCAATAAAAACAATAAGCAATTATCCTGTATGAAGTTTATGATGCTTTTAAATGCTGGTTGGGAGTCTTTGTTGCTGTTGTACAAATGTTTAACTGCACACATTTAAGTGAGTGCATCATCTAACATGTTGAGCTCTGAAATATCAGTGCTGGAAATCAAATTTAGCATTGCATGGTGATTGGCATCATGAACCTTCTCCTCTGCAGACTTCCAGTGGCTGTTTAATGTACACATACTATTACCTTACTAATACAGCAATTATCCTAAACATATGCAACCTATGCTGGAGATCAAAGGGCATCCTTAGTGCCAAATATCAAATCCAAAAATACCCCTATTTCATATTCAAAGCAAAAGAGTCTACAGCAATAAAGTACAAGGTGTTAAATAAGGAGCATTTAAGAGTTACTAACATGAGATAAAACATTTTACCATTATCCACTGTGAATTTTCCAAATAGTGATGGGTGTATGACAATGAGTAAGGCATCCAACTCCATGAACCCAATCTATCATACAATTAATTTCACAGAATCTCCACAGTGTGGAAACAGGCCATTTAGCCCATCAGTACCACACAGATCCTCCAAAGAACATCTCACCCAGAACCACTTCCCTATCCTCTCCCTGTAGCCCTGCATTTCCCATGGTAAATCCACCTAGCCTGCACATCCCTGGACACTATGGGCAATTTAACATGGCCAATCTACCTACCCTGCACGTCTTTAGACTGTTGGCGGTAAACCAGAACACCCAGTGGAAACCCACGCAGACGCGGGGAGAATGTGCAAACTCCAGACAGATAGTCATCCAAGGGTGTAATTGAACCCAGGTCCCTGGTTCTGTGAGGCAGCAGCGCTAACTACTGAGCTACCATGCCATCCATCATGCCCATAAATTGTGGCTATATATCCTAAACACCTTCTTTCCCATAACAATCTTACATGGTACTTGAGTGAACATATGTTGATGCAACTACTAGTGATGACTGAATAGGGTTTTGGAATTGGTACTCTGATCACAACTTTGGCATGGCTTGCCTATATGTTTAAATGATCTGGTGTAAATGTTTGGAAGTTGTCCATGTTGAGCTGGGTGACAAAAACCAGTGTACCAGAGATTACAGACAATGGTCACTAAAATTAATCTCCCTCAGCAGGAAATAGAACAGAAACTACAAAAGGAAATTGCTGGAAATTCTCAGCAGGTCTGGGGGAGTCTGCGGACAGAAACAAGAGTTAACGTTTCAGGTACACTAACCCTTCTTCAGAATTGATTGCAGCCAGGACAAAGTTAATATATATGCTGAAAATGGGATGGAGGCAGGGGTAAATGATAGGTGGAGACGGAGCTCATAGAAAGAGAAAAACAGTTGGGCAAAGACATGGATAAAGGTCAGCCTGGGAGAATGAATAACTGCTAATGGGGACCATTAGTAGCTGACAATGGATTGTTTGTAGTAGCAGTCCATGTGATGACAAGGCCTGGTGTGTGAACACTTGGGTAAGGACATGGGAGATGGTGCTCAGGCCCTAACATTGTTAAACCTGATATTGAGTCCGGAAGGATGCAGGTCCCCAAAGCAAAAAATGAGATGCTGTTCTTCTTGCTTGCGCTGAGCTTCACTGGAGCACTGTGGCAAGCCTGAGACAGAGACTTGGCCAGGGAACATGGCAATGTGGTGAAGTAACATTTCTGGGGACAGAATGTAGGAGTCCTGCAAAGCAGGCTCCCAGTCTGCCTTTCGTCTCCCCAGTGGAGCAGAGACCACATTGTGAGCAGTGAATACAGTGGATTAGATTGAGTGAAGTGCAGGTAAATGGCTGTTTTGCCTGGAAGGTGTGTGTGGAGCCTTGGACAGTGAGGAGGGAGGAAGCAAAGGGGCTGGTGTAACAGCTTCTGTGATTGCATGGGAACACACTGTGGTGGTGTGGGGATGTGTTGGGAGCAGACGCCTAGTGGACTGAGGTGTCCCAGAGGGAACAGTCCCTGCAGAAGGCTGACAAAGCGGTGTGGGAAATATGTGTCTAGTGGTGGCATCCTACAGAAACGTGGGTTAATGATCCTTTGGATGCTGGTGCTGGTAGAACGTTAAGTGTGGACTAGGGGACATTATTGCAGTTGTTGGAGGGAAGAAAAGGGGTGAGGGCTGAAGTGCAGGAGATGAGTCAGACATGACTGAGGGCCCTGACAACCATGGTAGTGAGGAATCCTTGGTTGAGGAAGAAGGTGGACATTTTGAAGGCCCTTTGTCGAAGCTTGCAATAGAGAAGCAGGGAGAATGGTATAGAGTCTTAACAGGAAGCAGGGTGTGAGGGATATATAAAAAACTGAAAGGACTGCAGATGCTGTAAATCAGGAACAAAAACAGAAGTTGCTGGAAAAGCTCAGCAGGTCTGGCAGCATTTGTGAATAAAAAATCAGAGTTAATGTTTCGGGCCCGGTGACCCTTCCTCAGACTTGTATATATAGCCCAGGTAACTGTGGGAGTTGCTTGATACTGGTGGCTAGCCTAGCCCCAAAAATTGCAACATTTGTCCCGAAGAGTACCCCACCCAAACACACATCCCCCAGCCCCGTAACCCTGCATGGGAGTTTCACTAAGGCTTAACCCACCGACCTGCACATCCCAAACACACTAATCTTTAATCCCCTTGGAAAACAGGAATATATATACTTCTTTCTTAAAAATATTCTGCAATCTATTGCCTATTGAGGAAGAAGAAAGTTTTTCTTCATCTCTGTTTTAAAATGGCACCTCCTTATATTTAAACTATGACCCATAGTCTTAGATTCTAGAGGAAATGTCTTTCCAACATCCACCCAGTTGCGTCCCCTCAGGATTTTATATTTTTCAAATAAGTCACCTCTAACTCTTCCAAACTGCAGAGAATACTAGTTTGTAGGAAAGACTACACAGGGATTGCAACAAAGGTTTAACTAACTGACTCCTCAGATGGCAAGACTGGTATATGAAAGGAAACTGAATCAGTTTGGACTATGTTCAGTGAAGTTTGGTAGAATGAGGGGAATCTCATAGAAACATATAAAATTCGAACAGGACTTGGCAGTGAAGATGCAGGAGGGATGGTAATGATGACTGGGGAGTCCAGAACCAGGGCTCAGAATTTAAAGGTATGAGGGAGTCCATTTAAGTCTGAGTTGAAGAAAGAATTATTCACACAGGTTGTGGTGAACCTGTGGAATTTTCCGACACAGAAAGCTATTGAGGTCTAAACATTGAATGTTTTGAAAAAGGAGTCAGATATAGTTCTTAGGGCTAAAGAGATCAAAGAGTAGCTGGAGAAAGAGGGAACAGGAAACTAAGTGATTAGCCATGATCATATTGAATGGTGGAGTAGGTTCGAAGGGCTAAATGGCACTTCTCCTATTTCCTCTGTTTTGATACCAGTATTCAATGTAGCGTCAGAGAAGGTAATGACTATGAATGATGCTTGACTAAATAATCTTAGAGAATTAAAGTGAAAACATTTGTAGCATGAAAAGGGCCGTGATATTTAAACAAAGAATCCCTAGATGATAGATCTGAAACTATCTCCTTATACACAACTCGCTTGCAAAAGAAGCATCTGTGCTCACAATACAAATGTAGAGATTACTAGACCAAAGCTGGTTAAGCATGGCAAGCCAGTCCCATCTCTATTAGGTTGAGTATGGCTCAAAGGAAGAACCCAGGTGCTGGGTCAATTCTTGAATCCAGGAAATGTCTCAAAGTTGAAAATACAGGTGACAACATCTGAGAAATGAAAGACTAGTGATTCATTAACCCCAAAGCTGAGATTTCAACGACCTGTAGATTTTAAGAGGCAGTTAAGTTTTGGAAAAGTGAGAGTTACTCAGCTTTGAGGTCCCAGGACAACAAGATCTCCCATTTTTCCAATCCTGGCCTCTTAACCATTCCCAGATTCTATCACTGAACCAGTGGCTGGCCGTGTCTCCAGATGTCTACTCCCTAAGATCTAGGATTCCCTTCCCAAACCTCTCTGCCTGTCTAACACTCAGGTCTTTAAGATGCATTTTTTTTAAAAGAAACTCTATTTTTAACTAAGTTTTGGTCATCTGTATTAATCTCTTTATGTCAAAATCTTTTTGATAATGTACCTATAAAGTGGCTTGGGGCCATTTACAGCATTGAAGTTCCAATATGAATGCATTGACTTGAATGGGCTTAATTTTAAGGCTATGCCACTTTGTTTTGGACTCCTTACTAAGGAAATTTCTATTAACCCCATTAAAGTCTTTAATCATCTTTAATGCCTCAATTAGATAACTCCTTAACATTCTGTTTTCAGGGGAACATAAATCTAGCACTTCGAGTCCTGTGACCAATTTAATGAGTGTTGATAGATCCTGTCAGCATTTTAAATGTGGAACCCCAAAATCATGAGATCCTATGATACAGCTTGTGGGTATGTTGTAATTTTCCTTTTTAATTTAACCTATTTTTCCTAATCCTACCTTCTCAGAGACATTATTATGTATCTCTGGAGCAGATGGGACTTGAACCCAGGGCCTCATAGTTGTGGAGTAGGAACACTGCCTCTGTACCACAAGAGTCATTTGTAGGTATGGTGTACAATGCCAAAGGTGATTGCATACTTCTGCAAGAACACCCTGTTCTCTCTCCTTATTAAACTATCTTCTCTGCTGAAGCCTACATTCTTGTCTGTTGCTGTCATAGCAACAAATAGACAGGTTGCCTTTGCTTTGTAGTTCCTCTATGTATTAAGCTGGTGCAACATTTTAAGGCAAGACTAACACTGAGTGAATGGTCCCACCAAGCAAATTGCCACCAGATTCCCCTGGAGACACAATTGCCTCCATTATATAAATGATTTGGTTTATTCGATGCTGGAATGGAGTTATTTGGAAACACAAAGCAATTTTACCTGTTTGATGTATAAGAACGTATGGAGGACATTCGTTACCTGTGGTTATTCTTAAATTTTATTTTGATTGAAATATTTTTCTCAGTTTTTCACTGAAAATAAAGGAAAACTCTATTACCCCCGCTCCCCGTGCTATTTTGCTCACCCACCATCTCGACCCTTTTTGCCCTTCATCAGCATGAGTCACCCATTGCCTCAGATTAATATTCTTACCTTTGTCTCACAACCCCTCATTGGCCACCACGCATCCTCATCTTCCTCATCCACCAAGCCAGGTAGATATTAATACTAAATTATTCAGGCATCATAACAACATACCAACAGTGTTATGGACTACTTAAAACCTGCAACAAAATGTTCAAAATATGGCACAAGGTTTTATTCGAACAATCACCCACAAACAATCACTCCAGGTCAATCACACTTTCATCAGTGACTGACCAGATCATTCTTACCATTGACGATTACAATAATGATCCTTTAACGACAAGCTATCTATTGTCCTATCAGTGGTGGATGGGGTGTTATAGAGGTAGACCCTCACTTTCCTCGGACATTTCAACTTAGACTACAATGTTCAATGATACGATGGTCCCAAAGAGGAGACACATTGTACTTGAAACATTAACTCTGCTTTTCTCTCTCTCACACTCACTCTCTCTCTCTCCCCACAGATGCTACCAGACCTGCTGAGTTTCTCCAGCATTGTCTGCATAATTATTTCAGCATCAGCATTATTTTGCTCTTGTGTTGATCTCATGTAATGTTGAGTTTCTTTCTTAAAATTACTAGAGACCCATGCTTTACCCTCCTACATCTCTGGCACTCAATATTGTTTAACCTCTTAAACTCCTGCGAGTAAAGTTAATATCTTCAGATTGATGTAACATGCAGCAGCACAGTAATCCTCCCTTTCTTCTTTTCCTGGTCATACATTTCAAGACAACCAAGATAATTAAACATTCAAAGTCCTTTAAATCAGTGACTCTTCTCAAGTTTTTGCCGAATTGTATTTAAGGGAAAGAGTCAGTTTTGATACTAGAAAACCCATGTACTTCTGTATACTTCAAAAGACGACAAATCCAGACATCATCAGTCAATATCAGCTTGTGTCAGCTTCTTAGGTTTTTCAAGTTAATGTAAAACATTAAACACGCAGTTGAGCAATCCTGTATAACAAACCAACTGTCATGGGTGCATTCCCTTCATTTCTGCTACTTAAGTTAACTAAATTGGCATTCTTTCCAATTCGTTCCCGACCCAATGTTAAATATCAAGGTCAGTTCGTTTATATTTGATTTTATAGAACTTCCAAGGTCTGTTAACTCATTTCAAACATATATAGCATTACGGCCTGCTTTCCCACCGACACCACTATCTGGTTCGATCAATTAGTTCAAAAATAAAGTTATTCTTAGAGTCAGAACATCTCGCATCAGTGACGATTTTGCAGAGGTAGTTTCTTTTTAATACCACCTTGAGCCTCCTGATACACACTGCTAAACTTGGCCAATTTCAAACTATATATTTGTTCAGTCTTTTATTTCCGTGTTACAAATAGCAAGGTCCCAAACACTGGAATTCCACCCGTAAGCCACTCCATAGCTTTCCATCTCCTTCGATCTCTTTAATACCCTCTTAATACCCATGACCGGGCTTTCGATTACCCCTCCCGATATCTCTTTCTTTGTCTTCGATTACACTGCTTCAAACCTCTATAAAGCACATTGAATGATTACAATAAGTGTAAGCTAACGCTGTATTTAAGATGTATTTTGTGAATGGTTAATGCTTGTTCTAGGTGCTGGTAAATATTAAAGCTGAGCAGCTAAAATATACTGTAAGAAGTCTTACAACCAGACTCCATGTGACGTTCTGAGGAAGGGCCACTGGACCTGAAATGTTAACTCTGTTTTTTCCTTCTCAAATGCTACCAGACCTGCTGAGATTTTCCAGCAACTTTATTTTTGTCCATGTGATGTTCACCCAGTTATTATGGCTCCAGGCAGGATACCCCCAAATTGTTACCAATTCCTGGTGAAGAAGGATGAACTGGCTCCCCTGTCTTTATTCACCCACACCCTTAGTTGATTGCAGGCCCGAAACGTCAGCTTTCCTGCTCCTCTGATGCTACCTGGTCTGCTGTGTTCCTCCAGCTCCACACTGTGTTATCTCTGACTCCAGCGTCGGCAGTTCTGACTATCTCTAAATTTACAAAGAGTCTCCTTCTTTGTAGATAACTTTCTAACTAACCCAAAAAGATTCATGCCTGAAAGGATCCAATTTAGCCAGGCATTAACAGAAATGTTGAGTTTATCGGTTACTAAATGTAAGAAGAAATAATAAAGCCACACACATAAAAACACTAGAAATGAGAAATGAGTACAAAAAAAAGCTTAAATGCAAAAAGATATACAGATCAGTCTCTGAGTTATAAAGAGTTGAACAATGCAGCCATTACAGCGGGTGTTACTGAGCACTGATGTTGGCGATTGAACAGTCAATTTTGACATGCTTGACTATGCAGGTCAGCTGAAGTTCTTTTGTTCCAGTTCCTTTCAACATTAGCTAGCTGGCAGCACTTAAGAGGGAAAAAAAGAGATTTTCCCTTTCTTTCCTTGTGCTGCAGAGGTGTTTAATTGATGTTCTCAAATCTGTGGCTTTACAAAACATTAGTTCACACATTTGGATGTCAGGCTACTAACACACGCAGCCCAGGGTCAAAGCTCGTATTTAAACCCTTGCCCCTGTGTCTTCTTAAAAGTGCAAAATGCAAATATATCTCCCACCCAGATTGCTATCATTTTTTCAGAGTTTGAGATACAGGGGATTACAGTTCAGTTTAAAGTACATTATCTCTTTCTTTTATTTCAAAAATATACTTTATTCATAAAAAGTGTCTTTGCATATATACATTGTCACAAAAGCAGTTTGGTTCTTGCATATCAAGTAAATAAACAAAACATTGGACTTTGAATCTATCCAAAAAACCAAAGATCTCTCTTACACATATAACACTAGTATTTACATATATCTGAGGTACTGGGAGGGTCCGATAACTAAACTGACCCCCATTTACCTTCAGCAGGAAGACATCAGACAGCGGTCTTTCCCCACTGCACCTTGGTGGCCGCTGCCCCAAGCTTTAGTGCGTCCCTCAGCATATAGTCCTGGACCTTGGAATATGCCAGTCTGTAGCACTCAGTCAAGGTCAACAGCTTGTTCTGGAAGACCAACAAGTTTCAGGCAGACCAAAGCATCTTTGACACCTTTAAGTGTGGTGTTCAAGATTTTATTTAAGGACAGTGATCCAATTTGCAGCCACACACCTTTCGGCTATCTCAATCGCCTTCTAAAAAACACACATTAGGAATGTTAAAGTTCAATATATCCATCTGTGACTAATTATGATACAAGATCAGTACAGAAGCCTCTGGTTTAATTAATAATGGAGAATGTGCGGGATATTATCAGACCTAACAGCATAAGGCGGCACAATTAGCGCAGGATTTAACTGGGGATATCATTGGATCAGGAAGTGATCTTAATTCTCCGGTCTGAATTAATTCAGTGATTCCTCCACCATTTCATTATCATGATCCTATTTATTCAAAAATTTTCCATATACACAACAGACCATGGAAAAAGATGAGGGTATGAAAGCGCTCACAGTTATATTTGTTTGACCTTTGACAGGGTTTGATGAAATTTTATCTTGAATAACCAACTGCTGATAGTGAGACTTTTTGCTTTTGACTTGAGACAGATGTGGTAATCGTTACTCTTTGTAACATTTGTAAGAATCTGATTTCAAAGTGAAAATACTACTGCATTCCTCAGAGCATCAAGAACATTGTAAACTCTTTAACATTTCTAAAAAAATAAATTATCCTCACCTCACCACCGCCTCCTCGCTTTGCTTTTTATCGTTACTTTTCAACTTTAGTTGACGTCAATTTAATTTAAAAATCAAATCTGGAGACTATAGCATGTAACATAAATTTACCTGACTCCAGTATTGAAAAACAATTGACTTCTCTCTATCCCATATATGGGAGTATGAACAATAACATTTTAGAATTCCAAAAATAAGACATTTTGAAATGGTAAAGTTCTGAAGTGTCAGAACCTACAGATTGTGTGTGTGTGTGTTTTGAGACACTTCTGAAGAAAGTAATCAGGTACTCTGAAGATGCAAGATATTTCTTTGCCTTTTAAGGACAGCTGCAAAGAAACTTTTCACTCAATGCACTTCAAAGAGGTGGCTCTGATACAAAATACTTTTGCAAAGATTATCTGATAGAATTTGACGGCAAACGTGTAGAATAGTCTCTTGAGAAAAAATTACTATAATTAGGTAGAGCCTTGAAATATGCTCTTTCTTCCTAATGATTCAGAGCTGCTCATTTTCTTCATCTCTCATTTTCTGTCTCTTCATCTCTGTTGATCACTGGTTGTGGCACAGATTTATGACAATATAATTGTATCAGGCCAGGCCCATGGACTGACAGGGGGCTAAGTGAAGTTTCGATCAAGTGGCATATCTGCCAGGATAATAGTAGCTATGTCATCCATGAAGGAGTCAGTTGATTTAATCAGTCTTCAGGAGATTGCAAATTCTATTGAAAGGAAAGGGATGAAAATTGGAAGGACTCCAGAAGGGATGGTTGAAAATTGTCTGTCATTCAGAGTTGCCTTCAATGACAAATTGCCTGATTTCAGTTTGTTTTCTTTTTGCCTGTGACAATTTCAGAATGTAGAGGTACATACAGGATTAGAGTTTCCTGCTTCAACTCCATCGACACATGGTTGATCAGCCATTGCTTCTCTACATCCACACATCTCCTGCACACAGACAAAGAACTGTAAAGCCTGAATTTTCACAATGATGGCGATGAGTACGACAGGTAAGGCAGATGAATTTAGAGCTTGGATTAATACATAAATCTGTGATGTTGTAGCTATTACAGAGATTTGGTTGAGACAGGGATAAGACTGGCGGCTTAAACTCATGGGATTTAGATGTTTCAGATGAGATAATGGGATCTCTAAGGTTTTGGAGTAGATTTGTAGCTCGGGTTGTGGGTGTTGAGGTTGGTTGGCTCGCCGAGCTGGTTTGCTGTTCCGCAGATGTTTCGTTACCATGCTTGGTATCATCCTCAGTGCAGCACCGATAAAGTGTCGGTGTGTTTTCCTGCCTGGTTTTTAAACTCTGAGGTCCGTTGAGCTGGATTACCTCACTTCCGGTTTTCCTTCGTAATGGAGTGTATATGGGGTCGAGTTCAATGTGTTTATTAATGGCTTTCTTCGTGGAGCGCCAGTCTTCTAGGAATTCCCGTGACTGTCTCTGCTTAGTTTGTCCCAGGATTTTGGTGTTGTCCCAGTCAAATTGGTGGTTCTCCTTATCCATGTGGATTGAGATGAATGAGTATTGGTCGTGTCTTTTTGTTACCAGTTGGTGTTCGTGTACCCTTGTTGTTAGTTTCCTTCCTGTTTGTCCGATGTAGTGTTTCTCACAGACTCTGCAGGTGATCTTAAAGATGACATTGGTCCTGTCCATGGCGGGGAGTGGGTCTTTAGTTCGGGTGAGCAGTTGTCGTAGGGTTGATGTGAGCTTGTGTGCCACTCTGATGCCCGGCGGTCGTAGGAGTCTTGTGGTTAGTTCCAACGTGTTCCTTAGGTAGGGTAGTGTGATGAGAGTGTCGGGGCATGTAGTATCTTCCTGGTGTTGTTCGTGTAGGCATCTTCTGACCCAGTTTTTTGGATATCCATTATCCTTGAAAACCTGGAAGAGGTATTCTTCTTCCTCTTGGCATAGTTCCGTGTCGCTGCAGTGTATTGTTGCCCGTTTAAATAGTGTTCGCACACAGCTTCATTTGTATGTGCTTAGATGGTTACTGTTGAAGTTCAGTACCTGGTCTGTGTGTGTGGCTTCTCTGTGTACTTTCGTTTGGAGTTCCCCATTTGTCTTGTGCTCAACCATGACGTCCAGGAATGGGAGCTGTTTGTTCTTCTCCTCCTCTCTGGTGAATTTTATTCAGGTGAGGGTGTTGTTTATAAGTTTGTGTGTCTCCTCTAATTTGGTCTGTTTAATGATGACAAAGGTGTCGTCCACGTAGCGTATCCATAGTTTTGGTTGGATTTGCGGGAGGGCCGTCCCTTCTAGTCTTTGCATCACTGCCTCTGCTATGAGTTCGGAGATAGGTGATCCCATGGTTGTCCCATTGATTTGTTTGTGTGTTTGGCCATTGAAATTGAAGTGAGTGGTGAGGCATAAGTCCAGTAGTTTGAGCATGTTGTCTGTGGAGATGGTTTCATTGGGGTCTTGCTCTTGTTCCAGTAGTGTTGTCATTGTTTCCCTTGCTAGTGGTGTGTCTATTGATGTAAATAGGGCAGTGACATCAAACGATGTCGTGGTCTCTTCGTCCTCTATCTTTATGTCTTTGATGGAGTTGAAGAATTCTTGGGCTGAGTGGATGGAGTGGGGTGATTTGTTGACTAGGTGCCTGAGTCTCCTTTGTAGTTCCTTGGCTAATCTGTGTGATGGAGTGCCTTGTAGGGAGACTATAGGTCTAAGGGGTACTTCCGGCTTGTGCACTTTAGGGAGGCTGTAGAATCGGGATGTGTTGGTTCCTTTGGGTTTCATTCTTAAAATCTGTTGATCTGTCCTGTTTAAGTCTTTTTAGCGAGCAGAGGATTTTGTTGCCTAGTTGCGGTGTTGGGTCAGTCTGCACTGGCTGGTATGTGTTCTCATCGGCGAGCAGTACTTATGCCTTGGAGATGTAGTCCTTTTTATTCAGTATCACTGTCATGCGCCCTTTGTCTGCAGGTAGTATTGTGATGTTCTTGTCCTTCTTCAGTCCTTCCAGGGCTTGTCTTTCCCGTGTGTTGAGGGTGTTGAGTTCGTTCCTTCTGGTTAGTGTCGGGATTACTGTCTGTCTTATCATTTGTTGTTTTTCTTCGTTGATATTGTTGGTCCTTAGTGTGGCTTCCAGTGTGGCGAGGCATTCCGTTTTGTTGGCGTCCCTGTAGTAGTAGTTCAGTCCTCGGATGAAACAGGAAGGAAACTACCAACAAGGGTACACTAATACCAACTGGCTACAAAAAGACACGACCAATACTCACTCATCTCAATCCATATGGACAAGGAGAGCCACCAATTTGACTGAGACAACACTAAAATCCTGGGACAAGCTAAGCAGAGACAGGCACAAGAATTCGTAGAAGCCTGGCACTCCACGAAGACAGCCATTAATAAACACATAGAACTCGACCCCATATACATTCCACTACGAAGGAAAACCGGAAGTGAGGCAATCCAGCTCAACGCGCTCGAGAGTTTAAAAACCAGGCAGGAGAACACACCGACGCTTCATCGGTGGCTGCACTGAGGATGTTACCGAGGTAGTGGGATGTAAAAAATGCGGGGCAATTCATTACTGGTAAGGGAGAATATCACAATGTATCGAGGAAGGACTTACAAGGGAGGTCCCAGAGGACTGGAGAATAGCCAATGTTGTTCTGTTGATTAAGAAGGGGAAACAGGAATAATCCACAAAATTACAGGCCGGTGAGCCTTAGATAGTGGTCAGGAAGTTATTGGAGAAGATTCTTAGGGATGGGATTTACTCACATTTGGAAAAATATGGACTTATTAGTGATAGGCAGCGTGGCCTTGTGCAGGGAAGTTTGTGTTTCAAAAACCTGATTGAGTTTTTTTGAATAAGTTGCATTGATGACTAATGAGGGCAGAATGGTAGAGGTTGCCTATATGGACTTTAGCAAGGCCTTTGACAAGGTCCCTCATGGCAGGATGATACAAAAGATGAAGTTGCATAGGATCCACAGTGAGCTTGTAAGTAGGATACAGAACTGGTTTAGTCATAGAAGACATAGAGTAGCAGTGGAAGGGTGTTTTTCTGACTGGAGATCTATGACCAGTGGTGTTCCACAGGGACCAGTACTAGGAACCTTGTTGTTTGTAATATTCATAAAGGATTTGGAGAAGAATGTAGTTGGCCTGATTAGTAAGTTTGCAGATGACACAAGGATTGGGGAAGCTGTGGATAGTGAGGAGGATTGCCAGAGGATACAGCAGGATATAAATAGGCTGGGGACTTAGGCAGAGAAATGGCAGGGGGTGTTTAATTTGGACAAATGCATTTTGGAAGACCTGAAGCAGGACGGAAGTAGACAGTAAATTGCAGAACCCTTAGTAGCATCAACTTACAGAGGTATCTAGCCACACAGATCCATAGTTCTCTGAAAGTGGTAACACAAGTGGAAGAAGTGGTCAAGAAGGCATGTGGCATGCTTACTTTTATTGCTCAGAGCACAGAGTACATAGAATCCCTACAGTGTGGAATCATGCCATTCAGTCCCTCCAAAGAGCATCCCACCTGGACCCACCCCCTACCCTGTCCCTGTAACTCTGCATTCCCCATGGCTAATCCACATAGTCTGCACATCCTTAGATACTATGGAAAATTTAGCATGGCTAACCCACCTAACCTGCACATCTTTGGACTGTGAGAGGAAACTGGAGCACCTGGAGGAAACTCACACAAACAAGAGGAGAAAAATTTCACGCAGACACTTGCCCCAGGGCGGAGTTGAAGCCGGGTCCCCGGTGCTGTGAGCCACCATGCTATCTATCTGAATATAAAAGTTGTCAAGTCACGTTGCAGTTGGACCGAACTTTAGTTGAGCCACATTTGGAATATTGTGTACAGTTCTGGTCGCCACACTACCAGAAGGATGTAGAAGCTTTGGAAAGGGCACAGAAATGGTTTAAACAGGATGTTACCTAGTTTTGAGAGTACTAGTAATGAAGAGAGATCGGATAAACTTGCTTCGTTTTCACGTGAATGGTGAAGGATGAGGGGCGACCTGATTGAAGTTTAGAAAATTATGCAAGGCATGGAAAGAATAGAGAGTCAGAGTCTTTTTCCTAGGGAGAAACGTTTATCACAAAGGGACATAGGTTTAAGGTAAAATGGGCTAAGTTTAAAGGACATGTGAGAGGCAGGGTTTTTTTATACGGAGGATGGCAAATGCATGGAATGTGCAGCCAGAGGAGGTAGTGGAGCTGGATACAATAGCAACATTAAAGAGGCATCTTGACAGATATATGAATAGGCAGGGAATAGAGCCATGTGGACCGTATACAGGCAAAAAGGTTTTTAGCTTATAAAGGCGTCATGTATTGGCACAGTCTTGGTGGGCCGAAGAGTCGATTTCTCTGCTGTATTGTTCTTTTTGATATTTGCTTTCTCGTCTATTTAAAAGGATTGGGACATAGTTGTTGAGCTGCAATTTTGGCAGGAAGGTTTAGAAAAATCACAGCTAGAGAACATTTATTTTAAAAATTTGTGCAGAATTTAATGCTTGGTGTATTAAACCACGACAGTTGGGAGGCACCCAGTTTACCTGGGAAGAAATGGAGAATCTCTATTTTGAAAACAGAATGTGGGAAAATCTGTGGAAAAAGTGGTGAGCTACTATTTTATAGTTTAAAAAAAGCGAAAAATTTTGAAAAAGGCAGAAATCCAATAAATAGCACATAGATGCAGTATTGCAAAGAAACTAATGCAAAATCTTGATAGCAAACTGTAGAGTCAATAAAACAATTTAAAGTTTTATTGAAAAATTCAATACAAAGTGACAGAAATGCAGAATTAAAAAGACTGACAAGTAAAAATATACTGCATTACAGTATCTACGAGGCTGTACAGTCTTTCAGATTAAAACAGCAATAAAAAATACAACTTTAAGGGCAGTAGATTTGAATACACATTGAACTGATACAGATTTTAAATAACTTTACAGTCACAGGGTTAATCAGCACATTGAGAAGAAATTGAAAAAAGTGATGCAATACTTCAAGCAGATTCAATGTCTGACAGGATCCCAACAGAACGAGAGGAGATAGTAGGAACTGCAGATGCTGGAGAATCCGAGACAACAAGGT
>NC_063341.1:10397566-10447227 GCF_021869965.1 Rhincodon typus
ACCTTGTTGTCTCGGATTCTCCAGCATCTGCAGTTCCTACTATCTCCATATGAAAAGTCTTGTGATGGTAAACTTTCACTCCCACCACTACTAGCGCATTCTGACTGCAACAACACAACAAAAGTTTTTTGATAGCATTTCCCATACCTGCAGCCTTTACGACAAAGAATAACAATGTCAATGATGCATGGGACCACCACCACTGCCAAGATTCCCTCCAAATCATACATCATCCTAACTTGGGAATATATCCTTCTTTCTTCATTATCTCTTGATCAAAAGCTGGAACATAAAACGAGTGAGGGAATTCGTTTACCATTGCCTACTCAAAGCAAATTTGGGATGGGCAGTAATGAAGACTATAATTTAGTGTCCTCAAATATAGAGTATGTCTGAACTGTAATCTGATCAATTAGTAAAAGTTTATGATTGGTTTTTAATTTTTCTATTCTGTGCCTCTATTTATAACACCCCAAGTACTGATAACTTCTTTTTTAATGGCATCTGCCTGCATTCAAACCTTTCGGTCACTCTACTCATCCATGCTCTTCAATCCACAGATGTGCAGGTTAGGTGGATTGGCCAGGCAAAATTGCCAATTGCATGCAGGCTAAGTGGATTAGCCATGGGAAATGCAGGTTAACAGGGATAGGTTAGGGGCATGGGTCTGGGTGGGATGCACTTTGGACGGTTGGTGTGGACTCAATCGGCCAAAAGGCCTGCTTCCACACTGCAAGGATACTATTTTTGGGTGATCACATTTTTTCATATTAAATTGCAACTGCCACCTGATTTCCCATTCTACTCAACCTTTGCAGTCCTTCTAACTGATCTTAAAAACCTTCCCTGCATCCAAAACAAACTTTGAGATTTTGGTCCTTGTACCTTAGTCTAAATAAACATAGTGCAGATCATATCACACCTGAGCAACATCAATTGGCCTTAACTCTTAAACTCTTCTTTGTTAATCAACGTTCTATCCACACCACAGTGTTGCATTTTGTCTTGTACCATTTCCCATGTTATTTTTCCATCAACTATTTTACAAGACACCAAAATGAACAGCTTACAAAAATCTTTGAAGGTGCATGAAAAACATTGATGACAGTTTCTTTAGCTATTCAAATGGTAAACAATAAACAGTCATCAAATTTACCTATTGCCTTTAACAAATCAGTGCTAGCTGAGTGAGATCATTCATTATCCGTCTAAATTAAGTATTGTTAGTGAATAATGTCAAAGATTACCAGACAGAAAGATGATGAAAGACAATTCTATAAAGTCCAACTAAGGACAAAGTATAAAGCTAACAAGCTGTATTACTGCTCCAATAAAACCAACAAGTGTTGTTTTTGAGAATTGACAGTCAACTAGATCGAGGTTCACCAAAAGCAATCAATACTACTTTGAAATAAATACTGAAAATGCTGCAAATACTCAGCAAGGCATGCAACATCTCTGACTGGAGAAACAGACTCAACATTTCACGTCAATGGCCTTTTTCAGAATTGGAAATCATACAGATCGAACAGACTTTAAAGTAAGCACAGAGGCAGGCAGTTCTTTGAGAAGGTCAAAGGCAGACGAAAATATGTGACCATAGGGATAAAGTTTCAAGGAATAAGGTGTCACTTGCATAAAAGTTCAGCATTGTGGATTCTGGAGGTCTGAAAAAAATCAAAAACTGCATCATGTCTGGCCGCTGCTTAGGAGAAAAAACAGAGCTAACGTTTCAAATCCAATATGAGTCATCTTTGGAATTGAAGAGACATGGAAATAGAAAATAAAAAACCAGAAGAACTGTGGATGCTGTAAATCAGGATCAAAAACAAAGGTTGCTGGAAAAGCTCAGCAGGTCTGGCAGCATCAATGAAGAAAAAAAATCAGAGTTAATGTTTCGGGTCCGGTGACCCTTCCTCAGAATGTGAGATGTGGAAATAGGATGGGTTTTATTCTATAGAAAGAAATGAGAATTGTTAAAGATAAAGGTCTAACAATCAATCACTCATCAAGAGTTGATTAACTCTGAGAGTTAGCTTTATTTAAAGTAGTAAAACACATTATAACATCGGAAACTGCAGCAGTCTAATCTAGGAACACTTGATGAGCCGACTACGAGTGAAAAATGGAATACTCTGCTTTCTTCTGAATTGGTAGATCTAAAATCTCAGCTCTCTGTTGTGGAGTGAAAAATGAATGTTCAAGTTGGAAAAGATTGGACTACTTTTTTAGAATAAATCCCAACTTGAGAGTGGCATCTCTGAATTGATAAAGTGTTTAGGGGATATCTCTGATCAGCTCACGAAGATGAATAAAGAGCTGAAAGAGAAATAAAGGAAACAAGATGCACAACATGTTTTGCGTCATCAAACCAATGAAAATATTATCAGATTAAAGGAATATCTGGGGCAACTCACACGTTAAACAAATCAGGCTCAGCAAAAGCAGCTACAAAAACACCAGCTTAATCTCAAATCATTGCTCGGGCAAATGACAGATCTGTGATCCAGCTCACAAACTGATCGCTTGTCTTTCTCAATTGAATAAACTGAAGTCTCACTGGGGATTTGTCTGCTTACCGGTTAGCTGAATCTTCAAACAAAAATATCGAGGGGTTGTCTCAAGCACTTCAATGTGATTGAAAGCTGTTGTCCATGTGATCAACTAGTAGATTAACTTGTATGCTGACTGTACAACTTTGTGTGATAAATATGTTAGTGATAATAGCTTGATAATCATCTGCTCATGAGAGATTGATTAACTCTGTGAGTTAGTTTATTTAAAACAGTAAAGCACATTACAAGTTTTGAAACAGACATTACAGTAAATTAACTGATTTCTGCATGTGCAGACTAACTGTTAGCCAGAGTTGTAACAGTGTATTCACACAGCACATGGAGTCATTAAAGGTGATCTTTCTTAAAGAAAAGTACACATTCAACAAGGAGAAAAAATGTTGGGATAAAGGGGAAGTCAGTAAAAGCTAGAGGGAAGGGAAAATCGAGGTCAAAAGTGTCACAGAACAAAAGGAAAATGGAGGGATAGTGGTTTCATAGAAAGGACACAGCATAGATACGGGGAAGGTGTTAATAGTAACTATTAATAGAAGAATATAGCTTAACTCTGGCTGAAAGGAAAACTATGACAACAAGAGAAACAGTGAAATATATGTCCATATGTCATGGAGGATATAGTTCATGATGGATCGTATTGTATCCAAAAGGATGGAAACACTCCTAAACAGAAATGAAATGCTGTTTCCCTAACTAGCATTGGGATTTACTGGGTCACTTCAGCAAGGCACAGGACAGAAATGTGAGAGAAGGAGCAAGACAGTGTACTGAAATGACAAGCAACTGGAAAGCAAGGTCATGCTTAAGATCTGATCGGAACTGTTCTGTAAAACAAGAACCAAATCTGCATTTAGTATTCCCAGTGTAAAAGAGAGCACATTGTGAGTTGTGAATAGGTTGAAAGAAGTACAAATGTTCATCGCCTGGAAGCAGTTTCACTGGGTCTTTGGACAGTAAGGAGGGAGGAAGTAAAAGGGCAAGTGTTACATTTCCTAAAATTGTATGAGAAGGTGCCATGTGAGGGTGATGAGATGCTATAGGTAGAGAATATGGACAGGGGAAGACAAGGGAGACAGGGTAAGCTATGTTTGGAGGTGGCAGAAAAAGCAGAGGATGATCCTTTGAATACAGAAGCTCGTGGGTTGGAAAGTAAAGACGAGGGGAACCCTGTTGTGATCCTCGGGAAGGTGTGTGTGTGTGTGTGTGTGTGTGTGTGTGCATGTGTGTATTTGTGTGTGCGTGCATGCGCACGTGTGTGTGTGTGTGTGTGTGTGTGTGTGTTTATACGTGAGCCCTAAGACTGGGAGTGAGCTGGATACAGACAATGGTCAGCATGGATGATTTGGACCAAAGGGCCTGTTTCCATTCTGGACATCTCTATGACTCCAACCAACTTCACCTTCTCTTCCCTCTCCAAAGACCTACACACAACACAGGCCTGGAGAGGAGGAAAAGCCAGGCTGAAAGGAAATATGTTTCTGACACGCACTTTGACATGAGTTTTACCAAGGCCAGCTGGAATACAAGCCATCAGAGGCAAATATTATGTTCAGTGTTAGAGAAGCACAAGTTATTACCTCAGCTCCAGTCAACATTCCCATCTCTGGTGATCAGAACTTGGGTCCTTGTCTCTCTCTCTCTCTCCAGCTCTGCCTCTTAAGTGATAATAGAAAAAATAGATTTTATTAGTCAGCACAGCTGCTTGCTACTGTTTAATGCTCATTTTCATTCATTATTCCTTTTCCAAAATGATTAATTTATTGTTTAGACATTGATTTTTGTTTTGGAGATTCATGTTCAATGTTACATCAAACCTTATCTGTCCAGAATTTGATCATCTAGGCCCTCAAGTGAGAGAAAAAGGTGAAACGTGGCCCTCGCATCATCATATGCAGGCAAGCAGCAGTGAATCAATCACCCATAGGAATTTTTTCTCACCAACATCCCCTTATGTGGCAGTGAAATATAAACCACCCATAAAACGCTGATGAACGTGCACGAACACAAGCCCCAAGCAAGAGGCTGCACTTTCCGAGACAAGTCGAACTTGGTGCGAAAAGCAAATGAAAATCCACTGAAGATTGAAGATTGAATATGTCGATGTATGTCAGTAACAAGATGCTGAAAACTAAGGAGAAATTAATACTTCTAATGGAAGAATTCAGCAAGTTTTCGGCTGCAATCTAAAGGCAAAAAGAAACAGTTGATATCCCAAGGTAGCAGAGAGCTCCAGACTGTGCTGTGCATCAGCACAGCCCCAAAAGACCTATGTTAATCGAACAGTTAACAAGGCCTGCTGAGCTTCAGACTGTTTTGTAATTTCATTTTAATTCAATGTTTTTTAATATATTTGCACCAAAGGCTTTCTGCTGAGAAATGAAAGCGGTAGGAGTCTATGGAAGCCCTGTAAACATCTGCAAGGACTGCTGTTGCCCAGGAGGGCAATACTCAAAGTCAGACAGAGCCGGCTGCTCTTAAAGAACAGATGCTGACATGGTGCTGAGGGATATCATCTGCATATTGGGCAGCCTTTGAGTACCAAGTATTCTTAAAACAACTGCTAAGAACTATCACAAATGTAAACTTTTCTTAGACAGATTAACTCAGTCTCTCTATCTTTCCTGATCATCCCACTAACAGGGCATGTTCATTTCTTTATATGAGTTGGCAGCATTTTAGTCTCTCTCATTCTTGCTTGGGGCGTGAGCAAAATCCAACAAGTCTATATTAGACCTGTTCTAGTTAGTGGCAGGCTCTTAACAGACTCAGGAACATAATCAATGCGAGATCACAGACAGCATCACAAATAATAATCATAAAAAGTAATTACTGTCTGTAATTGTGTACTGCAATCGTGGAAAGCAATCACGCACCAAAAGAAATTTGCATTTATATATGAACTTCAATATGGTAAAAGATCCCAAGGTATTTCACAACGGTGTTATCAAGCAGAAATTGACACCGACCCTGCAGAATGAGATATTATACCGAGTGAAATAGGTCAGCTTCAGAAGAACTTTATAAAAGGAATGAAAGAAAATCTCGGCAGCTGAAAACATATTCTAAAGTGGAGGAGAGAAGGGGAATTGGATTTGCACAAGAGCAATTGGTGGAGCAGAGAAATCTTCAATGTACCGGAGGAGATCACGGAGATAGGGAGGCATGGGGATCGTTCAGGGATTTTAGCACAAGAAGAAGGATTTTGAAATTGAGGCATTGGCAGATGAGGTTGCTGATCACTAAAGATAAAAGTAGTTGTTGAAGGGGACTTGATGCAAGTTAGGGGATTATGTTTAGGGGGCGTAATATTCAGAATCAGTCACAGACAGCAAATATAGAACATAGAACATAGAACAGTACAGCACAGTACAGGCCCTTCGGCCCACGATGTTGTGCCGAACTTTTACCCCAATCCTAAGGTCTATCTAACCTCCACCCCTACCTTACACTATCATCCATATGCCTATCTAATAGCCGCTTAAATGCCCCTAATGAGGCCGACTCCACTACCCTCTCCAGCAATGCATTCCACGCCCCTACCACTCTCTGAGTAAAGAACCTACCTCTGACATCTCCTCTGTATCTACCTCCACTCACTTTAATACTATGCCACCGCGTAATAGCTACCTCCACCCTAGGAAAAAGTCTCTGGCTGTCTACTCTATCTATACCTCTGATCATTTTGTACACTTCTATCAAGTCACCTCTCATCCTTCGTCATTCTAAATAGAAAAGCCCTAGCGCTCTCAACCTTTCCTCGTAAGACCTTCCCTCCATTCCAGGCAACATCCTGGTAAATTTCCTCTGCACCTTTTCGAACGCCTCCACATCTTTCCTGTAATGAGGCGACCAGAACTGGACACAATACTCCAGATGTGGCCAAACCAGACTTTTGTATAGCTGGAGCATAACTTCACGGCCCTTGAACTCGATCCCTCTATTAATAAAAGCTAACACACCATACGCCTTCTTAATAACTCTATCCACCTGGGTGGCAGCTTTCAGGGAACTGTGAACATGAACCCCAAGATCCTTCTGCTCCTCCACACTGCCAAGAATCTTTCAGTTAACCCTGTATTCTGCTTTCAAGTTTGTCCTTCCAAAATGAATCACCCCACACTTTTCAGGGTTAAACTCCATCTGCCACTTCTCAGCCCAGCCCTGCATCCCATCAATGTCCCTTTGTAACCGAGAACAGCCCTCCGCACTGTCTACAACGTGACCCAACTTCGTATCGTCCGCGAACTTGCTAATCCACCCTTCCACTCCTTCATCCAAATCATTTACAAAAATCACAAATAGAAGAGGACCCAGGACAGATCCTTGTGGTACACCACTCGTAACTGAGCACCATGTTGAATATTTTCCGTCCACTACCACCCTTTGTCTTCTAAGGGTCAGCCAATTCTGAATCCAATCTGCCACATTTCCCCCTATCCCGTGCCTCCTTACCTTCTGCATGAGCCTACCATGGGGAACTTTATCAAACGCCTTATTTAAATCCATGTATACCACATCCACTGCTCCACCTTCATCCACGTATTTGGTCACCTCTTCGAAGAATTAAACAGGAATAATAGACAAAACTCACAGAATGTGAAAATAAACAAGAATCACGGAGAGTAAATATAAACAGTAACAAAAGACAACTGATTGTAGATATATAATATATTATAATCATTTGGAAATTGGCTTTTTGAAGCAGAGGAAAATGCACTTCTGATTTTGATTCTGTGAAAGTAACATTATTTCAAAGAGGTCAGGAAGTCAGTTTTAGAACAGTGAACCAATGATATAATATCCAAAAAATATGTCTTTTAAATTAAATGCTTTAATCAGATACCTGGTGTAGTGATTGTAATGGGGTCAGCCAGGTGGATCTCATTGAATATGAGTCCCCTGATTGGCCTAGGTTAACAGCCCCAATCAGGAAGACCTGGCTGACAGATATAAATACGAGTCTTGGAGATTCTGCTCCCTCTAGGAACTGACTCTGTGCTAGCCGGGTCAGTGTCATGTACTATGCACGTGTAAAATAAAGGGTGACTTGATGATGGGATACTGGCCTTTGTGGAATTATTTCATCCAGACAGTGAGTTGCTGAATATTTACAAAGTGGGTCTTTCATGACTTTAGAAAGACAGATATTCAGAGACCAGAATCAGGATTCAGCTCAGAAGAACAGTTCCACATCAGAGGAGACTGTGAGAATTTGTAGAGATCTCCACGATGTGAAAATTAGTTAAAAGATCTTGTGGCTGTCAGAATTGGAATGGTAACGAGGCCATTAGATCTGTAAAGAAGGATTTAGGCCATCAGAGCTGGAAAGAAATTTTTAATCCATCAGAAATGGTCAGTTGAGGAAGAAATCGTAATATTCAAATAGGAAAGATACTTCATTGGGATTGAATGATGAGGAAGGATGTTGCTGGAGAAAGGGTTGAACTTTTACTTTCACTGTTCATGTTAAGATCTTTTAAAAAATTATCTTATTGCTAGTTTTTTGTGTAATAAACTTGTGTTCTCTTGTTGAAAGAACACTGCCTGCCTCATGTGCATATGCACAGTGGCTGCGCACTGTGGTAAACAAACTACAGAAATCCAATTTATGATCTATCAAACCAAGTTTCACACCGGGTGAATTATCTAGTATTATAATTAATCAGTAGAAGATTCATGGCAAGTGAATATAAACAGGAATGACAGACAACAATCTCAAGTAGGAAGTGATCATAGACATGCGTAAATGCAAGGGTAATAGATAGAAGTCAGAGGCAGTGGTTAAAAACAGGAATCACAGATATTAATGTAAGTATGAATCACAGACAGTAATGTCATAGAATCCCTACAGTGTGGAAGCAGGCCATTTGGCCCACCATGCCCTCCAAAGAGTATCCCACCCAGACTCTCCCCATGGAAAACCCACATAACCTGCACACTCCTGCACACTACGGACACTTTACCATGATCAGTCCACCTAGCCAGCACTTCTTTGTGCTGTGGGAGGAAACCAGAGCACCCAGTGGAAACCCATGCAGGCACAGGGAGAACATGCAAACTCCACACAGACAGTCACCTGCGGGTTTATCAAACTTGGCACTATGAGGCAGCAGTGTTAACCACTGAACCACCGTGCCGCCCCTCAGATAAGAAGCAATCATAGGTTGTCATTATAAAGAGTAATCACACAGTCACTAACCAGTGTAATTATAACCAGCAATCACGACAGTAAACAAGAGTAATTGTGCGCAGTAATCTCAAACAGGTTATGAGTAGTATTCGCAGACATTAAGTATAAACATTAATCAGACAGTAACTAATAACTAACTACAGACAGTAACTATGAAAAACGATCACAGACAAAAATCACAGGCAGTAGTTATAAACAAGAATCATAGACTATGATTGACAGGAGTAACTATAAACCAGTAATCACAAGCATTGATTATTATCAGTATTCATAGATGGATTTATAAACAACAATCATAAGGCAATGATTGTGAACTATATTCAGAAACACAAACCAAGGACAGTAAATATAATCAGTAATCACAGCATTGATCAGACAGTAACAATAAACACGAATCGCAGACTGTAGCCATAGTCACCAAGTCAGACTGTAACCACAGATGGCAAATATGAATGTTATCGCAAACAGTCAGACAGTAATTATGGACATTAAGCATAGTTAGAAGTTATGAACGGTACTCAGAACTGTAATCAAACAGTAATTATAACAAGTAATGGCAGACAATAATGGCAGATGACATTTCACACACAGGAATGATAAACATGAACTACGAGCATTGATTAAAGACTGTGATTATAGACAGTAATCACAGGCAGTAATCAATGCAGTGATCATAGACTGTAGTCACACAAGTAAAGATTATATTTTCCAATGTTGATGCATGAGTGCAAATATTTGCAGTGCTAAAGATTGTCAAATTGAGACCCAATGAACTCAAGAGTTGACTGGTGAGCTGATCACCTTGCAAAGTATTTTTTTGGGTTTGAAAGATCATTGCTGACTGTCTGGTCTCTTTTACTTCCAGATCTCACCAGGAGGGTGGGGGGGTGGGGGGTTGGTGGGAGAAGGAGGCAAAGGCAGAAGGTGTGATACAGTGGTATCCCCATTGCTTCATATCTCTCCCCTAATTAGCCCCAGACTGGGGTAAATTAATCAGAGATAGTAGGAACTGCAGATGCTGGAGAATCTGAGATAACAAGGTGTAGAGCTGGATCAACACAGCAGGCCAAGCAGCATCAGAGGAGCAGGAAAGCTGACGTTTCGGGCCTAGACCCTTCTTCAGAAATGGGGGAGGGGAAGGGGGTTCTGAAATAAATAGGGAGAGAGGGAGAGGTGGCGAGAAGATGGATAGAGGAGAAGATAGGTGGAGAGGAAACAGACAGGTCAAAGAGGCGGGGATGGAGCCAGTAAAGGTTAGTGTAGGTGGGGAGGTAGGGAGGAGATAGGTCAGTCCAGGGAGGACGGACAGGTCAAGGGGGCGGGATGAGGTTAGTAGGTAGGAACTGGGGGTGCGGCTTGAGGTGGGAGGAGGGGATAGGTGGGAGGAAGAACAGGTTGGGGAGGCGGGGATGAGCTGTGCTGGTTTTGGGATGCGGTAGGGGGAGGGGAGATTTCGAAGCTTGCGAAATTCACGTTGATACCATTGGGCTGCAGGGTTCCCAAGCGGAATATGAGTTGCTGTTCCTGCAACCTTCGGGTGGCATCATTGTGGCACTGCAGGAGGCCCAGGATGGACATGTCGTCTGAGGAATGGGAGGGGGAGTTGAAATGGTTCGCGACTGGGAGGTGCAGTTGTTTACTGCCAGGGACCCTGGTTTCATTCTATACTCAGGCAACTGTCTCTGTGGAGTTTGCACTTTCTCCCCATGTCTGTGAGGGTTTCCTCTGGGTGCTCCGGTTTCCTCCCACAGTCCAAAGATGTGCAGGTTAGGTGGATTGGCCATGCTTAATTGCCCATAGTATCCAGGGATGTGCAGGCCAGGTGGATTAGCCATGAGGAAATATGGGGTTACAAGGTTAGGGTAGCGGGGTGGGTCTGGCTGGATGCTCTTTGGAAGGTGTGGACTTGATGGGCTGAATGGTCTGCTTCCGCACTGTAGGAATTCTACGAACATCCAAAGCACATTTGATAAATTACCTTCTATTAGGCTTCCTAATGAAATCGACTTCAAGAGGACACAGTCAGGGTAGTGGCAGGGGAAGTTATTATGGATTCGGCACATTTTGGTAGGAAGAACGAGGAAAGGCAATATTAAAAAAAAGGTACCATTCTGAAGGGAATGCAGGATTACAGGCGTATGGTTTACACGTATAATTCATCGAAGGGGGCAGAACAGGTTAAGAAAGTCGTTAAGAATGCATTCGGGACCTGGGTGTTAATAATGGAGACTGAAAATACAAAAAAAAAGGGAACTGATGATGAATGTACATACAATGCAAATTCAACATCATTTGAGTATTGAGCAGAATTTCCCAGCTCTGAGCAGCATAGATAATGGAGAGGAATACTCCATTACTCCGTAGGAGCTTAATAATGAGAATTTAAAAAAAATTCTGATACTCAGCATCAAAGAAAGAAACTTTGAATGTCCCTATAACATTCAAACAGATAGATACAAATCTCACACCTTATTTCCATGCATATGTATCTCATTATTAGCTAATCTCACCTTATTTATATGCAGTTTGCAATTCTCTGATGCAGTGCTAAAAGTGGATCACATTAATTCCTGACTTGAAAATCAGATGGATTACCTGGCAGTTATAACGTTCTGCATGCTTCTCTGGGCCGCCATCTTAAGATCCATTTGCCAGCATCTCATTGTGAACTCCATAGGTTGTGCTTCCATCTTTTATTCACAACAGTTGACAATGGAGAAACACCAGCCTTACCATATCAGCATGGCTGATGTCAGACTATTTTATAGTGTACTTCAGCACATCACCACCACACTTCAGAGCTCATGATCAGCTTACATTACAATATTCCTGCCACGGCCGCTCTCTACACGCAAGGTGATATATGCACCCTATGCATCTGCAGAGGGTGCGTCTCAGGGATCCTGGCTTGTTTCGTTAGTGCTCAATCACTTTGCATTTACCTGGGTGCTCACAGACTCCGTGGGTCATCTTGTCCTTTAGTACATTGCTGTTTCATTGAAAATTTACTGGGTCAAAGCATTTTGGCTTGACTTGATTTTTCTTTAGAACAGACAGAAAGGCAGGCATCTTATCATGGTTCCCAGTGCTGAATAGTCAATGAAGTGGACTTGCTACTGTACAGTGCTGTGCTCCATCAATGTTGCACCTACAGCACGTGCCATCAGCAAACAAATTACGTGTGCTTCATCAAAACGGCCGGGTCTAAAAAGTCAAAGGGGAATAGTCCTCAGTGATGAGAAGAGGGAGACAATAATCAGTCAGCGGACACCACAGCCATCAGTAAATAAACCAACGTCAGTCTAGGGGCTTGGTTATGTTCAGTTCGGGTCTTCATACTACTGGGATACTTAGACCCATGTCCTTGCATTGTGCCATGGTCAATACTGCTGGTCAAGTCCAAGGATCACAGGGATGTCAGTCAGGGAGCCATCAAGACACCAGGCCAGGGGCTGGGCTGAATTTAGTTGGACCTGTCCTCACAAGTCAGTCTGGGGCTCTGAACATGAATCATCAAGGGAGTTAGGGGGCTAGTCCATGAAGTGCTGTGGAAAGTGGGTAACTCAAGTCTGCGAATAGGATGCATTATGATGGGACACAGAGAGGTTAATGGCAGTGAAAGGGAGCCACCCCACATATAAAGGTAGGGTCTAACACAGCATAGGAGTGCAAGGCGTACTGAGGGAGTGGGGATTTTGGCAAATCACCACCACTCTGGTTTCAGCAGCTGGATTGTGGTTGGCAATAGTAGACAAGGCAATGCAGTAAGCCGAGTGCTGAGGTGGGGAGCTTACGGCTAAGTAAAAGGGCTAGACAGGAATGTGGGGACCCTGAAAGCCGATAGGGACCGCAACACAAAACTGTGGAGGAAAGAGTCTGGATTGTCAGGTGGAGTCTGGAACTGACTTACACATATTGCCTGCCATCTTGAACAATGCCTCAACTGTGCAATAGGGAAGGAAAAGGGCGTGCCAAGACATTCACAGTGGGTGGAAGATGTTTTCACCTTGCTTTGGTCTGCAGAGTGAGATGTCCTTGTTGGTTCTGTGGGGCTGAGTTTGGATGGAAGCTGAGCTCGGTCATCACCCATCCTTGGATGACTGTGCGCTCCCTTATTAAGCACATAGACAGGATGAAACCTTTTCCTGCAGAGACGTGAACCCTCGTGAATGATCTCGTAATCACATAAATGTAGAATGTGAATGGAGGTAATGATCTGTTACAAAACTTTCGCATGGCCTATGACCTCACGATCTCCTCATTAAAAAGCAAAGTCTTTGCTACATTCATGAACATAGGGGTGAAAAGATCCTTAAAACCTGTTGAGATCCAAAATGCTTTTCAGAGAGGAGCAAAGCTTCATCAGTATAACGTCTATCCTTGGAACTTATTAAGGGGCTGCTAAACTCTGACATTGTAGCCATGTAATTAGCTCCTTCAGCTAAAATTACAGTTCGATCAGATGCATGGCAATTGAAAGTACGTACGTATGCTGTTCCCATGACTGTCTGTGCATGTGGACAAAGGCATTAATGGCAAATCACATGGCGTGTGGGGTGGTGGTCATCTTATAGCTGGGCCTAAGCAGGAGCCTGGTCTCCAGCAGTCCTCTGAGTTTCAGTTTCTTTTTGAACCAGCCACAGAGACATGACAATTACATGCTCACCAGACTGTTAACCAAAAAACCACATATTGGGAAAATTAAGCCCTTTCTGTCCAAATCTGCCCATTAATATGAGATTAAAAAATGATGTACAAGGAAGATTCCAGGGATAAGGTATTTCAGTTACCCAGATATGTCAAAGAAACTTGGATCTCTGCTCTAAATAAAGAAGAGGTTAAGAGGAGATTTGATAGAAGTGTTCAAAATAATGAGGTCTCTAGACAAACTAAAAAGATACAAACTGTTCCATTGTCAGAAATATCAAGAACCAGAATTCATTGTGTTACGATCCTCACTGATGCTAATGCTGGACAAATCAGATCCCAGTATGAAATCTGGCTTTATCGATCAGATTTTGTTTTTTTTTCTAATGTGGCAGTCTTTCAATATAAGCGCACCAGACTGAAAACAATAAACTTTAACAATAAACTATTATGCAAAAGATATTAGTTTTTTTAAAAAGCTCACTAAATATAAGTTTGAAAGAGTTCAAAACACATGACAAGATAATATTCTGTCTATTCTCCAGTGCCATTACTTTACAGATATTCAAAAACCAGAGAAATTTCCCTTCCTTATCAAATTTTCAGTTTAACCTAACTGCATCATTTCAGTTCCGGTAAGTTGTGCAACTGTTTTCGGGGAATATTCACATGATTGAGATTTTAGGCTTTCCCAGTCGATTAATAATCTGCAGAGTTCTAACCAAACACTCCCAGTCTGTAAATTTCATAAACTAAAACTCTTTCCTTGAGATAACTTATTCCCTGAAATGTTCTGAACAATGTTCTTTCTCAGGGATGCTATTCTTGCATCTGACTCCAGCCAGGCTTCTCTAAAACTGTCCAAAAGCTTTCTAATCTCTGGGTTTATTTCAAAACTATTGTCAATCCTTGTTTATTCTAAATCCAAAAGTGAGCTGATGCCTTTCAATACCTTTTATCTCTGTGGTCATAAACTTCCATTATTCGAAACAATTTGAATGGTGGTGCAGGATCAAAAGGTTTGAATGGCCTGCCCTTTTCTCTGTTTCAAACAAACTTCCATTAACACTCCAGGAGGGACATCCTGGCTTAAAATCACTGTTGTGGAAAGACTGATGTAGTTAATTTTTAACTCCTTCAAAAATATAGACCAACAGCCATATGCTATTAGGTTGAAAACCAAACTCTGAAAGAAATTAATGTATATAAACCACAATTGATTTAGATTGCATGGCTAAAGGATTTAGGGTAAGTCCAACACAGTGACATGTTAGAGAGTTGGAGGTAGATAAAATGAGTTGGAGTGGGGTTCAATCGGAAATTTGATAAGCACACCAAGAGAAAATGTCTGCAAAGGGACAGGAAAAGGGTTTGGAGATTATCTGAGGGGGGGCACAGACACAATGAGCCAAATGGTCTCCTCCTCTACCATAGTTTTACCATTCAATGATTCCAACTGTGTCCCTCAAAAAGTGAACACTTTGGTTTATGGCTTCATGATATTAAGGTAAGCCCGTCTCTCTTCATTAGTTTGTTTAAAAGAAGTCATACTTGCTTCCCAGAAGCTAACAGACTTGCTCAGTTCAGGCAGAGGGATCTGCAATCTGACTGTATTGCTGCAATGAGTCTTGTTGGCATTGCAAAGTGATTATTCATTGTCACGTCTGGGAATTGTTTGCTCATGAGTGCTGTTGGCATGAGGCGAGAGATTAGCGCTTGTTATAATTGTTCAATTTAAAAGCAAGAAGGTTCATTAATGTTTAGGCACAACACCCTCGACAATATTAATAACATCAGTGGTTAAAGTTTAAGAGACAGACAAACTTCCATTTAATGGATACTTAACTTGCAATAATCTGCTGTAAAAGAAAAATATAAATAATTAAAACCACTCTAATGTGCTGTGATTAATGCTTTCATTCTGCAGAAATTCTTCAACTCAGTATAAAACCTCTGGGCACCAGCAAATTAAACTCTAGGGGCAAGAGTCGGATTGATTTCCTGGCTTTCGTGTGCTGAAGTAAATTTGGTTGTTTTGAGTATTTCCCTGTGTTCAACATCCAAATATGGAGACAGTGCAAATTTTGACAAATAGCATGTTAGTTTCATGCTGACAATAACTTAATTCACCCAATCGGAATCGAAAGGTCTCTGGACTCAAAAAGTTAACTCCGCTGTCCTTCCACAGATGCTGCAAGACCTGCTGAGTTTTCTCCAGCAATTTCTATTCTTGTTTATTTTATACGTACTAATGTAGTCATAATTGTACATCAAATAGGGAAGAGAATGTATCAAGTATCAGCTGTAAAATCAGTTGATTAGAGTTATGGAAGAAATGTATGACTGTGTTACACAGAATAAACGTTGCTTAATTTAGTCAAACATGTTTGGTTTGTGAACCCACTGAATATATACAAATATATAGCTAAGTATATACAATGCAGGGAAAAACAAGAAAATGTGTCTGAAAATTGTGAAATACTCAGGTGATTTAGCAAATCAAATGTCAGCAGTGTCGTTATCAGTTATTTCCTCGTTTTGCATCTTTTTATTCTCTCTACGCTGCTTAATAAATAGCACAAAGTCAAGATTGACAGTGTACTCCTTTGGCAGAGTAATTAATTTGGTGATTTGGTGGGTGAGGGAATTCGGCGCAGTCAGTGACAAGATACTGCTCTGGTCCTCTACAGAACAATGTTTTCGATGAAATGAGATACATTGACACGCAAAAACTGATGTTCAGAGGCATCAATAGGGCAAGCATATAAATAATTGCCTGATGAGTTTTTTAGCTTATTTTTCTCTAAACTCAGACAGCAAGTTTAACTAGGACCAAGGAAATACAGGATGAACTTTATGACGCCCTGCTGGACATATATTTGTTTGTGGAGGGCATGTGAAATATCCCACTGTCTTCCTGCCCACGCAACAACTTGGCACACATAATAAAGGAGTTAGGTTAGGTTCCGACTCGGTCATGTTAAAACACGTCAAGCCAGTGGGAAAGATTGAAATTACAACACATATATCTTTTCTTGTTGTGAACAAAGAACAAAGAAAATTACAGTACAGGAACAAGCCTTTTGGCCCTCCAAGCCGGCACCGACATGCTGCCCGTCACATCTAAAACCCCCTCCCCTTCCGGGGAACATATCCCTCTATTCCAAGCCTATTCATGTATTTGTCAGGAAGCCCTTTAAAAGTCACTATCGTATCCGCTTAAACTACCTACCTGGGCAACGATTTCTAGGCACCCACTACCCTCTGTGTTAAAAAACGTGCCTCATAAATCACCTTTAAACCTTGCCCCTCGTACCTTAAACATATTCCCCCTAACTGACTCTTCCACCCTGGGAAAAAGCTTCTGACTGTCCACTCTGTCTATGCCCTTCATAATCTTGTAGACCTCTATCAGGTCACCCCTCAACCTCCATCGTTCCAGTGAGAACAATCCAAGTTTCTCCAACCTCTCCTCGTAGCTAATGCCCTCCATACCAGGCAATATCCTGGTAAATTTTTTTGTACCGTCTCCAAAGCTACCACATCCTTCTGGTAGTGTGGTGAGCAGAATTGATCACAATATTCCAAATGCAGCTTAACTAAGGTTCTATAAAGCTGCAACATTACCTGCCAATTTTTAAACTCAATGCCCAGGCCGATGAAGGCAAGCATGCCATATGCCTTGTTGACTACCTTCTCCAACTGCATTGTGGAGACAGCTTGTTGAGTTCCTCAGTCCTATTTCTCTCATGCATACCAAATGCCATAAGTTTCTCTATAAATAGATATGCTCAAACAATGGCCACTACATGTTTCTTCTTAACGTTATATAAAGTCATTAACAAACTTAACAATAAGATTTGAGAAACAGAAAGAACTGTGGATGCTGTAAATCAGGAACAAAACCAGAAGTTGATATAAAAGCTCAGCAGGTCTGGCAGCATCTGTGGAGAAAAAAAAATCAGTTAACCTTTCTGGTCTGGTGACCCTTCCTCAGATTCCTGAGGATGAATAAGATTTTAGACATTGACAGCTCACCTTCCTTATGCCAATTAAACAACATGAACACCACACAAATGCCGGGCAATCGTCATTTCCAATAGGAGACCATCTAATGACATTCAATGGCATTACTATCACTGAATCTCCATTATCAACATCCTGGGGGTTATCATTGAACTGAACTGGACTCACTACATAAATGCTGAGGTTACAAGAGCAGATCAGAGACTAGGAATCCTGCAGTGAGTAACTCACTACAGAAAACCCATCCAACATCTACAAGGCACTAGTCAGGAGTGTGATGGAATACTCCCCACTTGCATGGATGAGTGTAGCTCTAACAACACTCAAGAAACTTGACACCGTTCGGAACAAAGCAGCCCGCTTGACTGGCACTATATTCACAAGCATTCATTCCCACCACCAGTTCTCAGTAGCAGCAGTGTTTAGTATATACAAGATGCACTACAGAAATTCATCAAAGATCCTTGGACAGCACCTCCTTAACTCACATTCACTTCCATCGAGAAGGACAAAGGAAGTAGATACATGGAAACACCATCACCTGCAAATTCCCCTCCAAGCCACTCATCATCCTGACTTGGAAATATATCACCATTCCTTCAGTGACGCTGGGTCAAAATCCTGGAATTTTCTCCCTAAGGGCACTGTTGGCCTACCTACAGCATGTGGAATACAGAGGTTCAAGAAGGCAGCTCTCCCCCACCCTCTCAAGGCAGGACGGGCAATAGGTGTCAGCAGCCATTTCCATGGGTGAATAAAAAAAACTTCAAGCTCCTCTACACCCCTGGGAAACTATCCTTTATACATGTAGTTATTACAGCATTCAGGGCTCTCAATCTCAGCTACACAGAACAGTACATCTCCTTCCAACTAAAAGTAAAATTACATTCCTTTTTCAATCTTTGCTTGAGTGGTTCCCAGCACTGCGGTGCCATGCACCATTTGTTCGTCCAATCTGAAGTCCACGCTCTGAGTCATACAAACTTAACGATACTTGAACCATGTGTAGCAGTTACAGAGGAGGTAATCCTCTATTACAACCTTCTGGGTCTCCATAGATGCCTCACTTAGGCTCACATCCCCCTATCCCCTAGCCACATGCCAAATGTGAAATACCTAACCTGAGGGTTAGGTCTTGTTCTGTCTCCTGGAATAAAACGTTTAGGTAACTTTCCCCTTTTCTATTGAATCACTGTGTCTGAAGCTGGAACTACAGCTCAACAACTTGGAATCAAATCTCCTTCAGCTACAGTCATTTACTGCAAATGCAGTTGCTATGCATCACAATGTTAATTTCTTGTTTTCTCGCTCATTTTCCAGAGATGCTTTCACACACAACTGAACATTTTTTTTATTGCCATCTCTAAAATAGCTACCAATGACGTGCACAACAATTGGGCCATGAATGAGGGCTCATCTGGGATTTGAAGCCAGAACATTTTGTGTACCATGGCACAGTAGTTCATTGGTTAGCACTGCTGCTTCACAGCTCTAGGGACCTAGGTTCAATTCCATCTCTGGGTGACTGTCTGTGTGGAGTTTGCACATTCTTCCCATGTCTGTGTGGGTTTCCTCCCACAGTCCAAAGATGTGCAGGTTAGGTGGATCAGCTATGCTAAATTGCCCCATAGTGCCCAGGGATGTGTAGGCTGGGTAGGTTAGCCAAGGGAAATTCAGGGTTACAGGGATAGGGTAGGTGGGTTGGTCTGGGTTGGATGGCCTTCAGAGGGTCATGTGGACTTGATGGACTGAATGGCCTGCTTCCACACTGTAGGCATTCTGTAATTCTAAAGTGAGAATCGAACCCCGAAGACCAGCAAGTCGAGTGCATGTTTCACACGTTTACCCAACAGTTGCCGCATGAATTATATCGCCTGTCCTGCTATCTTTATAGTGTTTATTTAACTAATTAAGTTTCAAGCTTAGATGTATTAGTTTAGCTCTCCTATTATCTGTAGATATACCAAGTGGTTAAACTCGATAAGCTATAAATCCAAAGCAGCATTTATATCCCCACTTTCAGTTTAAACTATTTAACCCACTGAGAGGGATAAATTTAAAAAAACAAGTAAGCACATAATTAGTGTTTTTCAGCAGTCAACAGATATTTATGATTGAAAAAAGTATGTGCTGCAACTGCTAATTCATCTTCCTACCACAGTAATCAACATCTATTCATGCAATTAGTTTCAGTTGGACAGGCAACTGCCACTGTCATGCAGTTTCAGTTAAACCAGACGTTATACTTTTAAATCAGAACCTGATTCTTTTTCTCATTTATAAATTGAGAAAGAAGTAACTGGAAATTGAAACAACTCCGCAGAGGCCGGTAGCCTTCACCAAGTCACTCCTTATTTTCACGCGGAGAACCCTTAACACTGACCCAGCTTCCTCAGCGTCGGCTCTGAATTTTAGGATGCCTAACACTCCTCTTTATATCTGACAGCCAGGGCTCCCTGACTGGACCGGATTAACAGTCCCAATCATTGAAGTCATATTCTATGAGGTCGAACTGGCTGACCTTGTTACAATCACTGCATCCCTCCCCCTCCATGTGCAGGCCTCTTCTTTTTCTTGTAGCCTCTCCGGGGGTGTTTTCACACCAAGTCTGGCTCCTCTGACTCAGCCTCAGATATGGGCAGTGTGTACCAGACCGTACCCTGCATCTTGTGCCTGGAGTGTCTCAGAAGATATTCATCCTCGTCTTCAGATGGTAAAGGTGTCAAGGCTGCAACATCTGCCCTGTCCGTCTCAGAGTCCGAGGTTTCTTTGGAGGGGGAAAATCCAGGGGTTCTGACAGCCTTTCTGGCTTTTCTGAGGGACTGGGTATGTTTTGTTCCTGCTCCATTTAGAGTTTGCAACTTCCACACGCTTGTTTAGGACCACCTCACCTACCCAAACTTTTTACATCACAGCAGCTGACCTCGCATCAACCATGTCTCTTACCCATGCAGGGCCATTTCCGTGGTTCCAGCACCAAACTTCATCCCTTGAAGTAAACTGTCTCTCTCATTTAGAGGAGATTTGCGTCTGACATTCCTGATGCTGTTTCACCCTTCCCCCAGGTCCGGGAAGATCAGATTTAACTTGGTGTGGAGTCTTCTCCTCATTAGCAACTCTGCTGGAGCTACGCCTGTAGTTGCATGAGGGGTGATCCTATAATCAAACGGGAACTGGTACAGTTTGGTATTGAGTGAAGCTGTAGTCTGTTTCTTTACGCCTGCCCTCAAAGTTTTCACTGCTCTTCCTACCAAACCATTGGATGATGGATGGTGTGGAGCTGTTCTTACATGCTGAATGCCATTCCACATTAGGAAATACTTACATTCCCTGCTGGTAAATGATGCCTGTGGTCAGTGACCAACACTTCCAGGAGCCCTTGTATTGGAAAATTTGCTCACAGCTTTTCTATTATCATCCCCGTATTTGATGGATGAACTCTATGCACATCCAATCACATTGAATGGGCGTCCACAATGATTAAGAACATTGAACCCATGAAAGGTCCTGCAGAGTCGATGTGTAACTGAGCCCAGGGTTTACCCAGCCATTCCACAAATGTGGGGGAGATGCTGGTAGTAATTTTTGTCGTTGTTGGCACTCTGGGCACTGCCCCACCAATGCAACTGTATCTGCATCCAGTCCTGGCCACCAGACATAATTTGCCGCCAACGTCTTTATTTTGGAAACCCCTGGATGACCCGGTGGAGTTCAGCCAGTATCTTGCAGCGGCCTTTGCTCGGGACAATCATTCTCGCTCCCCATAACAAAATTCCATCCTCTACTGTGATTTAATCTCTCTGGGTCTGAAAAGGTTTCAATCTTGGTTGTGACTGCCCTTTGGTTTCCCCCATCACCACCAGCTGTTTCAGTTTGCGTTCAAAGTCTGACATTGTCAGCTGTGACAAGAAGAGTGCCCAGAAAATTTAAAACCATTACAGACTCTTCCGGTGGAGGTGGCTTAATGCACCTGCATTCACTACTTGGCCTCCCGGATGGTGTTCCATCTGGTAATTATACACAGTTAGTGTCAGAGCCGCTACTGGAATCGACCTGAAGCTACGGCTGGAACAGCTGCAGGTGTCTGTGGTCTGTTATAAGTACAAATTTACATCTGTAACAGTACTAGTGGAACTTTCTCACACCAAAGATGATGGCCAAAATTTCCTTCTCTATCTGGGCGTATTTGCACTCTGCATCAGCCAAAGTCTGGGAAGCTTATGTTATTGGGTGTTCCTGTCCATTGGACAATCTGTGTGCCTAAACTACATAAATAAAAACCGAAAGAACTGCTGACGCTGTAAATCAGGGACACAAACAAAGTTGCTGGAAAAGCCCAGTAGGTCTGGCAGCATCTGTGAAGGAAAAACAGAGTTAACGTTTCGGGTCTGGTAACCCTTCCTCAGATCTCTTCTGAGGAAGGGTCACCAGACCCAAAACGTTAACTCTGTTTTTTCCTTCACAGATGCTGCCAGACCTACTGGGCTTTTCCAGCAACTTTGTTTTTGTGCCCAAACTACATGACACCATACAGGGAGGCATCACATGTCAGCAACGCTTGGGATCATAGGGGGCCAACACTTTAGATGACGATAGCTACTTTTCGACTTCCCTAAAGGCTACGTCTTGGCTAGGAGACCATTTCCAAGGATGATCCTTACAACTCTCCCAGGATGGAGGCCAGGTTTCGTATGAACTTTCTGCAGTGATTCACCAGCCCAAGGAAAGACCTAAGTTCTGGTACAAACGTGGAAGCCAGGGCACCTTTGAACATCCTCACTTTAAGTTCCAATGGGTATATCCCAGTCTTGTTGACTCTGTAGCCCAAGTAGGTCACTTGGGGTGCCAGGAACATAAATCTTTCCCTTCTAAGGCATATGCCGGCCTTGGGGAAACATCTAAGGACTGTGTCCAAGTTCTCTAGGCGCACCTTTTTGGTCTTTGCTGTTATTAGCAAGTCATCCAAATAAATGGTGACCCGGGGTAGACCTTGTAAAATGTTTTCCACCATCTGATGAAAAATCCCACCGGCTGATAACACCCCAGATATATTGGTACAAACCCTTATGGCTATTAATAGTAACATACTTCCGGGAATCCTCAGTGTAACTGCAATTGCAGGGGCACATAGCTCATGTCCAGCTTTGTAAAGGACAGCCTCCCCATTAGTTTTTCTCAATGCAAGGGATTGGGTAATTATCCAGCTGCGAGAAGCAGTTTACTGCTTGTTTAAAATTCCCACAAAGGTGAACCAACCCATTGGGATTCACAGTCAGTACCACCAGTGCTGCCCATTCCGCAAGCTGGACTGGTCTGATGATTCCTTCACTTTCCATCCTTCTGATTTCTGCCTCTACTTTTGTCCTTAAGGCACTGGGTGGGCCTTGCAGAATCATGGAGCTGCTTCCTGCTCCACATGCAAGATGGCTTTGGTTCCTCTGATTGCTCCTTGACCTTCCTGATAAACATCTGGGTATTTAATTCGGATTTCACTCAGGCAGCCATTTTCTAATCGAAGAATGTTGACCAATCAAGATGAATCTTTCTCAACCAATTTCAGGCATGGACCTGAGCCTTTTATTACCATCAGTGGCAACTGAACTGACTGTTTCTCGTATAAGACCAGAAACGAAGTTATGCCCTTAATCTGTAAAGATTCCCCGCTCTAGGTTTTCAGTCTAACCGATGTCTTCGTAAACTTAAGGGCTGGAATACAGAGCGAATTTTGTTAAAGACCGGTTCTGCAATCACGAATGCAACCATGCCTGTGTCAACTTTCATTAGAACCAGGTGCTCACTAAACCAGATGTTTATTTTCGTTAGTTCTAATCTGAATGTTCCAAGCCAAATATAGATGTGTTTCCAGGGTATGTGCTCTCCTGGATACCTGGGTTCTCCATTCAATTCAGGTCTAGTGGGACCTTTTGCTGTCTCGAGCCCACATACCAGAAGCAACTAGAATGGCTTGCCGTCCCAGATCCTGAAGAAAATGTTAAATGTTTGGCCAAAGCTTGGCTTTGCTTTGGGCTGACCAAGAGTCCCTCTGTTTAGGATATGTCCTGAATGTGGCTATGCAATTCCCTTCACCCAACTGGTGTTTCCCATGCTCAGTCGGCCTGCTGAGGGTGTCCACTTCCATCGGCATAACCTGTAACTCAATCTGCACTTGCTGCGTTTTTCAATGACAAAGCCTGCTGTCGTGCCTGTTTGAAGTCCAGTTGGGCTTCAGCTAGTTGGCATTTTTTTTTATGGGGACATCATTTATCCCACATACCAAATGGTCTTTCAGCATCTCAGTCATCTTAACCCCATCAAAAATCCTGATATGGATTCCCCTGGTTCTTAAATTGCCGAGTAAAACTGATAGCATCTCAGAGTTAGAGGAGGCTTGGGGTCATAATAGTCCTAAACTAAATCCATCAACTCTTGAAAGGTTTTAGTGTCTAGTGCCTTAGGTGATGTCAGGCTCCTAATAACCAAAAAAGCTGTGGGTCCACAAACTGTCAGGAGAATTATTCATTGCTTTTTATCTGTCCCAATGTTATTTGCCCAGAAAAAAATAACACTGTCTTCCACATATTGGGCCCACTCTTTGATGGCAGGATTGAATGAGTCAAGCTTCCCAAATAATGGCATGATGTCAGAAATGCTTACCCCAGTCAAAGAAGATTGTTGTGAGCAAGTTTCTTCATGAACATATTTTATCCTCTCATCATCACTGAAATATCTAAACAGAGGCTGGTACCGCGTCACCAAGCCACCCACGTGCATAGTACTTGACTCTGGCCTATCTTCCTCAGAGCCAGCTCTCAGAGTGAACGGAACCTCTGACATTTCTGTTTATATCTGTCAGCCTGGTTAACAGCCCCAATCAGGGAACTCATATTCTATGAAGTCCACCTGGCTGGCCTCAATACAATCAGTATAGGACCCTCAGACAGCAGAACCCAATACTAGAAAATGTACCACAGCAAGTAAGGGATGGTGGCCCCTCTAGGTATTAATGAGCATTATAAAATATGCTTCAAAATTATAATAGAAAATGATGAAAGTGTGATGAAACAATGTCAATATATTGTAGAAAATCTGATTTTGACTGGCTGAGAAAACAACTGGATTAAATGAAATGGTCAAAAGTATTGACAAATAGCAATGTAGAACGACAATGCTCAAGACCACTAACCTAAAGCTGTATATCTGTATACATAGGCTATGGTTTGGCCCAGTTGGAAGATAGTAGATGTGTCAGTTTATAGATTTAGTAGCCACAAATGCAGGATTCAATAAATCCAGAATGGTGGTTTTCAAGTTGTTTCTATTGGATTGGTCAGTTCAGAAGACTATAAAGAATGGCTGTGTAGACAAATTACTTTCTGATGTTTTTTACTAAACATATCAACACAGCACAGTATAAATTATAACTCAATTTGTGTAGCACCGTAGAGTAAGCAACCAATTTGAAGTCGATTCTCCAAGTGAGTGATCCAAACAATTATCATCAATTTGTTTGAGTTCAAGGAAGTTGTAAATTGCTGGATGTTTATAGTTACGGTGAACCACAAGCATAATTACCAAAGTTGCTCAAAGAGACACTTTTCAACATTGAATCAAAAAGCAATTACAATACAGAAGGTGGCAATTTGGCTCATCATGACAATATAAGGACAACACAGGTAGGTCTACTTCCTTTTTATCATCCCCATAATCCTGCATTGTTTTCTCTTCAGACACATTTTTACAATTCCTTTTTGAAAGCCACAAATGAATCCACTTCCACCACTCTCAGGCACTACATTTAGATTCTAAGTAGCCTTAACATAATTAGGTTTTTCCTCATTTCACCATTGTTTCTTTTGCAAATCACCCCAGCTTCTCCTTGTAATTGAAGTCCCTTCATCCAGAATCATTCTTGTAAATTTTTTTCTGTATCCCTTGATGCTTGCAATCACAGGGTTTTGATTAGAAAGAGCAGTGGGAAGTGAAGGAAGAGGGAGGGCATCAGCACATTTACAATCAACACATTCAATGCTGTATCTGAATTACTGTTCTACAGATCTCCGAATGCATCAAAACGACTGATTGAAACAGTTGTAACAAATCCTTTTTTGACAGCTTCCATTATGCCTCTTTTTTCCGATAACTGTTTGCCATATAAGATAGACTTACTTTTGACCTATTTAATAGGTTTTAATAACATGACTGCCCTGTTGCAAGCTGTACCCTTTCTCTGGGCTTCAATCTCAAGACCACTCTTGAACAAACACAGATAGCTGTTTATGGTGTTATCTCTAACACCCTTATCAATTTACAGCGTTTTGTTTGGGTCACATAAAATGAGGCCGCATTTGTCTCACAGCTCTGTCTCAGTTTAAATGACAATTTTCAGTCATGTGCTCCTCATAGTGAGTCTTTGCACTGATTGAATTTCCCATTCTGCTTCGCCACATTGCAATCCTTCAGCCAAGGCACCATTGCTTTGTCAATTCTACCACCAAGTGACAATCTCTGCTCAAAGAATTCTGGCACAACCAGTTTACATTCATTAATATGAAAGAGAAGCTACATGATTCAAAAATGATTAACACATCACAAAACATCAATGCCTCGGCTTACAAGTGTAGAGAGGTCTCAGCTCACAATCAGAACATCCCCAGGGGACTCCACAACATAAGTCATATCTTTTGGCTCATTACAACTTTACTCTGACACTTTTAATTTTCCAAAGGATTGAAATATAAAATATATTTGCTTTAATTAGTCACATTAAATTCATAAAACATACAATCTGGAATATCCTTGTACTGCCTGTGTAAGTTACAGCAGTTGATAGGACTGCAGCAATGAATTTGAAGAGTAATGAATTTCACATTTAGTGAGAGAGAACAAAGAAATCCTGACAGTGGAGCACCCAAATGACAAGAATTAGCTGTTATTATTCCAAGGGAGAAGAAATTAGTCATGATAAAGCATATTGGCCTGTAGCTCCATTAGTTCCAACTTCAATAATATAGCCTTGTTATTGCTTAGGATAGCCGGAGTCTCTATAAACCTGCAGCAAAAATAATGTCCATTACAATAACTTGTAAACTTAAATAAAAGTTTCAGTAGCATTTATTTGTGGAAATACTTTACAAGTAAGAATGAAACATTGGGAAAATATTTACTGTTATAAACAGTGTCCATGAATGATCTATTTTATTCCCATAGATTTTTTGCCAATATATCTAATCTCTATGATAAACTGTTTGGCAGTGAGATGGAATTAGAATGCTGTAAATTGATACTAAGTCTGTCATTATCAAGAGACAAATACGGGCCAGATAATAAAATGCCAGAAATGTAGAGATTTAGTGACCCATCGTTCAAACCTCTTAACTCTTTCAATTGATGAGACCTAAGATGAGACAAGTGTCTGAAATTGGTGCTGAAAATTCATAAATTCTCTCCACAATTGTAAGAAAAGTCAACTTTCAATTTTCTTTGATCTGGAGAAATGTCTAACTTGTCCTTTTTTTAAGATATGAACACATGAAAATTAGAGACCTGCTAAAGTACAAGTGCTCCTTTAAGCTTGTCCTTCACTGTTACGGTCCATCTTTCACACACCATCAACTCCGTCCAATGCAGCCCCATCCCCCTTCCGATTCTCACCTAGCAGTCACATAATCTCCTGAATGAGATGAGAAAAACAGAGAACTAGACGCGGGCTCTGGAAATCCCAGGTTAGAGGAGACCGCAATGTTTGGGAAATTCACTGGATATTTACCTGGAAAGGGAAAGGCAAAGTTTGTATGTCATAGGCCTTAAGAGTTCAGCTATGTTCTGCAATGGCCACTGTTGGTGAACGCTGCATTTTTTTTACGATTAAAATTAATCATTTAGCCCGTCAAGTCTGTTCTACCATTGATTGAGATCATCATTGATTTCTTTCTCAATTATGAGAAAATCATTTCACACACAACAGAAAATTGTTCAGTCTCAGTTTTGCGGCCTCCAAATAATTCTCACCCATAACAGTGTGTTGCTGGGGAATGAGCCAGATTTCCTTCACCCTCTTGTGAGGAAAATGCTTTCTGATATTTTTAATGGTTCTGAAAGTGTTAAAGTTGGGAACTGCATTTAGCTCCATTCAATCTGATGATGTTATATGGTCTTAGATGGGGAAGTCTAGCTCAGATCATGATGGAGATAGAAGTTTCTCCTGACAGAAAAGAATATTTGGATTGGGGGCAACCCTACCCAAATAAGTAGTATCTTTTGCTAATAAGCTATTAACCGTGTTGTTAATACAAATGCCTCTTCTCATTAAGACTCACGATTGGCTCGTTCTCTACCACGGTTAGCCAATCAAGGAAAGAGAGCTGGTGGCAGCATTCTAGCCCAACCATCAGCAGGTGGAGGTTGGTTCCACAGCACAGAAAGCCTGATGATCAGCAGAGGCCTTCTTTGCCTAAATACCTTTGTCAGCAAAATTCCATTGATCCTAAGGGAGAGAAAAAAAATCAGTAAACAAGTAAATTTACTGCTATATGTCTTTATCACTTTAAGAATATTCAGTCAATCAACAGCTATATGTGCTTGAGCCAACAATCAGCAGAACTCATGGATATAACAGGAAGACAGAACCAGCCCTCCAGACTAAGATCTGAATTTCAAACATGGTATGGAACACAGGAGGACAGGTACGAGCATGTAAAAGCTCAAAAAAACTACCCACAGTCAACAGTTCCTGAGTCCTTAGAGAAGAAGGATCTGTAGGACAATCCCAATTCACGACTCAGCGAGGTAGTAATGATTCAGTGCTTTCTGAGTAACATTTCCGTTATGGAAGAAGGAAATTAAATCAGTGGCACAAAGGCGCGCGGTAGGAAAGATCAAAGTTAAGAAAGCAATATTTACTATACACAAAAGTGTCACCACTATGGTGAGCACACTGGGACATGTAACAGCAGTTGTGTTCAATGGCCATAGATTTAACTTATTCCAAGGTTGGAGCAGCAAGAATGTGACGGGGTGGATTTAACATTGGGAAAGGGTCAATTAAAAAGATAAGGTGACAGGGTCTGACAGAAGAAAACTATTAGAAATTTTTTTAAGGCTGTCATAAGAATGGGATATTAATCAATTAAACTTTAAATTTTAGTTTTGTTTTAAAATTTGTGGAGGTGGCAATGCAATCTTTATTGGGCCATCAGTATCAGGAAATTGTCCATTTATCCTGCATGATATTAGAAAACCCTCATTTCGTCTGCAAAATGTACGGGAAAACATTCTTGCTTTAATTTGCAGAAGATAGGATTCACCAATTTGATTGCAAAAATGTGGGACAACACCCACAACACAAGACAGAGATTCAGCATTCTTATTTAACAGAATCTAAATAGTTACTGGAATAAAACAATAAAAATTGCAATATTACAGTATTTACAGCTTGTCAAGAATGTGATTAGTGCAGTTATGTGGCACAACTTAAAAGCTTGTAAAATGAAGAAAATAATTCCTATTTCAACATTGCTATTTCAAGAAGCAAAATGTCATCAAGGGAAGAAATTTTCACAGTATTGATTTACTGCAGGATTAAAATTTCTAAAACCAATAATGCAGCAACATTTATGCACTGCAAAATTGAAACAGTTTTAAAGAAAGAAAAATAAGTTATATTAAGAAGACATGGGAGAAGAAATAATACAAATTCAAAGATTTAAAATCAAAAATTAGCCAAATAAAACACAGGATTGAACATCATGGAGAAAACATGCCTTTGGATACAAAAGTACTTCAAATTTAATTTATACATTCCAGTTGAACAAGTAAACATTCTATTGTATTCAACAGGATCTACTGTAAATTGTATTATAAATCAAGAAAACATAAAAGGCATAGATAATTTTGAAGAATTTCTTTGAACTTTTTTACAATTGCTTTTAATCTGAGAACAAACAAAATTCTCAAAAGAACAAGATTCAACATTCAGGAGAATGAATAGATCATTTAAGCAATGACCTCAACAGGTTAGTGAAGCACTATGGTTATGGAGCTTTGAAGTAAGAGCTCATAAGATATAGAATTGTTTTTGGATTACTGTCAGAACTACTATGGCCAAAAAAATTGATATTGAAGAAAGATATTAAAATTGTACTGGAAGCAGAAACCAGGAAGGCTCAAAACAGTTCTTGATCACAGGAGAATAGAAGAATTTGTTCACAACAATGAAGGACAAACACTCAAGTGACAAACCAAAACAGCAAATACCAAGGATCATTAACATTTCTGTGAGCTTAAAAAAGAATGTTCTCAAGGATAAGCGGTGCTCAGCTATGACGAGAGAATACTATATCTGTAAGCACGGATGTAATTTCCAGAAGATGAGCAAAAGTAAAACATTGTTTCAAAGCTGTAAAAATAATTACTAATACAAAGATGTTAATGAAACACCACCTAAAAAAAATTACTTGGGTCATGCCATGGAAATTGATGATTCAACTAACTTGAGCTTGAAATAACTCCTTCATGTCAGTGGACATTTATTTTAAGCTTGATTATAGGGGTGAACGTCACTGTCCTCTGAGAACAAACACCATGCCTAAAGAAACAGAAATTCCCATTTATAGAGATGAAACTACATTGTCTGGACAATTGAATGTTTAAAGTAGGTACGAGTAACATTGCAATGCAAAAAGCACAAGAGATTGAGGACGTAAGCCTAATTCACAACCAGTTTTCTCACTGTGAGCCTGCATGTACGTCTTGATCTTAAAATCTGAATGGCAGCAGAAGGAAGCCAACTGCAAGGGAACAACAGTTCCATGAACAAATAATTGTTGTTGTCCAACCAGTTAAGGAGAAACTGGCTGAAGATTTAATTGGGTTTTCTAGACACGTAAAGGAATGCAAAAGGAAGAAAGGTAATCTGAATAGATTCTATCACATTTTTTTTAAAAATGTTTAATGTGGAAAAGAAGAACCAGTGGCTAGCAATCTGTAGACACCTTAGACGAGAACAGAAGAATGGCAAGGAATGTAGCACCATTTGCAGGCATCTCATTGAAGAATGGCCAGAGCAAAGGTCCAGGAAGTTGGCTGAGACCAGATACCTTGAACACCAACAGCATTCTAAAATTATAGATGACTTACCAGTAAATGACTGATCACTTGTTATTCCTGCTTCCCTCTGGGAAAAAAGTCTTGGAAAGTGTAGACCAGCAACTCTTATGCATTGCCAAATGTACCACCAGGACTCAGTCAACAGTGTAGTGTTCAGAGATCTCAAAAGAGATGGGAATTTCCATATTGTGTTGTGAAATTTGAAATGCTAACATTACTGAAGACAGATCAGAGAAAACAAATACATCAGCAGAGTTTGGCAGAATAAGAAAATCTTTATTCTTTCATGGAATGAGGGCATCACTGACTAGCAAGCATTTATTGCCCATCGGGCAGTTCAGAGTCAAGCATATTGCTGGGGTCTGGAGTCACATATAGGCCAGACCAGGTAAGGATGGCAGTTTCCTTCCCTGAAGGACATTAGTGAACCAGATGGGTTTTCCTGACAATTGACAATTCTTAATTCCAGATATTTTACTGAATTCAAATTCCACCATCTGCTGTGGAGTGGGATTTGATCCCGGGTCCCCAGAACATTATCTGGGTCTCTAGATTAATAGTCCAGCAACAATACCACTAGGCCATCGCCTCCCCCAATCATTCTCCTCGATCGATTTGGCAATCCCTGTCCCACGTGGGAGGGCCCTCGGCGGGCCGGCTTTCCTCTGAGGGGCTGGTGCTTCAGGCTGAGCGGTTCCTCCCCTCTCTCTGCCCTGGCTGGCAGGCAGATACGTACACCTAAGGGTTACACTGGCGGTAGGTTGGACCGGGATGTTGCCCCTCCACCAGAGACATGCTTACCCTCCCTTGCTTCTGGTGAGACCGAGAAGCCGCCTCTTGTAGAGCCGGTAGTCCGAACTCTCGCCCTGGGAGCGGGTCTTGGGCAAGTTTCTCCGCACCGCCGTCCTCGGCTTCTTGAGCGAGCTGGGGGCACGGCTCTCTTGTTCCTCGCGGCTGGAAACTCGGTTGCTATTTCTCGTGCACGGTGACGGTTAAAAAGCGGGGAGGGGAGCCAGGGAGACGGCTCCCGCTCACGCGCGCAGAAACCCTCCCCCCTTGCCCCTTAGCGACGTCTGTGAGCTCACCCTCCTCCATCTGGCTGTCAGCGCAGGTCTCGCTTTTGGTCAGACCCGGAAGTCCCTCCAATGGGAAGGCCAAGCACGAGCCGGTGGGCAACGGTTCCGAGTTCGGTGATGACGGTGGCTTCACTTCCCAGCCACTCCGCGTGCATCCTACGCACACCCTGCGTGTCCGCCTGTCCCGCCAGAGGGCCGGGTGCATTCCTTCCGCTCCCCTGTGAGTTTTCTCGAGGAAAGGGAGCGCTCGGTAGTGCGCGTGGCGGTGTGTCCGGGGTGGTACGGTGCGTTGTGCGCGAGCCCGGCGCGTGCTTCATGCCTCCCTCCACCCGTAGCCTCCCGAGATGTTGCTGCTTCATCGTTGGCGGCTCTACCCACGACCACCGTGCTGGCTCTACCCCCCCCCAATCACTATCCTTTGTGTGGGTTCACCTACCTGGAATATCCTGCCAGTAGCATATGCTTGTCTTAAAGATTAAGCCATGCGTGTCTTAGTACACAAAAATATTTTTAAAAAAATAAAGGGGAATAAGAAATGAATACTGAGAACGAGAATGAGTAGTATAACTCATTTGAGGTAACTGAAGAATCTTTAACTGAAGGTAAACGTAAAGTCGCCATACTTTTATTGAACCGTAGGGACACTCTCTCGTTAGAAAGCGATGACTGGTTGTTTGACCTGAGGGTCACCACGTCTCTGGTGAGGGGAGAGGTTGAGAAGAAGAGTCCTTTGTTGTCACCGCAGTTTGTGATGTGAATTAGCTGGTGTTACTCTGTATTGCAAACCAACCCTCCAGCTAACTCGACAAAATGACCCCCGATCTTCAACTAAAGTTGTTCTGACAGCAAGACAGTATGTGAACAAATTAAAACTGCAGATTTGACTTTTATATCTTGGGATGAGATGGCACAAGTTCAAAAGCAATATTTCAAACCTCCTCTTTCTAAAGAAGAACTGTCAGTGCCATTGGCTGAGATATTGATATGCAAGCAGCAGTCTAACAGTAACACATGCAATAATGTCCAGTTCACTAGGAAGGCACCCACAGAGAGAAAACAAAGACTTCTAATCCACCCAACACAACAAAGTGAAGTAACTTCATACTTCAGGACAGATGTGACAGCAGGTCAAGAATGAAAATTTGTTTGGACAAAATTAAAATGACCTTTATATGATTCCATGAAACCAGGGCAAAGTTCAAACACAGGCTCTTCCATGATGGAGATGAAGTCATGGACCAATAACTGGATTTATAAAAATGAAAATCCTCCTCTCAAGATCACAATTACATTTTATGTATTTTTGATTGGGACTGAATTGGGAAAAGGAGTGCTTTTGAGAAAAGGACTAAGAAAAAATTGCCTTACTTTTAAAAAGCAAGCAACTGAAGCTTACTGTGTGTTGTGTTTACATGGCTGATTTGTTTAATAAGTGGGGAAGTATTTGTAAATGGCCTGGCTCCAATGGTTTGTGTACAAAGTGGGATTTGGCTAGCAACAAATTGTTGATTGGTTGGTGGAATTGAAACCAATTGTGAATGTGAAAGGCAATTAGCCTGACAACAACTATCTGATTGGCTCCTGGGTAACTGAACAACAAATGCCCCAACAGGTCAAGAACAGCTTCTTCCCAGCTGTTAGACTGCTGAATAGACCTCTCTAATTTCAAATAATGTTGATCTTGCTAATGTAAATCTTGTCTTGTACACCTCCTGTGCAGCCATTACCTTGTATGCCTCACTCTGTGTAAGCACCTATGATCTGTATGTCCTTGTTTACTATCATCTGCCTGTATTACTTGCAAAACAAGACTTTTCACTGTGCTTAGGTACATGTGACAACAATAAATCAAATCAAATCAAATCAAACTTGTGGGTGTGAACTATACTAACAGAAGTGCTCAGACTGCTGAAAGGACAGATAGATGTCTCTCTCTGTCTCTCTGGAATGGACTCAAGGAATTGAGGGCAGTACATTGCTGTGCTACACATGGAGCATGGCTGCACAATGTCATTGGCTGAAGTGGGTAGTTTGCATTGTTTTTCAGTGCCTGTAGCTGAGTTGAGCACACTTCATTGTGGCACTATGTCAGTAGCTGAAGTGGCTGCATTACATTTCTGTTAAGTGTCAGTGGCTGTGGAGGCATCCAATAGGACAGCTTTATTGTTCACTTCAGTAACAGAGCTGTGTGGCTGCACTGTTACTTGGGGTCAGTGTTTGAGGTGAGCAGGTTGCATTTTTGAACTGCCGGCAACTGAGGTGTTGCACTGTCAGGGTCTGAGGTCAGCAAACTGCGTTGCTATATTGCAACAACATCTGGAGTAGGCAGATTACAATGTAGCATTGTTTCAATACTTTATGTGGGCAAACTGCATTTCTACAATGTATCAGCAGTTGAATTGTAGGGTCTGCATTGCTGCACTGGTCAGGTGAGCAGCCTTCATTAATTCTTTGATCGAAATCTTCTTGGGGAAAAAAAATAATAATACACGATAAATTTACATGGAGTTATCAACATACACATCAGGGAAGAAATTAAGGACATTAAGGGATGCACCACAAATTGAAAACCAATATATTTCTGGTCAATTTACATCATTTTTTCATGTTCCCCACACAACCAATTTACATCAATAGCTTCTCAAGTGCTTTTAAGACTTTTCTGGATTTGAATTTTATGAAACTGCAGCATATATGGGTTCATAATTAACAGCTTAGTTACTGTGCTGTTTGTACCATATCTCTGTAAAAGGAGAAATAGGGCATTTTTTAAAAAATAAATAATAAAAGAACAACATGTCACATAGACAATTTACCTTGGTCCCCAAAGGGGCCATCAAGGGTCATGTGATTTTTTTTGTGATTTCTGCATAGACAAAGAATTATCTCAGGTCCTAATATGTTTCTGGAAAGTTCATTTTTGATCAAAAATGGGTACCCTCCCATGAATCGACATACCAAGTTGAAAGTCATTAGTGAAATTAACACCTTCCATTGTTCGATACAAACTCAAAATCTATGGACTATAGACCTACTATCTCGTAGGTCAAAATTTAATAATGTCAGCTTTAAAGAAGACAGTCACATCATAAGTAATTGGAAGTCTACCACCATCCAACCTCCATTCTATAGCAATGACTTCAAACTAAATCATCCTTGGTGGAAAATAGAAGCCTTGATCATGTGACTGAAGCTGGATACAGATAACGAATTATATTATCCCAATAAGAGGGAAGAAGTCAGTCACTTGACATGTCCTGCTTCCAGTAGGTGGAAGTGTGGTATATTGTGAGCCTGATAGAAAAACCTAAAATGGTTGTCCCGTTGTTTAAAAAGGCTAACAGGGATAATCCAGGAAATTACAGGCCTGCAAGCCTTGTGTCAGTAGTAGGGAAATTATTGGAAAAGATTCCGAGGGTCAAGGTCTATAAGCATTTAGAAATGGATTGATTAGCGATAAGCAGCATGGTTTTATGTGGGGGAGGCTATACTTCACTAACTTGATTGAGTTTTTTTGAGGAGGTGCTGAAGATGATTGATAAGTGAAAAGTGGTTGATGTAGTCTACATCCACTTCAGTAAAGCCTTTCACAAGCTCCCTCGTGGCAGACTGGTACAAAAGGTGAAGTCACATGGTATCAGGGGTGAGCTGGCAAGATGGATACAGAGACAACAAGGTGCAGGGCTGGATGAACACAGCAAGCCAAGCAGCATCATAGGAGCAGAAAGGCTGACGATTCGGGCCTAGACCCTTCATCAGAAAAGGGGGAGGGGAAGGGGGTTCTGAAATAAATAGGGAGAGAGTGGAAGGCGGATAGAAGATGGATAGAGGAGAGGATAGGTGGAGAGGAAACAAACAGGTCAAAGAGGCGGGGATGGAGCCAGTAAAGGTGAGTGTAGGTGGGGAGTTAGGGAGGGGATAGGTCAGTCCAGGGATTACGGTCAGGTCAAGGGGGCGGGATGAGGTTAGTCGGTAGGAAATGGGGGTGCGGCTTGAGGTGGGAGGAGGGGATAGGTGGGAGGAAGAACAGGTTAGGGAGGCGGGGATGAGCTGGACTGGTTTTGGGATGCGGTAGGGGGAGGGGAGATTTTGAAGCTTGTGAAATCCACATTGATACCATTGGGCTGCAGGGTTCCCAAGCGGAATACGAGTTGCTGTTCCTGCAACCTTCGGGTGGCATCGTTGTGGCACTGCAGGAGGCCCAGGATAGACATGTCGTCTGAGGAATGGGAGGGGGAGTTGAAATGGTTCGCGACTGGGAGGTGCAGTTGTTTGTTGCGAACCGAGCATAGGTGTTCTTGCAAAGCAGTCCCCGAGCCTCCTCTTGGTTTCCCCGATGTAGAGGAAGCCACACCGGGTACAGCAGATGCAGTATACCACATTGGCAGATGTGCAGGTGAACATCTGCTTGATGTGGAAAGTCTTCTTGGGGCCTGGGATGGGGGTGAGGGAGGAGGTATGGGGGCAGGTGTAGCACTTCCTGCGGTTGCAGGGAAAAGTGCTGGGTGTGGTGGGGCTGGAGGGGAGTGTGGAGTGGACAAGGGAGTCACGGAGAGAGTGGTCCCTCCGGAAAGCAGATAAGGGTGGGGAGGGAAAGATGTCTTTGGTGGTGGGGTCGGATTGCAGATGGTGGAAGTGTCGGAGGATGATGCGTTGGATCCGGAGGTTGGTGGGGTGGTACATGAGGACGAGGGGGATTCTTTTTTGGTTCTTATTGCGTGGACGGGGTGTGAGGGATGAGTTGCGGGAGATGTGGGAGATGTGACTCAAGGTCCTAAAAGGATATAGTCGAAATTTGGACTAACAGAATCATGAGCAAGATGTCTTCGCTATGAACTGACAGCGACTGCACTAGGGAGACTATATCTATCTTAAACTTCCAAGTAACCAAACCAATAAAGCTGAAACATTTGGCTTGTAAAAATTTTCAGAAACATAGAGCAAATGCCAATGTATTGATCTAAACCTTGTCATGTAAACTTTGGGGCAACATGTAAAAGGTGATTATTGATATGGTTACTTCACAACACTGAGCTTTTAGGAGCATCTCTTTAAAGTAATATGTACTGCCCTTGATATTTTTCAGCTAATTTTTAATATGCTAACAGCAAGTTCATATTTGCTTGATGTTACTTACAGTATTTATTTTTTAGGGGTGTATTGATGCCAAATACTTAATAATCACAGATTCTATCTGCTGATAAACAGATTATGGAGGAGAAGCTGGTAGCAACACAATCAAAGATCAAGGCACACTCTGTTTCAAACTCTACAAGTCCCTCGGCTCACCTTTGTTTACAGTTACCTGTCAGAAAAAACGACTTTGCTATGGCTTATCATACTGCCTCAGTGTCATGTTCCATTATAATGTAACACTTTATCATATACCCCTTGTGTAAAGTTCCTGTATAGAACAAACCACTGATTGTATAAGGTCACTGTGTCTATACAACACAGGAATTCTCAAATGTTTTGCTTCTGAAGTCCCCTCCCATATTTTACAAATTCCCTGCACCCCATAGCACAACATAGTCTTTACACTGTAAAAAGTGAGACATAAAATTTTAAAATAAATTTGATCAAACTATTCATTACTTTTATTTCATTGATTCAATTTGATACATATTGTCGGGGTGAGGCCTACTTGCCCTAAAATCTTCTGAAGGAGCTGGGACAAAGTCCCAGAGAGTGGTAGGAGTGGAGAGTGAGGCTTCCAACCAGCCCATTGCAGCAAGGGTACGTCTCCACTCGGGTGAGTGAACATTAGAAGATTATGGAACATAATGCTTAGTGACTATAATTGAGCACAACATATAGGTTTGGTAAGAGAAGGCATCTCTGAAACCCAATAGACTCAGGCTCCACTTCCGTATATTCTGACTCCATCATGATATCACTCTTTAAGCAAATGCTCAGCAGCTATACTGAGAGTAAAAGTGAGGTTCAGCCTTCTCTCCACAATCATTGTTGCACTCACAAGACATGCAGTCAGCTGCTTCCAATATCAGTGGGCCCAGGCTTAACCTGCATCACCATAAATCACACCACACCAACCAACCTGTCCGTCACCTCCCCCCCTGCCCGAGAAAGTACTCCATCACCTCCACGAGAAAATGTCTTGGAACCTACAGTACTGTTAACCAAGAGGTCTAATGATTTAAGAGATTTTTCAACTCTCGCTATGATTCATCAGTAGCAAAATAATCCAGTCCTATGTGTACTCTTCACAAATAGTTTTCTTACTTGTCTTTGTATGGAATCCCTACAGTGCAGAAAGAGACTGTTTGCCCCATCGAGTCTGCACTGATGCTCCAAAAAGCATTCCACCCAGATCTCCCACCTGGCACTGGAGTGGGTACAAAGGAGATTCACTCGATTGATTCCAGAGTTGAGACGGTTGGATTACAAGGAGAGACTGAGTAGACTGGGATTATACTCATTGGAATTCAGAAGAATGAGGGGAGATCTTATAGAACCATATAAGATTATGAAGGGATCAGATAAGGTGGAGGCAGGGAGGTTGTTTCCACTAGCAGGCGAAACTAGGACGAGGCGGCATAGCCTCAAAATAACGGGAAGCAGATGTAGGACTGAGGTCAGGAGGAACTTCTTCACCCAAAGGGTTGTGAATCTGTGGATTTCCCTGCCCAGTGAAGCGGTTGAAACTACCTCGTTGAATGTGTTTAAGGCAAGGCTAGATAAATTTTTGAACAGTAAAGGAATTAAGGGTTATGGTGAGTGGGCGGGTAAGTGGAGCTGAGTCTCAAAAAGATCAGCCATGATCTTATTGAATGGCGGGGCAGGCTCGAGGGGCCGGATGGCCCACTCCTGCTCCTAGTTCTTATGTCCTTATGTTCTTTTCCCTGTAACCGTGCATTTCCCATGGCTAACCCACCTAACCTACACATCCCTGGACACTGTGGGCAATTTAGCATGGCCAGTCCACCTAACCTGCACATCTTGGGACTGTGGGAGGAAACTGGAGCACCTGGTGAAGCTACAGGCAGAGAGGGGACGGATGAATACCAAGCAGTCTGCGAAAATCAGGCATGTAGTGCAGGAGTCCCACATTTATCATGCTATCAATCGGTATTCCATTTCATAAATTAATGTAGGCCATGGTTCTTCAGGGGAGTGCAGCAAATGACAAGTCCATGATATCAAGAGCAGGTCAGCTGCATAGAGGGAGGAATGCTGGGAGAAAGAATGGAAGGGGAATCCATAGTCAGGGATCAGATAGGCAGTTCTGTAGCATTAAACATGCCTCCAGGATGATATATTACCTACGTGAAGCCAGGATCAAAGATATCACAGAGCACCTTCAGAACATTCTGCTAGAGGAAGGGGATCAACCAGAATTTATGGTCTACATTGACACCAAAACCATTTGTACGAAGAACAGTGAAGCCCTGAAGGTGGATTTCAGGGAGTTCATCGAATCATAGAATCCATACAGTGTGGAACCAGGCCATCAGAAGAGCATCCTACCCAGACCCAATCCCACCCCTTAACCTATCTCTGTAATCCTGCATTTCCTATGGCTAATCCACCCAACTTGCACATCCCTGGACTCTATGGGCAATTTAGCAGAGCCAAACCACCTAACGTGCACATCTTTGGAGTTAGGAAGGAAATTTAAATATGCAGAGCCCCATGAGCAGTAATCTCAGGATTACTCCCAGTGCCACATGCTAGTCAGGATAAGAACAGACTGACCTTTTTTTTTGAAAATGAAGGCCGGAGAATTGGTTTAGAAGGGAGGACATCAGATTTCTAAGGAATTGAGAGCTGTACTGTATGGAAGGGTTACATTTAACAGGACTGGGGTTGATATCTTTACAGGGAGTTTTGCTGGTGCTGTTGGACTTACGTTAAACCAGCTTGTTAAGGGATTGGGTACCTGAGGGGTTATCCACATAGGAAAGAAGTAAAGTTGGTGACAGGGAATAGAAAAGCTATAAGAGAGAATAGAAGATAGGAGAATCAAAGCTGAGTACCAAGAATGCCTTGAATGTGAATAATGTCAAGAAGACAAAGTTTAAGGACATTCCATCTGAATAAAAGCAGCATTGGTGACAAGGTAGACAATCTAATCACAAACAGAGGTAAATGACAGAAATAAGGCTGCATGGTGACTACTGAGAACTCAATATTCAGTAGGAAGGACAGACAGGAAGCAAAAGGAAGCGGAGCTATGCTGATATTGAGGTTTGCAATCAATACATTAGTAAAGGAGGATCTCAGGTCAGAAAAGCAACATGTTGAAACCATTTGCATGGAACTCAGAAACAGCAAGGGGCAGAAGATATTAATTGGAATTATTTATAAGCCACCAAATTGTAGAGATATGGTCGGGTATATTACTAATCAGGAGATGAGAGAGGTTTGCAGCATGGGCCACAGTTATGTGTGGCGACCTGAATACAGACTGGGTGGGTTAATTCAGCGCGAAAGCTGTGGAGACCACATTTCTGGAGTGTCTGAGGAATGACTTTCTAGAGTAGCATGTTGAAGGCTCAACTAGAGGACAGACTATTTTAGACCGATAATGATAAAAGGGCAAATTAATAATTCTGTTGTTGAAGAAGTTTTAGGGACAAGTAAAAATAATCCAATAGAATCTCACCTTACATTTGAAAGTGAGGGAGTTCAATCTGAGGCAAGGATGTTAAATTTGAATCAGGAAGACTATGAAAGCGTGGGCACTACTTGCACACCAAACAACATAAGCAGCAAGTGATAGACAGAGCTAAGCGATCCCACAAACAACGGATCAGATCCAAGCTCTGCAGTCCTGCCACATCCAGTCGTGAATGATGGTGGCCAATTAAACAACTCACTGGAGGAGGAGGCTCCACAAATATCCCCATCCTCAATGATGGAAGAGCCTAGCACATCAGTGCAAAAGATAAGGCTGATGCATTTGCAGTAATCTTCAGCCAGAATTGCCGAGTGGATGATTTATCTCAGCCTCCTCCAGTACTCCCCAGCATAACAGATACCAGTCTTCAGCCAATTCGATTCACTCCACATGATATCAAGAAACGGTTGGAGACACTGGATACTGCAAAGGCTACGGGCCCTGACAACATTCCGGCAATAGTACCAAAGGCTTGTGCTCCAGAACTTTCTACTCCCTTAGCCAAGCTGTTCCAATACAGTTACAACACTGGTATCTACCCGACAATGTGGAAAATTGCCCAAGTATGTCCTGTACATAAAAAGCAGGACAAATCCAACCCGGCCAATTACCGCCCCATCTGTCTCCTCTCGATCATCAGTAAAGTGATGGAAGATGTCATCAACAGTGCTACCAAGCAGCACCTGCTCAGCAATAACCTGCTCAGTGATGCCCAGTTTGGGTTCCGCCAGGGCCACTCAGCTCCTGACCTTATTACAGCCTTGGTTCAAACATGGACAAAAGAGCTGAATTCCAGAGGTGAGGTGAAAATGACTGCCCTTGAAATTAAGGCTGCATTTGAATGAACGTGGAATCACAGAGTCCAAGCAAAACTGGAATCAAAGGGTATTGAGGCAAAACACTCCGGTGGTTAGAGTCATACCTGACACATAGGAAGATGGTCATGGTTGTTGAAGGTCAATCATCTCAGCTCCAGGACATCTCTGTAGGAGTTCCTCAGAGTAGTGTCCTAAGCCCAACCATCTTCAGCTGCTTCACCAATGACCTTGCCTCCATCACAAGGTCAGAGGTGGGGATGTTTGCCGATGATTGCACAATGTTCAGCACCATTTGCAACTCCTCAGATACTGAAGCAATCCATGTCAAAATGCAACAAGATCTGGACAATATCCAGGCTTGGGCTGACAAGTGGCAAGTGACATTCACGTCGCACAAATGCCAGGCTATGACCATCACCAATAAGAGACAATCTAACCACAGTCCCTTGACATTTAATGGTGCTACCATCACTGAATCCCCCACTGTCAACATCCTGGGGGTTACCATTGACCAGAAACTCAACTGGACTCACCACATAAACACAATGGCTACAAGAGCAGGCCAGAAGCTAGCAATACTGCAGCGAGTAACTCATCTCCTGTCTCCCCAAATCCTGTCCACCATCTATAAGGCACAAGTCAGGAGTGTGATGGAATACTCCCCACTTGCCTGGATGAGTGTAGCCCCAACAACACTCAAGAAGCTGGACACTATCCAGGACAAAGCAGCCCGCTTGATTGGCACTGCATCCACATGTATTCACTCCCTCCATCACTGATGCTCAGTAGCAGCAGTGTGTACTATCTACAAGATGCACTGCAGAAATTCACCAAACCTCAGATAGCATCTTCCAAACCCATGACCATTACCGTCTAGAAGGACAAGGGCAGCAGACACATAGGAACACCACCACCTCCAAGTTCCCCTCCAAGCCACTCACCATCCTGACTTGGAAATATATCGCCGTTCCTTCACTGTCACTGGGTCAAAATTCTGGAATACCCTCCCTAATGGAATTGTGGGTCAACCCACAGCAGGGGGACAGCAGCGCTTCAAGAAGGCAGCTCACCACCACCTTCTCAAGGGCAACTAGGGATGGGCAGTATATGCTGGCTAGCCAGCGGCGCCCACATCACACAAAAACATGAATAAATTAAAAAAAACAATTTGCTGAGCTGGATTGGAAAAATACTTTCAAAGATATGACTGTACATAAGCAATGAACAGTCATTGAAGAATTATGCCATGGCTTACAGCAACTGTATATTCCCTCAAGTTGCAAAAACTCAAAAAAGGTTAGTCAACCTGACAAAGGAAGATAAGGATGATAGAAATTGAAAAGGAAAGGCTTATAAAGTGGCCAGAAATAGTGATACGTTTAAGGATTTTGAAGTTTTTGTCATACAAGTACAGCAAAGGAGGGCCAAGAACTAGATAATGAAATGAAGGACAGAATATGAACACAATCTAGTTTAAAAAATGGACTGGAAAGGTTTCTACAGATACAGAAAAAGGAAATGATTGTCTATGTCAAATGTGGGTCCATTGCAGGAGAATCAGGAGAATTTATAATGTAAGAAATATAATTTATAATGGCAGAGAAGCTACATGATTACTCTGTGTCTGTTTTTACTCAAGAAGATATAAGAAATCTTCTAGAATTAGAGTTCTAAGTAACTATGAAGAGTGAGAAGTTGAAGGAAATTGGTATTATTATGAAGACTGTATCAGACAAATTAACGGGGCTGAAAGTTGATAAGCCCTGTGGATATAACTGACCTGCGGGCATAATTGTCCACATTCCACAGTGTTGAAGGAGGTGGCTATAATAGTCAATGTATTGATGATCATCTTATAAAATTCCACAGTTTCTGGGGTGATTCCAACAGATCGGAAGTGAAGAATGTTACCCCACTATTTAAGAAAGGAGCAAGAAAGAAAACAGGAAACTTCAGACCTGTCAGCAGTGGAGGAAATGCTGGAATTTATTATAAAGGTGGTGATAAATGGACACCTGGATAAAATTGTTCTGACAGGTTATAGTCAGCACGGATTTACAAAATGGAAACTTGTGTATGACAAACTTGATCTTTGAGGACATTGCTAACAAAATTGATAAAGGTGAGCTGATGGATGTGGTATGCTTAAATTTTCAGAAAGCTTTTGGTAATGTCTTTGACAGCAGGTTGATTAGCAAAATTAAAGCAGTTGGGATAGAAAGTCTTGCATGAATTGAGGATTGGCTCATAGACAGAAAACAGAGAGCAGGAATAAGTGGGTCATCCTCACATTGATAGGCTGTGGCTTGTGAACTGGTGGTGGGTGAAACAACTACAACATTTAAAAGGCATCTGCATGGGTACGTGAATAGGAAGGGTTTCAGAGATATGGGCCAAATGCTGGCAAATGGGACTAGGTTAATTTAGGATATCTGGTCAGCGTGGACGAGTTGGACTGAAGGGTTTGTTTCCGTGCTGTACAACTCTATGATGCTAAGTACTGCAAAGATCAGTACTGGGGTACTGTAAAGATGGGTACTGGGACCCCAATTGTTCATTTATCAATGATTTTAAAGTGAGGATCAAAGCTCCAGCTGAGATCCAACATGTTTGGAAAAAAGGCTTCGCACTGATAGCAGAATAAACTCAAAAAGTGATGGTAAAACTTTTTTTTTTAATGTGGATGTTAACCTTATGGAAGTAGATTAACTTGCCAAATTGAAATGTGGATTTGGAGGGGAATGGAAAGGAACGGATATGTAGAAAGTAACAAGTCATGACAGACTATGGAGAGTGGTTGAATGAAGAAATTTGCTGAATACAATTTGGAAAAGGCAGAGAAACCATGTCAGAATGACTTTAAGAAGATGTAAAAGTTACTAAGCAATGAAGAGTTTAAAGAAAAATGAAAGAAAATATCAATGTTCGTTGAAAATCGAAGAATGTACAACTGAAAAGATCCGCACAAGATAGAAAGATGAAGAAAGACTAGAACGAGCACAACACCTGTCTTTGGACAGGGCAAACAGGATGTTGTTGATGATAACACTACAGTAGGCTTTAGAAAACCTCTATGAGTTTTCGTGCTAGAGAGATTGTCACTGGTAAATACCACTTATAGTATGTATTGGTGTAAAATTACTTTGGGGCTGGGTGTGAGCTGATAATGCTGGGACGTTTTACCACTCAGATGTTGTTATTGTAGAATGTGGCAGCTGTCCAACCAACAGTGACATAATAGATCATTGCAAGGGGAGAAAAAAAAAACACATTAGCTAAAGTTAGCCAAAAATCCATTTTGTGAAAAGTCTGACAAAACCAAGCAAATGAAATATATATTTTGTCAAAGCAGATAAAGTTGCAAGAAGATTGTTAGTGCTTTTAAACTGAACAGCTAAAGGGCCAAAAGCATAAAGAATGTAAAACGATCCGAATGTTAGGCTTGTTTGATTAGTCAAACTGTCCATTTTGTGACAACTAGACCCCGTGACTTTAATCTGGATCTCCACGGCAGGGCAGTCCAATCAAGGCAATACTTATCAAGCAAAAAGCTATCAATTAGATATGCTGCAGTAACTAGCTCTCATATAATATGTCAGGTTCTTCCATCACAGAGAAGGGATTTGTTCTGACTGTGCAGTGAAAGTAAAATCTGCCATACCAAGATAAACGATTCATGCAGCTCATAGATTATGAACGTGTCTGCATGCTTCTGGCAGATAGAGGTTTCATGGTCAACACAGACCCATGCACCACTGCTCCCAGCCATTTCCATCAAGAGATTTGTGTCCTCAATCAATTCACCCACTTGATATACTTTTGCAAATAACCTGCACAAGTTGTCCCTGGATTTGATGACTGCACACAAATTCATTCATCAGGGCTGGCATTAACTTGTTTTGGTGAAACCATCCTCATTTAAGGTATGCCTTTATCGATGCCCGTCAGTAATGTGAATACTGATAACCTGTGACAGATATCCAGCACAACCTAATAGCCGCTGCCTTTACTTGTCCATCTCAGTAACCTGGCAACCTATTTCAGGATCTCTTTGTATTCAGGTTTACTTTCTAAAAATTCACATTCAGAGGCTCTGCAAATGTCTTTAAGGATCTTGTGTTAGCCCATTGGGTCATCAGAGTGCCTGGTCAATTATGAAATGGATTTCATATCAGCAGTTTCTGTTTGTGTGTGCACCTCAGAAAGACTTTAGGAGATATTTTAGCCAGTACTGAATCATCCATTAAGTAGTTGTTAAAGTCTTGCATGGGTATACTTGGAAGCTGAAAGTAGGGTCGCAGTTTTACTTTTTTAACAAAATATACTTCAGGTTCACCCATTAGGGAATGTGCAGCTCCTGGATCAATAAATCAAACAAGGGCATAAAAAGATGTATATATGGGAAAAACTGAGAGATTTGGGTCAGGGAAAACAGCATAAGCAAGAAAGGGCTTATGTGGAATATAGATCAATTTACCTCACAGCATGTTTCTACGTTGTAGAATAGAAAATGTGCTGTACCCATTGGCAAAATATAATATGAACGTAAACAGACCAAGCACAAGTAGAAGATAAATTTATCCACACTGGAAATTTACCTGCTAAAAATTAGTCAAAGTTCACCAAAACTGAACTACTTCAGCATCTGTATGGCCTTACAGACGCTGCTGGCTTTGTGACATAACTTGGTGTTACCTTCAATCTCTCACTCCCGTTTTCACTGGTTCTGCCCCTGTTTAAATACTGTTCAGCTATCATGATGCCTTGCAGACTTACAACACTAGCTTATATGTTTTTTTGATTATCCAGAATCTGTTAGACCTTATTATTAGTCACTAGTGTACTAAAAATGCAGTATAAATTCCGATGTTGACCATATATACCTAGAATCGTAGAATTTTACAATTCAGAAGGAGGCTATTCGAGCCATTGTGTCTGTACCGGCTCCCAAAAGAGCTATCCAGCTCATCCCATTCTCCAGCCCTATCTTTGCAGCATCCTAAATTTATCAGTTTCAAATATATATCCAGCTCTTTTTAAGTGATGTTATATTTCTTGGCCAATCACATAACATTCTTGAAAGGTGAGATGCTTTACCTACGATGTACCTTAGATAATTTTAAGAAGTCTTATACCTTTCCATAAATACAACTTGAATTTTAAACTGACCATCCACCAAATCACTTCATATTGGCACCCAACACCTTCCCCTTTACCAATTCAACATCTTTCCTCACCTCCAACCTAATTAAGCTATTATTCTTCTGACAATAAACAAAAAAAAAACTGTGAATGCTAGATACCAGAAGCAAAATCAGAAATTACTGAAAATGCTCAGCAGGTCAGGCAGGATCTGTGGAGAGAAAGCAGGGTTAGCTTTTCAGGTTCAGTCACCGTTCTTCAGAACTGTTATAAAGTCATGGAGGTGCACAGCATGGAAACAGATTCTTCGGTTCATCCATGCCAACCAGATATCCTAAACTGATCTAGCCTCATTTGCCAGCATTTGGCCCTAATCCCTCTAAACCCTTCCTATTCTTGTGCCCATCCAGATACCTTTTAAATGTTGTTATTGTACCAGCCTCCCCCACTTCCTCTGGCAGCTCGATCCATACATGCACCAGCCTCTGTGTGAAAAAGTTATCCCTCAGGTCCTTTTTAAATCTTTTGCCTCTCACCTTAAACCTAAACCGTCTGGATTTGGACTCCTGCACCCTTGGCTATTCACCCTATCTGTGTCCCTCCTGATTTTATAAACCTCTATAAGGTCTCCACAGATGCTGCCAGATCTCCTCAGTTTTCCAGCAATATCTGATTTTGATTCTTCTCACAGTCATCTCCCTTTAAAGATCACTCTCTTCCTTCCCACATACCTTTGCCACTCCTTCACTTAATGCCGCCACTCCCTTCTCTCTCCCACCCTTCCTTTTCATTCCATTTAACGTCAATCCCTATCCGTCCCCAAAACTTTAAGCTTATCCAAGCATCTCTATGGCGCATGAGAAAATGTGGGAGTGGCAAAATATCTTTTTTTTAGTGTCAACTACGTGTTAAAAGTTGGCCAAGATTTCGTGGAAAACATCTTTGCATTTCTTTGTAAAGTCCCAGGGGATGGGGATCTTTTGCATCCTTTTGAGAGGGCAGGCAGGATTTTATTTTACTGCTTCTGCCAAAAAGAGGGCGCTTTCAACACTCCTGAGTACATTGAAGTGTCCGCGGAAGTTATTCTGTAAGGCAGAAGTTGAATCCATAATGTTCCAACTCAGAGTTGAGTATACACTTGGGGGGAATAACAGCATTAAGTTGGAACTATTGTGAAAGCACTCCAGGGCTTCTGCCATTGCCTGACAACTGGGCTTAATGTGAAAACGAGCAAAGAGTAATAACAGTTACTTGCGTGTATCTGTCCATTTCACATCAGGAGACAATGCAGGCTTTACTGTGGCATTACTTTAATGTTCTCAAAGCTTTACTCCCAGGAGGGAGCCTTCAGAAAGGTTTATTATAAAATCATTTTGATATGTATGAGCAGATATCAAGGCTTCTCGTGAGACTGGAATAATTAGGATCCTCTACCATTAATATCCTTAGCAAAAATCCAGCCAAAAGCCCCAGTCTGCAAAAGCCTGTTATTACACATTTCAAAGATAATGCCACATCTGTAGGGACTTACAGCTTCAATAGAAAATTCTTTGTACAATGGCATAATTATTGGTAGCTTGAATATGAACATCTTTTATCCAAGGTATGCTGTACTCCTGGGGAAAAAAAAGACAAGTGCATAGACTTTTTTTTTTGTTTGCCCATTTCCCTTCTCTTCTGGTGTCATCCAGCTCCATGTGGCTACCTACTGCTGTGCTTGTTATGCTGATACTTACATCTTTCTTTGTACATGCATTACTGTGGAAATAAAAACAATTGAATGGAATGCGTATGGAGGAAAGAGGACTGAAAGCTTATGGGAGAAACACTCTTGATGCTGTTTAGTTTCAGAAGTATTGCACCTCTCTCTTTGCTTTGAAAGGAGTATCTCACTACCTGTCCATCAGAACACCATTACTGTCCTTGTAAATGCATGAAAGAGAGTTATATGTTAGCCTGGCAACAATCTTTGTGCTCAAGGTTTATCAACAGAATGTTCCAGCTCTAATAGGAACAACATAAATAAAATAATAAGAATTGGGGATGAAGGTTGGCATGTAGAAAATCTACAGGAGAGAACCAATCTGTGAAGAAAAGAGAGAAATTGAGCTAAGTCGAAATATTTTCTTTTGTTCGGTGATACAATGAGAAGAATACATGTCCTGCTACTATATACTTCAATTGTAAGTTGCTTTCTATGCTGAAGCAGCGAATAATATGATTGCAACTACCACAACTGAATGATCTTATTATCACTCAATTGAATACAGCAAGTACGTTTTTAAAATAACATGATGGAGATGGAATGGGGAGATCTTTCCTGCAAAGATGAAACTGAACTCGAATCTATGAAATGGACCATCACCTAAAAGAAACAGTTGTCCAACCCAGCAAAAGAGAATCTTAATTCCAATGGACTAGAAGTAATTGAAAGCGTGTTTTGAAATTGTACTTACTGATTTAAACCTGAGGAGCTGGATGCATAAGTGATTTGAGGTATACCTACATCATTAATAAAGGATTGCCAAGTGAGTTAGCACCAGACATTAGAGAGCTGTACTGCAAAATGTGCCATTTGATTGTGGCAGGGTCATGTGGGAGCACAACAGATTAATCCAGAATCTGGGTTCACAAGGCACCATCCTGGGAGGAGGGATGAACCTTTTACCCCACAAACAGGAAGAAAGCAATTGTTTATGACTGCTGCATTGGCAGCTTTGAGGGAGGAACCACAGTCTACAATTGGACATTGGCCACAGCAGTGGCCTCTTCATTGGCTGCCGCTGGTGAAATGTCTGCTGAGGACCCACTGTCTGTCCACATCATAGAATCATAGAACACCTACTGTGTGGAAGCAGGCTGTTTGGCCCATCGAGTCTACACCGACCCTCCAAAGAGGGTTCCACACCCTACCCTATCCTGAAACCCCGCATTTCCCATGGCCAAATCCACCTAACCTGCACAGCTTTGTACTGTGAGAAGAAACCAGAGCACCCAAGAGTGAAATCTAACCTGTGTCCCTGACACTGTGAGGTAGCAGTGCTAACCACTGAGCCACCGTGCCGCTCCACTGTAACCTGGTTACAGTTTCAATGCCAGAAATACTGCCTTTCATTATCATTCTGGCCAATATCTTAGCAAGGAAAGTATTTGGTTTTTGATGTTGTGCTTTCCTTAATTGTGTAATTGCTCTCATACTTTGCATCAGATTAGCTGTCATATTTCTAAATAACCCAATGAACATATTGTGCAATTAGCTGTCCATGTATTGCAAACAACAGGTATTCAGACTTGACTGTAATTCACCCCTTTACATGAGGTGATTACAGTCTGAGGGAAGGGAGCTGGTGATAGTCTGAGGGACAGGGAGCTAGTTACGGTCTGAGGGACAGGGAGGGGGTTACGGTCTGAGGGACAGGGAGCTGGTTACGGTCTGAGGGACAG
>NC_063341.1:10447237-10489984 GCF_021869965.1 Rhincodon typus
ACAGTCTGAGGGACAGGGAGGGGGTTACGGTCTGAGGGACAGGGAGCTGGTTACGATCTGAGGGACATGGAGGAGGTTTTGGTCTGAGGGACAGGGAGCTGGTTATGGTTTGAGGGACGGGGTATTCGTTATGGTCTGAAACTGTCTTTAATGGAAACCTGCATTGTTCAATACTTTTCGTTTTTTTTATTTTTTGATTCTCAGATTGTTTCCTTGACTGCACATTTCCTTACATGTTGACATCTATCCTAATTTTTAATATGTTGTATATCCTGCAAATTCCCTGCTTTTTCTGTTATCGCTGTTGTGTTGATCAAAGTGGCCACTCTGACTGTTGTAAGGCTAATCTTTAACTTACCTTATTTTTGATTTATTTTTATTGGTCAGGTTCTTCTTAGCAGAATGCTTTTCACCTCTCATTAGTTTTCTCCTCAGCATGCCTAATAGCTTTCTTCTTTTTCCAATAAACGCTAAATCCTTCATTGATTCCTCACAACAAAACACAAGAATCAGCATTATTAGTGCTATCTAGCCCATGGTTGTGTTCTCAGATTAGAGTCCAACTCCCACCAAGATCCTAGATTGCCTGTTCTCTTTGCTTATTAACTTGCAGTGTCTGCATCGTGTACTTTTACAAAGATCTCATTCTGTAGATTAGATTGAGGGATAGATATAATGTCCAATGGATTGGACAAATTGAATCACCTCATACTCCAAAGACAGACGTACTTACCTGGTGAGTTATATTCTGATCATGTACAGAATTGTAACTTCCCAGTTGGGAAAGTGCAGAATTACTGTCCCAATAATAATGTGTCCCATCAGCTGGGTGACTGCTGCAAGTTGAAACACCCTTAAAGACTATAACTTTCCTGATCACTGAGCTGGTCTCTTAGGTTGAGCCACAGGGTCAAGCGCTGCCACCATAAGTCCATCCTTGAAGCTTGAAGTGAACACAAAGGAAGGATCACCCACTTCTCCGTAACCCCCTCCCCCCTTCACCTCCACCCCTTCCCAAGGAACCTACTGGGAGGTCACTATGGTTGACCAGGCATTATCCCCATCTTGTCACATTGTTTGTAAAACGTCAAGTGATGGTGGGCAGTGGCCATAAATTGGTTTAATTTCTCATGAACTTCTGGTGGATTGACATCTCCCTTGGTCCTATTCCTGCTGTTGAGAATATCCCACACCTGTGGGAAGATAACAGATTCTTATGTGATACCATTTTATAACCAGAGAGCTGGTAAACCATATTCATGTTCTTTGCACATTGAGACCTGCTGGTGGGCAGAGAAAGTTACTCACACACAGGAGGCACTCTGTGTAGTTTGTGTGTGTGTGTGTGTGTGTGTGTGTGTGTGTGTGTGTGTGTGTGTGTCTGTGTGTGTGTGTGTGTGTGTGTGTGTGTCTCTGTGTGTGTGTGTGTGTGTGTATGTATGTATGTGTGTGTTTGTGTGTGTGTGTGTATATGTGTGTGTGTATGTGTGTGTGCGTGTGTGAGTGTGTGTGCATGTGTGTATGTCTGTGTTTGTGTGTGTGTGTACGTGTGTGTCTGTCTGTGTGTGTGTGTGTCTGTGTGTGTTGTGTGCGTGTGTGTGGGTATGTGTGTGTGTATGTGTATGTGTGTGTTTGTATATGTGTGTGTGTGTATGTGTGTGTGTGTGTGTCTGTGTGTGTTTAGACAGGAGGGAAAGGAATATACTTGATTGTGAGCGAGGAGGAGGAGTCATCACATGTCAACAGTTTTCTACTGTCTTACCACCAGCATGAGTGAGCAAGGAGGCAGGTCCCAAAATCCAGCTGGAACACAGAGTGAACCCTATGTTTTTGGTACCAATTTTTGCCACACTGACCATCCAGCTGGCTAAGGTGCTGCAACAATATGCACGTTCGCATGCCTGTTGTAGTGTGGAGATATGGAGACTGATGGTAAAGGTTTCAATTTGTTTTCCAGCTCATTGCCAATCAGGAATCAATTCTGATCACTCTGTTTTGGAAAGATGTTGTTAAACTTGAAAGGTTGCAGGAAAAATCTACAAGGGTGCTGCCGGGATTGGAAGGTTGGCGTTATTAGGAAAGGATGAATAGGCTGAGGCTTTATTCCATGAAGCAACTGAGGCTGAGGAGTGACATTATAGAGGTTTATAAAATCATGAGGGCCAAGGATATGGTGAAAAGCCAATGTCACTTTTGCAGGGTAAGGGAGTCCAGAACTAGACGGCATAGGTTTAAGGTGAGAGGGAAAAGATATAAAAGGGACCTAAGGGCAACTAATTTACACAGAGGCTGGTGTATGTATGGAATGAGCCGCCAGAGGAATTGGTGGAGGCTGATATGATTATAACATTTCAAAGGCATCTGGATGGGTGTATGATTAGGAAGGGTTTAGAGGGATATGGGCCAAATGCTTGCAAATGGGACTTGATTAATTTAGGATACCTGGTCAGCATGGACGGGTTGGACCAAAGAGTCTGTTTCCATGATGTACAACTCTATGAATCTCTCCCACACTCCTAGCGTGCATTGGAGGGATTTACAAATTGATACTTGTTATCATTTTCTTGGTCAGCAAAACTTGAACCCAAAGCTTCTACTTCAGAGGCAGGGATATTACCCGTTATGCCACAGGACCCCACTATAGGAGACATAAAATGAAAAAAGGCTGCACAATCTTATCAAGGCGCAAGGACAAGAAATTGTTAGTTTGAGTTATGAAACAAAGATTCAGGACTGAGAAAACACTAATCCCATTGAAGGAGTGGCTAGAGAGATCATGGATGCATTGGTGCTTTTCTTTTAAAACTCTATGGATTCTGGAAAGTGGAAAGTGGAAAATGTAACTACAGTATTTAAGAAGTGAGGGAGCGAGAAAGTGGAGAACTACAGACATGAAGACAATGTGCTGAAGAAACTCAGCAGGTCTGGCAGCATGTATGGAGAGAGAAACAGGGTGAACATTTCGAGCACAGTATGACTCAACTACAGAGCTGTTAGCTTGATGTCAGCCATGGGCTAATATTAGAATTTATTGTGTAGGATACAAATGGACACTTCAAAAAGAAAGGTAAAATGGAGCCGAGCCAGCACAGATTTATAGAAGGGAAATATGTTTAATAAACAAAGTTTTTTGAGGATATCACTGACAGCACTGACAAAGAAAAACCAATGGATATGGTGTACTTAGATTTTCAGAAGGCTTTTGACAAAATGCACCAGTCGAGTTCAATATTTATAACGAACATACATGGGATTGGAGGGTTATATAATAGTATGGATTGAGAAATGGTTAACAGGCAGAAATCAGAGAGCAGGAATAAATGTTTCCATCTCAGGATGGCAGGATGTGAACAGTGGGGTACCAGAAGAACCCACTTTAGGTCCACCCTGTTCACAATCTATATCACTGATCCTGATGTGGGACAAATTACAATATTTCAAAATTTTTCCATGACAACAAATTGGGTGGAAATTTAATTTTTTAGGAGGATGCAAGGAAACTTCAAGAAGTCTTGTACAGATTACGTGGAATATGATGATAAAGAGTGTGAAGTCATTCATTTTGGGTAGAATATATCTTAAATAGTAAGATGTGAGAAAGTGCAGATGTCTGAAGGGACCCGGCTGTCCTTGTTCAGGAGTTACTAAACATTAGTGTGCAAGTACAGCAAACTATTAGGAATCATAGAATCCCTACAGAGCAGATAGAGACCATTTGGCCGATTAAGTCTGTGCTGACCCTCCAAAGAGCATCCTATCCTGTCCCTGTAACCCCACATTTATCATGGCTAATCCACCTGCACTGCTGGACGAGGCAATTTAGCATGTCTGATCCACCGAACCTGTACATCTTTGGACTGTAGGAGGAAACTGGAGTACCTGGCGGAAACCCACACAGACATGCGGAGAACATGCAAACTCCACACAGCCCAAGGCTGTAATCAAACCTGGGACCCTGGTGCTGTGAGGCAGCAGTGCTAACCACTGAACAAATGTGCTGTCCCAAGGAAGGCAAATGGTATGCTGGATTTCATCACCTGTAGATTTGTGTATGGGATAAAGATGTCTTCCTGCTTTGAGGCCTTACCTAGTGTATTGTACATAGTCTTGACCAAAACATCTACTTGCTACAGAATTGACGTTTCGGGTCCAGTGACCCTTCCTCAGAACTTTGCTCTGCAACTTTGTTTTTGTTCCTGATTTACAGCATCCACAGTTCTTTCCGTTTTTACTTGCTATAGAAGTTCACCAAACTAAACTCTGAGATGTCAGGTTGTCTTGCGAGGAGAGATCATAGAACATAGAACATGGAACAGTACAGCACAGTGCAGGGCCTTTGGCCCACGATGTTGTGCCGACCTATTATCCTACTCTAAGAGCAAACTACCTTCTGTACCCTATATTTTACTATCCTCCATGTGCCTATCCAAGAGTCACTTAATGTCCCTAATGCATCAGACTCCACTACCACCGCTAGCAGCAAATTCCACATGCCCACTACTCTCTGTGTGAAGAACCTACCTCTGACATCTCCCTATACCTGTCTCCAATCGCCTTAAAATTATTCCCCCTCGTAATAGTCATTTCAGCCCTGGGAAAAAGTCTCTGACTATCCACTCTATCTATGCCTCTCATTATCTTGTACACCTCTATCAAGTCACCTCTCATCTTTCTTCGCTCCAATGAAAAAAGCCCTAGCTCCCTCAACCTTTCCTCATAAGACCTGCCCTCCAGTCCAGGCAGCGTCCTGGCAAATCTCCTCTGCACCCTCTCTAAATCTTCCTCATCCTTCCTATAATGAGGTGACCAGAGCTGAACACAATATTCCAAGTGTGATCTAACCAGTGTTTTATAGAGCTGCAGCATAACCTCATGGCTCTTAAACTCAATTCCCCTGCCAATGAAAGCCAATACACCGTACGCCTTCTTAACAACCCTATCAACTTGGGTGGCAACTTTGAGGGATCTATGGACATGGACCCCAAGATCCCTCTGTCCCTCCACACAGCCAAGAATCCTGCTATTTACACTGTATTCTGCATTCAAATTCGACCTTCCGAAATGAATCACTTCACACTTTTCCGGGTTGAATTCCATCTGCCACTTCCTTGCCCAGCTCCGCATCTTGTCAATATCCCATTGCAACCTACAACAGCCCTCCACGCTGTCCACAACTCCACCAACCTTTGTGTCATCGGCAAACTTACTAACCCACCCTTCTACTTCCTTATCCAAGTCATTTATAAAGATCACAAAGAGCAGAGGTCCCAGAACAGATCCCTGCGGAACACCACTGGTCACCGAGCTCCAGGCTGAATACTTCCCATCTACTACCACCCTCTGTCTTCTATTGGACAGCCAGTTTTCTATCCAGACAGCCAGATTTCCGTGGATCCCATACCTCCTTACTTTCTGAATGATCAATGAGACTGGGTTTGTGTTTCCCTGATGTTGGGAGGATGAGAGGTGACCTCATTGTAAAATTCTTCCAGAACTTGGTGGAGTGTATGTAGATACCATGTTACCCCTGTTGATGAGCCCAAAACCAGGGGACATAGTCTCAGAGTAACTTAAGACTGAAAGGAAAAGGAATTCCTTCATTCAGAGGGTGTTAGATCTTTGGAATTCTGTGTCCGCTTTGAGCATGTTCAAGTCAGAAATACATAAAATTTCCGGAGATTGTTTATATCAAAGGATATGAAAATAGTGCCAGAAAGTGACAATGAGGTAGGTGATTAACCATGATCTAAATGAATGGCAGTGAGGAGTTGATGGGCTGAACGGCCTACATTCATGAATCAAATTGTATCTTTTCATGTAGGAATGGAGAAAATTAGTGGAGACAGTGGTCAATAAGCTGGACACATTGCCAGGGAAATGTTGATGAATCGAGGAACTCAATTTTAACTTTCTCATTGTCTACAGATCTAGATGTTGAAGATTGAGTGCCTGTTATATGCAGGGGAGGTAATGGCCGAGTGGTATTATCGCTGGACTGTTCATCCAGAAACCCAGATCATGTTCTGGGGACCTGGGTTCAAATCACACCACGGCAGATGGTAGAATTTGATTTCAATAAACATCTGGAATTAAGAGTCTAATGATGATCGTGAATCCATTGTTGATTATAGGAAAACCCCATCTGTTTCACTAATGCCCTTTAGGGAAGGAAACTGCCATCCTTACCTGATCTGGCCTACGTGTGACTCCAGACCCACAGCAGTGTGGTTGACTTGTAACCGCCCTCTGGGCAATAAATGCTGCCTAGCCAGCGATGCCCTCATCCAGTAAATGAATAAAGGGAAAAAAAAATTATCCAATACCCTCTTGAATGATTCAACTGAACCTGCTTCCTTGACATTTCCAGGCATTACATTCCATACCCTAGTGATTAGCTGTGTGAAAATCTTTATTCTCCTCTCATTCTTGCATTTTTTGCAGGTCACTTTAAATCTATGCCCTCTTATTGTTGTTTCCTTTACAGGCTGTTAAAATCTTTTATTAGATCTCCACTTGGATTTCTACACTCCAAGGAGAACAATCCCAACTTCTTTAATCAATTCTCATAACCAAAGTTTCTCATCCCTAGAAACATTCTTGTAAATCATTTCTGCACTTTCTTCAATGCATTCACATCCTGTCTAATATCTGACACCAGGACTGTACGCAGTACTCCAGCTGAGTTCTAACAAGTGTCTTATACAAGTTCAACATCACGTCCTTGCTGTTGTATTCCTTGCCTCTATTAGTAAAGCCAAAGATACTGTATTTTTGCTTACTTCTCTCTCTATCTGTCCATCAATGACCTATGTACATCTGTACACAGAACCCACTGCTCCTGCACCTCCTTCAGAATTTTATCTACAATTTTCTTTTGAGAATTATGAAAATTATACAATTGGGGAAGCTCATGTGGAATGATAAGGACCTGATCCAGTGACATCATATAACTGCCAAAGTGTTAGCTGAATTTATAATTTACCATTGTGCATTCTTGTATATATTTATCAGAACAGTTTCTTTTTCACTCTTCAAACGGAAAAATGAGCATGTTGTGTTATTGCATAGATCAGAAAAGTACTGCGCCTTTACATCATCACATATAACACTATAGTATTAAAGGCCTCCATTTTACTCTCTGTAAAGTTAACAAAACAGCAGTCAGCCTGTCAACTATGGATGTATCTGTGAACTAAAACCGAAACACCCAAAGAGAAGCACCTCACCCTATAATCTGTAAAAGGAGTGTGAAAAGTGGTGTAATTTGCCTTTCAGCAAATTCCAGTGGTTAAATAAAATAAATCCCCGTTTATCCCTGACACTCACTTTACAATCAACAAGTAACAACTTAATTACTTAACTTTAACATTGAACAAATTAACTATATTATTAACAAACCAAATACGACACTTCTAACTATGAACTATTCCCAAATAAAACATGATTCTAATGATATGCTGTTCCAATAAACACAAGTCCCAATTATATAAAATTTAAAAAAACATGGAATTTAGTCTCTCGAAATTACAGCCAGATTACATGCCTTCTGGAAAGTTCTGTGCCTTCTAAGTTGAATGTTCCATCAGATATGTCTTCTCCATCGATTCTTCTGTCAGGAATATTAACTAGTTGTTCCATAGGTACCTTTGTTCTTTCGATAGTGCTTTCTCTAAGACTTAGAGAAAACTGTGAGAGCCAGCAATTCGCTCTTGAGAGCTGAGAGCTGTTAACTCTGGCAAATGGCATTTAGCTCTCCTGTCTTTGTCCAAGTGCCTTCTTCTTTTATACCCTCGATGACATATCAATTTCTTACACTAAGATTGGTCCTTTGTTGTCAAAACCATCAAATTTAAATTTAATTGGTTTTTGGTATCTAAGTGCCTGTTCACATTGATTAACTAAATTCAAAAACTCGTTGTCTTGATAACAAAACAAAACTGCTGTTTGGCCTGCTAACTGTACAGCCTTTTGATACAAATGTTTCAATTTTGGTGCTCTCTGTGTACTTGCAAACCTTCATGCTGTCACTCACAGACATCTATTTTAAAACTCTAAGCATAGAAAAAGCACATTATCTTTGAAAGAGACCATGCAATACTTTCCCCATTAACATTTTACAGACACCACATTCTAACTTTCAGTCTCCCAAGCCACAAGCACTCTACCCAACTTTGCAACCATAATGCAGACTGCATATATAAGGCTGAGATGTCATATTTATGTATACAGTCAGAGATTAACAAACTTCCAGATATCTATCGAAATAAGAACTCAATCTTTGTGGTTTATGTTACGTGAGCTAACATATAGAATAACATGTCACAGCAGCCTACAAGATGAGATTGCAGCAAGCCTTCTGAGGCCAAATGTATCTAGAGTTAAAATAAATAGGCTAAAGTAACCCAAAAGCACAATGCATCTCATTGGAAAGGTTTGGCATGAGAATGAAAAAGATTGAACCTTATTTTTTATTCCATGGAGCATCTCAGAGCATTCATCATTAGTTGAACTTCAACAGGTTGAAATGTTTTTGCTGCAAGCATAATTGCAAGTGTAGCAGGGACCTCGAAGAATGGCAGAGCAAACAATTTATCTATTTAATCAATTCAAGTTAATGATGGAGGCTGAGGCAGAGGATCATAGAGAAAGAAAGTAAATTAGAATCAAATCACATTCAGAAAGGAAAATAAAATGAGGGAAAAGAATATTTGGATTAATTGTTCCTTTTCTGCACCATTGAGCCAACCAGAGGTTGATTTGCATTGCATTTACAATCATCATGTCATTAAAAGGATACTTACACTGTAGTTACTAGATTTTAATTTCTGAAAGATTAATATGCGAGCTCAGCAATTCTTAAGAATAGTGGGAGATGCAAATGAAACAGCAGAACAGCATAAATCAATCAGAATTTCAGAAGATTCACAACTCCTCATAGCTCTTAATCTCCAAAACTCATCAACTGATTTGTACAGAAATAATTATGTACATCATTTTCCCAACAATATTGTGCCCAACATTTCATGTTCAATGTCAAACGAGGCATGTATACATGTTGCATTCCGAAATCACCTAGCGTCAATGTTGAAGAACAGCTTGACAATCAAGCATTCAGTTTACTGTCACGAGTGAGTTCACAATTCAATATTAGGTCATTTATCCTCAGATAAAATGTGTAGTTAATTCATTCATTAATAATAAAATTCTTACAATTAGTGAACTAACCAATGGAAATATCCATGAGTCATTTATCATGCTTCTGCTGAAAAGATCTATAGCAATTTTCACATGGACATGGTTGTCAAATCACTTAAGTGAAAGGCAAAAGGGTCTCTGATATAGTGGTGTTTGCTGATGCTCAGCTCTCATACATCACCTTAAATTAGAAGCACTGCAATAAATTAGATGTTTCCCAGTAAGTTCCTACTGCTCCTGAATAAAGTATCCAATCAGCCACACAGAGCCTCTGTTAACCATTGAACAGAAATCTTGCTCTCTTGCATTCTTCACAAACTGTGGTCCATGAGTTAGGGGTTAGGATTAGGGTTAGAGCGAGGGTTGGGGTTAGAGTGAAGGTGGAAGTTGGGGTTGGGATTGGGGTTAGGATTGGGGTTAGGGTGAGGTTTGGGTTTAATGACAAGAACATGGACTGGACAGTGCTTGATCCCTGCTTTCCCTCCATGGCAATGTGAATCTATTTATGTATGTGTACGTCTTTTGGCGCAATGAGATTCCTGTAAGTCATGGCGAGTCTAGAATGATCTGAAATAAGCATGTGAAAAAGAGAGGTCTTAGACAGTGCACTAGTGAGCTGCATTTAATAACCTACTCTGTATAAATGTAATTATTGAAATGTTACAGTACATAAGGAGTTGAAGATCTTTCTTTCGTGATAAAGAGCAAGCAGCCTCAGGGACAATATATGCGCAGATACCCAAAATCTGAGTTTCTCCAGACCAGTATCTCAATATGTAGACAGCAGTACAGGCTGAAAGCACAAGATAAAGTGTCTCTTTAGCTACTTTTCCTGTTTTAGTGCTGTGGGCTTTGGAATTTGGAAAAGGTTGGCTTTGGCTCCTTTAACTCATTCAGACAAGAACCATCAACTTGAATCATTCATTTGAGATTTACGCAAATTAACAAGAACATGAGTTTGAAATTTGAATTTGGGTCCTTGTTACACATGAATGCATCCCACAAAAAACAAAAATTAGACATCCTGACTTAATTTATGCAATTTAGCTCCTGAATGCATTTGCATGTGTGTAACTTAATGCCTAAATTTTATAGAGATTTATCATGTTGTTTAAAATGCCTATCTGATTTGAACTGTCAAGGCCTCCACACATTTAAATAAATCAGATCTGTGCATAAGTGGCTGTTGATTTATGTCCCAAGAGCACTGTGTGTTAGTGTCAGTACAGTGTGACAGTGTAGTTGGCTACATGCCTCAATAGTAAGACCATTTTGTAGAGATGAGTAATGAAAGAAGGAAAATGCATGAAAAAATCTATAAAATGCAAATATAGTAATATCCAGTAAAACTAATGAAACCACAAACTTCTTTAAGAACCTACTTCAGCAGCCAGATCCGGAGGTACCCCCTTTTAGTGTGGGTACATTATGGGATCAGCCTTATCTAAAGTTTGACTGGTAAGTGCATGGGCTTAGAGTGCTGATCTGCACATGGGAATATGATATTGTTGCAGTTGCTGAGGCATTCCTGAAGGATAGGCAGAAAGGTAGCTCAATAGTCCCAGATAGAGAAGTTTCAGGTCGGTTGGGGGTGGATATGGGAGGTAGGAGCATTGTAATATCAATAAATAAACCGTTACTGCAGTATTGAATGTGGTTGTCTTAGAAGGGTCTTTAAATGAGGCCATCGTGGTAAAGCTCAGAAATAAAAAAGGGGTGATTACTGTGCTGTGATCATACTGCAGGCCTCCCAACAGCCAGAGGAAGATAGAGAAGAAGATATGTAAGCAAATCACAAAAAGGGATGAGAAGATAGAGTTATAGTTGTAGGGGATTTCAACTTGGCCAACATTAACTGGGATTGCCTCAGCGTGAAAGGATTAGATGGGGTGAAATTTTTAAAGTGTATCCAGGAGTGCTTTTTGGGCCAGTGCATAGATAGTCTTGCTAGAAACGGGGCACTGCTAGACCTAAAACTTTGGAACAAAGCCGATCAAATGGCTGAAGATTCAGTGGATGAGCATTGTTGGAATAGTAACCATTATTCTAAGCTTCAAAGTCATTATGAAAAGGAATAAGGATATTGCAGAAGTTAAGTGTCTAAATTTGGAGAAGGCCAATTTCAATATCATTTGACAGGATGTGGTAAACAAGACTGGAAGTAGCTACTTGCAGGTAAGTTTACATTTGGAAAGTAGGAATCTTTTAAAAGTAATACACTGAGAGTTCAGCCGGTGTGTTCCTCTAAGAGTAGAGGGGGCAATCCTGGAGTCAAGGGACATTGAGACTTTGATAAAGAAAAAGAAAGGATGCATTAGGTACAGTGTATTAAAAACAAGGGAAGCCTTTCAACAGTACAGAGAGTGTGAGCACGGGATGGTGCTTAAAAGGGAAATTAGGAGGGCAAAGAGGGGCCATGAATATCTTTAGCAGATAGGATTAAGGAAACACCCCAAGGCATTTTAGTAGTATATTAAGAGTAAGAGGATTACCAGTGAAAAGCTACAACCTATTAGAAACCAAAGGGGCAACTTTTGGAAACAGAGGATGTGGGTCAGGTGTTAAGTGAATATTTCTCATCTGTATTCACAGAGGATAAAGACATTGTAGTCAGGGATTTCATTTGCGATAATGAGGATCTAGAACGTGTTAAGACTAAGAAGGAGGAGATATTAAATGTCTTAGAGAGCATAAAGATGCATTAATCTCCAGGGTCTGATGAGATGTATCCCAGGCCGTTATGGGAGGAAAGACAGGAGATGGCTGGGGCTCTGGTGGAGATATTTAACACTTCATAAAAACTGAAAGTAAAACAAATTGCAGGTCTGGCAGCATCTGTGAAGACAAATCAGAGTTAATGTTTCAGGTCCGGTGACCCTTCCTCAGCGTTTAATACTTCGATGGTCACAGGTGAAATGCCAGTTGACTGGAGGATAGCAAATATTCAAGAAGGGAATCAGGGATGGGCCAGGTAACCACAGACGTGGTAGGGAAAATACTTGGAAAAACTTCTAAGGGACAGGATTAATCAACAATTGGAACGGATTGATCAGGCATAGTCAGCATGAATTTGTTAGAGGGAGATCCTGACTGACTAATTTAATTGAGTGATTTGAAAAGGTGACCGAATACATTGGTGAGTGTAGAGCAACTGACGTTGCTAACATGGACTGTACTAAGGTCTTTGCCAAAGTTCCATATGGAAGGCTGGTTCAAAAGGAAAGAGCCCATGGGATCCAAGGCAAGTTGACAAACTGGATCCAAAATTGGCTTGCAAACAGGAGACAAAGGGTGATAGTTGAGGGTTGCTTTTGTGATTGGAAGCCTAGCGATGTACCACAGGGATCAGTGCTGGGGTCCTGGCTGCTTGTTATGAACATTAATGGCTTTGATGCGAATGCAGAATGCACAATTAGTGAGTTTGCAGATGACACACAATTGGTGGTATTGTTGATAGCAAGGAGGATGGTCTCAGGCTGCCGTCTGATATTAAATCAGCTAGTAAGTTGGGCAGACCAATGGCAGATGGAATTTAATCCTGATATGTGTAGGGTGATGCATTTTAGGAGAACTAATAAGAGAAGGATGTACTCAATGAATGTTTTGTCTCTAGGGAGTATTGAGGAACAAAGAGACGTTGGTGTATAAGACCATAGATCCCCTAAGGTGTCAGCACCACAGGGTGGTGAAGAAAGCATATAGAATGCTTCCTTTCATTAGCTGAGTTGTAGAATATAGGACCAGGGAAGCCTTGTTACAACTTTATAAAACATCAGTTTGACTACAGATGGAATAGTCTGTGCATGTCTGGTCACCATGCCATTGGAAGGACATGATTACACTGGAGAGGGCGCAGAGAAGATTCACCAGGATGTTGCCTGGGATTAAAAGTCTCAGTTATGAGGAAAGATTGGATAGGCTGGGTTCATTTTCCCTGGAGCAGAGGAGGCTAAGAAGGGATCTGATTGAGAAATACAAAATTATGAGAGGAACAGACAGAGTCGATTGTGAGAACTTTTTCCCTCTGGCAGACATGACTAAGACCAGAGGGGATAAGTTTAAGTTGAGGTGTATGTGGTTTAGAGAAGATCTGAGAAAGATTTTTTTTGCCCAGAATGTGATAGAAAGATGGGGTGCACTGCCTGAGAGGCATTTACTCTCACAACATTTAATAAGCATCTGGATGAATATTTAACATGCCAGGCCATTGTAGGCGATGGCCCAAATGCAGGTCATGGGATGTCAAGCTATCTACCTGCAAATAATACAATTGTAAATAACTGAAAGTGACTTTAGAAAAATTACACATTTTGAAAAATTGCAACTAATAAATTGCATTTATTAATTATACTAGGACAGTAGTCAGCTTCTAAAATGTGTCTGTTGGTGTCCTTATGCATAAAAAGAGCTTCAATTAAAATGTGTGCTCAAAAGATCATAGTTTATTCTGTCTTGGGATGTGGCATCACTGGCAAGGCTAGCATTTGTTGCCATCCTTAAGGGCAGTTGGTAGTCAACAGCACTGCTGCGGATCTGGAGTCAAGTGTAGGCCAGACCAGCTATTCCTGGCATTTTCTTTCCTTAAAAGGACATGAAAAAGGCCTTTAGCAAAAGGTTTTGACACCTACCTAGCCTAAGTACTCATTCATTTATCTGGTACTCTGGCACCTACTTGCCTAGCATTATTGCTGACCTTACCCACCTGGCACCATACCCCTCTCACCTCCCGGGCACTCTACCTTACACACGTACCCTTTCACAGGAACTGTCAAATGGCTGTTGGACAATTAAGTCACAGAACATGACAGAGTTACTGCTATAAAAGTGAGGTGTGGTTTCAATGAAGATCATCTCTACTACATTTGAGGATTTCTGAACAGGTTCATAACAGAAGGCCCCTGTCCAGGAATCTCCAACATTGACGACATCAATAGGCATCGAGATATTCACTGAGGGTGGCAAGTTGCTCATTAAAGGGGAATTATTGTTCTTTATCAAAATTACGAACAGTATACCTTGTTTGATTGATATGCAACTTGACACCATCATGACACCCTCTGTGAGCATCTAGGTGCTGAGAATTTTCGAGATGGAAGTCTGAGCAGGAACCTGGTGACTTAAGCTCACCACTGGCTGCAAAGAGCTCATCTTGAGACAGCATCTCAGGGCATGATACATGGGCATCAGCTGCATGTACCCCTCATCTACAGACGGTGGCACCTGATAATTGCCCCTCACAGCAACTCCGATCCACTTGCAGGACCCTTAGGAAGTTGAGACCTGTATTTCAGGACACATAGGCAACTTGCATTGAAAGGCTGCTGCAAGGACACTTTGTGGACAGGGACAGGCACCCAGCTCACAGACTGGACCAGGCTGTGTCTCCAGGCTGCTCACTTACTCTCTTAACGCTTGCTCACTGAGTGACTACCTCCATGGTCACAGCCTTTCCATGTTATGCCATGCCTGCTGATGCATTGGTGCTTCAGTGAAAGCCTAAAGGCTATCAGTACTGCCCTATTAACATGTTCTTTTGTGCGGACACACAGACAAGCTGTTTGTCAATAGAGATCTATCAGGCAACAGAGGACAAAAACATTTGCTGTACAGCACACCAAGATGTTAATTTAATATCTACAACAAATGCCAGCTGCATGACCAGTAAAACTATTATATATTTTTCAACCAAATGGCCACGTCGAAATATATGTGGGGTTCAGTCCAGTCAAGCAGGTCTTCAATTTATCAGGGAGTCCCAGTATTATCAGTCCCTTGCACAGTCTGCACAGAGTCCAAGGGGCTTGGCTATGGTCAGTTGTCCACTTGGGGAAAGCACAGTCAGTGTAAATGACCAAACGCACTCTAGGAATTAGGGAATGGTCAGTACTATAGTGCCACCAGGAGTAGTCAGGGGAATCATGCATCATCAGTTGAGTAGCTGCAAAGACAACAGTCAGGGGTCTGGTCAGTCATGTCTAGCAGCTGTTCGCTGATTCCAGTCGGATGTCTGGATTGAAGACAGTCATGGGGGCCAGTTCATCGAGTGGTAGAGAGGATACAAGGAGTGGATGGCTTTCAGAGCAAAGGGGGATCTCATTTCCCAAATGAGGTGAACCAAACATCCTTGGGTGAGGCAGAGGCATATGTTGAAGTGGAGGCAACGATGGTGTCCAGTGTTGAGGGTGTCTACCATGAGCTGCATTCCCTTCCACCACTTCCTGTTTACTAAATGATAACTAAAGCTGGGAAAGTATGGGACAACACCCAAGGTGGACAGAGTCAGAATCAGTGTGACAAGTGAAAACACAGGGTCCTGGATGCAAAGAGATTTAAGAGGAAATACATGATGCATGCACTTGCAATATGCAAGTATCTTTATGTTGCAATCATTTCATCATCCATGCTCAGCACAGGCAGAGGGAATGGTCAAAGCCAATTTGCACTGTGCCATGGCCCTTTGCCAATTAAATATTGGTATCTCAATGATGCAGAAGGTAGCAGCAATTACTTAAAAAGATCAAATTGCTGGCCACTGACGACACATAACTTGCAATTCTGTACGGGTGCTGTGGGAGGCAGAGATGATCGCTTCACCACTTATTACAATGGACTCTACCGCCTGTAATGTTAGGTTCCATGGTTGGTGTGGATCTGGGCTGGCGAGGGGTGTGTTAAAGCAGAGCAGACATCCCTGATGTGATATACTGTGACTGGACACTTAGCCGGTGAGGCACCTTCTCCAAGTTGGTGCATGTGCTGAGGCTGAAGTTGAATGAATGATGGAGGCATGGTTCTGTTTGCTGGGGCATTGCCTGTCGCACTGCATGGAGGAGTGTGCGCAGAAATTATCTGCAGAGAATGTCGCCACTGACTGTTTTCAGAGCTGAGAACCTGTTTTGTTCCATGCTCCCAATGTAGATCATTTGTACATCACCCTTGTTGGCGAAGCAACTTGGAAAATAAGAGCAGCCACTCAGCCTTTCAAGCCTGCTCTGCCGTTCAATACGATCATAGTTGATCATCCAACGCAATGCTATGTAGAAAACATAAATCCTCAGTGGGTGGGTTTTTGGGTCACTGTGCCTGCTTTGCCAGGATAGTGAAGGCTGATGCAGGAGGACCACAGCTGACAGCAATTCCAGGAGCAGGAGCGGGCCACTTTGGAGGCCAAGGAACCCCAGACCAGGTAGAGGCTGCAGCCTCAGGGCCCCTCTGGACAGACCAGGGAGGGCTACAGCTTTTTGCTGCTGATCCATTTGCTGCGGATGAGTGACTGCGTCAGTGTGGATTGTGTGTGTCTCCGGACACGGTGATGGTGTTATGCCGTTTGGTAGAGTGGCACCTGAGGGCTGCAGGAGGTCATCCTCTCCTGGTGTTTGTGAAGGTGACAGCCAGGGAGCCACAGGGGACCAGTCATACATCCTGAAATGCATCAGGACAGTGACCAATGCCATCTGTGCAAGGTCTAGGCCCGAAACATCAGCTTTCCTGCTCCTCTGATGCTGCTTGGCCTGCTGTGTTCATCCAGCTCTGCACCTTGTTATCTTAGGTAGTTAATGAAGCGGGTTTAGTTAAATGTCATTAAAAAAAAACTCACTAGGCTTCATGGAGAGAAACTCTCTACGGAGCTCGACAAAACTGACACTTAGCTGAGATTTAGCCCAGGGTTTCTGACCCTACTCGAGATGTCTAAACAAATGAAAAGTCCCAGAAACACATTAACATAATAAACTGAAACATTTAAACCACATGTGTCAGCCCTGCTGAGCATTTCCATCGTTGTGCATTTTCATTTCAGATTTACAGCACCCACAATACTTTTATTTGCTTTTGTGCTCGGATTTAGAGATTGCCTAGCGAGCTAGTGGGTCATGGATAACAACAGTATCGAACAGAGAAGTCATGTACATCCAGAGCAGGAAGAATAATAAGGCCCTAATAACACATAACAGTAATGGCAGTGTCGATGTGACAGAATAGATAAAACAAGCCGATACAGTGAATTTAACACAGGTAGTTTACTAGCAAACAACTGAAGCTACACTGGCACTTTGAACCAACTTACAAGCAGAAAGATGAATGAATGCTTAATGTCGAGCAGCAGTGGCTAACACAGGCAGCATTGGGTAGTGCGTTAGGCCGTGCTGCGCAGTGTGGTATCACCTTGCACTATGCCTTGCTATTTTGTGCCATACGGGTGCTACACAGAACAATTATGACAGCAACTGATGCTCAGGCTGCTTCTTCTTTGCTCACACTGTTTGAGGCTGGCAAACAAACATGTTATCACACAGACTGACTAGCTTGAAATCCCAGTCAATTAATCGGACCATTTGAGGACAGTGACAATTCTGGCTCATCCCAAAGAGTGATCGAGGCAAAAATGAGATGATGACAAATATTGAGAGTCAGATTTCACACAGTATGACATCCCATTAGCTGAAACAAGTCTACTTACACAGTGTGTGTCGGAGAGAAATTTATGTCCTGTGAAATAAAAAATGGCATAAATTTACACCTCAGCTTTCTTTGTAGATTGGGTTATTTAAGATGAAAAATCACCGGCAAATGAAGCAGCTGAGACAAAGCCTCCTCACAGAGTCCTGCCGCAACACATTTCAAACACAATAACTCAGGTTCTAACAGCTTTCTTACCAATGAAGATTTCTGACGTTTTTTTCTTTTCTCCGTTTGCCCGGAGTGTCAAACAGATGAATCCAAATAATGAAAAATAATACTCCTCGCCTCAGAAAACTGAATTTCAAATTCTGCCAAAGAGGAAGGAGATGTGCTATTAAGGAGCACAATTTGATTTCTAATTCGACTTCCAATTTCCACCTACCCTCGAATCGGCGATACACATACTTCAATTAAAGTTCATTAAAAATATTCATCAATCCGTGATTAAAGTATATTAGCTACTGAACTGGCATTAACCTGAGATGGAAATTTGTGATTCCTCTCAGCCAACTGGCTTAGCTGTAGGGCCAAGGCTTAGAATGTAGAGTTGATAAACCTCGGAGGAAAGAGGGGATAAATCATCGCTTAAGTGACACCAAAGGTGTTTGAGAACCAAAGGCACAGTCGGATAGTGAAGTCACTGATGGACATAAGGAGACTTGCAGAACTCAGGTGATGCATATGAATGAGTTATTGTTTGAGACTGTTTCAGTAAATGGAACAGAAGAGGGTGAGTGGACTGGTCTGTCTGAAACCGAGAGGGAGCAAGGTTTGAAAAATTCACAGGTTGTTGATTATATTGGAATAAATTGATAATGCACAGAAAAGTTACAGTGTTCATGTTATGAACGTAGAATGTTATCAATAAATGGCCAATCAAGCCTATATACTTTGCAACACTGTCCACAATTAACCGATCTCCCCATCACAGAACCCTGAGAGAGGCAGAAAACAACAAAAACATTGTCAATTCAGGAAATCAGTCTTCTCTGAATCCCTGTCAATCATGGTCCCAGGACATCTAAGCTCCACCATCAGCAACCAGCTTCTTCACCGAAGCAGGAAATGAGGATTTTTCTGAAAAATTTTTCAAATTTATTTTTAAAGGACTGAATCCTTACTCATTCCATGGGCTGGATCATGCAGAATCCACTAGATTAGGCAAGATGGTGGGCTCACAACTGAATCAAAGAGGTTTTTGCCAAAATTGGAGGTGTAGTGGAGCGTGAAGGAGGTTATTTCAGAGTATAACGGAACTTGATCAGATGGGCCAATGTGCCGAGGAGTGGCAGATGGAGTTTAATTTAGATAAGTGCAAGGTGTTGCATTGTGGAATGGCAAATCAGGGCAGAGACTTACACACTTAATGTTAGAGCCCAGGGGAATGTTATTGAACAAAGAGACCTTGGGGTGCAGGTTCATAGTTCCTTGAAAATTGAGTCACAGATAGACAGGGTGGTGAAGAAGTTTGGTTCACTTGCCTTCATTGGTCAATTAATTGAATATAGGAGCTTAGAGGTCTGGGCAGGACATAGCTTAGGCTACTTCAGGAATACAGCATCCAATTCTGGTGTCCCTGCTAGAGGAATGATGTTTTGAAACTTGAAATGGTTCAGAAAAGATTTACAAGGATATTACCAGGGTTGGGGGGTTTGAGCTATAGGGAGAGGCTATTTTCCCTGGAATGTCAGAAGCTGAGAAGTGAACTTGTAGAAGTTTATAAAATCATCAGTAGCATGGATAGGGTGAATAGCCGAGGTTTTTTTTCTCAGGGTGGAGGAGTCCAAAACTAGAGGGCACAGGTTTAAGGTGAGACGGGAAAGATTTAAATGGGGCCTAACTTTTTCACACAGAGGGTGGTGCATGTATGGAATGAGCTGCCAGAGGAAGTGGTGGAGGCTGGTACAATTACAACATTTAAAAGGCATCTGGATTGGGTACATGAATAGGAAAGGCTTAGAAGGATATGGGCCAACTGCTGGAAAATAGGACTAGATTACTTTAGGATATCTGATCAGGATGGACAAGTTGGACAGATGGGTTTGTTTCCATGCTGTATATCTCTATGACTCTATACACTGTACAAGAAGATCTGAGAACTCACATGATTCTGAATGGACCTGCAAAGTACAAGTGTTTGAAGAGATATCTAGGACACTGTGGTCACTATCTCCCACTGTGACAATATAATTCTTTATTCATTTATTTGCTCACAACATGTGGGCATCTCTGGCTAGGCCAGCATTTATTGCCTATCCCTAATTGCCCAGAGAGCAGGTAAGAGTCAACTACAATGCTGTGGGTCCATAGTCACATGTAGGCCAGACCAGGTAAGGATGGAAGACTTCCTATCCTAAAAAGTATTAGTGAACCAGATGGGTTTTTCCAGATGGCTTCACAATCATCATTGTGCGGTACGATGGAACAACGGTTAGCACTGCTACCTCACAGCACCGGGGACTGAGGTTTGAGTCCACCCTTAGGTGACTGTCTGTGTGGAGTTTGCATGTTGTCTGCGTGAGTTTCCTCTGGGTGCTCTGTTTTCCTCTCCCACAGTCCAAAGATGTGCAGATTAGGTAGGTTGACCATGCTCAATTGTGCAGAATGTCTGGGGATGTACAGGCTATATACTGATTAGCCATGGGAAATGCAAGGTTACAGGGACAGGGTAGGTGTGGCTCTGGTGGGATGCTCTTCAAAGGGTCAGTGTGCACTCGATGGATGACATAGAATGCACATGGCTGAAGAAGTATTTGGAGGGATATAGGTCAAGCGCAGGCGGGTGTGGCTAGTTTAGTTTGCTATTATGGTCTGCATGGAGTGGTTGGACCGAAAAGTCTGTTTCCATGCTGTTGACTCAATGACCAAGATAAAGCATTCATTTTGCTAGTTTCCCTGTTTCAGCCCTGTGGGCTTTGGAATGTGGAGTTGAGGATTATCCAGATCAGCCATGATTTTTTCGAGAAGCAGAGCTGACTTGACGAGATGAGTGGCCTACTCTGCTCCTACATATTATGGTTTGAAACATACTTGCAAGCCCTCCTGTACCTCACCTAAGTAAATTGTTGCTGCATTTTCATAATCTCTTGTAAATGGAAGGTTGCTCACATAGCACATCAAATTATTTAACAAACATCTCCCACTGATGTTCTGTATTTTTCCCATTAAGACATTTCCCCATGTTGACTGTTTCATTGCTTTTATGTGTGGGTTATGTAGATTGGCAAAGGTGAATTACCCATTGTGTCCAGGGATGTGCAGGCTGGATGGATTAACCATGGGATATATGGGGTTACAAGGATGGGGTGGGTCTTGGTGAGGTGCTCTTTGGGGAGTCCATGTGGATTCAAAGGACTGAGTGACCTGCTTGCACACTGTAGGGATGTTAAGTGAGCTCCTCTGTGGATTGAGGAACTGCAACAAGAACTGCCTGTGAATTATCAAACCTATCCTACAAACAAGCATGGCGAAAACTGTTACAAATCAACAACTTCTTGGCCCTGGCCTGAAGGACTGTTGGATAGACTTGGTAGCTGAAGAGAAACTTAGCATATGTCACTGTATATTACACCTACTGTAGACATTCAAATTGCTGGTATAAGACCGACCATGCCATACTTCAGATGTATCCAAAACTGCTTGAATAGCTACATTTGGATTTCCTAAAACATCCTCTTAGTTTTATATTGATGATATACGACTTTTTTACCTCAGGGAAACTTTGTGTCCGGGTCATTACCTTCCAGAGGTAAATCTCATTCACAGCTGTGGTCTGGGTCTGGTATAGACTATTGTTGTATTTTCTTGTCAATTAACAATGTCTCGAAAAGCAGAAAAATTCAATAATTTCTATCAACGTGTGCATCAGCCTTTCTCTCAAAGGAAGTAGATTCAATTCTGCCTTTTCTGAGCAGAGAAAGGAAGTCCCAATAGACTAAGTTTGATAAGTATTTTTATTCTAAGCATCCAGCCAGACTAGAGGATCCTAGGTAAGAAATTAATCAAGCACCTCAAAAGGAAGGGTTTAAGGTCACCTCACTGCCCCAGTTCTACACACACCCCAGTGTCTGAGACACTTCAACTATTGCCTGCAAGAATTTTCATTAAGACGTCATGCCCAATTTAGACTACAATTTTTTAAAAATCCATTTTCATCACTTGTACCCATTAAAATTTAACGTGCATTGAAACCCCTCACTACTGTCTTTTAGAATGATGACACATGCCTCAAACCTCTATACACTCCCCACCTCATGCGTTTACATGAAATCTCTCAACTGTTGGAGTACAGCAACAGTCCAGAGAGGGGGTGAAGACAAGTACAGCCCATCCAACATCAATTGATTTGTATTTTTTTTGGCCAGGGACATTGATTTAGAAACAGACAGAAGGAAGATGGTATTAGAGATGAGACGCGCAACATTGCACATTCTGGTGGCTCAAGAAAAAGCAAATAATTTGGCTGGAAAATAGGCTCTCAATTATGTGATGTAATGGAGAGATAAAGACACATGTAAGTTTTGGGTTGCTTACCTTCTCTTTCAGATAACGTTTGACCTGCTGTTTATTTCTCATATGTTCTGATTTCCAAAATTTCTTACAGTGTTATCAGAGGCGTTGCACCAGCTCCGGTCATAAGTGCAATATCTAATCGACCAGATTCTTTCCTGGCTGACTACTATTCTTAATCATCATGAGTTCACGTCGCATCACATAAATATCTTGCTTTTTATGCTATTTATCCTTTTTATGCATCTTCCATAATAAGCTATAACAATCATGATTATTTTCTGTTTGTTTACTATCTGCGTCTCTCTGCTTTACCTGTCAGATAAATGGCCGCAGTTTATTTTCTTTACTCCCAATGCTAGTTACAATTTCTCCTTACAATATTCTGTTATTTGCCACGCATTGCTATTCTTCAGACATCATATTGAGATTCATTTGAATGTTCCAAGTGATATCATTTGGGCCTCTTTTTACACATTCATGAAACTCAATATTACTTAGAAACAATTTTCTTTTGGGCAATGTGACCTACATTGTTCATCAGGTTGTTTTCCTCCAATTTTAATAAGTTTGGATTCCCTGATCTTACCCACAAATAGTGAGAGTAATAGCACTTGGGTGAGATGATTATCCTTTTTTTTCCTTTATTCATTGACGGGATGGGGGCATCGCTGGCCAGGCAGCATTTATTGCCCATCCCTAATTGCCCAGAGGGCAGTCAGAGTCAACCATATTGCTGTGGGTCTGGAGTCACATGTAGGCCAGATTAGGTAATGATGGCAGTTTCCTTCCCTAAACGACATTAGTGAACCAGATAGGTTTTTCCCGACAATCAGCAATGGATTCACGGTCATCATTAGATTCTTAATTCCAGATATTTATTGAATTCAAATTCCACCATCTGTCATGGCGGGATTCGAACACAGGTCCCAGGATATTACCTGTGTCTCTGGATCAACAGCCCCATGATAATACCACCAGGCCATTGTCTACCCCCTAGTGGTATTATCGCCAGACTGTTAATCCAGCGACCCAGCTAATGTTCTAGGAATCCAGATTTGAATCCCGCCACAGCAGAAATTAGAATTTGAATTCAATTTTAAAAAATCTGGAATTAAGAGTCTAATGACAACCATGAATCAATTGTTGGAAAAACCCATCTGATTCACTAATGACCTTTGGAGAAGGAAACTGTCATCGTTACCTAATCTGGCCTACGTTTGACTCCAGACTCACAGCAATGTGGTTGACTCTTAACTAATGGATTAGGGATGAGCAATAAACGCTGTCTAACGAGCTACACCCTCATCCCATGAATGAATAGAGGAAAAAGAAGTCACTAATGCAAAGATTTTCTGTGTGACACATGGATTTATCAAATAGCTGAAGTACTCTGATAAATCATCAATGAAAATTTGCAAATTTCATGCTGACAATGCTTGATGTAAATGGGGTAACTGAATACCATTACTATTGAAACTCTTGGAAAAGATACAAATTCCAAACAGTTTCCTTTAAACAGAAATTACTGCCACACCACAGAATTGTCAACAAACACATTTCATGGCATGCAACTGTGACATACAGCAATGGCTTGCATTTCTACTGCAACAGTGGAAGATTCTTCAGAAGGATTAAGCAGAAAATGCGTATCAAGCTGAAGAGGTAAGAGTTGGAAAGGACGTCAAAACAATTGGCCAAATTGGGCCGGTATCTTATACAGATGACGAAGGTCCTGTATATCTCCCAGACAGCTGGGAGGACACCCACGTCACCTTCTTTCAGGAAAGCCACATGCCACATACAGGTATTTTTGACAGGCCAGAGATAGACCTTCCCCTCAGGATGGACGTTCAGCCCATCGAGAGTTGTTTGGCACAACAAAGATCTGCAATTCTACTCTGCGGCTGTGCCATCATGACAGGAGTCTCTGTTACCTGTACATCACTAATCTGAGAGATACAATCATTTATGTTTTTCTATTCATTGGAAATGTGTCAGACACATGACAAGGTCTGGTAAAGCAATAGTGTGGGTCCTTTATTTGAAATATTATATGCAAATAGTGTAAACGTAGCAGTTGCAAATACATTTGATTTTGAGTGCTGCTGTTGTAGACAGAAAACGGACTAATTCATCACATTCTGTGTCAAGGTGATAGGCAATGATTCCACTTGATGAAGCACCCTCTCCTTTGCAAGTAACTGCACATGGGCTTGTTTCCCCTACTCCACACATCCTGCCTGCCTACTGCTGGTTTAATGGCTGCAGGAGGAGGTAATGTCATTAAGTGGGCTTAATTGCCACCAAAAGACTTCAACCAGCACCAAGGTGAGAAGACCAGCCATAGACATTCCCAACATGACTGTAATTGAAGTGGAGATGGAATCCTTAATCATCACCTTCCATCCTGCTCAAATAACTCCATCACTGCCAGGCTGGTCATGGGAGAGACATGGAAGTTCCAGCCATGGCTTTCCAAAGAGGGTTTGAAGTACAGAGTGGAGAGACAGAGGGCTGGAAGGAAGGAATTGCAGTCAAAGTGGTGAGACAAAGGGTAGGAAATCAAAGGTGCACAGGAGGCCAGGTTTGTAAGACAGTAGAACACTGGGCAACATAAGTTCAACGCTAACCATCATAATTCTGAATTCTGTGCATCCATAAATAAAATCAAAAGTTCAACTTGCTTATTTATTATGCTTTCAAATTTGAGGACGTACACATCCAAACATTAAGGCCCATAGGGTCTAGTTACAATGTTCTCCTTTAAGCTACTTCTTTCCAGTGCTTTCACTTCTATTTATAACATCCTGGTGCTTCACATATTTTTACATTCCACTGCACCTGCCACATACCTGCCCTTTGCTCGTCTAGTCATGACCTTCTGTGATCTTTCACAGTTCTCATAAGAAATTGTCATATACCTGCTGATAATTTATTATGTTCAGCACAATTTGATATTATTCCCTGGATTCCTAAGCTAGGGTCTTTGTTTGTATACCATAAATAAAAATGTCCCAACTGTGAGCCCTATAGAAACCCACTCACCACCTCTTTCCAGTCTGAGAAATTTAATTTGTTTTCCACCCTCCAATCATCTCCTTATCCAAATGGCCCAGTTCCCTTTCATTCGGTGTACCTTTATATCAATGTGCTATCTCTTCTTTACCACAGAATTTGTGGAGCAGTTATGATAAAATCTTCAGTCGCTCGTGCTGGCTCACACCTAATAAAAACAGAAGTGGCAAGGGCCAGGAAATGACAAAGTCAACCAATGTGCCAGATTGCTGGTCCTGTGCCCAACTTCATTCATTTCTGTCAACACAGAATCAAGAACCAAGAAAGCCAACTGCCCCCATTAGGCAGGTTGGTAATCAGGCTCAGCAGGAAACTGGCTAAAGGTGGGCAATGGAGGTCTCATAGGATCTTCTAATCTCCCAACACAATGGCATGGATCAATTGCATGAATGTAGCCACCCAGTGGCAGACTGGAATACTAGCACAATCAACGAGCATATAAGCCATTTCATGACTACCAATCTGAGGTATAATGAAAGACTACTTGAGGAGGAGCATCTGATTCTCCACTCTCTTGTCGTCTGACTGCTATTTCACTAATGTTGCTGGAGTGAAATGATTGAAAGTAGAAAGCAGAGAGCCACATTGCAACCCTCAATGCGAACAACAGTTGGGTAAGTAATTATCATGTGCGATTCCTACCTAGCCAAATTTTCAGCATTATGCAGTTCATTTAATCCCATACTTGTCTCCTACCATACACCATGGCATAAAACATTGTTCCACAGTTTCTACTAACATTCTGTGGGGATGGTTAGGTCAATTGCCTGGTTTGCGATGTAGAGTGACACGAAAAGCGCACTTTCTGGCAGAGGTTAATGTGAATGTCCCACCTTCTCAACCTGGTCTCCTGAGCCATAGTGACCCCAGGTTAAACCATTATCAGTCATCTCTCTGTTATGACAGAGCAGCCCTATGATCCACTAGGGATATGATGACTTTACTATATACGAATGTTCCTTTGAACAGTGACTGCATAATCGAGTCAGGTCAGTTTGGGGCATGATAAGGAGATCAAGGGGGCAGTTGAGTTGGGAAAGTCCTTGTCAGGTCAGGGTAGTAGCTGAAATGGGGGAATTATTGGCACGGATGCTTGTTGTGACAGGGGAGATTCGAGTTGGGGCATTAGTTGCTTCAGACGGGGGTGGGGTTAAGGTTTAGTTGCTTCAGGATTGGCGGCGAAGAGAGAGTCAGCTTGGATTGGAGCAGCTATTATAGTGGTATGGGATTGGCTATGGTGCTCAATTCTCTTCAGTAGACTAATTTCTGAGTTAGATTGGGTATTAAACAGTGTGACATTTCTGGGATAAATATGTAGGTAAACCCTTTATAAATGAGCTCAGCATCTGAGACATTTGTGCAATGCTCAGGGCAGCACAATTCAGCATTGCCACCTAATTTCAACACATATATATATATGTACATCAGGACTTCCACAGCAACTTAAATCTAATTTTATTGCTTTGGATCTTGGAAATTTTAAGCCAACGACTCCTATGCTATCTCTTCATTATACATGAGATACTCTGACCATGACCGTAACTTCATCCTATCTCTATATTCCCCAACGTGAGATTGTAATCACCATCCTATCTCGATATACACGAGACTATGATCCTCATCCTATCTCTCTCTGATACATGAGATTACAATCCCTGTCCTCTCTGTGTTATATTGGATCACCAGTGCCTCTAACCTGAACATCTATTTTTGCCCCTTAGAGGGTTGAATCCAAGAACTCAGCAGCAGTTAATCTTCCTGGGACTGTTTTGTGCTTGACTTAAAAAAGCTAAAAAATCTCATCCGCTACCTCGAAATTTACATAAAACCTTTTTTGTAAATATCACTCTGTCATGCAATTAAATATCTGTATGTATATGAAACATAATCAGAAGTTATACAATTAAAGTTAAGTAGAACTGACAGTGTCATTCCTAAAGATTAGCAGTGTTAATGCCTATTCCTAACTACTGGCATGTTTAACAGAAGTCTGTGACCATCGCTGTGTGCTAAGTGATGCTTGCTGTTGGAATAGCTCATTTCAGTTAAAATAAATGAATGCAGCAAGTAAATATTGATAGCGTATTTTTAAGATGAAGTGTCACTTGACTGGCACTCCATCTCAGGTATTTTGGATCAGCTTTTGCAAGGGATGCCAATATATAGCAAGCCTGAAAGTGCACCGTGAGTCAATTAGCATGTGAATTATTTTAATTTTTATGGTTTAGCACTTGCTTGTTTTATTTTTCAAAGTGCATTAAGGTTTCCTGCTGTTTGCCTCCTGCTAGGTTTGCATGCGCTGACTGTGTCGAGTTTGTAGATTGGCTCTGAGTGTTCGATTCATAATTCATCCACAAAATAAAAGGATGGGTCAATTTATTTAAGGCATTCCAGATCAGTGGATAGTAGGTTTCATTCAAGGAGCTTTAATGTAGTTAGAAGACAAGCAAATGCGCTGACAGAACTAATGGAGAAACTGTAGGACAGATTAGGGTTAGAAAAGATAGCAACTGCAGCTTCCACAAAGTCTGAGTAAATTCACTAAAAACAGCATTTTAAAATAGGACAGTAATCTGGTATTGCCCTGCATTATTGTGCCTATTTGAAATTAATAGACTGGTTTGTATTGAACATATACACAACATGGAAGCAGGACATTTAGCCCAAGCAGTCCTTGTTAGCATTGATGCTCCACTTCAACCTGTTCCTATCCTTCAACATTTAATTCTATCAGAATAAATCTCCACTCCCTTCTCCCTTCACATTCTTCTTTAGCTTCCTTGTAAGTGCATCTCTATGACTCACATCAACTATTGCCTGCAGAATGAGATACAAATTCCAACCACGCTCTAAATAAAAAGGTTTCTTCTGCACTCCCGAATTCATTTCTTGGTGGCTATAAAAAATAGATGACCCTTAGTTTCATTTATGTCAGTGGAACTCCTCTTTGTGTATAAAATTATGAAAGATTTTCACTGAGCGAAGACCTCCATTTACAAGAGAAAGAAAGAGGCACAGCTTTTTTGGTTCTTCTTGACAACTACAAGCCCCTGAAAGTCAAGGCTTCGTAATTCAGCTCCATGGCATCCACACAAATGCCAGGAAATGACCATCTCCAATGAGAGGGAATCTACACATCAACCCCTAACATTTAATAACATTACCTTTGCCAAATCCTCCCCTATCAAAATATTAGGGGTTACTTTTGACCAAAGAGTGAACTGGACTAGCCATATAAATACTTTGGCTACAGGAGCAGGTTAGAGGCTAGGAATCCTGCAGCAAGTAAGTCACCTCCTGACTCCCCAGAGCCTGTCCACTATCTACAAGGCACAAGTCAAGACTATAATGGACTACTCTCCACTTGACTGGAAGAGTGCAGCTCCAACAACATTCAACACCATCCAGGATAAAGTGGCCATCTTGATTGGACCACATTCACAAACATTCACATCCTCCCCACCAATGCTCAATATCAGCAGTGAGTTACATCTACAAGATGTACTATGGAAATTCACCAAAGATCCTCATACAGCAACTTTAAAACCCATGGACACTACCATCCAGATAGACAAAAGCAGGAGATACCTGTGGACATTACAACCTGCAACTTCCCCTTGAAGCCCTCACCGTCCTGACTTACATAGAACATAGAACATAGAACAGTACCGCACAGTACAGGCCCTTCGGCCCACGATGTTGTGCCGAACTTTTACCCTAATCCTAAGGTCTATCTAACCTCCACCCTTACCTTATACAATCATCCATATGCCTATTTAATAGCCGCTTAAATGCCCCTAATGAGGCCAACTCCACTACCCTCTCTGGCAATGCATTCCACGGTCCGACCACTCTCTGGGTAAAAAACCTACCTCTGACATCTCCCCTATATCTACCTCCACTCACTTTAAAACTGTGCCCCCTCATAATAGTTACCTCCACCCTAGGAAAAAGTCTCTGGCTGTCTACTCTGTCTATACCTCTGATCATTTTGTACAACTCTATCAAGTCACCTCTCATCCTTCGTTGTTCTAAAGAGAAAAGCCCTAGCTCTCTCAACCTTGCCTCGTAAGACCTTCCCTCCATTCCAGGCAACATCCTGGTAAATTTCCTCTGCACCTTTTCCAACGCTTCCACATCTTTCCTGTAATGAGGCGACCAGAACTGGACACAATACTCCAGATGTGGCCAAACCAGGCTTTTGTACAGCTGGAACATAACTTCACGGCTCTTGAACTCAATCCCTCTATTAATGAAAACTAACACACCATACACCTTCTTAACAACTCTATCCACCTGGGTGACAGCTCTCAGGGAACTGTGAACATGAACCCCAAGATCCCTCTGCTCCTCCACACTGCCAAGAATCTTTCCGTTAACCCTGTATTCTGCGTTCAAGTTTGTCCTTCCAAAATGAATCACCTCACACTTTTCAGGGTTAAACTGCATCTGCCACTTCTCAGCCCAGCTCTGCATCCTATAAATGTCCCTTTGTAACCGAGAACAGCCCTCCGCACTGTCTACAACGTGACCCACCTTCGTGTCGTCCGCGAACTTACTAATCCACCCTTCCACTCCTTCATCCAAATCATTTACAAAAATCACAAGTAGAAAAGGACCCAGAACAGATCCTTATGTCGCTGTTCCTTTAGTATCACAGGATCAAATTCCTGGATCTCCTTCCCTAATGGCATTGTCGGTCTACCTACAGGACATGGACTGCACTGGTTCAAGAAGACACATCACCACCAGCTTCTCAAGGGCAACTAGGGAGGGACAATAAATGTAACACAGCTATTGGTGCCCAAATCGCATGAATGAATAAAAGAAAATATTGTTTGGTTCTGCCCATAAAAAGACATCTGTGTGATTTCAGTAAAGGTATTTATGCATGGGAAACAATTATGTTAAGCTTATATAAAGGGTCATTACAATGGAATGAGGGTGGAGATGGCTGGAGTGGATTGGGAAAGGAGATTAGCAGCAAAGACAGTTGAGGAACAATGGCAGACATCTAAGAAAATAGTTCATGGCTTACAGTAAAAATACATTTTGTGATGAAGAAGGATTCCAGGAAGGGATAAGCCAACCAGGGAAGCATTAGTTTGAAATAAAAAACAGATAATGTGGCAAAGATTAATGGCAAGACAGAGGATTGGGAAATTTTAAATACCAACAAAGGCAACAAAAGAATAATAAACAGGGCAAAAATTATCTCTCAGGACAAACTTGCAAGTAAAATCAATACAGGCAGCAAAGTCTTCTTTAAATATAAATAAAGGGAGAGTGAAGCCAAAGTGAACATAGGCCCCTTAGAGAATGAGGCTAGGGAAATAATAATCGGGAATAAATGGCAGAGGAATTGAATAAATACTTTGCCACATCAGTCATCACCGTAGAAGACACTAATAGTCTTACAATATCACCAAATAAGGGCCAAAAGGAGGAGAGGATGTAAATACAATAACCATCACCAGAGGAAGCAGTGCTAGGGAAACTAATAGTGCTAAAGACTGATATATCTGAAGGATCTGATGGGATGCATCTTAGGATATTAAAGGAAGTAGCCACATTGGCAGTGGATGCACTGTTGGTAATCTTCCAGGAATCCTTAAATTCTGAAGAAGTTCCAGAGGATTAGACTATTGCCAATTTACCACCTTTATTTGCAAATGGAAGGAGACAAAAAAGAAGGATAACTATAGCCAGTTAGCTTAGATTCTGACTATTGAGAAAATGTTAGTGCCTATTGCAAAGGATGTAATAGCAGAGCATTTAGGAATACATAATATGATAAAGCAGACTCAGCAGAGCTTGATAAAGGGGAAATCAGGCCTGACCAACTTACTCAAACGTTTGAGGAGATAACAAGCAGGATAGATGAAGAGGAAGCAGTGGATGTAATATATTTGGATTTTCAGAGGGCATACGGCACCACATATTAGACTACTAAATAAGATAAGGCATCGGAGGAATTGTACTGGGATGGATAGAGGATTGACTAACTTATAGAAGACAAAGTATTGGGAAAAGGGAGGCATTTTTTGGGTGGAAAGCTGTGACTATTAGTGTGCCACAGAGATCAGTGCCAAGCCCACAAACCTGGGAGAGAAAAGTAAATGTCCTGTAGCCATGTTTGCAGATGGCACAAATATAGCTGGGAAGGCAAATGGTGAGCGTGACATAAAGATTTTGGCACAGGGAGAAAGACAGGTTAAGCAATGGGCAAAAACTTGGCAGATAGAATATCATGTGGGGAAAATGTGAGGTTATGCATTTTGGTAACAAGAGCTGAAGATTATTGAAACAGGGAAAGACTGCAGAAAGCCATGGAATGAAGGGATTTGGGAGTCCTCATCCACGCATCACAAAAAGCTAACACCCAGGTTTGGTGGGTAATTGGGAAGGCAAATGGAATATCAGTCATTATTTCAAAGGGAATGAAGTATAAAAGTAGAGAGATTTTGCAAAAACTATGCGAGGCATCAGTCAGATCATTGTAGGAATACTAAGAACAGTTTCGGGCCTCTTACCCAAGGAGAGATACACTGGCATTGTAAACAGTTCAGAGAAGGCTCACTAGTGCAATACCAGATATGCAGGCATGGTCTTACGAGGAGAGGTTGAGTACTCATTGGAATTTATAAGAATGAGAGACAACCTAATTGAAATATACAAGATTCTTAAAGGACTTGACAGGGTGGATGCAGAAAGATTATTGCCCCCTGTGGGAGAGTCTAGGACCAGAGGGCAGCATCTTAGAATAAGGGTAATACATTTTAGACAGAGATAAGAAGGAACTTTTTCTCTCAGAGGGCAGTGAATCTGTGATATTCTTTACCACAGCAAGCTATCAAGGCCAGGTCTTTCAATGTATTCTTGGCTGAGATACGCAGATTATTAATCTATAAAGGGATTAAGGATTATGGGGAAAAGGCAGGAAAATGAATTTGAGGATTATCAGATCAACCATGATCTCATGGATTAGCAAAGCAGACTTATTGGGCAGGAAGGCCTACTTTTTCTGCTATGTCTTATGGTTTTCGAGGGAAAAAAGACTTAGAGGAAAACCTGTTAAAGACCATCAAGATAACAAAAAAGATAAAAATGGAATAAAATAGGATAAAAAAATAGAAAAAAGTTTCCACTTACAGGCACAAACAAAGCTAAGGTAATAAATTATATTATTGATTAAATTGAATTTGGATTTAAGGAGTAACAGGAAGTTGAAGAGTGTCATCTTGCACTCATCAGGACTGGAATGCAAGAAACCGAACTTGGAATGGTAACAATAAATGACGCAGCCTGAAAAGAAGTTGTTGATTGTGAGGTGATGGCCTAGTGGTCTTATTACGGGACTGTTAATCCAGAGACCCAGATACTGTTCTGGGAACCCGGGTTTGAACCCCACCACGGTAGATGTTGGAATTTGAATTCAATAATATATCTGGAATTAAGAATCTAATGATGACCATGAATCCATTGTCGTTTGTCGGAAAAACCCATCCGGTTCACTAATGTCCTTTAGGGAAGGAAACTGCCATCCTTACCTGGTCGGGCGTACATGTGACTCCAGACCCACAGCAATGTGGTTGACTCTTAACTGCCTCTGGAGGAGGGCAATTAGGGATGGGCAATAAATGCTGCCTAGCCAGCGACATCCTCATCCCGTGAATGAATAAAAAAGATTTGTTGGACTGTGATGGGCATGGAGATAGAGCATGAATTGTTAACTATCGCTCCTTGTTAGCTGATTCAACACAGATCAGGCAGGCAGACTCTAATTGGTCAGGGCTTTTCCATTGCGAATGTAGCAGGAAAACCCCTTTGTGAGAGTCATTAACATGTAGAACTTGTCAAAACATGGAATGATTGAGGGGAATTATCAGTATATCTGCGCCGCTCATTCTCTTACATTGTGTGAATCACTTATTGCAGTTCCTCTTTCCGATACCCTATACAAATATGTGATACTGGTACTATCAGTTATATTTGCCATCAGCTGCTCTTTGATTTCTCCTTGCTCACAGGAATCACATAGAGTGGCACAGTTGCAACAACACATCAATGTGGTCAAAAGATTTCTCATGATAACTGTGAGGAAATATTTCCTTTGGGTTCTATTAGCATAAGTATGCTGCATGAGTATTTTTAGCGAATTAATATGTAAATTTGTGAAATGAGGACATTGCACGCAGCACCACAGATGGGAGAAAGAGAGAAAATTAGAAAGTGCGATTTGAGAGATAGCAGTGCAAGGGATCAAAAGAATTTTCTTCTTCTTGGTTTGGCTTTGCTCAGAATAGGCAGAGGTTTGCATTATGAGATCGTTCATGGATTCGTTTGCTACAAATATCAAAAGGGGATCAGAAAATTGCAGACACGTTAAATGAATTTCTACATCAGTCTTCATGAATGAGTGCTGGAAGAATTCCAGTACCAAATGGAAATACGGAATTTCTTCAACTTATAGAATTTGCATAGAAACAGACCATTCAGCCCAAATGATATTTACTGGCCCTCATGTTTCACATAAACCTGCTCAACACATCTCCTGTCATCTAACCCTAACAGCGTACCCTTCAAGTCTTTTCCCCTGCACATCCTTATCTAGCTTTTCTTGAAAACTATCCCTTCTGTTCCCCTCAACTGTAACTGATGGGACCAACTCAGGATCGAGGGACGGCGGCCTTTTAATTTGTCGTGCTTGGCCTTCACCCCAATCCGACCTATTACTCATTTTACTGTGTGAGAGGGAGGCACCAAGCAGCTTATCAATATTTCTGGGCCTATTGAGCAGTCAAAAAGCTTGGACCCCTGTCATTATTTTACTCACTCCATGGAAAGGCCCAGGACAAGCAGCTTCAGGGTGGGTGAGCAAACTTCCTCTGGGGATACACACCCCAAAAGCTCATCCCTACCTCCCTTCTAAATCTACCCACTGCACCCTTCCCCACCTTCTCAAACTTGGGCCTAACCTTGGTCACAGCTCCGATCTCTCAGACTTATTTTCTTTGAGGCTGCTTGGAATCTCAGCAGTGGCCACTCCGCAAAACCAGTGTTGCCCGCAGTCGACAGATTAGCAGCAACTCACCAAAGTGGGATTTCCTTCCCAGATGGGAGCACGACTCTCATCCTGAGACAATTATCACTGCTCCCATAACATGGGTCAGATCATTAATTGGATGAGGGGAAGACAGCTTGATCTTCCAACTAATGTTCCGGTTGGGCACCAGTGGAAGAGGTGGCATGCAGGCACACTCACTCCTTAATGTACACATGGATATACTTGCCTTGGAATGAGTGCCATGACGTTTGAAGCTTCACCAGAGCGATTTCTTGTCACTGTCACAGAAATGAAGTAGCCTAGAAATATATACATTCTAGAATTCAGAAGAATGAGATTTAGTGTAATTGAAACGTTAAACTTTTTTTTATGGAGATTGATGGGTTCAATACTGAGAAGATGTTTCCCCTCGCTGAGGAGCTGTACAGAACACCATCTCAGATTAAGATGTCACATGGCAGCCAAGGAGAAGCGAGATAAGGAGAAATTTGATCAGGTCAAGAATTGTGATTTTTTAGAAGTCTCTACCCCAGAAAACTTTTGATGTGCAGTTTTTGAGGTTCTTCAAGATAGAGATCAATGAAGATGTAGGGTTTTCAGGGATTAGGGGATAGTGTGGGAAGGTGAAGTTGAGGATGGAGCAGGATCAAGGGCTAAATGAGTTGGTTCTATTTTCTTATGTTCTTCTGTTCTTTAATTGTCCTTGTCAATATTCAATTTCTACCACGTCCCTTCAACACATCTAAACCTGAAACTCTGGAAATCGATTGTAAACCTATGCAACATCTCCAGTTTCCTCTTCCTTGATTCTGGCTTTAGTGCTGCCCTATATTTCTGGCCTTTGACTCTCTTGTCAACACAGGAGCAGTCCTCCTTAAATCTTGTCACTTTGATTGAGTACCTGCTCTAAAATGTCCTTCTTTGGCTTGTAGAGATTGTTGCCTGATTACAGTTCTGTGCAATGCCTTGGGATGTTTTATTTCAACATTAGAGACAGTACTTGAATGCAAGCTGTTGCTGTTTGGGTTATCTTCCTGGCCAAGATCCCTCTCTCAAACAATACCAATCATTTATCTTGTTGTCTGTGTGCCATTGGTGGGAAAGAGTAGCTGCATATTTATTAATGCGACAGAAGGCACAGTTTCAATGTGACCTCCCCAGATGGTTACAGACTTGAGAAGTGGTTTGGAAGGATGTACCCTGTGTTTGGGAAGACCCAATATGTTTGTTTGTCCTCCAGAGGTAATGTGTCATGGGCTGCTTAATTTAAATGTTAAGTGCATTGTGTACACAATTTATAAAACTGAAGGAAGTTTATGATGGATTATTTTTCATTGTATGACCACTTTACTGAAGACACAGAGACCCTTGTGTAAAATCTCACTCTGAATTAAGCAGTTCCAGTGACAAAGTCCCTGCTTCACCTTCTGGAATGTGTCCATTCCAAAGAAAAAGGATGCAGGGAGTTCACATTGACGTGCCAACTCTAGATCCAGAAAACCCTGGTAGAAGCTAGGACATCTGTGCCCAAGTCCAGCATCTGCAGGCCAGTTGCCATGTCGACCATGCCCCACCCCGTTCCTCTGCAATATCCCCTAACCCACAATCAACAGAATGAATGGCTTGCCAATTAAAAAATAAATGATAATGCGTTTTGAGAAAAATCTAGAGCAAAGCAGGCAATAGGTATCATTTACATTCTAGTGACCTCTGGGGAAATAAATCTGTATGTCTACCTGATTTGGTCTACATGTGACTCCAGACTGACAGCAAAGTGGCTAACACTGACTTCTTTCAGTTCATTCATGGAATTCAGGTGTTACTAGCTAAGCCAACATTTATTGCCCATTCCTAATTGCCCAGAGGGGAGTTAAAAGTCAACCATATAGCTGTGGGTCTGGAGTCATATGTAGGCCAGATTGGTTAAGGTTGGCACATTTTCTTCCCTAAAGAATGTTACTGAACCAGGTGGTTTGTTATGACAATTCATAATAATCACATGGTCACCCTTAGGCTGATTTTTGTTTTTTTTAAGTCAACTTTCACTCTCTGCAGATTCAAAATGCAGGTTTCCAGAACATTAGCTTGGTGCTCTGAATCACTACCAGTGACACTACCACTACTCCATCGCCTTCCTGAGTTCCCTTTGAGCTATTAAGGATGGACAATAAATGCTGGCCTAGTCAGCAATGCCCACACCCCATCAACAAATAAATAAAACCTCAAAGCTACGCATCTCCAGCATTCATAGATAAATAACATTTATGGCCACTGGTTGTTTACACCCAGAACTTCGGGCTATGTTGCCTTTCCATTGATAGGATTGTTGAATTGAATTGGATTGAATCATTTGAATGATTTTACTGCGAATAATACAGTAAAATACAGTGAAAAGTTTCAACCGTGGCCACAATCCGGGGCCATTTGAAGAGTCTAAGAATAAAAAGATATGACTGAAAGAGAGGCTATCTTCATTTTGCCACCTCCAACATGAGCCATGGGCTGGGTTACCAACAACACCTGCACCTCCACTACCCCACTGCCATCTGCAACGGACCCACCAGTGTCAGAGTCACCACTCTTCAGGTGCCATCTGTTTGCCACAGGGCCCACCTCACCAACATTGGCACCAATGCTGATGCCGGGTACCGTGCTGAACCCACACTTGCCACTCAACCAGGACCCTCTGATCCTGCCCCTTCCATCCCCCCATTGATAACCAGGAGGCCCCCAACTCTGGGCCTACCACACCAGGAGCTGCCGCCATCTTGCCAATTACTAGCATTATTAAGGATCAAAAATCAATGTCAAGTGATAGTGGAAAGAATATGTATAGCAAGGATAGGCTATTTCACTCGACAAGCCTAATTCATTATTCCATTGCCCATAGCTGCCAAAGCACACTTGAACCTAACTCTCCTAATCTTTTTTTCCAAATTTCTTCATGACCTGTTTGCCCACTTAGTGTATAGATAACACTAACACTCAGTCCCCACCATCTCATATTTCCATTCACTTTACATCTGTAGAACTTCTGTGATAGTATATTTCACCTTCTCGCAGCCCTGTGTGTGAATTGATTTGTGCTCTTGATTCACATTTAACCAAAGAAAAATGCACTTAATGCAGTCAATAACCCATACACCATCTAATAAATGAGACGACAGGAAGACTTCCCTTTCGCAACACGTTATTAGGTCACTGAAGCTTGTTAAAATACTTCAAGTAAGATGAATTCCTTTGCTCCACTGTCTCATTTTCCTTTCAATAAACCTGGCCCAAATTGTATGCACAGCAAGATTCCTCAAGTATCCTCATGCGATAAATGAGCCAGCCACCATCTTTTGGTTGAGGGAGAAATGTTGTCTGAGACACCAGGAAAAGGCCCTGATCTTTGAGTAGTGCAATTAAATCTTTAACATCCACACCAATAGAAAATGAGGTTTAGGTCATGAATCTAAGCCTCAGACCTTACTTGGTCAGAAATTTAACACACTTTCATAGCCTATAAGCCTTATCCAGGTGAACAAACAAGATCTCCATAAACTATTCAATTAACAAAAAACTATATGCTGCACAGTGAATAAAATTTACCCTGATGAATATTCAGGAACACTGCATGGTGACACAGTGAATAGCCCTTGACATATTTAAAAAAGGAGGCACCACACATATCCCCAACCTCAATGACGGAAGAGCCCAGCACTTCAGTGCAAAAGGTAAGGCTTAAGCTTTTGCAGCAATCTTCAGCCAGAAGTGCCAAGTCTATGATTCATCTTGGCCTCCTCCAGTGGTCCCCAGCATTACAGACACCAGTCTTCAACCAATTTGATTCACTCCATGTGATATCAAGAAACAGTTGGAGGCACTGGATACTGCAAAGGCTACAGGCCCTGACAACATTCTCTCAATAGTACTGAATACTTGTGCTCCAGAACTTGCCACTCCACTGACCAAGATGTTACAAAACTGGCATCGACGCAACAATATGGAAAATTGCCCAAGTATGTCCTGTACATAAAAAACAGGACAAATCCAACCCGGCCAATTACCGCCCCCTCAGTCTACTTTCGATCATCAGTAAAGTGATGGAAGGTGTCATCAACAGTGCTACCAAGCAGCACCTGCTCAGCAATAACCTGCTCAGTGATGCCCAGTTTGGGTTCCGCCAGGGCCACTCAGCCCCTGACCTCAATACAGCCTTGGTTCAAACATGGACAAAACAGCTGAATTCCAGAGGTGAGGGGAGAGTGACAGACCTTGACAGCAAGGCTACATTTGACTGAGTTTGACATGACAGACCCCTAGCAAAACTGGAATCAATGGGTAATCAGGGGCAAAACTCTCCAGTGGTTGGAGTCATACCTGACACAGAGGAAGATGGTCGTGGTTATTGGAGGTCAGTCATCTCAGCTCCAGGACATCTCTGCAGCAGTTGCTCAGGATAGTATCCTAGGCCCAACCATCTCCAGCTGCTTCATCAATGACCTTGCCTCATAAGGTCAGAAGTGGGGATGTTCAGCAATGACTGCACAATATTCAGTACCATTTGTGACTCCTCAGACACTGAAGCAGTCCATGTCCAAATGCAACAAGATCTGGACAATATCTGGGCTTCGGCTGTCAAGTGGCAAGTAATATTCGCGCCACACAAATGCCAGGCTATGACCATCACCAACAAGAAAAAGTCTAACCACTGCCCTTTGACATTCGATGGTATTATCATCACTGAATCCCCCACTGTCAACATCCTGGGGGTTACCATTGACCAGAAACTCAACTGGACTCACCACATAAACACAGTGGCTACAAGAGCAGGTCAGAAGCTGGGAATACTGCGGCGAGTGATTCACGTCCTGACTCCTCAAAGCCTGTCCACCATCTACAAGGCACAAGTCAGGAGTGTGACGGAATACTCCCCACTTGCCTGGATGAGTGCAGCCCCAACAACACTCAAGAAGCTCGACACCATCCAGGACAAAGCAGCCCGCTTGATTGGCATTACATCCACTCCCTCCAGCACCGACGCTCAGTAGCGGCAGTGTGTACTATCTGCAAGATGCACTGCAGAAATTCACCAAAGATCCTCAGACAGCACCTTCCAAACCAATGACCACTTCCATTAAGAAGAACAAGGACAACAGATATATAGGAACACCACCACCTTCAAGTTCCCCTCCAAGCCACTCACCAACCTGACTTGAAAATATATTGCCGTTCCTTCACTGTCACTGGATCAAAATCCTTGAATTCCTTCACTAATGGGATTGTGGGTCAACACACAGCAGGTGGACTGCAACAGTTCAGGAAATCAGCTCACCACCACCTTCTCAAAAGGTAACTAGGGCCAGGAAATAAATCCTGGCCTAGCCAGCGACACCCACATCCCACAAAAAGAATAATTAAAAAATAGGACTTCCATACAGTTATACAGTAAATAATGCTTAAACAGCTGGACAACCAGCAAATTACTCTTTTATGCTATGCATGCACTTTATCCTGGGTTTTGCATTTCTTTTTCATTTAAACTAATTAAGTACTTAATCCAAGAGCATTTCAAGTTTAACACAGAGCAGTGCAAGCTTAGAAGGACAAATCTGAACGGTTGGCATTTTTTTACTGCTATATAGATTCCCCACAGTGTGAAAGCAGGCCATTCAGTCCATCGAGTCCATATTGGCCCTCTGAAGAGCTTCCCACCGAGACCCACCCTAGCCCTGGGATCCTGCATTTCACATGGCTGACCCTGCACATCCCTGGGCACTACGGGCATTTTAGCAAGTCCAAACCACCTAACCTCCACATCTTTGGACTGCGGGAGAAAACCGGAGCACTAGGAGGAAATCCACTCAGACACCGGGAGAATGTGGAAGGCTGGAGTCAAACCCAAGGCTGGAATCAAACTCAGGTCCCTGACACTGGGAGGTAGCAATGCTAACCACTGAGCCAATTTCTGTTCTTATGGGAATATTGCAGTTTCCAGTAAATTCCTCTAACACCTTATTCCCAAACTAGTAATTCCATCTCTCTCTCTCCCTGGCAACAGTGTAAGCTTAAACCAGCTTGTTCACAACCTTGGTTTCACATGAGCAAACATCAGGTCGGGAGCTCAAGCTTAGTCCTGTTTCCACTTCCATAGGATTGTCTGACTTAGTCCCTACCTCACCTGATCAGCGACTGAAACCTTCACCTTTATTACACCTGCAGACTGACCTATTTGAAGAGACCGCTGGTTGATTTCCCACATTATATACTCATAAACCTGAGGTCGTCCAAAACTCTGTTAGCTGATTTGATTTGATTTATTATTGTCAGCTGTACTAAGAAACAGTAAAAAGTGTTGTTTTGCATGCTATATTACAGTAAATCCTACTCCTTTATTATCCTTGTGCCCAATAAGCTGCATTGACACCTGGTCAAGCAAGCCATGATTTTAAAATGCTTATACTTGATTTCAAGTCCCATCATGGCCTCATCCATTCCTACGTCAATAACGTCCAATATGACCAATCCATTCAATTCAAAGTACAGTAGTATGTTTGCTTCCCCTTAGACCAAACTTTTGGTTGTTTTACATAATATTTTATTATGTAGCTCAGTGTCATACTGTGCTTTATAATGATACTCTGAAGCAACTCGGGATGTTTCATCATGTTAAAAATTTTAAATGACCTGTCTTTCAGAAAAACATGGTCAATTGCAAAAAACTGAAGCACCAGTCACTAAAGCATTCCCTCCCTTTGTAGAATCTAATTGTACTTGGATGTTAATGCTGTTTCTCTTTTAGTGTGTTTTGAGGAACAAATTTCTCCTGTATTACAAAGGTTATTAAGCTTTAAAATATATCATGCATTGAGAGCGCTTTGGGAAGTGAGATTTTAAAAAGTACTCATAGAACAGCAGGTTCTTTCTTAACATGTTATTAATTCTTTTTTACTGTAATTTACATTTCAGACTTCACAACGAGGTGACATGCTTTGTTCACTGCTGTATTAACTGCTTTAGTTCCGGGTACACAAATGTCTGCCATTAATGTGTGTCTTCAAGGCCTGAAAAGTGGTAAATTCTTAATTCCTGATGGCCTCTAGTGGCAAGTAGCATTATTACCAGCATTACATTCAACGCCTGGACTTGGAGAGAATTTAAAGACGAATAATCCTCCAACACATACTTGTGCCAATTGAACTTTAAGTCAAGCAAAGTGTGTGTGCAACTTAAAATGAGCTTTGCTGAAGATTGCCAGAAGTTCCACTGTGCTACAGCTGCCTGCTCTTAATATCGCCTGACTTGTCAATCATTAGCACTTGACGTAAACTCTTGCTATTCTGATGGCACTGTCTACGTAGCTGAGTGTGAAGGCGAAAATTAAGCTGGAGTAAACATCCCCAACTTTTTCCGCCCACTTCCTTCCCTTCCCACCACCTCTCCCTCAACTTGCAGTGGTCCAGGGAAATATCTAGTTTATTGTGCATTATTTATATTTTTTCCTTTTCAAATACTTCCCTTTTCAATTAGATTATTAGCTCTTCCTCAATGAGATAAGCCATCCCATAGTCCAAAAAGCCTGCGTGAACACAAAAAACATTATTTTTTGTTTCATTCTTCCTGCAATAATCTTCAGCCTGTGTCCCATTTTCCCTAATTCACCAACCATGAAACAACCATTGATTTTTTTTACCCAAGATTGTGAACCTTCCTTCAAAGCTATTGCCTCCCATTTCTGGTATTGGATCAGTAAATGATAGGGATATATATTTTCCCTATCTCTTACACTCTCCCCTAAATGTGAAACCTGTAACTGCACTCAATATTCTACATGGGGCCTAAATACTCACTTGTATGATCACAGTGTACTTTCCTTATTGTTATGCTCAGCTTCTCTGCTTGAACAGTCAAAATCTCATTTACAATTTTTTTTTGTTTGTCGTTCTCCTTGACTAACCATTGTTGTTAAAGCTCCCTGTACCTGCAGGCTGTAAACCCTCTGTTCCTTCTCATGACACCTCACTATCAAGGGAATGTGACCTTCTTCTGTTACATGTATAAATCTATCACTTCATTTTCTTTTAAAATCACTGAACTGTGTGGCTCACCTTTATATCTATTCCACCAACACACCTAGACTTTGCTGGAACATACCCCTCTTTCAGACCTTGGCTATATCCCTTAATTTGACATCTGCAAACTGCAATGTTCTTTTGTTTGTGCCTGTGCCCAGGTCATTTACATCACTGGAGTTCTAAAGAGCAAGAGGTGGGACAGCAGAGGAGACTGGGAGAGATAGTAGGAACTACAGATGCTGGAGAATCTGAGATAACAAAGTGTAGAGCTGGATGAACACAGCAGGCCAAGCAGCATCAGAGGAGCAGGAAAGCTGATGTTTCGGGCCTAGACCCTTCTTCAGAAGAAGGGTCTAGGCCTGAAACGTCAGCTTTCCT
>NC_063341.1:10490384-10522072 GCF_021869965.1 Rhincodon typus
TTCCTGCTCCTCTGATGCTGCTTGGCCTGCTGTGTGCATCCCGCTCTACACCTTGTTATCTTAGAGGAGACTGGGTTTTCGGGGGCAGGGCTTCAGCTAGGGGGCTAGGGAGAAGATAAGTGATTAAATCTGAGCGGCTGTTGGGAGTGGGGAGCGATGAACCATTTTGATCTAGCGGGGCTGCTGAGGAAGAGAGGTGCCAGATTTTTCCTGAGCGTGTGAAGGTGAATGAGAGGGTACAGAAGAAGAAAGAATACCCAGTTTGTCTTATTGAAGGGAGAGAGGTAGAATGAAAGCCTGTTTCAGCAAGTTGGCACGAGAAGGGAGGCCGACAGTGTAAATAGTGAAAAAAAAACATCTGCAATGTGTCATCATCCTTTAATACGTGGGAGGTGATGGTTGAGTTTGGACATCTTGAGTAAAGTTTCTTCTAAAATTGAATTCTAGTTGCACCATTCGCCATAACAGGATTCAAACCAGGCTGTTGGAACATTAGAGATAACAAGATGTAGAGCTGGATGAACACAGCAGGCCAAGCAGCATCAGAGGAGCAGGAAGGCTGACGTTTCAGGCCTAGACCCTTCTTCAGAAATGAACATTAGCTTTTTTAGCTCCATTAGCTGGATGGCCAGTTTGTGACTATAGAGTGATGCCCAAACAACATAGTTTCAATTCCCCGACTGGCAGAGATCAACATGAACAACTTTCCTTCCCAACCTCTCCCTTCACCTGATGCATGGTGGCCCTCAGGTTAAACCACGACCAGTTGTTTCTCTCTCTCCCTCAACAGACAGCAGCCTGATGGGAATACAACAATTTTATCTTTTACGCCATCACCTCCCTAACTTTGACTGGAATTCTCCTGTGGACAATTACTTGGCTCCAACTCCTCATTAGCCTTTTGGGATGTTTACCAACAATGAACAGATATGAGTTCCTAACGGCATTTTAACAAATCACTAAGCGAGGAAGCCATTGAGCGAAGAACCTAACAACCAGGTGAAGTTGTCAGGAATCATGAAAGAAGATCAGCATTGTTTCTCCAAGTCCTTCAAGGAAACTTAAAGGCTCATCAGGCGAAAGCCTTCCCCTTACACTTGGTTTCAGTGTCTTCTGGTCTGCCCAATCTGACTACATTTAGTGAATATTTCCCACCCAGATTCTTGAAGTGGTACTGGACCCATTCATATGAGCTCTGACAACGATCCTCACCCTGTAGTGTCACCCTCTCCAGCCAATTTCCTACTGAGAATTGAAAAGAGGTGTGTTAAAAATATTTTTCTTCCAGAGGCAGAGGAGATTAAGTTAAAATTTCCCAAATGACAAACAAAGCTTCCAGTTACACTTAACAAATTAAAAATTGAAACGTCTGTGTTCATTGCAAAAGTCAACAAAGCAGAAACTATACAAGTTGAAGTGTGGCCTCAAACCTCTTTGATCCCAGCAAAATAAATTATACCTTCAAGCCTTCTGTCCTCCTCCTGGCTCTTTCAGGTTTTTATCTCCTCCAATGTCAGTAAAGAAACCTCAATTCAGCATTGATTAAAATTTGTGGCCCGTGACACTTGCACAATATTTCTTGTTGAACAGTTTATCTACATAGTGAACAGAGCCATAGACAATTGACTAATAAAGGTCAATAGCTTTTTTGGTTGCCTTTCAAAGAGCATCTGGTGAAATAATTCAAGAAGCATCTCTGCCAGAGATCAGGTATACAGAATAGTTGTCAGTCATGGGTCTGATTCCTGGGTTCTATGCAGCAGATAAAAGCAACTGCTGGAGCGTTATCATCAATGTTGACTTCAATCCATTGGAAACATCAGCTGGCAGGATGGCAGTGTGAACAGTCTTCAACATAGCAATCTGCTAGGCATTGAATGCATTCTCTTAAAATGCCAGTTACACTGAGCAGGACTTTGTCATGTAGGAAGGATTCCAGAATGCCAAAAGCAGCAGTTTCTGGTGATTTGTGCTCTGCTCAGTGAGACCCACAGCTCCCTTCCCAAACACTTTGAAGACCAGTTGAGAAAACAGCACTCTTCAGCTGACATGACCGATGGAACGGGAGCTGCCAGGGATAGCTGATGCACCACGACCAGGGATGCAACTGGCAAAATTGAAACAAAACAGATGCCAGGCTGCTAATGCAGAGAATGGAAGGAATCTGCCTGGGCCCCAAGAACTTAGCGATCCAGAACTGGCCTCTTCACTGGCAAATCTTGCCATGATCTGCTGAAAATCTGATAGCATCAACTGAACTGCACAGCTGGAAAGCAGGTCTGCACTTGGTGCAGGGTCTAAGCTGTGTCAATTTTTCTCACATGGCTTGTTGCTAAATACTGTTTCATTCAAGATGAGAAAAGCTGGGCAGTGTACCCAGCCTTAATTGTTATTCACAGATCTTTGCAGGGGAAAAAAAGAACAGTGCTAGGTTGTTGGGTGAAGTCAAAATTAGATTTAGTCTCAGACTCCTGCCTCATGATTAATCTGCTATGACAAGACTCAGTGCTCATACATTGCAGGAGGCTTTTCTGACATGAATTGACTTTAGCTGAATATTTTTTATAACTTCACTGACCAATGTCATAGCCACCCAAGTGTGTTTTAAGATCCACAGCCTTACTCTAATCATGAAACAATTCATTGATCATTTTGTTTCATGTTTAAATAAGTTTATTAGATGAAATTGTACAAGACGCTCCACTATCAGTAAGTTCTCTACATCTGTCTCTAACACAATTTCGCTCATCATGATTGCAATAGTTCTGATATGCTGTTCTTTCTAAACAATAGCCCTTTCCTGCCAACAAAACAATAACCCCCTTATTTTTCATTTAGTATCCTTTCAAACATTAGGCTTAAAAAAGACATGAGGAGCAAATTTTTTATCCAGAGTGTGGGTACGTGTGGAATGAACTTGCTGAGGAAGTGTTGGATGTGGTTACAATTACAATATTTAAAAGGCATTCAGATAAGTACACTATCAGGAAAGGTTTGGAGAAATACAGGCCAGGAGCAGGCAGGTGGGACTAGTTCAGTGTGGGAACAAAAACAGAAGTTGCTGGAAACGCTCAGCAGGTCTGGCAGCATCTGTGAAGAAAAATCAGAGTTAATGTTTCGGGTCCAATGACCCTTCCGCGGTTCTGAGGAAAGGTCTCCGGACCCGAAACATTTATTCTGATTTTTCTTCACAGATGCTGCCAGACCTGCTCAGCTTTTCCAGCAACTTCTGTTTTTGTTATTGATTTACAGCGTTCGCAGTTCTTTTGGTTTTTAGTTTAGTTTGGGTCTATGTTCGGCATGGATTGGTTAGACTGAAGGGTCTGTTTTCGTGCTATATTACACTTTAACACCCCTCTAACCATCAGATGAGCTTCAAGTCTTTGCAAATCCATTCAATCACACAGGAGAAAAATAAAATATTGCAAATGCTGGAAGTCTGAAACAAAGTCTATACAATATATAATAGCATACCCATGAAATAACTTGTATTCAACATGAGATTACTGCCTTCAATACCAGTCTTTGAAAACTGGTAAGGGATGAACAGGTATATCTTTTAGAAGCCATCCCACCAAAGTAGTCAATTATTTCACATGATGTATGCTGGGCTGTACCTGGCTGATGACTGTGAGGAGCGTTCCAACCATTGTGTAAAGCTGTGCTAGACCAAACTGTACCTGTCGGATATAGGGCAAGGGTCTCCATCTACCTGACAGAGAGTTATCCGATTGGTTGTGTTTGTATTATCCCACAATAACTCTTTCGATGTTATTTCAGTTGAAATGCAAGTTGACCATTCTTGACTTCAATTTAATGAGATGAAATGAGAGAGTAATCAGCTATCTGCAAATGAGATGGGACTGAACAAATAAGAACTAATGAAACCAATAAGAAGGCGCAAGTATTACAGATGCGTGCACGCAAATTGACAGCAAGCAGTATCTGATTATGGTGAGAATCTAAAATAGTAATTGTATGGGGTTCCTCTTGTGGTGCCCCTACCCATAGACCAAGAGAGGTTTAAATCCCACTTGCTCCAGAGGTGTGTAATAACATCTCTGACCAGGCTGATTAGAAAAATAGGTTAAATTATAAAATTGTAATTGTACCAATCAATGGACAATCAATTTGAATGGTCACAGAACGATCTCCTCTCTGCAGTTTTGATTCTGGACTACTGATCAGAATGTGTATTAATCACACAGACATCAATTCTATAATCGATTCTGAATGGGTGTCAGCTCAGTGTTTATTGTGGCTGCCTGTATTCTGCTGTTTTAATTGACATTCTTTGTCGAAACATCTTAAATGCTTTACGAACAATTAAAAGTCTGAAGCAAAAGTTAAGGGGTTTCTTTTGACAAATGGGTGAAAGCAGGCACTAACTGTTACCGTGCTATAATATGACAAACCCATTTGAAAGTCTGAATGTACCACACAGTTTTGGTCTGTATTGCTGATGACCGTGATTTAAACTTGCCCTTGCAGTGCTCACCTGGAAACTGGCAGGTTTACCACTCAAGTACTGACTCAATGCAATTTTATTTTGTAAGCATGTACATGAACTCCCCTCACTAATGACCATTGAAGGTGTGTGTTGCTCTGATGGGTATGTGATGGTGCATTGCAGACTGAACTAAGGGAGAGCACACACATGATCTTAGATATGGCAATGGAGGTCCAGGGTGAAGAGAGCTAGCCTGTACAGGCAGGCATAGAAAGTGTCCTGTAATCAGCCTCTTGTTCTTCTCTCCGACAGCAATGCGTGTCAACTCTGTGCCCCACCTCATATCCTTCATTTGTTCCTCCATCAGATTAAAAGAGGCTCTGAGCAAGATGTCAATGATCAAACACCCCCTTTTCTCTTGGTGACATCTACAAGAAGTCCAGCTGGTTAGAAAGGCACAGTGCTTTTTATTGGTGTACCTCTCCTCAGACAATGTTCGAGGTCAAATGTTGCTCAAGCATTGGGGAAGCCTCGAGAGAAACTCTCCAGAAACACTCCTGGTGCATTTCTGTCCAACCGAAGCAGTGAGTCACTTTATATGGTGAGTAACATAGAAACATAGAAACCAAGGGCAGGAGTAGGCATTTCAGCCTTTTAAGCTTGATCTGCCATTCAATATGATCATGGCTGATCCTTTATCTCAACGCCATATTCCTAATTTCTCTCCAAACCCGAGATGCCTACTGTGGCAGAAGATTCCACAGGTTGACCACCACTTGAAAAAAAATGTTGCTTCCTCACCTCAGTCCTAAATAGCCTACTGCCTATCCTGAGACTGTAACCCCAAGTTCTAGACTCTCCCCAGCCAAAGGAAACTCCTTCCTGTATCGAGCATTGCATCCTGCCTTCATACAAATTCAAGATGGTGGCGCGGTAGCTGTACAAAACCTGGGGCTTGTCCTCTCCCAGCTGCTTTCTTTCTTTTTCTCCTTCTTGTCTTTTTACTTCTGCTGTTTTTTTCCCTCTTTTCTTTTCATTTTGTTTTCTTTAAAGCCTGGGGAGTGGAGGAGCAGGCCTCTGGCAGCAGCAACACCAGGACAGGTCAGATGCGGCTCTACCCCAGCTCGGGATCTTCTGGCAAGTGAGGAGCAGGTCCTGGGCTGACTCCCCCGGCCTGGACTTGCAGGCTAGGTCGAGGCTCCAGGTCCATAGCTAGGCCCGGGCACCTGGAGGAGCGGAGGGATCAGTGAAAGGGACCAGTGATGGCGTCTGGAGGGCGTCAGATGGGGACCAGGAGGTACTGAACCTCCCCGGGCCCATTGGTCCCACTCAGACAAAGCCGTTGTGGGAGAGGTGGCAGCAGAGGCCCTTAACTGAGAGCCCAGAGCCCATTACGGAAACTCCAGCCAGTGTCAAGCAGCGACTGGAGGAGCAGCAGAAGAGGAAGAAGAAGAAGAAAACAGAAGGAGGAACTCTTGCAGCAAAATCTTGCATTATATTCAGAGTTTCAAGAAAGCGCAGGAAAGTTGTGACACTATAACACACGAAGAAACACTTTTCACTGAACTTTTATATACATGTGACACTAAATCTAAATCTAATCAACTGTCTAGCCCCGTTAGAACTTTTATACATTGCAGCCTGATCGCCTCTCAGTACTTATAGAATCATAGAATCTATACAGTGTGGAAGCAGGCCATTCAGTCCATCGAGTCCACACCAACCCTCCATCCCAGCCAGACCCAGCCCATCCTGTAACCCTGCATTTCCCATGGCTAATCCACCTAGCCTGCACATCCCTAGACACTATGAGGCATTTTAGCATGGCTAATCCACTTAAACTGCACATTTTCGGACTGTGGAAGGAAAAACACAGGGAGAATGGGCAAACTCCACACAAACAGTTGCCCGAGCCTGGAATTGTATCCAGGTCCCTGGCATTGTGAAGGGGCAGTGTTTCCCCTGAGCCACCGAGCCCCCACCCATAAAGGCCCAGTCAAACCAATCTCTCCTCATATGATATTCCCAGTAGCAGGAATCATCACCACACAGCCACTGTGGCAAATATGTTTTCTCTTTAGTAGGGAGACAAAAATTACACTGAATATTCCAGGCACATAGTATTACCATGGTGCTGTCTAACTGCAATAAGACAGTAGCACTTGAATTAACATCACCACAGTTGGGTCACTGATGGAAGAGAGGATTAGATGAAGAGCTAGCCACCTCGATGCCATGCAACTTCTTTAGTAAGTGTTGTCAGGCATTCGCGGTGTCAAACTGTTGTTCAACAAGTCTCTAGATAGCACCGACTTCAATTTCTTTTTGTCTTGCTCTAAAAACAAGCCCAGAGTTACAACTTGTCCACCTGTTTATCCCTTTGGTATCCAAAGATTTTGGCAAATATCACTCAGTAAGTGTTCAAACAGCACAGTGTTGTCAAATGCTGCTCAAACTGTGTGTCATTACTGATGGCTTGTGTTTCTGAGAAAGCTTTCAACAACAGCAAACATCTCTCAAATCTCATTTACGATTAAATCCAGTCAGCTGCAGCAGCAAAAAGCTTTCCAGCTCTGTCACTCGCTGATAAACTAATTAGTCAAGATGGGAGGCTGCTGTGTCATGTGGCAGTTCTCTTCCAGTCATCACGAAGGCAGATTGGAAATCCATCATTGTCCCCTTTTCCTCCACCTAGGGACTGAAATTCCCCTTGTCAAGTTTTATCTGCGTGGGCCTCGGTTTTTAAAACAAGCAGCATTTACACCTCCCTGTATTTTGATTCTCACTCCAAATGCAAGTACCTTGTTCTGATGATGCCATGCTGGATGGGGAAAGGAAGACCAGTTGGAGATCTCCATGGGTTCGAATGTATCATCTCTGGCTCCTGATTGTCCAATCTGACCTAATCACTAAGACTATGTCACTTGTATAGTACCTCTTTGGTGGCACGATGGCTCAGTGGTTAGCACTGCTGCCGCACAACACCGGGGACCTGTGGCGACTGTCTGTGCGCAGTTTGCACATTCTCCCCGTGTCTGCGTGGGTTTCCTCTGGGTGCTTCAGTTTCCTCCCACAGTCCAAAGATGTGCAGGCTAGGTGGATTGGCCACACTAAATTGTCTGTAGTGTCCAGGGATATGCAGACTAGGGTGGATTAGCCGTGGAAAATGCAGGGTTACTGGGATAGGGTGGGGGGGCTGGATGGGATGCTCATTGGAGGGCCAATGCAGACCTGATGGGCCAAATGGCTTCTTTCTGCACTGTAGGGATTCTATTTCAGAAGGGAAAAAACAATGGGGCAGCATGGTGGCTCAGTGGTTAGCACTACTGCCTCACAGAGCCAGGGACCCAGGTTCGGTTCCAGATTCCATTTTCCAGGAATGCTCTTCAGAGGGTCGATGGGCTGAATGGCCTGCTTCCACTCTGTAGGGATTCTATTGCCGGCATACAATATATTACATCTTGTTGTTACACCTTTTCATTAAGACTCCAAAATTGTTCATCCATTGCCAATGTTAAACGACTAGACCCAGAGACCCAGAACAGAAAGATGGATTGGTTGTAGCACTCTATCTAACCATTAACAGGTAGTGATTGGCTCAGCAGCACAAACAACATGTGAGCATGCGAATTAGGCATACTAGCAGGCCAGTCAGCACCTCAGTAAAATCATGGCTGATCCAATTATTCCTTATTCCCCCTATCCCCGATAACTTTTCTCCCCTTTGTTTATCAAGAATTTATTCACCTCTGTCTTAAAACAAACAATTCAAAGACTCTATTCTCACTCCCTTCTGACAAAGTGAGTTCTAAGGTCACACACAACCCTCTTTGGGGAAAGAAATGTTATGGTTACCAGCAGCAGGAGTCTTGCATAAATACCTCACAGTAACAACAGTGGGAAAAAAAAGTCCATTCAAACCCAAGAGAAAATATCTTCAGATGACAAATAACTGTACCACTTTCAAAAGATATTGCCACATTATGAATGTTATCAGTCAGCCAGGAGCCAAAAGCACTTAAACACACACACACAGACACACACACACAGACACACACACACACACACACACACACACAGACAAACACACACACACACACACACAGACACACACAGACACACAGACACAGACACAGACACACACACACACACACACACACACACACACACACACACACACAGTCAGAAGACAACTTGGAAGGAACAGCAAGGCAAAAGCATCACTTTGGCTGAAAACATTCATTCAGAACCGTGCAGAGAAGTGCAGGAGAAGCAGTGTGGGTGAGTAAAATATATTTTTAAAAATAGCTGCATTTCCCCGTTACAGAGTTCTTACAGAGACACAAACAAACAGTGTGTAAGCTCAGCCCTGATTCTAGGTGGGAAACAATTGTTCCAAACTCCAAGAATAAAATTCACAATCTGTGGAAAGCAAAGGGAAGAGTTTAAAATTATTGGCACAAAGGTTTAGACTCTGAAGAACAGACGTTAAAAAAAAGAGGAGCACTTACTGTTCACAGCAAGCTATGTGCAAGCAAGAAAGATGAGGCAATGCTACAGTAGTGAAGTCAAGGGCCAATAATTAATTAATACTGAGACCACAACACTGGGAATGTCAGAGAACAGGTTTAAAGGTGACTAAAGGACAATTTGAAAGATTTAAAACACAAAATCTAACAGGTTAAAGTAGAAGAATTTTACAACTGTGATAAGATTGGGGAAATACATCACTTAAACCATGGATTTGGAAGAAAGATTTATTAAGGCCATGGTCACAGATGTATATTTGAAAAATCAGGAAAATAACCATGTGTTGTATACTAGGCTATGAAAGGTAGGAAAACATCTATTTTACCTTTGAAGTAGGAATCCTCCATCTTGGCTGCAGGTGGGTAATAACAAGAGAAAATTGGTAATCCAAATGACTCAAGTCTGAAGAATGTATTCGTGTCAGTGGGTATTTCATTAGTTTAATCTTAATACGGGTACAAGCATCATAGTCCTGTGAGATCAAATACCATTACTGAGTATCCTTCAGGGTTGAAGCTTTCTGGTCCCCATGGAATAACTTTCAAGACTAAAAAGTATGTTGTACATAACACTGAAATACAAAGTGTTAAGAATGTATACAAAATTCACAATAACACTTCTCACTTCTGAGCCTACACACATTTCATCATATCAATGTCCTTGAGGAAACCAGAAATAAAACTAGCTTCAAGGGAACAACTGGTTCAGGAACAAACTGTTGTACCACGGGTCAAAGGGCAACCGATAGAAAATTATATTGCACTTCTTTTATGACGGAACCCCAAATGTCTACAAACATTATCTATAACTGGTATTAAGAGAATTGTTTCCTACTTCCAAAAGGAAGAAAATTTATACAGGACTTCTGGAAATGTTTTCATTGAAACATCACTCGAGAAAATTCAGGAGTCAAAAATCAACAAAGTTTGCCAGAAGAAGCAAAGACTGAGAACAAGAATGAGCAGTACTGCCCACTTTGACCTCAATGAGGAATCTTGAACTAAAGTTGTTCAAAGTGCAAAATACTATGGTAAACATATTGACACAGTGGATTTATTTTGTTGCTAGATGATAAATTGATAAAAAAAAACAAACATTCAAGAGCAACATATACATCCATAGCCTTCCAACGCAGAACTAATCAGCAACAGCGACAGAGATAATGCTAAGCAACAGCAATCCTTCATTTACAAAGATGAGGATGTGAAAATGTTATTTCATTAGCAAGACATCAGAGGATGAATGAAAGTATCCAACCTACTGGACAAGTTTAATGAAAGAGCTTACATACTTCAATACAGATAATTCAGCAAGGTGAGAGTGAAGATTTACATGAATAAAATGAAGATGAGCTACATGCAATTATATGGAATCCAAATCAATGACCAATGCCCATCAATTCAGGAAGCAGTCAGAAAGGAAAAGAAAAAGGTCTGATCTAAAACTCCAGGCTACTGCAAGGAAGAAAAATAATTGAAGCAACAGAGTAGCCGTCTGAGCCAGAGTAGCCTCCTGCTTGCATGCCCACATGTCTGCCCTCGGCATGCTGCAGTGTTCCAGTGAATCACAGCACAAACTGGAGGAATAACGTCTCAGTTTCAGATTAGGCACTTTACAGCCTTCGGGACTTAATATTGAGTTCAATACCTTCAGATTGTGACCATTTCTTTTAGCTTGTTATCATGTCCTTTCTCCCCTCCCCCATACCATTGTCTGTCCTTTCAGGTCTGGCAGGAGACACAACAATGTTCTGCCATTCTCACATTCTGATCACTTAATCTGAACTATCAGCATCTTTTCTCCACCAGCATCCTACACCCACTACCTCCACCACCCGCCCCCCTCAGCCATAGTATAAATACTGTTCCCCTCCACACTTCACTTTAGCTCCAATAAAGAGTCATCTAGACTTGAAACCTTAGCTTGCTATCTCTCCATGGATGCTATATGGCCCGCTGTGATCGCCAGCATTTGTTGTTTTTAGCCATCCTTCATGATGTACATCCATGAGATTAAAGGTTCTTCAGATGACATTATGGATTAACTACCCAAGTTAACAGGAAAGTGTTTCTCCACAAAGAGAATTCAGGAGATTAAGCATCCTCCAAAAAATGCAATTGACCAACTATTGGGTTTAGCAGGAAAAACATCCTCCACGAAAGACATCTAAGAAGATCAAAGATCCTTAAGTAGAGAAATGATTTACAATCAGAATAAAAGTCATCCGTCCTCAATTTTACGGACCTAGCAATCTTGCAAGTCTGAAGAGAAAGCATTCTAAAAGAATTGTGAAAAGTTCAGACTGTTTGAATTTGTGAAGTCAGATACTTGGCTAGAGATATGGTAGTCGGAAATATGGAAGTAATTACATACCTGAATGTATAAATGTTAATTATGACAGGTCTGGCAGCATCTGTGAAGGACAAAACAGAGTTAACGAATTGAAGAAGGGTCACCGGACCCGAAATGTTTACTCTGTTTTTTTCCTTCACAGATGCTGCCAGACCTGCTGAGCTTTTCCAGCAACTTTGTTTTTGTTCATGCTTTACAGCATCTGCAGTTCTTTCAGGTTTTTTTTAACGTTAATTATGAATTCAGTACACTTTGCACTGTTTTACATTGCAGCAATATTTGTTTGGACTTCCTCTTAAAAAAGTCTGACCTATTTTAAGAACGGTAGAATGTTTGGACCTTGAAATCTGTAACCAATGCTTTTAGGCTATGCAGGAGTACGTATCAGTGCAAGAAAAATGGTGAAAGGAGGAAACTCCCTTATGCGCAATAAATGGTCAGAACTTAGAAAGCACTGTCTGAAAGGGTGATGGGTATAGATTCAATAAACAGGGACGCTGGGTTAATTTTCAAAGGGAAACAAATTTGGAGGACTGAGTAGAAAAGCTAACTAGATCGTTGTTTAAAAAAGCCAGTCCAGGCTCAGAATGGCCTCATTGTACCACCACCTCAGAAAATCATGTGGTCATGAAAAAAAAGTAATATGTTTTCAAACTTGACTTTGTAAGCTTCCATTAATTAGTCAGAAACATATTGGAGAAAGGCTTTTAACAAGATGTGGTAGTTGATGATGGGAGCTCATGTGATGAAGCCACCAGGAATATGTCCCACCAAAGGTGGCAACTACACATTGATGCTGAATGGTGATGTGCGAGTCAGCTATTATTATTATTCATTGAGCTGCTCGAATAGATATCTGGTCATGGGAGATCTTCCCTCTCCATAATCAGTTATATTAAATTCATAAAAAAAGGAGATGAATCAAATCCAGTTAATTGCAAACCCATCAACATTGCAGCAATAATTAAAGTAAATAGAAGTAGTCATCAGGAGCCAATTTGAGACTTACCTATGTGGTATTGACCTAATAAACAGCAACCAAGATAACTTCAGAAAGGACAGGTCCTCTGAGCTGCCTTCCTTGACATTTTTCAAAGAGGTGACATCCCTGGTGCTCCTCGGAAAGCCCCTTGTTATTGGAGGCCTTGATTAAATTCCAGCTGAAAGGTTGTTTCACAAGCTTCAGGCAGTCTGCATCCTTGGTAAAAGGTGGCAGTGGATAAGGGATGGGAATGGCAGAAAAGAGGTGATAGGATACAGCGAGGGCAGCTATGTGAAGGTGAGGTAATGCGCCAAATGGAGTGACCTAGCAATCTATACTGGAGCCTGACTCTTTCCAATCTACTTTAGCAAACCTGACTTCAGATACATTTTGCTAAACAAGGGGTAGTCAAGTCTGACATTGTTCTGGGAGTAACATAAGGAATTTGACAACATTTGCCAGCAGGTAGAATTGTAACAGATGACATTCCATATGGTAACTCTTTGAATGGGCACTCAATATACATGCAGTTCTTGAACAACAACGTACAAAGCAAATCCTGAGATATACCACTAAATTATTGGCACCCTTCTGTCAAAGGGCATGCCAAGTGATTTTTATCTGTTCATTTTAGTTAAAGTAGGTGTGGGAGACACTAACCTTCAGAGCCAATCCCTTCTCTGCGCTCCTGTTGTGCGAAGTGGAGTGCCACAATTATTGTTTCAGATGACCTGCCTTTGTTAACCCGAGGGTGCTGAAGCTATACAATGCACAAGTCAGCCATTCTAAGAATTGGATCCACCTTGAATCTCTGAGATGTAAAAGAAAGTTAACCCCGAGTCGGGTCCGGATGGTTCAGGGGACAATTTACTCTGGGACGGGTCTTTGCAAGTTCATAGGAAATGGGAGTAAAAATAGGTCTTTTGGAGTCTCAAGCCTGTTCCACCATTCAGAGAGATGATGGTTGATTCTCAGCCTCAATGTTGGTTTACAGCTTGATTCCCATATCTCAGAATTTCCTGGAAGCTCTATCCCTGAGGGTTGTGGATGTTCAAAGATTCTTAACCCTCTGAATGAATTATTTTCTCCTTTTTGCAATTTGAAATGACCGTGGGGAGTAGCCTGTGTCCTTGTTCTGGCCTCTCCAGCCAGGAGAGACCAGGCACTAGTATCTAGCCTAACCTTTTCAAAGTCTTTTACGTTATATTGAGATCACCTCTCATGGGCTCATTCACCCATTGGAGAGAACAGATTGGCTGATGCCAGCAATCCATGAAGGTTCCAGCTTCCTATAAGATATTGACCTCAGGGAGCCAGATATTCTGAGCAGGACAACTATAATGTGATTAAGAAGCATAAAAATGCAGAGAATCAGAAATACAGACTAAACATTTGTGAGTTTCTGGAAGAGAATGGTAGCTTACATTTTACCATTAGATAACACTGGAACCCTGATTCTTAATTGCTCATTAATATTTAGTGCTATTAGATTCAGTGTGGCAAATGCCTGAATGGTGAATCTCACACATAGCAATCCAGGAAAACCGTTTCAAATTGCTCCAGTTCTTGTTCTATACAGTTTCTAGATGTGGAATGCCCAAAATTTTAAAATGCAGGAAGGGAGGTGGGAGTGGAGGTATCAGGAAATTTCAGCAAAAGCTCCAACTCAATCCATTAGAGAAAAGCACAGTGTTTACACCTAGGATTCCCTAATCCCACAGGTTTGACATAATTACCAATTGAGGGATTTTGTTGTGGGAATATATATTGCGAGAATGAGGTGCTACAGGTTATCTGATTTACTTGCAAAACAACTAGGTCGTGTGTACGATGAGGGAAGAAAATTAAAAATCAATGTTTAGCTAAAATATTAAAAAGGAAAGCTTGACTTTTACAAGAAGGCCCTCCTACCCACGTTAAAACATCTGCAGATGGTGTTTTTGATGGAGGGGTCAGACACTGCATTGTAAAGAACAGCAGGCTCATGAAGAGGAAAATGTCAGCTTCTAAATCACGACGACAATTACATCCTCCAAGGGATTATTCATACTCATTTCAGTGCGGTGCCTCAGTGTGACTGTAACCTTTTAAGTGAGTACCTGCAGATGAAAATACAGTTAACTGTTTAGCTGCCTGCTGGCAGTCCCTGTTCCACAGTGAAGGAATTAGCAATTCCAATGCAATTCCTACAAAGTATAGAGAAAGCAAGTTGTGCTTTTTGCTAAAGGAGAAGCAATCAGAGATGAAAAGACAGTGCAGAAATTTCAAACTTCACCTTCCTGCATTCACAATTGTTTCTTTTCAAGTCTCCATGGATTCTGATGTCAAGAAGTCCATCAACTTCTGCTCAGTAACAGAACAAATAAGAACAAGCAATTTTTTTTTTGCAAATTAGAAGCTTATAAGGCATAAGCTGATTGTAAGAAGGTCCTGCAGCAACCATTTCACAACAGAATTCTCTCCAATGTTCTGTCCAACGTATATCCCACAACTACAATGACTAAAGCAAAACTAGTCATTATTACATTGCTGTGTGTGGGAGCTTACTGTGCACAATTTTGTCACTGCGCAATTATTGTGATACACTTCCAAATGACTTAATTAGCTGCAAAGCACTGTTAGATAGAGTCATGGAAACAGGCCCTTTGGTCCAAGTCATCCATGCCGACCAGATAGCCTAAATAAATCTAGTCCCATTTGCCAGCTTTTGGCCCATATCCCTCTAAACCCTCCCTATTCATACACCCATCTAGATGCCTTTTAAATGTTCAAGTTGTACCAACCTCCACCACTTCCTCTGCCAGCTCATTCTATACACGCACCACGCTCTGCTTGAAAAAGTTGCCCATTATGTCCCTTTTAAATCTTTCCGCTCTCACCTTAAATCTATGCCCTCCGGTTTTGGACTCCCCCACCCCCCTGAAAAATATAAAAAGCTTATATCAGGTAAAATGTTAATCGAAAAGACTATTGCGGAGAACTTTGGTACAAATGGGAACAGCATCTTTAGTTTCGTGAACAATCATGGGATTGTCAAAGACTCTATTAGGCTATTGTAAAATGTTCAATGATAGGCTACAAAAGAACTGTTTTTGTAGGAGGAAGGCAATAAATAAGCACATAGAATCAGCCTTCACTCTTAATCCAATGCTTAACTAATGTAATTAAGGAAGATCAACAATAAAACTGCAACAATTAAAAGAGATGAGCATAGTGTTTTAGAAAAAAATTAGGAACATTAAGATAGGTGAGGGCTGCTGACTTGGACATTGTCCCCTTTAGAAAGAAACATGATATTGCTGTGCATACTGTCTACCCATATCTTTAAACATGTGAAACCTGGGGACCTGAAACTAGAAAACTATATTAACCTCCTTAGCTAAGAGAGAAATTCACATGGATCCCATACAACCAGAACTCCATTAGATTATTATAATTAAGAGGGAACAATGTTTGAGTGAACCATTATGGAAGTAATCGGACTACTTTGGCAGAGGTGGACATGTCAGTGTTACACTACGTGGATTCAGATTTTAAAAATCGTGTCTCACCACTTGATTGCTTTTTTTTTGAAGAAGGTAAGTTGTTGGAGACGATCCTGACAAATAGAATTTGCATGCATTTGGAGAGTCAAGGAATGATTAGGGATAGTCAGCATGGTTTTGTGCAAAGGGAATCGCGTCTTACAAACTTGAATGAGTTTTTTGAGGAAGTAACCAAGATTGATGAGGGCAGAGTGGTAGACATTGTTTACTTGGAATAAAAACAGAAGTTGCTGGAAAAGCTCTGCAGGTCTCAGCAGCTGCTACCATCAGTTCTGAGGAAGGGTCACCGGACCCGAAACGTTAACTCTGACTTTTTTCTTCACAGATGCTGCCAGACCTGCTGAGCTTTTCCAGCAACTTCTGTTTTTGTTCCTAATTACAGCATCTGCAGTTCGTTCAGTTTTTATTGTTTACTTGGACTTTAGTAAAGCCTTTTGATAAGGTTTCGCATGGTAGAATAATAAGAAAATTTAGATCCCTTGGGATTCAGGGTGAGCTTGTGCATTGGATACAAAATTTGCTTAATGGTAGGAGACAGAGGGTGGTGGTGGAGGGTTGTTTCTTCTGACTCCAGGCCCATGACTAGTGACATTCCATTGGGATCAGTACTGGGTCCACTATTGTTTGCTGTTAATATGAAGGATTCGAATGAGAATATAAGAGGTATGGTTAGTACGTTTGTTGATGACATCAAAATTGCTAGTATAGTGGACAGTGAAGAAGGACCCCTCAATACAAAGAGATATTTATCAATTGAGTTAATGGGCTCAGGCGTATCAGATGGAGTTTAATTTGGATAAATATGAGGTATTGTATTTTGCTAAAACAAACAAGGGCATGACTTACACAATTAATGATAGGGCCCTGGGTAGTATTGTAAAACAGAGAGACCAAGAGGTTCAAGTATATAATTCTTCAAAATTTGCATCACATGTCGACAGGGTTGGTTAAGAAGCTGTTTAGCACACTTGCCTCCATCGCTCAAACCTTTGAGTATCGGAGTTGGAGCGTCATGTTAAGGTTTTACAGAACATTGGTGAGGCCTCTTCTGGAGTACTGTGTAGCTCTGTTCGCTGCATTACAGGAGGGATATTATTAAACTGGAGAGGGTTCAGAAAAGATGTACCAAGATGTTCCTGGAAATGGAGGTTTTGAGTTATAAAAGTAGGCTTGATAGGCTGGGACTTTTTTCACTGAAGCGTAGGAGGTTGTGGGTGCCCTTATAAGAAGTTTATAAAATCATGGGGGATATAGATAAGGTGAATGGCAAAGGTCTTTCCCCTAAGGTAGGGGAGTTCAAAACTAGGGGGCATATTTTTAAGGTGAGAGGAGAAAGAGTTAAAAATGACATGAGGGGCAACTTTTTTCTTACACAGAGAGTGATTAGTGTGTGGAATGAAATGCCAGAGGGAGTGGTAGATGCAGGTCAAAGACACTTGGATAACATAAATAGGGAAGGTTTGAAGAGATATGGGCCAAACACAGGCAGGTGGGACTAGTTTAGTTTGAGAACATGGACTGGTTGGACCGAAGGGTTTATTACCTTGATGTATGACTCCATAAATGAAAGTAGTAGATAATGAAAATTCGCTGGTTTACAAGTTCACCAAAGACTTTTCATGAGGTACCATACAAGCAGCTTGATGCCAGGATTGAAACTTTGTACATCTGCACTGAATTGAGAGCTGGCTAAAAGATGAGGAACGGAAACTCATTGTGGGTGGATTTGAATCTGTTTGGAAATGATCGTCCACTAGGATTGGTGTTCAAACCATTTCAGTGTAGCTGAATGGTTGTGTGGAATTAAGGTACGAAATACTAAACAACGTATGGTCTCCTACAAATGGTGGGCATCTTGGAGAAAGTTGCTGAATATCTCCAGCCATTTCAGGATCTCACCTTGCTATTGCTGGTATTTGTCTAGAGGCAGAGGTTGTTGTGGGGGTGAGGTGCGTGGGATTGCTAACAGGCTTCTAAAGGAGGGTTCCACATTCAATGGCACTCAGTGCCTGATTGAGGAACCATGCATTGAGAAAAGGAGCCGCGCCCTCCTTTTGCAGTCGGACACACACCCTCAGTTGGCCAATAACCAGCAACTTGGCTTTTCTTGTCAACGTACAATTGGCCACACAGGTGCTTTCCTAGTTTTGGGGGGAAAAATAACAGACTCGGGCCTCTCTTGTTGAACAGTGGTAGGGTCCCTGCCCTGGACTAGTGAGGCCCGGGTTCAAGTCCCACCTGTTCTATAACAGCACTGAACAGGTTGATTGGAAAAATAGGTTAATTTAAAAAAAATTACAAAACAGACCCAGGCATTGCTTGTTAATATACAATTGGCTACGCTGGTGATGGAAAATATACACAACCAGCAACCTCTACTCCCATCTCACTCACCTGTGATCCAGTAAGAATGCTGGGCTGTGGGTGGGCACAATAGCAGCAGAATCCACTGCCAAGCAACGAGGTACTATTGGCCTTTGATTGGCTTGGAGCTGTTAGCCGCCAGGACTTTCAACCTTGGGGTCCTTGATCACTGGTATGGGGTGGGGGGGTGGAGTTTAGTAAGAGAATGGCCTGCTGCTGTCGAGTGAAAGTGCCTGAGTAACAGCTAGCTCAACAGAGCTCCCCTAAAAGAGACGATGCAAGACCCCTCAGCTCCTCTATTAAATATCACTCATCAGTCACACTGCCTGTGGCATCGGAGAAATATCATGATGGTGCAGGACAAACTCAGGCAGGAAACTATTGAACTGATGACTGCAAACAAAGTTATCTGCTTCTCTAATAAAGACATCACTTTTAAACTTAAAACGGCAACATGTATTAATCCTGTGGACAGTGTTGGCATCCCTGCCTCAAGCCCAGAAGCAGCAAGTTCAAGAACTTGTTTATGTGGAGAATGCACTCAGTGAGACTGAACAGAATCATAGAATATCTACAAGTGCCAAAAGAGGTCATTCGGTCCATCAAGTCTGCACTGACCCTCTGAAGAACATCTCAGCCAGACCCAACCCACACCATGACTGATTTGCCAGGTATTTATCGTGGCTAATCCACCTGACCTATACATCTCTCAAGGAAACCGAAGCACCTAGAGAAAACCCACACAGACATAGGGAAATGTGCAAACTCCACAAAGACAGTCACCCGAGGGTAGAATCAAACCCGGATCCCCGGCGCTGCGAGGCAGCAGTGCTAGCCACTAAGCCACCGTGCCACCCAGTTGTTGAATAGCTGTTTGAATATCAGCCTGTAAATCTTTCAAACATGCCTGATGGCAGACAGTAAGAGCAGAAGAGTCTCCTGGTCAGCTATTTTGCAGAATGCAATGGCAAAGTGCTGTGGTAGCTAGCCAAGGATAATCATGGACTGATCCAATGGAAGGCCAGGGTCATCAACACCCTCTTAGGCCATGGCAAACCAAGAACGAGGAGGAATATTTGAGCAGATAATCGCATGTGATCCATTACTGGAGACGTTTTTATTGGGACAACATTTCAGAGAAGTTTCCTCTGCATATAACTTGTGCTATCATTGCAGGAGAGAGACAGCAAACCAGAGTTCATATAAAACGAAGCAGCAAGGACCATGGAGGGAGGTGGAGAGTGAGGAAACGGCAATAGCTCTAAAATGGAGTAGCAAAGGCTTGAGAAGGAAGGCGGAGAAGATTAGGCAGTGAGGGGTTAGGGCAGGGGCAAACGGCTGATGGACATACAATGATGGCAGTGGGGAGAAAACATGCACATGCTGAGTTCTGAGGAAGGGTCACCGGACCCGAAATGTTAACTCTGTTTTTACCTTCACAGATGCTGCCAGACCTGCTGAGCTTTTCCAGCAACTTTGTTTTTGTTCCTGATCTACAGCATCCACAGTTCTTTCAGTTTTTATCTGGAGGACACAATGGTTGCTGGTGCACATGCAAAGCCATTCCTATTCTGAATAAGAGATTTACAATGAATTTGGAAAATCTTTGCCTGCCTATACTGTAAGACTTCCCCTGATCAGTGTATGCTTTGGGATTGTGGCTTCAGATGGTTTGTTGCATAATGATCTTGATCATACCCAAAGCCAATTAAACCAACTTTCAGGCCATGAAATGAACAGAGCTTTCAGTTATAGTCTTTATAGACACATTGACCTTTCATCCTGTTCCCATCAACCTGAAACATTAAACAACATTTCTCTCTCCATAGGTGCTGTTTGACCTGCTTGTCTATTTCCAACATGTTTCCATTAAAATTAATCCATTTTCAAATGATAATGTAGTACTCTGTCTAAAATCCTATCTTACCACAAAGGTCCCCTCAGTGAAAACTTACAATCCCTACTGAGCATCTGTTACCCACTCTCACAACCTTTTGCCCTCATTCACATCATAAGTGAGCAACAATAACTGCACTGCAAAATATAGCATACAACACATTGATTATAAGGCACTTCAGAACATCCTAAAGAGATATGAAGCTGCTGTATAAGTGCTCGTTCTTTTTCAAACAATATTTGAATTTCATGTTGAAAAATGAGAATAAAAACCCTGCAGTGTGGAAACAGGCCATTTGGTCCATTGAGCCCATGCTGACCCTCTGAATAGCTTCCCACCCAATCCCTATATTTCCCATGGCTAACCCGCCTAGCCTGCATATCCTTGGACACTGTGGGCAATTTAGTATGGCCAATCTGCCTAACCTGCACCTCTTTGGACTGTGGGAGGAAGCCAGAGCACCCAGAAGAAACCCACACAGGCACAGGGAGAATGTACAACCTCCACGCAGACAGTTAGCAGAAGGTGGAATTGAACCCAGGTCCCTGGCACTGTGAGGCAGCAGTGCTAACCACTGAGTCACTGTACCACCCTATGCAGTGCGTTCTAACAAGCAGTGAAGTGTTAAAGTCACTATTTGGACGGTATTCGACATTCCTTTTGAGCACAGGAATCCGTAGTATTTTTCCAGATGACAATCGCTAGCACCTTTATAGTATTCACCATCTTTACCAATATGTAGGAGGGGGTGTTGGTTGCTTGAAGTGGTTTGCAGGATGCTGCCAAAAAGACATTTTGCCTGCCACACCAAATGAGTAATATGACATTCGTGTTTTAGTGCCAATGTGATGCCAGGTATGTGGACCATACATCCCAATGTCTGGCAACCCATATTAAACAAAATACCATGTCAACAATCTGCAGAATGCTGCTTATGTTCAACCAGCCCATGCTTACAAGCCTCAGAAAAGTATGTCCACTATTAAATTTCCGATCGAAGAGGTAAATCATTTATTAAATAATTCAGGCTGTGCTAAGATTTACACCGGAAACCAATGTTAGGTCTTAGTTTTAGGCTTTTCGTGTGATACATTCGCACATGCTTAAAGATACACATATTAATATACAAGACCCTGTTTTGTGTACACAAAAGGAACTTGTATACATCGTATCTTTTTCACAGATAAAAAGGTCAGGAAGATTTCCAATGTCTGCTGCATTCCCATGGCATCACCCTGACCAATCAGAATCTACCTGCCTAGTCTGTGAATTAAGATTGACAGTTAACTGTTCTTGCTGCATCTCCATGCCAACCAATCAGTAGCCCCTTCTGATGCTCGATAAATTGGTAGCCCGTTCTCCAATTCTGTTTCTTGCATCACTATCATGATGGATGCACGCTTCAAGTTCTTGTCTTCTTTTCACAAATATTTAATGTTAACTGAAGACTGATAATAAAATCTGTGAGGAAAGCTGTGGCAGATGAGCATAAACATAAGTAAATGAGAGTTCATCCATTGTCGACCAAAAAGGACGGGTTCAAGTGATGAAAATCTAGAAATAGTATAGATTCAAAGTGGTTTACACATGCATATACATGGATTACCAAAATGTAAAAATCGGGCACAAAATAATAGATCAAAATGCTAATGGAATCTTCGTGTTTCTCACTGGAAGGATAGAATAGAAAGAGTGGAAAATTTGCCACAACTATACATGCCCCTGTTTAGACTAAACTTGGAGCCCTATGGATAGTTCTGGTCTAGAATTGACATAGAATCCCTACAGTGTGTGATGGCTTATCATGGCCATTCAGCCCATCAAGTCCACACTAGCCCTCCGAAGAGCATCCCACCCAGATCAACCCTATCACTGTAACCTCGCACACCCCTGGACACTATGGACAATTTAACATGGCCAGCTACCTAATCTAAACATCTTTGGACTGTGGGAGGAAACCAGAGCACTCAGGGGAAACCCATGCAGACGCGGGGAGCCTATGCAAACTCCACACAGACGGTTAACTGAGGGTGGAATTGAACCTGGGTTGTTGGCGCTGTGAGGCAGCAGTGCTAACCACTGAACTACCATATTGGAAGTGTCCAGTGCAGATTCACAGAATGTTATCTGGGTTCAGAAAAATTAAATTAAGACAAGAAGTTACATAACGTTCCATGTTCTGGGAAATAGGAATACTGTTTAAGAGATAATTTGATTGAGATTTTAGAAGGAATTAATAGGATAAAGGTTACCTGGGTTAGAGTAAATCAGGAATTGAAGCGCACAACGTTCTGAGGAACACGGTCAAGATAATTAGGGAAGAAACATCTCGCTGTAGTGGACAGGTCAATAGTCAAGGAAACAATTTTAAAGTAAAGAGCAAAGGTTTAGACAGGATTTGAGGGAAAAAAAATTCATCCAAAAGTCTCTGGGTACCTGGAACTCACTGCCTAAGAGAGTGATAAAGGTGGGAACTGTCAAGGTGTTTAATGTGTATATAAATGAGAATTTGAAAGTGCTAGAAAGTAGGATTAAAATAGATGGATGTATCATGATCAAATTGGTCATGATGGGCTGAAAGGCCTCTTTCCATGTTGATAAAATCTCTGTGACTCCAATTTTCAATCAGAGATTGATAGATCTTTTCTGGACCAGTATACTGAGGGACATGGAATCAAGGTGAATGAATGGAATTATGATACAGGTCATCCATGATCTCAAAAAGAACAACAGAACAGTTTGGAAGGGACTGAATGATCTACTTCTACTTCAATGTAATATGACAGACCACTTTCTACTGCCATAGTGGTGATTAACCTCCAGAGCCTGTTCCCATCTATTCTTCCTCTTTCTTTTCCATCATTATGCAAACCATGGCTATGCCCATTGGAAAGATCATTTCAACTGTTTTATCCTACGTGCCCACAGAGTCATAGAGATCTACAGCACAGTAAAAGGCCCTTCAGCCCATTGCATCCGCACCAATCAAAAACAACCACTTAAAAGAATGTGCAGGCCAGGTGGATTAGCCATGCTAAATTGACCATGGTGTTCAGGGATGTGTAGAATAGGTGGTTTATAGGGGGGTGGGTCTGGGTGGGATGCTTTGAGGTTTGGTGTGGAATTGTTGGGCCAAAGAGCCTGTTTCCACACTGTAGGGACTCTGTGACTCTGTGATTCTGTGATTATTCTTATCTCATTTGCTAGCACTTAGCCTACAGCTTTGTATGCCATGGCCTCGCAAGTGCACATCTAAATATTGCTTAAATGTTATGAGCCTCTACCATCCTTACAGGCAGAGAAGGAGAAATAGTTCGACTGAATATCAAACTCCAGCCACCTTAGCTATATCAGTCTCAGGTGTTAACGGCTGCATAGTGTCTTAATGTTGAGCTATCAGAGAATTACTGGAATAAATGCAGACAACAATGTGAACTGGTGCGTTGCATGGATGACAAAGTTCTGACTGTGTGCCAAAAGAATCTAAGCCACTTGGTGAAGTTCAAAACCTGATTTGTTTCTTCATCCTAGGTTAATTCACAGAATGCAGCATTATAGATCCCTGCCTCCTATTCCTCCCCCAGTGTCCCAGCTGACTCTTTATATGTGATCACAACCCTTATAAAACAATAACCATCACTTGTGCTTGTTTTTAACAACAAAACCATTAATATTAAATACCCAAAATGATCAAGGTAGGTAGGTTGCAATGTTTTCTTTTCAATGGAAGCAGTGTAAGCTCAAATTTACTCAGAAAAAAACAATTGTAATTTCCTGAAGAAAATATTATCCAGGAAATTCCAATCACGGATGTTAAAAGTTCTGTGAGGTATTCAAACCAATGTCAGCATAGACCTAAAGTGACACTGAAAACACATCACCAACTTCACACGTAAAGACATTCCCAATAAAAATAGGAAATATAGGGAACTGACATCGATCTCACATAACTCATGGATCTGGGGAATCACAAACGGAGAAAATGATTGAGCCTGAAGCTCTCTCAGACTGAACAGCTCTTCTAATTGATTTATGAAGAAATGCGCTGACTAAAAGTGTCATTGCTTAGGACTTTTCAATGGAATCTTAATTATTTCAAAGACTCTGCTGGACCCTTTTGTGAGTGAGCTGGACTTTCAGCAGTTTCCTTTGAACTAGGCTGCCCAAGACTAACAATGACTTTGTCTTAGAGCCAGTGATCTGAGAAGCTTTGTGATGCATATTGAAGACATATTTTGAGATCTGCGAAATGTTCTGGATCAGCGAAACAGGGATGTGAATCTTTTAGATGACATTTATACTGCCAATCAAATTCATAAAATGGTACAACTAATGTCAAGCGAGGTCATGTTTGGACGACAAGTTGTTTGTGCTCACTCTTTATTTGAGCAGCCTAGGAATTGATCTTGGACAACTCAGAATATTGTCACCTTATTAACTGCAAACAAACAGAAAAAGAAGTCAAAGTCTAAAGGCACACATTCAAGCTTCAAGGTGCTTGAGATGTTATTTAATCGTACAACCCAGAGATATGATATGACCTTGTCATCGCCAGTTCTTTGAATGATGCTCCTGGACAGCTAATAAGATATATTTGTTTATCACTTTCAACAACGATAAGAAAGAAAATGAGAGCTTGCATGGGGAGCTCTTCACACCAGCCATTTGGGCCTTACAGACACTGAAGGTCTTTCAATGTATGTACACTGTTGGTTATTGAGAAAACTCATCAGCCAATTTCTCCAGCAACCAACAATGAAATAACAGCCACATAATCTGTTTTTAATTGTGTTTGTTCAATAATAATTATTAAAACTGAGACAAACAATACAAGAAGCTCAAAAAACAATGCCTTAAGTAGAATGGATAAAAATACCAAAAGTGAGAACATCTAGTTAACAAAGTCTAGCCCACAATCGTGTAATATTTTGCAAGTTATCCTCTAACAGTAGAGATGAGCTTCTACAGATACAAAAATCGCTGTTTATATGTTGGACAAACATGGGCCTTACAGAGAAATTGAGGTTGTCGAGCAGAAATATTTAGCATGAAAGAGGAAACAAGTTAGTGGAGTCAATAAGGTGGGAAATGCATGAGGTGCAGGTGGGATCAGAGGTGACAGGGATGCACATGACTTTGGTCGATGAATAGATAACAAAGCCATCGATCATACAAGACAAGCCAAGCACAGACAAGAAGGAACCACCAGTTTTCCATCAGGTGACTTCACCTTTGAAGTCTGGTAAGGGAGATCTGGTGATTTGAGAGACCAAGTTAAGCCAGCTCTGTTACATTAGTCATGTGGTATGCAAGAGCAAAAGGTGGTCTCTCAATAGAGTACAGTTACTACTTTTTTAGAGCAGTTCTCAAACAGTTAAAATAAATTGATGCCTTTGTGTACATTTTTATTACTCTACCCACAGAGTATGAAGATACCCATCTGTGTGAGACACCTTCCCTTACTGAATTGTTATCATCAGTAATCATTACCATAATTAGGATAGTAGGGGCACATATGTTCCAGATAGTGAGGATAATAAAAGGAAGACAGCATTACAAATGCAGTTTAGCTGCAGTATAGCAGAAGCATGCCTTTGGGAATCGCTTGTCAATTTAAAATTAAAAACCTAGAGCAAGCACCAAGCTTAATGGTGCCGCTGAATTAGTAGGCCAAAAATTCTCATTAAGCATCCAACTGTGGCCCACCGCCTCAAAAAAAAGCACCTTGCTAAAAAAAATTTTAGCGATAATCATGTGCCTGAGCATTAATAATAAAGAACTTGGAAGAAGCCGCTACGCCCTAAAATACTTCGATCTAAGTAGCCCTTATTGTACAGGTGCAGGTAATTTTTTTCTCATCCCAGAACTGGAAATCTGGGTCACCTACTGAAAAAGAATGCTTGAAGTGTATAAGCATATTGGGATCATTTGGGGAAAGGGTTGAATTTATTGCACAGCAGATTTAGTTCACATTGACCACTGAATTATTAAGCATTACATTCTTCAGCAAGATGCAGCCCAACATTATTAATGTCTTGATCAAATGCTGCATGAGTATTGGAAGCATATTGACTTATTTAGTGGCAAGAGTAGCTTAACTGTACAGTTGATCAATTAAAATGTGCAGAGAGAGCAGATACTCGAATCTATTATTTGACTCTCACCCGCATGCATATATATCAGTACATTCACAATGACTGTAGAGATGTTTCTATTTTTACATGAATGCTAAACGAGCAATATGAACAGAGATGGAATTGCCATTTTAGTTCAACTGCCAAGTTAGATTTGCAATAAAGCTGCCAAATGTATTTGAATTGAGAACTATTAGGATTGCCTTGAATATGTTGCCTCCCACCAATTGGGGTTCAACTCCAATGAAGTGTATCCTGGTTGCAGACGTAGAACATAGAATATCAAACATACAACAGTACAGCAGAGTACAGGCCCTTCGGCCCACGATGTTGTGCCGAACTATTATCCTACTAAGGTCAATCTACCCTGCATACCCTCCATTTTACTACCCTTTATGTGCCTATCCAAGAGTTGTTTAAAAGTCTCTAAAGTATCTGACTCCACTACCACTGCCGGCAGCGCATTCCACACACCCACCACTCTCTGTGTGAAGAACCTGCCTCTGACATCTCCACTATACCTTCCTCCAATCACGTAAAATTATGCCCCCTCTTAATAGTCATTTCTGCCCTGGGAAAAAGTCTCTGACTATCCACTCTATCTATGCCTCTCATCATCTTGTAAGCCTCTATCAAATTACCTCTCATCCATCTTCGCTCCAATGAAAAAAGCCCTAGCTCCCTCAACCTTTCCTCATAAGACCTGCCCTCTAGTCCAGGCAGCATCCTGGTAAATCTCCTCTGCACCCTCTCTAAAGGTTCCACATCTTTCCTGTAATGAGGTGACCAGAACTGAGCACAATATTCCAAGTGTGGTCTAACCAGGGTTTTATAGAGCTATAGACCTTTATCATTTTACTCTTAATGGTTCAGTTTGAAATTAACCACAGGAGCTTTTGAGCCTTTGTTGCTCCACTGACCAGGAAATACTGCTGGCAATACAAGTCAGTTCTGACAGCTTCCAACCACACTCACTACTGAAGAGGTCAACACACACACCTCTCTAAGATGGTATGAGGCTTTGCATAAAGATTGTGTTACAGTGTATAACCAGGTGTCAGAAACATGAAATGACTGGAAATTACACAGCTCTCCCTAATCTGGAGTCACGTCCAAAATCGAGTGGGGAGCAACAGAAGCAAAGAAAGTTGAGTGAAATGAGTGCTCAGGGTAGAAAGAAGCAGTGATAAACTGCACAAGGAAAACCACATTTGCAAAGTGACAAGGCGGGTTCAACTCAACGCTGATGTCTTCTCCAAGGCCCATGAGCATCATGAATTCCTTTGTGGGTGATACCTTAGGTCTTTTTTGTCACAACCGTTTGAGGGAATTGTTTGAACATCAGCAGCTGGGAGATCCAGATTGCTGCTGTCCCGTAAAAGCTGTTCACGGTGGGGGGAGTGGGGGTGTGGGGGTGATGGGTCGAATGGGGTGGTTGAGGGAGTGTCAGAAGGGACAAAGTCTGTAACCTTGCAAAGAAAGAAATAACTTGCAAATCATGCCTTTTTTGACCTCAAAATGTTGCAAGATGCTTTATAACCAATTAAGTATTTTTGACATGTAGTTATTCTTGTTCTCTCAGAAATGTCTAAATGAAAATCCAAAAGGTGCAGTTAACAAAAAGCATTGTTCTCCTGTCCTGCCTTGATACCACAAATCAAGGACAGTCTCCATTCCTTATTGCTATCTGTGTTAAAGACACAATCTAGTTTTTGTGCAAGCAAATGGTTATCATGCACTGCTTTGTGCTCAATCATGATCTATTGCTGTCTTAATGAAAGGTCTTCAATGAATTTAGTTTGCAATTAGCTTCCCTGCAGTGCAGGAAATTTTACACAGAGCAAAGACTGGGAATAAGTGCCAAGCCAGTGATCCTGTAGGGTATAACCCATCCCAAAAGAAACCTGAGCCCCTGCAGATTTGGTATGTTTAAAGAAATGAACAGGGCAAACAGAAGGATGGAACAAGGTGAAAATGCTTATTTCTTCTGAAGGTAGTTGATAACCTGCTTGGATGCGCGTGATGTGCTAGTGCCCTAGTTGCAGATAGCAACAGAGATTTTTTGTTTAAATTACAATGGGCTGAACCTGATACTTTTTTAGCTGAATGCAAGTTCTGTCAGGCTTGTTTTGAGGGATTTTCACTGTGAGGCTTGGCAAGATTTCTCACCATATCTTACCACTGGTGTTCATGAGCTAACTGTGCCACCTTTATAACACCGCTCACATCAATTCTCGCCCCACCTTACCTGAACAATTCAGCACTCAGCAGATATCTGCTGAAAGACTGGCATTGATTGTGCTGCACCATCTTTAAAAGGCCACTGGGCACCTTGTTAAGTTCTGGCAACCCAGCATTGCCCCTCACCGACAGCAGAATAGCATAGCAGCCATAAACCTATGCTGCTTGTGGCAGCCATCATGGCTGACACTCCCTTGTATTACAATCCCATTCTCCCACCCTTGTCGCTGTTTAACTGTCAGTTTACCTGTCCTTTGTTACATTGCACCACGCACCCTCAAGTCACCATTACTCTGTTCCAATACTTGTTGGACCCATATCTTTCATTGTCCAGTAGGGAGACATCACACAGTGGCAAGTAATCAGACAATTCCAAATGTGAACTTTGATTGACAGCCAGCGAAAGTGAACATAGACAAAATGAGTAGAGGCTGCAGTTCACATCCACAATGTGAACCAAATGCTGACACCATGACCAAAGACAAGTCTATAGCCCATGATGTCAGCTCTCGTCTACTGGAAACAGACCTCAGTCAGGTCCTGTCTGCCTTGAAGCACCCTACACAGCTAAGCGCTGTCATGGACCATGAGACCTTCCTCCAGCTCAACATCCTCATCCATCACAGTCTAGTTATGTAGGAATATGGGAATTAGGAGTGGGAGCAGGCATTTCACACCTTCAAGCCCGCTCTACCATCTTACATGATCATGTCTGATCTTATCCTGGTTTCACCTCAACTTTCCTGCTTGCTCCCCATAGCCCTTTATTCCACTTTTCATCAGAAACATATCTATTTCTTTCTTGAAGCTGTTGATTGATTCTGCCTCCACTGCTCTCTGGGGCAGTGAGTTCCACAGATTCACAACCCTCTGAGCAAAATAGTTTCTCATCTGAGTTTTAAACCTACCTCTTCTCATTTCATATCTATGACCTCTTGTTTGAGACTGTCCCAAAAGGGGGAACATCTGTTCAATGTACACCTTATCAATCCCCTTTAGCATTTTATATACCTCAATCAGATACACCCTCATTCTTCTAAAATCCAGCAACTACAAGATCAATGGTTCCACGTATAATGGGTCTTACTTCCCTGGAATCAATCTGGTGAGCTTCCTCTGAGCTACCTCTATTGCCGCCATATCCTTCAAGTAAGGAGACCAAAACCACACACCAGGTGTGGTCTTACCAAACATCTTATACAATTGTAACAACACCACTTTTATAATCTGGTCCTTTTGCAGCAAATGCCAGGATTCCATTTACCTTACATTATATGTTGCACTCGCATATCCAATTTCTGTGATTCATGCACAAAGATGCCCAGATCTCTCTGCACTGACGCACTTTGAATCTGTTTCACATTTAAATAATAATTTGCCCTTTTATTTCCCCAGTCAAATTAGACAACCTCACACTTATCCACATTGAACTCCATCTATCAGATTCTGGACCATTCTCCCAGCCTATCAATATCCATCTATAGACACTTTATCTCCTCACCACAGCTTGCTTTCCTACCTATTTTAGTGTCATTCACAAATTTTGCTATGTTACACTCTGTCCCTGCTTGCAGATCTTTTAGTATACATTGTAAATAGTTGAAGTCTGAAAACTGAACTCTGTTCACCATCCAGAGAAGGACCTATTTATCCTGATCTTCTGCTTTCTGTCAGTAGGCCAATCCTCTACCCAAGCCAATATTCTTTACTGGGATCCCTTACTGGGATTTAACGTTCTGGATTAGGCTTTACATGACACCTTGTCAAATGCCTTCTGGAAGTCTAGATATGTGACATCTATCAGATCCCCATTATCCACCTTGCTTGTTACATCCTCAAAGAACTCCAGCAAGTGTGTCAAACACAACTTGACCTTCATGAAACTGTTCCGGCACTGGTGATTTGAGCTTTGTTTTTTCAAGTGTTCAGTTATCTCCTCCTTATAATTGACTCCAGTAACTCCCCCTCTACAGAGGTCAAACTAACTGATTTAGAGTGTCCCTATCTCCTTTTTGTTGAATAAGGATGTCACATTAGCATGTTTCCAATCCACTGGTATAGAACATAGAACAGTACAGCACAGTACAGGCCCTTCGGCCCACGATGTGGTGCCGAACTTTTACCCTAAACCTAAGGTCTATCTTACCTCCACCCCTACCTTATATCATCATCCATATGCCTGTCTAATAGCCGCTTAAATGCCCCAATGAGGCTGACTCCACTACCCTCTCCGGCAATGCATTCCACGCCCCAACCACTCTCTGAGTAAAGAACCTATCTCTGACGTCTCCCCTATATGTACCTTCACTCACATTAAAACTATGCCACCTCGTAATAGCTACCTCCACCCTAGGAAAAAGTCCCTGGATGTCCACTCTATCTATACCTCTGATCATTTTGTACACCTAAATATCTAAGTATCTTCCCAGAACCCAGGGAATTTTGGAATAGTGTAACCAGTGTATCCAATATCTCTGCTACCACCTCCTTTAATACCTCGGGTGCAGGCCATCAGGCTACAGGGACTTACCTGTTTTTAATCCCATCAGTTTACTTAAAACCATCTTCACAGCTGTAGTCATCTCACCAAGTGTTCTGGAGTAACTTCAGTTTTTGAGAAAAAATTATTATCTTCCACTATGAAAACAGAAACAAAATATGGTTTAGTGCCTCTGCCATTTCTGAGTTTCCCATTATTACCTCACTATTTTTATCCTCTAATGGGCCAACATCTACTTTCACTACTCTCTTCCTTTTCATATACTAATAGAAGCTTTTGTATCAAAGTGTATGATTCGGTTTTCGGTCTTTTGTCCCTTTTGTTTCCCTTGTGCTTCTTCCCTAGTGATATTTGATGTATTTATTTCCTCACCGCACCTCCCAAACATTGCAGAACCACTTCTTCAGCAGCTTTATAGTCTGTTTGAACATGGCCCTGGTCACAGGATGTGCACAAACCTTGAGAAGGTGCCACACCACCTGTCTGACCAACTCATCGTGGGATGATTCCTGTGGATCGGAAAGTGGAAAATGTTACCCTACTCTCAAGGAGGGAGCAAGAGAGAAAATGGGGAACTGCAGACCTGTTGGCCTTACATCAGTCATCGGAAAAATGCTAGAATCTATTAAAAAGGATAGGATAAATAGACTCAGAGACAGTAGGAACTGCCGATGCTGGAGAATCTGAGATAAC
>NC_063341.1:10522172-10541145 GCF_021869965.1 Rhincodon typus
TGCTCCTCTGATGCTGCTTGGCCTGCTGTGTTCATCCAGCTCTACATGTTGTTATCTAGGATAAATAGACACCTGGTTAATAATGATCATCATGGATTTGTGATTAGGAAATTGTGGCTTGAGAAATTTGGAGTATTTTGAAGATGTTGCTGATAAAATTGAAAAAGGTGAGTTGATGGACATTAATTTGTAGAAGACTTTTGATAATATCTTCTAAAGGAGGCAGATTAAAGAGATTAAAGCCAATGAGATGTCTACTAGTATAGCTTAATGACTGGCTAACAAGCAGATAATAGGGAGTAGAAGTAAATAGGTTATTGTCACGTTCATGCCTTGTGACTGGTGGGGTACCAAAAGGATCAGTACTTAGGCAACAGATGTTCGCTCTATATATCGATGATTTGGAGAAGGAACTAAACATAATACGTCCAAATTTGTAGATGATACAAGGCTAAGTGAGAATGTGTGTTGAGGAAGATGTCCTTACTTGAGGATGGATATATTGGCACTGGATGGAGTGCAGAGGAGGTTCACTAGGTTGATTCCAGAGTGCAGAGCGATGACTTAAGAAGAGAGATTGAATAGACAGGAAGTGTACTCATTGGAATTTAGAAGAATGAGTGGAGATCTTATAGAAACATATAAAATTGTGAAGGGAATAAATAAAATAGAACCAGGGAGGTTGTTTCCACTGGTGGGTGAGACTAGAACTAGAGGCATAACCTCAAAATATGGGGGAAACAGATTCAGGACTGAGCTGAGGAGGAACTTCTTCATCCAAAGGGTTGTGAATCTGTGGAATTGCCTGCCCAGTGAAGCAGTTGAGGCAACTTCATTTTATTTTTTTTAGGCAAATGTAGATAGATTTTTGAACAGTAAAGGAATTAAGCATTATGGTGAGTGGGCGGGTAAGTGGAGCTGAATGCACAACAAGATCAGCCATGATCTTACTGAATGGTGGAGCACACTCGAGGGGCCAGATGACCTACTCCTGCTCCTATTTCTTATGTCCTTATGTGAAGCAGCTTCAGGAGGATTTGGACAGGCTTAGTGAATGGCAAGAACATGCCAGATGGAATATAATGCAGGAAAATGTGAGGCTATCCACTTAGCTGTGCAAAGTATTTCTTAAATGGTAAGAGGTTAGGAAGTGTAAATATCCATAAGGCACTAGGTGGCCTTGACAATAAGTCACTGAAGACTAATTTTCAGGTAGAGCAAGCTATTCGAAAAGCTACTGGAATGTTAGCCTTTATCGCAAGTGGATTTGAGTACAGGAATAGTGAACTCCTGCTTTAGTTGTATAAGCATTCTTTCAGACCGCACCTGGAGTACTGAGTAGTTCTGATGTCCTTATCTCAAGAAAGATATCATTGCCATGGAGGGAGTTCAACAAGGGGTTATCAGACTTGTTCCCAGGATGACAGGACTATCCTATGAAGAGATATTGCACAGAAAGTATTCTTTAGAGTTTTGCAGAATGAGAGGCAATCTCATTGAAACCTACAAAATACTGAAAGGCATAGAAAGGGTAGATGCAGGTCAAATGCTTCCCCTGTTAGGGCAGTCTAAAACCCAGGGGGCACAATTTAAAAAGGTAAAGGGGAATGTCACTGAGATGAGGAGAAATTATTTTACTCAGAGGGTTGTGAACCTTTGGAATTCTATACCACGGAGGGCTGTGGATACACAATCTTTCAGTATGTTTAAGGGAAATATTGATAATTTCTAATTACCAATGGGTTTATTGCAAAGCAGTGAGTAAAAGGTATTGATGTGTTCAATCAGCCATGACTGTATTGAATGGCCTGATGGACTCTATGGGCTGAATGGTCTACTCCTGTTCCTATTACATCAAAAAGGAGTGCCTACTGCACTCCAACCTCCTTTCCCAACCCAAACTCACATTGCCATGAAATTTGTCATTGAACTCAGAATAGTCCGTCAGCTAAAGATGCGTTTTTTAAAAAATTTGTTCATAGGATGTGGGTGCCACTGATAAGACCAGCGCTTGTTGTCCATCCTTCACTGCCCAGAGGACAGCAAAGAATCAACTACATTGCCATAGGTCTGGAACCCTGCTCCCCAGATCATTGCCTGGATGAATAGTCTTTTAATAATACCACCAGGCCACCACCTCCCAGTGGTGTAGTGATATCCTCATCTCACAATAGCCTTGGAAGTGTCATAAGTGATGGGACTCTGTTAGCCAGTATTCACCTGTTTTTGCTTCATCATTTTCTCACTGATGCAAAAGTTTGCAGTAATGCCAGATTTACAAGGAACAATGGCATGGTGCAATCCACCTTCGATAAGCAACAGACTTCTAAGCACGTTCACTGTACATAAGTTGCATTTCGGCAAAGAAATTATTACAGCTGAACGGTAGCTCGAGGTTTCAAAGGCACATTTCATATTTCTGCCAACTCAATGTCCTAGCATGCAGCAGACCTAGATCCCACACTGTCACCTATCAAAGTGACATGAACTCTGCCCACTCTGGACATTTTTCCATTTGCATATCACATTGAGAGAATGCAAGAAATGACAGAGATTTGTAAACACAGCCCAGTCCATAACACAAGTCAACTTTCCATCCTTTGACTCCATCTATATTTCTTGCTGCCTCAGAAAGGCAGCTAATATAATCAAAGACCCCTCCCACCCCGATTGTAATCTCCTCCATCCTCTTCCGTCAGGCAGAAGACTCAAAAGCTTAAACACGCATACCAACAGATTCAAGAACAGCTTCTTCCCCACTATTATTACACTTCTGAAAGGACCTCTCAAATTTTAATTTTAATCATGATCTCACACTTTGTGCACCTTCTCTGCAGCTGTAACATTGTATTTTTCACTTTGTTCTATTATCTGAATGCACTTTGTATGATATGACCTGCCTGCACTGCATGCAAAACAAAACTTTTCACTGTACCTCGGTACATATTGATAGTAATGAACCAAAAAAAGTCTATGCTTCTTAAATGGCATGCAAGTGGATCAGAGAGGTGCCACAATGGTGCTGAAGGGGTGGCACTTGTCAGTGCCAATGCCTCAGAGTCAGGGGTGCTTGCGACTGCGATAGGGTTAGGGTTAGGGTTAGTACCGTGCCCTGAGCAATGTGCAGGCACCTCACTGCCAGCAGTGAAGTTGCCAGGTACCCACTCCAACCTCCACATTGAGAATTATCAATGTCTTGCTTAGTTGGCGTGTTTAGTAAGAAAGGAAGATGATTATTAATGAGGTCAGTTGTAGCATTAACAAGGTGTTTAACAGGCTATATCCACCTTAATTTGTAACTCGTTGCCAGTGAGAAATATGATATGCCACTTGACTAATGCGTAAAAGTTGCAGAGAGCTGCTCCCAAAGTTTAGATAGGCCTGAGTGGACATCTTCCTCAATTCTGGCACAAATGTCACCATAACCTGCGTCACTCAGATCTCTATAGCGATTTTTTTCGTTATCGATACTCATTAGTGAGAGTGATTGCGATCATGGCTCATTCTACTAAGGTTTGTTCTTTGACAATACCTGATGAAATGGAGGGGAAGGAATCATCAGAACATTTTGACTGAAGAAGGAAACATTTCTAGCTCCTTACTACAGTTTCTTTACACCTGTCTAGTGCTTTTCTCATAGAGTCATTAGTCATACAGCACAGAACAGGCCCTTCTGCCCATAGAGTCTACACTGACATAACTACCACGGAAGACGTGTTAAAGCTAATTTCCTGCACTTGTCCCATACCTTTGAATGTTATGATATTTCAAATGTCCATCCAAATATCTTTTAAAGATTGTAATGTTTCCAGCTTCCACTACTTCCCAGGCAGTCCAGATTCCCATCACCTGCTGAGTGAAAAAGCTTTTTTCCCCCAAATCCCCTCTGAATCTCTTGGGTCTTACCCTAAAATTGGTTGATCCTTCAATCAATGCTCTCTATTCACCCTGTCAATAATCATAATCTTATACACCTCAATCATGTCCCCCCTGAGTATTCACTGCTCTAAAGAAAAAGTCCAGGCCTATCTAATCTCTCCATATAAGTCAATTTTTCCAACCCGGGCAACATCCTGGTAAGCCTCGTCTGGTGCTTTCACATCTTTCCTGTAGTGAGGTGACCAGCACTACACTCAGTACTCTAGACTTAGTTCTGGCGAAGTGGTATATGACTAATTGAACAGTATGTGAAGGGAAAGACTTAGAATTAAAGGATTAATGGACAAAAAGCTGTTGAACAATGCTTGGACATCTTTCAAGAGGTATCTTTTTTACATCACTTCCCATCACTAATCATCCCATCCCATCAAATAGGCTTTTGTCCATCTCCAGTAGTTTCCCAATGAATTCCCTCAAAACAAGTGAAAGGACATCTTCCAGTTCTCCAACCAGTTCTTACCTTTGATTGCATATCGCAGTACTTCAGCAAGTTAGGGCAACATTGGAGGATTGGTGATCCTAAGGTGCACTAAACTGCCAAGTGGGTGCGCAGAAGGTGAATGAAAAGTATTATAGAATTGGTTAAATATAGGGAAAAAGGAGATGTCAGCAGTTGAGATTTAGCTCGAAATATCTTTTGCTCTCTCATATTCTTAGGAGAAAAGAAGAGAATACACTTATTCCAAAACCATTTTTATAGGACTATTCTGCAGAGTGGGATGAGATTGAATGAAAGAGAAAGTTTCTCCCATCCATTGTACAGAAGGCAAGTAAAGACCATTCACTCACTCCTTGTACTGCCCAAGTATCACCAGCCTCATCATCTATTACAGCATAAGAAATAGGAACAGGAGTATTCCATTGGACACCTCGATCCTGACCTCGCGTTTCACAGATCTCTTTAATCTGTGCTACGGCTTCATTTGCCAATGACTTCATTCAATCTTGAAGGAATCCAGCATTGATACCTTCTTCCTTCCTCTTCTTTTTCCTTCAAATCTTTACTCCATAATATCTGTTACATGTCAAATTGCTTTTAAAATGTGTGCTACTCAGTTTCTCTGCATTTTTCCAATCATGGCCCAAACAATCAACACCCTCTTCTCATTCTATATAAGATGATCTGTTTGGTCAAATGTGTTTCTTGCATCCTAGTTTTGATGAGTGCAAGACAAATATCTTCAAGATCTAGTCTCCTTTTAGCAATACTAGGTCTGTTACACCAAGCATTTATCTTCCTAAATACCTCAGCACATTTCATTATCTATTCACTCTCTACAGCACTTCATAAATTTACTGTTTTCCCATCAAGCTGGTCCTTTCCATTCTCCTGCAAACCCATACTTCAAAGCTATTTAACAAGTTTGTCTCCACTTTACATAGGTCTACGTGTCACATCAATGCGAGACAACACATCAAATCAAGTGTGGTACAAGTTTTATGAGAATTGCACTAACAGCCAATTTAAGAAAATCAATTTGGTTTGCAAAGTGGCTCAAAGCTACATGTATTTATGTGAAGTGTCATGAATATGCTCAGACATTGCACAGTTTTGAAATAAACTAAAGTATGACAGACAATAATGTGCTGGTCACCTGTCTTGACAAATGTAAGATGAAAAGTTTCAACGGCATGTTTTTTTTATAGTCACCAATAAAACTGGAATGTTGTCAGGACTAAACAATTGTAGTTATGAGTAAAGTTTGGATAGACTTGTTTTCTTCTAAAGAGAACAGACTGAGGGAGGTTTTAATTATGATATATAAAATTAAAAGAGGCTTAAATACAACCTATGTCCAGTAGCAGAGATGTCCATAACTAGGCAGACATAGACATGAAGTGACCAGGAGGATGGTGGGGTCTGTAAATCACTGGCTAATGGTGGAGGTGGAGACAGAAAACCTCACCACTATGTAAAATACTTGGCTCTACACTTGAGGCACCATAACCTGCAGGACAATTCATCAAGATCTGGAAAGTGTGATGAGGTTGGATATCTATTTAGACAGTGGGCTGAAAGGACTTGTTCTGTGCCACAAATTTCTATAATTTGCTGGTGTAATTGAACAGAATCAGCATCTGAATGGTCTAATCACGTTCTTGTGATTGATTTTTTTTGCAACTCAACCATTTCATCCAGGTTATTTCCTCCTAGTCACCTTTGCTGACAGTCACCTCTATAGCTGCTTCCCACAGTGATAAATTTACATCACTCCCAATACAGCGTTATTTAATGCACATCAGATTCTAACACCCAAATATTGTCAGCGAACATTCCCACTACTAGCGTAGTGCCAGATGAACACAGTGCTAAATGTACATAGTACAAAATAGGAGTTAAGGCCTGACTTGATTCCATTTCAAGCTGCAATTGCACTGTAACTTTCCAACCCAGGGGATGCTTCCTTTAGTCAGCCTTTAGATCAAGTCTGTAGTGTCATGAAACTATTTTCAGCGCAAACAATGTGAACTAAAAGCTCAGCAGCCAAGGGAACAGGATTTGTAATTTGCTGAAACCAACATTCTGAAGAGTTTGTCCTTTTGTTGCTTGGTGATTTATTATTAATTCGCGATCACTCCACAAGCATTTGCAGAGTTGGCGGGGTTGTTTTTAACAGCTATCTTTTATTTTTGTTCTGCGGTGAGTATCACTTCTCAGTAGGGTCACAAGCCCAGCATACACTGAGCAAGTTGACAGTGATGTAGAAGTTGCCGTGATCATGGTGTTGGGGGGTGAAGAAATACATCTCAGTACAGCGACGTTACAGAGAAAGATACAGGCAAGGTCACCACTCCCCTCACCCACTGCCTTTCCTTCAGTGAAACAATTAAGTCATTGGATCAAATCAGCCGTACAGTGCGATTACAAGTTCTGCTTTAACCCCTGGCGACATGTTTTACCATGTTTGAGCATCCACTTCAAACAGTTGTCGACCTATGAATCACTTTGAATTCTACAAGTCCAACTGAATAATAGACAACACAAGTGAAAGAAAGGGCCATCTCACAGCTTTCCACAAGACCTTGCACCTTTTCTACACACCTCATTAGGCATCATTGTGTAGAATGAGCTTTCTCCTTCATTGGGTTTACCCTCTAGGGACTCTCTAGTGGTGCAAAGATAGCGTCCCTATTGTTGGACTGAGAGACCTGGGTTCAAGTCCCACCTGCTCCAGAGGTGTGTAATAACATCCCTGAACAGGTTGATTAGAAAAATAACGATAAATTTTTAAAAATTCAACTCAGCAGTGAGCCTCAGAACCAATTTAGATGCTAGGCCCCTGGTAGGGCTCCAGTGGTAGTTACCCTACTTATAGAGTCATTGAGATGTACAGCACAGAAACAGACCCTTCAGTCCAACTCATCCAGACCGACCAAATATCCTAAATTAATCCAGTTCCATTTGGCCCATATCCCTCTAAATCCTTCCTTCACATATACCCGTCCAGATGCTTTTTAAATGTTGCAATTGTACCAGCCTCCACCACTTCCTCCGACAGCTCGTTCATGTACACACCACCCTCTGCGAGAAAAAGTTGCCCGTTAGGTCCCTCTGGGCCAGAAAGCCTAGGTTCATGTTCCACCTTCTCCAGAGTGTAATAACATCTGTGAACAAGTTGATTAGAAAATATTTTTGCCAGGGACTGGATAACTCAACACAATGCAAGCTCAGTGACTTCTTTATGGCTTTCTAGTTAGCATATTCAAAGCCTTTTTAATCCAATCAAAGAAAGTGCATAAAGCAGCAATCCCTCATAAAACATTGGACTGTTTACTTCTCTGTTGCTGACGAACATGTTCAGATGATTAGATTATGCAGATTAAAGTGAAGTGAGCTATTAACACTGCTGCCATATTCAGATTAGCATGGCAGTAAATTTTCAGTGCAATAGCATAAAATTAGCAGATTGGATGCATGCAGCATCAGTACTGTCCTCATTCAAGTTGCAAGTAAAAAATATGGCAGAACATGGATTTTTATACATCAGTTACATCAGCTTGGCTCAGTTTAATACACTTGCGCCTTGAAAGGTTCTGGAGTTCAAGTTTTGCATCCACCTTGAGCATATTTGTAATATTGGTCACCTCGGTTGGCTGTTTAGTTGCTTTGTGACGCCAGCTGCGTGAGTTTAATTCCCACACCGACTGAGGCTACCATGAAGTACTCTCATTCTTAACTTCTATCCTCACCTGAGGTATGGCGACTCTCACACTAAATCTCCACCAGTCATCTCTCTTTCTCTCTAATAAGAGAGCAGCCCTATAATCCATAAGACTGTGGCAACTTTACCTCTTATTCATACTGTACAGGAGAGTTTTGCTTCTCCTAAGGAGTCTTGCTTCAGATAAAATATTAATCTGTGGCCCTGACTGCACAACACAACAACAATTACAGCAACAACAGCATCTCCATGGTCTCACTATCCATAACCAGCTGCCATCCTAGAATCAAGATTTCTGTGCTCCTCTAACTGCAACCTCTTTCATATTCGTAATGTCACATCTTCCATCATTGGCAGCTGTATCTTCAGCTACCTAGGCCCTAAACTAGGAGCCCTAATCCTTTTATCCCTGTTTCTCTCTCCTTTAACTCCTTAAAATCTACTACTTTGATGAGGGTTTTGTTAACCTTCCTTAATTTTACATACCTTTGTGCTAAACAGTGGCTAATCACTTGCCTGTGGAGCACAGTGGGATGCTTTACTACGTCAAAGTTGCCATATAAACATAATTTATTGTTGTATTTGTACAGTACTTTACCTTACCTGAAAGTGGAGCCCAGAGGAGTGGTTGGTAATGCATTGTCCCAAGACAGAAATTCTCTTCGTTAATGAATGAATTTCAAGGTCCAAGAATCCTGTCGCTCACAGAAATGGTAACAAGCGAAACTGTGCCCGGCTATAGGGTTTCATCGTTGGTTAGTAAGATCCCTTATCCATTACAAGCACTAAAAATTAACATTTCCTTTAAAAAATGTACAGAAATTAATAAGCTCTCTTCGTTACAAGTAGAGTGTAATGAATCATCTTAATTCCAAATCAATCGTGAACCCATGCATTTACAAGTCATGAGACTCATAATTCACAGGTAATGAGCCCTGTCAGTCACAGGTAAGTTAACGAGTCCCATCAATTACAGGCAGTAATAAGCACTGGCATTCCAAACAAAGTAGGTAATGAGCCCTATCAATTACAAGAACTGTACCTAAAGAACTTTTGCGGGTGCTATTGCATGCTGATGTTTATTGCCTTACAACCTGCTGGGATCAGAAGTCAAGAGACAGTTTACAGAGGTCAGCAAACCCACCTGCAGTTGTCCAGAGGAGAGAAGGACAGAGTGAAGTTGACAAACGTAGACCAGAAACTGGTGAAAATCAGTCATTATGAAATTAATCCAGTGGCTATTTCTTCAAATGCATTCTGTAATGACTGCATAAATTAGGAGGTTATTTTCAGTTTAATTAATTGAAAATAGGCCTATTTAGTTGCCGATTTTTGTATTGTGGATGAGTCTACAATTAATTGAGTTACTGCAAAAGAAAGATACCCAGCATATGTGGGGAGCAAAACAGAGTTAACATCTCAAATCAGTGGCTACACCTCAGAACAGGAATAAAGCTATGGATGTTTCCATTTATAAGTATAGAGGCAATGAAAGGAGAGAGGAATAGGAAAAAAACATTTAAAAAAAAGGAAATCTCTGTGATTGGCCAGAATGCAGGAATGATTAAATGACACAAAAGATAATGGTGACAGGGTCTTTGAAGTTAATAACAAATCTGAGCATATTAGACTCATCCTGTTGTGAATGTAACAGCCATGAACGTCTTCAATTGTGTGATAATTAATGTTAGTACATGAAGTCAACAATTGGACAAATCAACAATAATTTGAGAAACGATCTGCTAGCTTTTCTTTAGATATCCTGGAATTTCTTCACTCATTATGAATGCTTACGTGACTGAATTCACCATTCATGCTTTCCTTAGCATTCTATAATGAAAGCAAAATACTATGAAAAAAAATAAATGAGGACTGGACTTGAGACACCAGCAAAAGTTTGTGCCTAATAATGAAGGTGAGTTTTCCAAATGGAGTAGAAATTACAGTTGGTGACTGATGAAGCATTTGCACCATTATCTAGCCTTAGTGCCATAGTATTAGATCAGAAAGGCTGATGAAATTGTTTTCTAATTTTTGCTTAATCAACCAGAATCTAAATACACCATGGCATAGGTCTTATGCAAAGAATTGTCTCAGGTTATTGGAGCCTGTAGTCCTTACCAATTAGCTTCGATCACAAATGACCTTCTGCTATTTGCGGTGATCCTCTTGCTTCAAAATGTACTTCAATTAGACTCTCTGTTTGGAAGCATTTAAATGCTTTATACACAAAGTGACAGGCTTTTATTAAGGTTGAGATGTCATAAAATTGGTAGAGCACTGAGGCATTGTGTCAACTGAATTTAATTCTGTCTTAGATAAGGAGATTTGGAAATCTTTAAAAGAGACAGAGTCTTAGGAACTGGAAAGAGTCAGATAAGCCATGTCAGTGGAACTGTATTTACCAAACAGGACAATCAACCTATCATAATGTACTCCGCATGACTAAGTAGAATTAAATATAAAATTCAAGATTATAAGCAGAAGTGTAAGAAGCACACATCGTACCTCAAATGCTCAGTGCTTTGTGATGAAGGTCCTGAAGAATAGAAAATGATAGATCAAAGGAGCTGATAGTGGTAATATGAATTATTACAATACATATGACAGAACTAATACATTCACTAGACAAGTAATCACAGGGTAAATAGGAAATATGCATTGAAGAGCGATCAATTGAAAGTAGACATGTGACAAATGGTGGGACATGCTGGAATAGCTAGTTAAGATTGTTTGATGTTTGATTGAATATTCAGGATGTTGTCCAAGAAGTGAGGTCCGTGGACTGGCATAATGGAGTACAGGAATTGAAAGAAAGAAGCACCCTGTAAATACTAATCATGAGTCTGAAAATGACCCATAGATCAGAAAACAATCATAGTCTACAGAAAGAGCCTTTGTTAGTACCAGAGAGAGAAATCTCACAGTGACGTTTCCCTCAAACGTGTAAGTAGAGGCTGTGGTTTATATTGTTCTGTAAGCTTTCAACATCTGAACAGTCTTCAAACAGACCTAGAAGCCAAGATCGTTGTGACCATGAAGTTTTAATGGCTGCCATTAAATGCGAGAATAAACTAATAGAGAGGTAACACACCCTGGAAACATCAGTGTGCAGAAGAATTTGTTTTTTTTAAACTTACCTCACCTTGAGGGCAAGGGTTGGCAGGGGCTTCAGAAACACTGTCTGTCGGTAAAGTGTCACCATGCTGATTGATCTACTCCCCAATAAATATGTGGCTAAAGAAATTTTGAAAAGTTTCTGAAAATTAATTTCCTGCTGTGGAAGAATTGCCTGCAATATTTGCATTGTCTTATTTTTCTTCAAAATCCCTCATCACTAAACTTGCTTTAGCCTTAAATCTCAAGGCCTGTCTATATACCAATACTATTTGCCATTTCTCATAAATCTCAGAATAGTCTCCAAATTATTTCTAACTGTCAAATTCCTGTCAATTTTGCAGTATTAGTCTACCCTCAGATTTATTGGCAGCCAAGACTATTGGGATTCAATTCGTTCATTGGCTGATTTTTTTTTGTTGAGATACTTCACCACATCTCTGTTACTCACCTACCAACAATCTCTATTGATCAGGACTTCTAGCAAACATCATATCCTTTAACCCACCTACACACTGAACAATTGCAAGGTTTAGATTCACACCTAATAACTACTTCACCATGACAGACACATTGATTGCACAGCCGTCCCTGAGATACTGCCCTCCCTGCAGGGTAAAGGGCTATGCAAGAACTAGAATCAACAGAAGCTGCTGGAAGTGGGACAAGTATGCTTGCACGCTTTAAGCCACTTGAGGAGATAGCATCGGCCCTGAAGAGAAGCGGCACTGCTGAGGCTGTGACCACCAGCAGTGCTATTAAATGTATCCATTTGCCAAGTCCTCCCCCTCTCCTCAAAGCAGCTTATGAGAGCTAATACAAGGGATTATGAAAGGAAACTTGTAAGAAACATCAAAATCAATAAGAGATGGTCGGCACGGTGGCTCAGTGGTTAGCATTGCTGCCTCACAGCGCCAGGGACCCGGGTTCAATTCCACACTAGGGCAACTGTCTGTGTGGAGTTTGCACATTCTCCCCATGTCTGCGTGGGTTTTCTCTGGGTGCTCCGGTTTCCTCCCACAGTCCAAAGATGTGCAGGGTAGGTGGATTGGCCATGCTAAATTGCTCATAGCGCCCAGGGATGTTTAGGTTAGGTAGGTTAGACATGGGGAAATCAGAGGTAGGGGAATGGGTCTGGGTGGGATGCTCTTCAGAGGGACGGTGTGGACTAGTTGAGCCGATTGGCCTGTTTCCACACTGTAGGGATTCTATGATTCTATGAAATTGTATAGTTACATAAAGCGAAAGCAGGTATTGAGGAGCAATGTTGTGATAAAGTTAAATGTTATCCACTAAAGACTGAAAGTGGGGATATTGTCAATGACTATGAAGAAATGGCAGATTTGGATAATTGGTTTACCTCGGTATTTACAGTAGAAAAAGAGGATAGCTTGCTGGAAGTCATGAGGGAATTAATAATGGAAAGCAGATGGGGACGGAATAAAATTAACACAAGTAAAACTTTGGTAATGAGGAAATCCCCAACACCTGACATTTTCCAACTGAGGCTGTTAAAGGGAGTATGGGAGCATATTGTAGACACCCTAACTATAATGTTACAGAGTTCCCTAGACCCCAGGAGTCATCCCTCTGGATTGGAAAATTGCACATATCAAATCATATTTTTTTAAAGAAGGATGAAAGGGGGAAACGAGGGAATTACAGACCAGTTAGCCTAATGTCTGCGGTGTGGAAATTGTTCGAGTTTATAATCAAGGATGGGGTAACTCAACACTATGATAATTTTCAGTTCATCAGGGAGAACCAGCATGGATTCATGACAGGAAGGTCATGCCTAACAAACCTCAGTTATTTTGATGATGTGACTAAAGAAACGGAGAAGAGAATTTGTATGGATGTTGTTTACAGGGACTTCCAGAAGGCATTTGATATAGTTAACAGTCTCGCAAGTGGGCCTACGGTAAAAGCCCATGGAATTGAGAGAAAATTATGATATAGCTGAGAAACCAGTTGAGTGGCAGACAACAGAAAATAGGGATAATGGGGAGAGAAAATTGGGATAGTGGATAGGTACTCAAATTGCCAGAATGTGACTAGTGGTGTCCAGCAAGGATCTCTGATAGGGCCTCAGTTATTCACATTATTTAATAATAATTTGGATAATGGCATAGAAAGTCATTTATCCAAATTTGCTGACAGCAAAGTTAAGTGGCGTCGTAGACAGTGTAGATGATAGCAGAAAGAAACTGAAAGGCCAAGAGAATGGGTAAAACTCACAAAGAGATGGAGGTCAATGTAAGCAAGTGTGAGGTTGAATTGGACCAAAACAGGATAGAGCAAGGTATGTTCTAAATGGTATAAAGTTAAATAAATGGATGTCCAAAGACACTTGGGGGTTTTTAGGTACATAGGTCTCTAAAACGCCATGATGAGGTGCAGAAAGTAATTAAGAAAGCTAATGGAATGCTGGCCTTTATACCTAGAGAACTGAAGTACTAGGATACAAAAGTTATGCTGCATCTATACAAATCTGTGGTTAGGCCACATTTGGAGCACTGTGAGCAGGTCTGGGTACCACACCTTAGGAAGGATATATTGGGCTTGGAGAGAGTACAACCTAAGTTCACAAGAAAGGTACCTGGACTTCAGGGGGAAAGTTATAATGAGATATTATACAAACTTGACTGTTTTCTCTAGAATTTAGAAGATTAAAGGATGATCTGATCGAAGTCTTCTAGATATTAACAGGAAAAGACAGAATAGATAAAGATAAACTATTTCCACTGGTTGGGGATTCTAGAACTAGGGGGCATAGTCTGAGAATTAGGGTCAGTTTGTTCAGGAGAGATGTTTAGAAGCACTTTTACACACAAAGGTTGGTATATGTTTGGAACCCTCTTCCACAATGGCAGTGGGTGCTGGATCAGTTGTTAATTTTAAATTTAAGAGCTTTCATTTGTTAAGCAAGAGTGTTAAAGGATTAAAGTTTTGGCAAAGATCTGTAGCTCGGGTTGTGGGGTGAGGTTGTTGACTTGCTCACCGAGCTGGCTTGTTCTCATTCAGATGTTTCATCACCATGCTAGGTGACATCATCAGACCACTGAACATCCAAAATGAGAACAAGCCAGTTTGACAAGCAAGTCAACAACCTCAGTATTAAAGGATATAAACCAAAGGCAGGTATATGGAGCTGGCCACAGATCAGCCATGATCTCATTGAATGGTGGAATAGGTGCGAGGGGCTGAATGGCCTACTTCTGTTCCAACCTTCACGTGCTACTTTTCCCCCATTCCATTATATCCACTGACTTAAAAAGCTGCTGAAGGCCGGCCCTTAAATTTCCTCATTTTTCTTCTTCTCCTTACCACAGAGCCCAGGCCTTGTCCCTTTCCCATTTTCAGGAATTGGGACCTGCCCATGTAGGGGCATGGGTAGGACAATACACTCAGCCATCAGCTTGGACACAGACACTACAAATGATTTTGAGGCAAGTGTAAAGACTGTATCTTTTTTTATTTTTCTGTATTTTTGTTGCAGACCAAAATGGTAATAAGACTGTTGTCAAACTAAGGACTTTGAAAAGGATTGCTGCATTTTTTTTAAAAAAAATTTAGGCTACCAATACTGATCAGAAGTGCCGTTCACAACTAGTAGAGGAAACTTACTGCAGATGGGTTGGAGACAAGATTGCATAGTAAGGGAGATTCAGTAGGCAACAAGTAGCTGATTTGCCTGTAGAGTGATGGCCAATGGTTAACGACAAATGGCATCTGCCTGTCAACATCCCCAACAATGTGGTTGACTCCCAGTAGCTGAACAAACTGTGGTTGTAAACGATATGGTCAGAAGTATTGTCTTTCTCTGTGAAGTCAACAAAAAAAAAGCTAAGGCCTGAAGAAAGCCAATCAATTTTCTCTCACCAGTTGCTATAACCTATTGCTTTTGACCAACAAGTCAGAAACATTCCCAGTCACTTTGTGCCTCCTCCACACAAGTGTGAGTACCTGGAAAAGAGAGATTGAGGAGCAGCAAGTCGTAACAAGCCAAAAGGACTCTCTCAGTTGAACATATGAACAGGGACATTGAACTGCCTTCCCAGGTTTCCTAGTACCTACAACACCCACATCTTTTGTCTATCTGTGTGTGTATGTAGGAGGAGTTTTATAACGGGCTTCGAGATTTCACTGGTTAAGTTGTATGTCAACGGTTCATAGCTGTTCAACACCTGCTAAAATCTACTTATTTGTAAAAATACCATTTTTTGATAAGTGCGGGAATATGGCTTATACTTTCCGTTGATCTAGGTCTAAAAAGACAGGTAAATTGGGGCACTCTGCATATTTCGATAAAATCTTTAACTTTTGTGACAACTGGTCCTGATTTTCAGCACACTACCTCAGGGACGTGTGATAATAGCATTAAGTTAATATAGTGAGGCAATGAACACTGGTGGCCTGCAGTCAAAGCAGGGCAAGGATCTCACAGATGTAAGCTCAAATAAAGGTGAAGTTGCGTACAAGTTCTACTTCAGAGTCTCACATCATGACTTTGATGGAATCTTCCCATATAAACCCAAATGTTTGGGCCACTGGAAAGCCTGCATTACATATCAGGGAATTTGGAGGAGCCCAATAACAGTTTGGCACCGGGCTTTATGTGTTGCTTACCAATATGGTTTCTTCCAGCAATACTCCAATGGCACCAGCCAAAATACAACTTCTGACGGTTAGTGTTCCAGCTTACATTACAGTACAAACAACTTCTGCCTAAGATCCCATGTGCAAACTTAAAACTCTTTAAAAAAGTCACGCAAGAACTGCAAATGCTGGAAATCGGATACAAAAACAGAAATTGCTGAAAAAGCTCAGCAGGCAGCTGTGGAGAGAAATCAGTCAATGTTTTGAGTCTGGTGACCCTTCCTCAGAACTTTTCCATTAAAACTCTTGCATGCCTGTGTGTTTAGTCTGCCTGTTTGTTTCAGGCAAGAGGAAATGTGATGAAGTTCTGTTTTCTTGTATAGGGAGTCTCCGTGACCTCCCTTCTGCAATAATGCATTGCAAACAGAATGATTTAGCTTTTAATTACAGCTGCAACTTGGAAGGAGCTGGATGCATAGAAGGTCAGTGCCACAGTCACCCTGACAACCACACACAACACCTTTTTACCAATGTATGAAGTTTGGAATTATGGCTGCATCTAAGATTTCAACCAGTCTTTTTCATGAATCTCTATCAAACATTGGTTGTCACTAAGTATCAGGAATGAGAATTGCCCCAAAACACTTGGGAGAATATGGCCTTTTGTTGAGACCCGACACCCCTATTCGAGTGACTTGTCCTGCTCTGTGTGGCTTCTATTCACCTTCCAAATCATACTCAATGTCAAGTGGAAGATCATTAATCAACCCCTGCCTTGGAGAAACTGGTTTCTCCAGAAGCTGTTAAGCCAGTGCAAAAGTATTTTAGTACCAACTAGACAACTTCCTGACTATGAAAACTTCAACCAACTTTAAGGGGCAAACAAAACATGTTGAATGTGCAGCACTCAGAACAAATAAGGCAGCCACTAACCAGCAACTGGTCCCTTTATATTGCATCGGTGGAGGAATGGCTTGTGATTTTGGCATAATATTCCGTTCTGGGAGCTTATGGGAAGCTGGGATGTGAATCATCAAAATATTAGCATCAACTCTGGATTACATATGATTAATGCAGGCTTTTCCTGCAGCTCCGAAAGCTGCCAATGGAAGTTGGGAGCATGCGTAAACATACACAAAGATTGTGTTCGGAACACTTCACTACAGAAATGTACACGTTAAATGCCATATGTACAATGTCCAAGTATCCACTATCAGAACCGCAAGAGGTCAGTGTCACTGCCACTTTGTTGCCGTCTTGTAATCATCATCATCATCACAGAGCATCATAGAATCCCTACAGTGTGGAAACAGGCCCTTCGGCCCATCAAGTCCACACTGACCCTGAGAGCATCCCACCACCCCCTATAACCCACCTAATCTACATATCCCTGAACACTACGGGAAATTTAGCATGGCCAATTCACCTAGCCTGCACATCTTTGGACTGTGGGAGAAAACTGGAGCACCCGGAAGAAACCTTCGGAGACACGGGGAGAATGTACAAATTCCATACAGACAGTCGCCCGAGGGTGGACTCGAACCAAGGTCCCTGGCGCTGTGAGTCAGTAGTGCTAACCACTGAGCACACAACCTGAAGCTAAATTTTCACTAACATTTCTGTATACATCTGCTGGCATATAGCAGATAATCAGATGAAGCCATCCCCCAGTAATAATGGCTCCAGTGGGTAAATGGTTTTGAGTGTTTAACACTGTGCTGATAGATTCATAGAGTAATGCAGCATGGAAACAGACCCTTTGGTGCAACCGGTCCATGTCAAACATAATCCCAAACTAAACTAGTCCCACCTGCCTGCTCCTGGCCTATACTCCTCCAAACCTTTTCTATTCATGTACTTATCAAAGTGTCTTTTAAATGTCATAACAATGCCTACATCCATTACTTCCTCAGGATGTCCATTCCACACACAAAGCACCTCTGTGTGAAAAATGTGCCCCTCATGTCTTTTTTAAATTTCTCTCCTCTCACCTTAAAAATATGCTCTCTCGTCTTGAAATTCCCCATCCTAGGGAAAAAAGATACATACTATTAACCTTATCTATACGCCTCATGAATTTATTAACCTCTATAAAGTCAACTCCCAACCTCCTATGCTCCAGTAAAAAAAGGTCCCAGTCTATCCAGCCTTTCCTTATAACTCAAACCTTCCATATCTGATAAAATCCTGATAAATCTCTTTTGAAACCTCTGTAGCTTAGTAATATCCTTCCTATAATGGGCGACCACAACTGGACACAGTACTCCAGAACAGGCCTCATAAGTGGCCTTTACTACCTCAACATGACTTCCCAACTCCTATACTCAAAAGGCTAAGCAATGAAGGTAAGCGTGCTAAACGTCTTTTTAACTACACTGGCTATATATGACTCAAACTTCAAAGAATTATGTACCTGAACCTCTAGGTCCCTTTGTTCTACAACACCCAAGGCTCTACCATTAATTGTATAAACCCGACTCTTGTTTGTTGTACCAAAATGCAATACCTCGCATTCATTCAGACTGCCACTTTTCAGCACATTGACCCATTTTCACAAGATCCCTTTGTAATCTTAGAAAACCTTCTTCACTGTCTACTATGCCAGACATTTTGGTGTCATCTGCAAACTTACTAACAATGCCTTCTATATTTTCATTCAAAACATTTATCTATATGCAATGGAGGAAGCGGTGCATGACAAAATTACCCTCGGGCCAACTGAGAAACAACCTTCTCATTCAAAGTTCTTCAGATGAGGCCAATCTGTTTAATGCATTTCAGACCCCAGCTCCAGTGGATGATAATGCCACTCAATGACTTTTTTCTTTGCTGAAGGCCATTGACTGGAAAATAATCAGCTTGATATCCCAGAATCCCTTGGTATTATTATACTTGCACATTTCTATAATGACCAGAATCTTTAAAGTACTTTGTTAACATCAGCAAGCCATTACACTGGAGTAGACTTGGTTGCAAACCAGACATCATGCAGTTGTTTCAGAGATAGTAGGAACTGCAGATGCTGGAGAATCTGAGATAACAAGGTGTAGAGCTGGATGAACACAGCAGGCCAAGCAGCATCAGAGGAGCAGGAAGGCTGACGTTTCAGGCCTAGACCCTTTCTGAAGAAGGGTCTAGGCCCGAAACGTCAGCCT
>NC_063341.1:10541545-10604447 GCF_021869965.1 Rhincodon typus
AGGCTGACGTTTCGGGCCTAGACCCTTCTTCAGAAAGGGTCTAGGCCTGAAACGTCAGCCTTCCTGCTCCTCTGATGCTGCTTGGCCTGCTGTGTTCATCCAGCTCTACATCATGTAGTTATGTTCTCTAATGAAGAAATTTGGGATTTAGCCATGAGGGAGCAAGGCAGTGGAAGTCTCGGAATTATATGCTACTATAGATTATTTATGATTAGCTTCCCGCTATGTTGATGCTTTCCAGGCAAACCACATCCTACAAATGCACACTATCAAAAACGTTTTTGGAAAATAAAGGCTGGTGAGACTTGCAGTAATGCCATTATTAATGAAGCGCCAGGAGGACTGTTAAATACTCAGAGCAGAGCCTGCTCATTGAAAGCAACTGCATTTTAGTTGCTGACTGCAAGTAACTTCCTAATTGATTGCTTTGGACATCTGCTCCTCAGTCAACAGTCTTAATCCCATTTAGAGGGAACTAATAGATTTCTTCAGGACAATGTAACATGGAGAGTGCGGTACAGACTATGCTGACAAAGCTGCGAATACCTGCTGGAATACAAACTGGAATCTAACCTGAGGGGTTTGTATGGCTCACATATTGTAAAAAGCATACAAGAATCCCCACTCCATGGATTCCCATCTTGATTTGGTGGGGAAGTTCATGAACTTCAAAGGCTCCTTGAACGATACTGGCACTAGCTCTGTACTCCTGGTCAGGCTACCTATGGTGGGCTAGTCAGGAGGAGGGGGCAGAAGTCAAACACGTGCTGTCTAAAAGTCCTCAAGAACAGAAGAGACGAAGGAAAACCGTGTCGCATTTGGCTGGCTTACTATAGCCACGAACCTGCTGCCCATGCTGCAACTTCCTTTCTCTTCGGTTTGTGGCAGCCATTAGACTGCATTATATGAAACATGATGTCAGAAGCATCGATCTGAGATTGAGGGAATTTTTGGAGTTGCACAAGATCCAGCTACTATAAAAAATGGATTTTTTTTTTAAACCATAGTCAATATGGAAGCGACTCAACATCTGCAGAGAAGAGTTCTAGCTGCTCTCAAATCCATCCTGAAAGAGGAGGCAGGAGAGTGGAAAAAGCAGGGAGCGATTAAGAAAGTGATTATTCTTACAGACTGAATTAGCAGCATGGTACCAAATAAAAACTAAGAGTGTATGTAGATCCAAAGCATCTCAGTAGAGCTTTGAAGAGATCTCATTACACCATACAAACAATTGAAAAAATTGCAAACATACAAACAAGGAATACAATTAGGTCACTCAGCCCTTGAAGCCTGCACTGACATTCAATAAGATTATGGCTGACCTGATTTTAACCTCAAATTCTACATTCCTGCATATCCCCGATAATATTTCATCCCCTTGGTAATCAAGGATCCATCCATCTCTGCATTAAAAATAATTAAAGTTTCTGTACCCACTGGCTTTTGAGAAAGGGATTCCAAAGAATTGAAATGCTCAGAAAAAAAAAAGTTTCCTCAGTTCTGTTTTAAATGGGTATCCCCTTATTTTTAAATGATGACTCCTAATTCTAGATTCTACAATAAAAGGAAACATCCTTTCCACGTCCACTTGGTCAAGCTCCCTCAGGATCTTTTATGTTTCAATTAAGTCACCTTGGACTCTTCTAAACTTTAGAGGATACAGGGCTAACCTGTCTAGCCTTTCCTCATAAGAAAATCCATTCATTCCAGACATTATTCTAGTAAAAATTCTATGAACTGCTTCCAACCATTAACATCCTTCCATGAGTACAGTGGCTAGTACTGTATACAATTTCTAAATATGGTCTTACTAATACAAACCAAACTCTTCCCAACTTGCCAAGACAGAGGTCATTACTTTCTCCAATGCAAAGACTGTCTACTGTTAAGTGAAGCTGGATAAAGGCAGCATTTTTCTAACTACAGTCTGCATGCCATTTGAGAGATACAAATGGTTGTGCATACCACTTGACATTTCCACCACTCTAGAAGTGCATCAGAGCAGAAAGCATGGAGATAATCAGTGATCTCCCCAGAGTCAAAGCTATTGTGGATGATCTCCTGGTTTGAGGATGTGAGGACATGATGGGAGAAGTCATCCCAAACACGATGAGAATCTAATGCTTTTGCCAGAGATAACTTCCCAGATGAACCTGAAGTTGAACAAGAAAAAGATAGTCACATTGAAATGCAAGATTCTGTGAGGGAATATGTAAATACTGAGAGGATTTTTCACTTGGGTCAAAAATATGAAACAAGAACATAGCTGTAGGATAAGGGATCATTTAGTGCTGAGATGAGGAAACTCTTGTCATTATTCTGAATCTTTTAAATTCTCTGCCCCAGATGCTGTGATAGTACACTTATCATACTGAGCAAAATGGAGTTCTGTGTTCTTTTAACTTGTGTGTTTAAAATGAATCAAGGATAACTGTTTGTTGAGGGGGTTTGACAGCACTTTTTACAGTAGGATATCCATCAAGAGCACCCGATAACTCAAAACTCCATCACTAATTTCCTATCAGACAACCGTACATACTAACACACAATTTAAAAGTTTACCACTTGCCCTGGAAGCTAACGATGTTGAAATTAAGATTGTGTTGGCATTTATACAGACAGTATTCCCATCAGGATTCTTGCTGGTTACTGATTAAATTAAATAACATTTTATTGCCAATTATCAAGGAAGACAGACAGGAACTAACAGATACTTCTTAACTTAGAATCATAGTTAGCAACACTTAAATTGGAACAGTAAATTTACAGATAATTTTCGATGTAATTAATTGGCAGAAAACACAAAGTCTTGTTCTTTGATGTCACAGTAAATTAGCATTAAATGCTTGCTGAGATTGATCTAAATTGGTATTAATTAGCTAGTTAGCTGACAGATTGATAGCATTCTGAGTCAATCTATTAAATAGATTAAAGTCAAGTGGCTAGAAATTTATTATGGCCTGTTTTTGGATGTCTGGGTTGGTTGCAGTTTTTTAACTACTTGCTCTTATTGTGATTGAGGCTGCCCCTTCATTTACTGAGCTTTGGTCAGGACAGAGCTTATTGTGCTCAATGCTGGAGTGTTCAGAGGAGTAGTGTATGCTGATAGTATATTGTGTAGCTAACTGGTGCTGTTTAAAGGAAGGGAGTGAACATGAAGTTGCAGAAGTGGAGTACCAGGGAGAAGAGTGAGCTCCTAAGTTCACTGATATAATGTTGGAGATTTTACTTGGAAGAAAGTCAAGGTTCCACATGAGATTGCTGAAGTATGGTGCTGTCAAGCAAAAGAGAACAGGATAGTTAGTGGGAAAAAAAGAGTCAAGACACGAAAATCTGTGTGACAATACTGTGGTTTAAGGAGGTGTGTTTTGGCCTGTTTTGTTTGAGAGAGATTTGGAGACATGTGATGAACAGTCTAGGAGAAGATGACTTGGTTGTGTTTTTTTTTAAGAAAAGAAGAACTGGAACAATAGAAGTAGCCTGGGCATATGGTCAAGCTCTTACAGATCCAGAATTTTTATTTAGCTTTCTGCAGTTGTTGCTAGGGTCTCTGCCTTCCAACACTGCTATGAATCTCTCTCAGCTACTACACCCTGACTGAATTTTCCTCTCCATTGTCTTTTGTCTTTTGATGTTCTTTCCTCCTGGATTGGAGAACTGCAAGTGAGACTGTTCTCTGGATATGTCTATTTATCACTGGTGTGTTTATGGGATGTTACTGTATTGGAACAGTTACTACTTAGTAATAGCATAATCTATTATTCTGCTATGTTTTCCAATAGACTTAAGTTATTCCAAGTTCCTCTCTTTTTTTTGGTATTTTAGCTACAGTGTTGGAATAAATTTGTGTTTTGCTTAATGTGAAGTAGTTTAAGTAATCAAATTGCATCTAGAACACACTACCTCATTTACCCTTTTGAAATAAGAAAAAAGTCAGGGTCTAGGCTACCACCTTGATATATTTGGTGGGGGGTCTGGCCTGGTCCATAACACCTGGAGTGCCACAAGAAATGTAATGATCTCACTAATGTTCAAGGTCAGTAAATATATTAGTAAAAGATTTGGATCCCTTTGGAGCACCAGCTTCTCTCGTTGTTCAGTATACTGCACCTCCTTTTAGTCACCCATTAACACTCAACAGTCACAACTGATATCTGGATTCTCCATCGCACCCACACAAATACTAATGATGCTAGCCCTATGACCAGCTTCTGTATACTTCCAGCTATTCAACAGTGGAAGGTGCGTAAGTACTCAAGCTGTGACACAGTCATTGATATTCAGCCCTCTCCAGGTCACGCGCACAACCCTCAAGCGTCCTTAGACATTAACATCCAAAAGAGGTTTGGATTTTATAATCAAGCTTGAAAGGGAGGAGAGTGGGTTTGAAACAAGTGTTTGTACCTTGAATAAGGTCAACTTTGCAAGATTAAATGTTGAGCTACTACTGGAATGAGTTGGGATAGGGAATAAACCAATAGAAAAATCAAAAAGAAATTTAAAGGGGATATTTCAGAATAAGTAAAGATCTTCTTTCAGAAATACTTAAGTAGGTATGTTTTTATTGAAGCTTTTCATGTTGCACTCACCACGATGTTTTGCAACAATACAAATTCAAGGGGAAATGGACATTTATGTTGTTTGAAAGGAGAGTGCTGATTGGTTAACACATGGATTCTGATTAGTTGAGGCATTGCCATGAAGAATGTACTCAGTAATGCTGACTGACAGTTAATAGTCGGGCTGTAGTTAAATTTTTAACTAGGCATGTTGACTGACATTTCACGGGATAATGCCCTGAACAGAACCAGCAAATGTCTGTCACCTATTCTATTTAGTTGGAAAATGCAAAACTGACTACGCTGTTTTTAACATTAGATGTACTTCTGCAAATTTTGTTACGTTCATGCACAGGATTGGCGAGCATTTATTGCCTACTTCTAATTACCAGGCAATTGAGAGACAAGTATGATACCACTGCCTCCTATTCCAACATTTGCTGGATAGTCCTGAATGTGAGAGGAATGATGCTGAAAACCAATTTAATATTGTCAGTCAGGCTCACAATACAATGCCCTTGCTTGAGGCTACATACATTAACGCACAGGGCCCTGTTCTTTGCAGACATATCCATGTGCCTGGTTCAACTCAACAAAGTAGTGATAGCCATTCACTCGTCCATTATTTAAGTTATTGCCTTGAGCAATCCAAGTCAACCCAGCTGGTTTAAAATTTAAACAAATCTGGGTGCACGTTGTCAATCATCAATGGGTTCATTCTCCATCGCAACACCTCTACCAGAGTACACTTGCCCACCCATCAAGACTCGCTTCTTGTGCATTATAAATGCAAACTTTCCCCTTGAATTTGTATTCTTGTGAAATGTACCAATGCGTGCAATGTGAAAACTTTTGACAAAATGTCTTGTCAGTATTCAAGTTTTGTACTACCAACAGCTATTTATATATTCTTACTATGAAGAAATTTCAAAGCTGAGAGGCATCATCTAGAATTGAAAGAAGTTAAGGAAAAGGCATCTAACTGCATGAGGATGAAGGACCAGTTAGATAGTTTGGCAGAAAATGACTAAAATCGGAAGGAAGAAATTAAACTGAGTGGAAGCTTGGTAGAAATGTAAAAAAAAAAGTAGTGTCCAACAGTCTGTATAAAGGAAAAGAGTCAAGAAAGAAAGTGTTGGTCCTCTCAAGGGGGAGAATGGGAAGTTAATAGTGGATAATAAGTTGGCAGATGAAATAGCCATCTGTTTTGCTTCTGCTTTCACTATAGAGTAGACAAAAAAAAAATCCAGTAACAGCTACAGATTAGGAAGTGGAATAGAGAGAGGGGTTGTTCAGTGAAATAAAACACATTAAGTGGTACCAAAGGAGCTGTGGGATTTTAAGTCCCCAAGTGCCGATGGACTTAAGGTCTTAGAAGAGGTGATTTGTTTGTGCCTTGTTGGCTTTACCCCCAGCAGAGCTGACCTAGTTTCTATTCTTCTACCATTAACACCTATTTTACATGTCAATCCCTCAATGAGTGGGTTAAAAACCTGAAAGATGGAGTATAATGTGGCAAGATGTGAAGTTGTTCATTTGGCAAGAATATAAAACAAAATAGCAGCATACTACTTAAACGGAGAACAATTGCAGAACTCTAAGGTGCAGAGGGATCTAGGTGTTTTAGTGCATAAGCCACAGAATGTTAGTCATCAGGTCCAGCAAGTATTAAAAGGCAGCTGATGGAATGCTCTCCTTTGTAACAAAAGGAATTGAATGTAAAAATAAGGATATTATTGTTGCAGATACATTAGCAAGACTACATCTCTGATTATGTTATACAGCTTTAGTCTCCTAATTTACAGAAGGATGCAAACATTTTGAAGGCACTTCAGGTCAGGTTTACTCAGTTCCTACTTGGGATGAATGGGTTTAGCTCCTCGCATTCACTCAATTTGTTGCTGCCTATTAATTTATCAGGAAAAACAGGGGATCACCCTCGAAGAAGAAGTGAAACTAGGAATCAATGGATTGTGTTGTGTAAAGGTTGAACAGATGGGCTTGTTTCCAATGGAGTTTAGACATGTGAGGGTGATGTGATTGAAGATTAAGGTTCTGAATGGTCTTGACAAGATGGATGTGGAAAAGATGCTTTCTATTGTGAAAGAGGCTAGAATGAGAGGGCACTGTTTAAAAATGTATTAACTGGTTAAAATTACTATCTTGTGAGCGATCAACAATTAATTTTTGCTGCCATCTGCCACTTAATTCCACTCAAATTAATGATACCTTGATTTTTCAATCTACATGTCTCTAACCAACATCCTGCTCTCATTATTTATTAACAGCACTACCCCACCTCAATCCTCGTCCTCGCGAAATCGAGGCTTAGCCCTTGGTAAACTCTTAAATATGCGTGTCCTTTCCTTTTCTGCCACATATTATCAAGTCCCTCGTTACTACTTTGCTCTTTTGTCTAATTTATTTCATCTTCCCTCGCTTGAGTCTTTGCTCTTCTATTCGGTGTAAAGCGCAGCCTGCTACCCTATCTGTACAATGCACCAGAGGACTGATCCTAACTGTTCAGATATGGGCCATCACAATGATATAGCCCCCACTTTCCCTTGCACTGGTGCCAACACTTCATGAATCAAACTCTATTTCTCTCATACTAACGTTTGAACCACAGGTTTAACTGTCTAATCTTGTTTACCCTGCTCCAATTTGCTCAAACTTAATGCCCCTTCCTGGGTTTTTTTCCAATTTGTTAATTGTCATTAAATCATCAGAACATAATTACAAACAGCAGTAGACCATTCAGCCCATCAAGTCAGAGCAATCATTGAAGAGATGATTTTATCCTAGCCTCAGCTGTCTTCTTCTAACTGACCCCCAATAACCCTTGATTCCCTTGGAGATCAGTGACTTGTTGAACTTCAGCCTGGAATATACTTAAAACCTAGTTTCCAATGCTAACAGTGGCACAGAATTCCAAAAATTAGTACGACTCAGAAGAAAGTCCTTCTTGTCTTCACCCGCTGTATGAGATCCCTTATTCTGAAATTCATTGTGCTCAGCTACATAGCTGCATGAGGGGAGATATCCTCTCAGCCTCTACCCTGTCAGAACAATCTCAACAACATGTGTTTCCACATGTGCTTGTAAACTCTAGAGGAGGAGGAGGATCTACAAATATCTCCAACCTGGAAGAGCCCAACACATCAGTGTATGTGATAAAGTTGAAGCATTTGCAGCCATCTTCAGCCAGAAGTGCAAGTGGATGATTCATCTCTGCTGCCCCCGCACTGGTCGCTGTCATCACAGATACCAGTCTTCAGCCAATTTGATTCATTCCATGGTTTGAGGCACCAGGTCCTGCAAAGGTTATGGGCCCTGACAACGTTCCGGCAATACTATGTAAGACTTGTGTCCCAGAACTTGTTGCTGTTTCAGTACCGTTACAACATTGGCATCGACCCAACAATGTGGAAAATTGCTCAGGTATTTAATATATCCTGCTTTTCTGATATTTTTACAAAAATGGATAACACCACATTGTCTCACATTAAACTCCAGCAACCAAATCTCTATCCACTCACAATCTAATTATATCCCTATGCAGACTCTACAGCTTTCTTTTCCTTTTTTATAACATTATCAATATATTTGAATGCAATACATTTTATCCCTTCAAAGTCATTGACATAGATCGTAAACAGTTGAAGCACCAGCATTTATCCCTCTTAAACAGCACTAGTTACACTAATCATTTACCCTGACTCTTATCAGTTTATCCATCCTCTTTCTATCCATACAAATATATCAACTCCCACGACCATAAAATCAATTTTGTGTAGTTACCTTTTATGTGACACTATTTAACACCTTTTGGTATTCCAAATGTAGCATGAGATTCAAACACACAAACAGCGCAAATATCATGAAGCAAGGATTCTTTATCATCCTTAACATCATGTTGATATAAACGTGAAAGGAAATTGAAGTTAAAAAAGAGGTGCTTATATCAAATGAAGCCTTTGGTTCACATTGACTTGAGGAATCTTGAAATGTTTGCTCCTTCTTCCCATGACACCTTCCTTTTCAAAGACACTCTTTATCCAGAGAGGGTCTGTTTAACTCCTCTAGCTGTCTTCCCCCACCATTTCCACCTACAGTCAGAGGACCCAACACAACTGATAGAGCTCCCCTGCTGCTTATCCCCTATCAGCGCTGTCACCTGCTGCTGGCGGTTCTGTTAGACACTTCCCTGGCACAAAATTGTTGACCTGGCAACTACACATTGTACACAGTGAGCATTTATTCAGGAGCTGTGTGGTTGGCCATCTTCAGTGCAAGATGATAGCTAGAAAGCTCGGGTCCACATTAGTAGTAGCATTCACTACTCACATCACTGATCTGGACAAACATAAGGTTTGGGGTGATAACCAGCGTTCACTCAATGACCTATTCAGCCTTTTATCTGCACTGGTACCTTCCAGGTGATCCAGGATCTGTGTTGGATCACTCACTTTGGGGTCTAGTTTGGTAGGTCTCTGCTAGTGATGTTGTCTGTTGTTACAGCGTGAGTTGTCATTTTTTTTTCCCACTTGGACCGTGGTTGCTGCTTCACAATTTGCATATCCTGATGGGCTACAGTCACGTTTGCACCAAATTAGCCACTAACTGCTCTCATAACTGAGGCTGTTTCAAGAGGTTCCAATCTTCTCGACATTCGTTGTTTTAATCCTGAAAAGCTTCTGGCTTATTTTGAAGCTTTTAGTTTTATACCCTGGATTTTTCTAATGCGATTAAGGTTTTAGACTTCTGTCGATACCGCATATTTTCTCCTTCAGAATACGCTCTAACAACTGTCATATACACTCAAAACTCCATTTTTTGCTTACTTTGGTGTTCCTGGAGAAATCATAATGGAAAGTGGTTTGCAATTTACTGCTAAGCTATTTTAGCAAAATTTTAAATAGCCAATGTGTTCCACTTTTATGTTAAATTGCTTGCTGACTATTCCATCACAAGTGCAATGTTTTTCATCACGTTCACCATATGATCTTCATCCAGTCATTTTCAGTTTGATCTGTTATATCACAGCTCTGGTAGGACTTGAACCCAGGCGTTGTGGCTCAAAGGTAAGGATACTACCAATGCACCACAAGGTCTTGTGATAATGATCTAATACTCAATCATTTAATAGGAAGTGATTCAGTCTATTTAAAGCAGTAAAGCACATTGCAATTTATGAAGCAGACATCAAAGCAAACCAAATGATTTAAGCATGGGCAACTTGCATAATGGACTAATAAAGCAGATAGAGTTGCAATATCATATACATACAGCACTTGGGATTCTTAAAGGTGAACACCTGTAAAGACAAGGTAGACACCACACACACACACACACACACAGACAGGGACAGAGACAGGGACACCTTCCAAGGAGGCAGGGTAGATTGACTTTCTTTTGAAACTCTTAAAGAATGTAATCATATATGGTTGTAGAAACCCCTGGGGCTGAAATCTGTAGCGCTGTTAATGAGATATATATCACTAAGATACGGGCTATGCAATACTTGTGGCAGAATTACACAAGAAATCTCAAAGATTATCCCCAATGTCGGGAGCAACTCACATTTTATATATATTTGCCATGCAGAAAGCCAAATTTTTTCCCTAGGTGGCAGTGGGTTGCCAGTTAAGGGAGATTGTAATTTGCTGAACATGTCATTAACATCACAACTCGCCTCATTAATACTCAGCTCCTCTCTTACCAAATGTGTCGAACAATAGGACGTTGAGAAATCTCTTCATGTAAGCCATAGCAGATAGCTGGCAACATTAGGTCACCACTATTTCCATGTTGCTCAGTACTAAACAATATCTTGGTGCCTGATTCATGGGCACCGACAGCACACACGTCTCATCCACGGCCGTTGACATCCGGCATTTATCAATCGCTCACAATGACCATGGCACTTCTCTGATCCACTTGGAGCACACTTCAGAAGTACAGACCTGCATTGCAGGGTGCACCGAAAACTAATATTGAAAGGTAGCTGCAAGGACATTTTGCACACAGGGGCAGGCACCCAGCTTGTGGAATGGATTAGACTGCATCTACTTGTTTGCTCTATTTTATACCTACCTACATGCCCACAACAGCCCTGCCTTCACGTAATAATTTGATTATGTTGGAATGTATGTGAGTGATTCAGGAGCTGGGGCAGCACGGTGGCTCAGTGGTTAGCACTGCAACCTCACAGTGCCAGGGACCTAGGCTCAACTCCACCTTCGGGCGACTGTACATATGGAGTTTGTACATTCTCCCCGTGTCTGTGTGGGTTTTCTCCGGGTAAGCCAGTTTCCTCCCATAGTCTGATGATGTGTAGGTTAGGTGGATTGACAGAGATAGGGTGGGGGATTGGGTCCAGGTGGGATGCTCTTTGGAGGGTTGGTGTGGGCTTAGTGGATGGATTCTATGAGATAGCAATTCACATTCATTGAACTTCTGCTGGGCTTTTTCTTCACACCCTGACTCCATTCTGATTGCTTTATAAATTGTCAGTTGAAGTTATGCAAATAGTCAGCCACGTCAAGACCAGCTCTTTAGTGCACTTGAGTCTTTTTAAAAACTTATTCTGTGGCTTCTGCCCACTCAATAAACTTTAGCCATTCTTCATACAAAGCAGGGTGTTCTTACAGGACGCTTTTGCTGTTTTCTACTGTAAAGATGGATAAAATATTTATTCAGAGACGCTGCCATTTCCTTGTCTCCCATCTTCATGCCTCAGTCTTATCCTCGAAGGGACCAATGTTTACTTTGCTATTCTTTTCATCCTTTAAATACTTGGAGAAGGTTTATTGTTTGTTTTTATGTGTATAATCTTATAAGGGCCTGAATGATGTGGGCTACGAGTTGTGGGGGGTGGGGGGGTGCATAGTTGCTCAGTGGCTAACACTGCTGCCTTACAGCACCAGGGACGCAGGTGTGGAGTTTGCACGTTCTCCCCATGCCTGTGTGAGTTTTGTCTAGGTGCTGTTTACTTTATTGGCTTGAAGCAGACCAGTCAACACCTCTGTCTGAACCTCTTGTCTTAAAAAAAAACTGGACAAAATACACCTCTTAAAGCTATAGTGTTGTCACACCAAGCGAATGTCAAAAATAGTGACAAAAAGTTCTCCTTCAAAAATTTATTTGACTTTTCTGGACTGCTGAATATCTCAAAACAGCCAAATACGGTAATGCTTGAAGTGTAATGTTTGTTCTAATATAGGAAACATGGCAATCAGAATGCCATCAGCAAATTTTCACAAGTGGCAATGTGGCCATCACCAAGTAATCGGTTTTATTTGTATATGATGTTCTGTGAGGGATAGACATCAGCCTGGATACTGGGGAAAACTCTCCTGCTCTTCTCCAAAATAGTCTTTCAGAACCGTCCTCACTGGCCGACTGAGCCTTAGATTTAAAATCACATCTGAAAGACTCTATTTGTGCAGCCTTCCCTCAGTGCTGCGCTGAGTGTTAACTCTGATTTTTATGCTCAAGCCTGCAGCAGAGCTTGGACCTAGAACCTTGTGATTCAGAGTTAAAAGTGCTGCCCACAGAGTTACAGCTCGACACACAGCTCTGGCTCCATCCAATATCACCCCGTTTCTTTATTTTGAAGCTGACGGAAAGCATTGAACTCAAACCACAATTCAAAGCAGAGAGAGCTCTCACTAACCCTGTGCTGAGAAACAATTATCCAATTTACTGAGGTAGCAGAAAACCACAGCAATCTTCAGAAATGATTAATCGGGGTTCTCAGATGTGCAGGATTAACGCAGCACTTCCCTTGACCAGGCATTGAAGTCAGCAAAGAAAGGAAAATTATGGTAAATACAACTTTTTTGCTCAGAATTTAAATTGAAAATAACTTCCAGCATATATTCCCAAATTCAGGGCTAAGCTGGATGCAAGACATATTCTATCTGCTTAACTCATGCATTTGTATCTGGCACCTTTAAAATGTTCCATCGTATTTGTAAAACTCTGTATGACACTCATGGATTAATAATTGTGCATCACAGTGGAAGCATACCTGTGACCATATGATTATAGTACCCCGCATTTTTTTAAAATTCTTTCAGGGGATGTGGGCATCATTGGCAAGGCCAAAGATTTTTGCCATTTCAGAATTGGCTTCACTGACGTGGGACATTGGAGTCCATGGATTTTGAAATATTGGAATGTGGACATTAGACCAGGTAAAAGTAGATCTTCTCTCTGTAAATTTGTTTCGATGGCCAGAGTGTGTCTTTGGAAAGTTGAAGTAATCTTTTGGATATAATCAGAGGACACCTTGGGATAGGGTGTTAGGGGACCTTTGGGAAACCACCACCAGCTATGCTTTGCAGAGAGGGTCAGAGATCCTTTGGGGATGGTCAGGTGGCCTCTAAGCCTGTTAACTGTTGAAATATTTGTGCATAGATAGTGCATAAATCCTTTGGAACTGTCCAACGTTTTCAGGCTAGGGTTGAGAAACTAAGACTTAGTATACTCTTGAATTCAGCCTTTTGTTCTTGCTTGGACTAAGGGTATAAAGGACTCTGGAGCCTGCGATCTTTGTGGGACTGTTCTTCATTGTGTTACCACCTGCATCCAAAAAAATTGTCCATAATACACATTGTCAAAATTGATATTTTAAGTTTGCTTACTTGGTCAAAGCTATTAAAAGCCACTGTGTGGTGAGCTCTGGGTTGCCTTTTTCTTCCCAAATGTTTAAAATAATTGCACGTAGAAACAAGAAGCAGGAGTAGGCCATTCAGCCCTTCGAGCCTGCTCCACTATTCAATATGGTCATGGCTGATCCTCTGCCTCAATGTCATATTCCCACCTGCTCACTTCTTGATGGCTTTAAAATCTAAACAAAACTATCTCTTTCTTGAATATATTCAGTGACTTGGCCTTTACAGCCTTCTGTGGCAGAGAATTCCATAGGTTCACTGCAGTTTGAGTGAAGAAATCATTCTTCATCTCTGTCCTAAATGCTCTATCCTGTACCCTGAGATTGTGACTTCTGGTTCTAGACTCCCCAGCAAAGGGAAATATACTCTCTGCATCTATTCTGTCCAGCCTTATTAAAATGTTGTACATTTCAATCAGATCCTCTGTTATCCTTCTAACCTCTACTGCATGCAGGCCTAATCCAATCAATCTTTCCTCATTAGACAGATCTGCCAGTCTAGTGAGCCTTCACTGTACACTTTCTATGGCAAGTATTGGGGGTCCTCAATTTATGAATGTCCAACTTACAAAGGCTCATACCTATGAACAGGATATCATACAGGGCTATAATTTTAAAAACCCGACATATGAACATTTCCTTATTTTTATGAACGGCCCCTTTATATTGTCCTGTATTGTTTGTCAGCTTGCATACAAGTAGACTTGCAACTAAACTCCAGAACGGAACCTAGATGCAACCTAGGATATACTGCCTGCATATCCTTTCTAACGTAGGGAGACCAAAACTGCATGCAATTCTCGGATATACTTTTGGCATGTATGAGATAAAAGCCTTTTGTTTAATTTTCACTTCCTACTTCTTAGTAGAAAACTGCTCAGACCAGATTTGTTTTATACTGAACACTTATCAAAAAAATGCACTCATCTCTGACTAATTAGTTTCTAGCTCTTTTAACAAAAGCATATAAGGACCTAAGAGAAATGTAGGAATTGCCGCTGCTGGAGAATCTGAGATAACAAGGTATAGAACTGGATGAACACAGCAGGCCAAGCAGGATCAGAGGAGCAGGAAAGCTAACGTTTCGGGTCTGGAATCTTCTTCAGAAATGGGGGAGGGGAAGGGGATTCTGAAATAAATACAGAGAGAGGGGGAGATGGATGGAAGGTGGATAAAGTACCGGATAGGTGGAGAGGAGATGGACAGGTCAAGGAGGCGGGGATGGAACCAGTAAAGGTGAGTGTATGTGAGGTTGGTCAGTCAAGGGAAGACAGACAGGTCAAGCAGGTGGGGATGTGGCTGGTAGGAAGGAGGTGGAGGTGGGGGTTGGTCAGTGAGGTGGGAGGAGCGGATAAGTGGGAGAAAGGACAGGCAGATCAAAGAGGCGGGGCTGAGCTGGGCTGGTTTTGGGATGAGATCGGGGGGGCGGTGGTGGGGAGATTTTGAACCTTGTGAAGTCCACATTGAGACCACTGGGCTGCAGGGTTCCCAAGCGAAATATGAGGTGCTGTTCCTGCAACCTTCGGGTGGCATCATTGTGGCCCTGGAGGAGGCCCAGGATGGACATGTCGTCCAAGGCGTGTGGGGGGGTGGGATTGAAGTGGTTCGCGACTGGGAGGTGCAGTTGATTGTCATGAACCAAGCATAGGTGTTCCACAAAGCAGTCTCCAAGCCTCCGCTTGGTTTCCCCGATGTAGAGGAGGACACATCGGGAACAGCAGATACAATATACCACATTAGCAGATGTTCAGGTGAACCTCTGTTTAATGTGGAAGGTTTTCTTGGGACCTGGGATGGGGGTGATGGGGGAGGTGTAGGGGCAGGTGTAGCACTTCCTGCGGTTGCAGGGAAAAGTGCCGGGTGTGGTGGGGCTGGAGGGAAGTACGGAGCGGACAAGGGAGTCATGGAGAGAGTGGTCCCTCCGGAAGGCAGAGAAGGGTGGGGAAGGAAAAATGTCCTTGGTAGTTGGGTCAGATTGCAGGTGACGGAATTGGCGGACGATGATGTGTTGAATCTGGAGGTTGGTGGGGTGGTACATGAAGACGAGGGGGATTCTGTTTTTGTTGGTATTGCGGGGATGAGGTGTGGGGGGTGTGAGGGATGAGTTGCGGGGAGGGGGTGTGGGGGGTGTGAGGGATGAGTTGTGGGAAACACGAGATATGCGATCGAGGGCGTTTTCGACCACTGTGGAGGGGAAGTTGTCGTCCTTGAAAAACGAGGACATCTGGGATGTCAGGGAGTCGAATGCCTCATCTCAGGAGCAGATGCGGCGGAGGCAAAGGAATTGGGAATAGGGGATGGCTTTCTTGCAGGAAGGTAGGTGAGAGGCGGTGTATTCTAGGTAGCTGTGGGAGTCGGTAGGCTTGAAATGGATATCGGTTTCCAGGTGGTTGCCAGAGATGGAAATAAGAACCAGGAGCAGGAATAGGCCATCTGGCTCCTCGAGCCTGCTCCACCATTCAATAAGATCATTGCTGATCTTTTCATGGACTCAGCTTCACTTACCCACCCGCTCACCATAACTCTTAATTCCGTTACTGTTCAAAAGTCTATCTTTGCCTTAAAAACATTCAACAAGAAAGCGTCAACTGCTTCACTGGGCAGGGAATTCCACTGATTCACAACCCTTTTGGTGAAGATGTTCTTCCTCAACTCAGTCCTAAATCTGCTCCCCCTTATTTTAAGGCTATGCCCCCTAGTTCTAGTTTCATCCGCCACTGGAAACAACCTCCCTGCTTCTATCTTAACAATACCCTTCAAAATTTCATATGTTTCTGTAAGATTCCCCTCCTCATTCTACTAAATTCCAATGAGTATAGTCCCAGTCTACTCAATCTCTCCTCAGAAGCCAACCATCTCAACTCCAGAATCGACCAAGTGAACCACCTCCACACCCCCTCCAGTGCCAGTACATCCTTTCTGAAATAAGGAGAAATCACTGAATCCACAGAATAAAATCATTCATGATTCATGTTTTACAGAGGAGGGGGTGATGCCACTCAATAGAAATTTGACTCCTCACCTTCAGTGAACGTAAACATAATTGTCATATTGAAATGGTAGAAGGTATGCACATATTCTTTGTAAACCCAAAATATGTTTTCTGAAAAGGGGTCTATATCACTAAGTACTATCATATCGCTTGCCTGCACAGCTGCTGAGCATTTGCTGAATTTTCAATTTTGTCCTCAGACTTTAATATTTTCAGCCATTTATTTATTTTTAAAATTGATTGAAATAGTTTTTAATGTAATGTATTCCGATGGAGTAAGTGTGCGGAAAATGACTGCCTCTTGGCACTCTTAAAGCCTCAAGGGTGTAAATCAAAACACGTTAACAGTTTTGTCTTGCAACAGAGCTATTTTTTGAAACATTTGTGAATTTAAGTGTCCAACTATGGCTCATTAGCATCATCCAACACAAAAAGAAAATGCTGTGCAAGGGCATCAAAATAATTGTTGTTGGCTCCTGAGGAGTTGCAGCTAGGGTGTGTTCCATTGTGTCTGTGGCCACTTGAGTGCAGCTCAAGTAATGTGTGACTTACATAAGGTTTATGTAAAGAGAGAGCATGGCCTTTCTCTGTGCCCTGTTTAATGATCATTTATCAACCAAGGTGCTCTCCTCGTTAGGTAAAGCAGACGACCCAGCTTCTTCTGAACTTTGTACCAGGCTGTGTTGACAGAAAACAATTCTCGGAGGGAAACAAAGACATTTTCGTGGATGCAGAGGCTGAGAGGACAGCAAACACTCTGCCCCAAACATGAGAGTACAAACGTGCCATTCTTCTACCATAACATATATTTATACAGCAGCTTTCATGCAATAAAATATTACCAGGATTGTTCACAGGCTTGTTATAAAACAAAATTTGACATCAAGTCACATTACGGGATGTGACATTTGGTCAAAGAGGTAGGTTTTAAGGAGTATCCGAAGGAAGATAGAGGTTTGGGTTAGGGTTAGGGTTAGAGCAGCAGCAGATTTTAGATAGGAAATTCCAGAGTCTAGGCGACTGGATGAGAAATAGAAGGAAGACAAGGTTAGATCCTCGAGAGACACAAGTTAACAGTCTGGGAAAAGAAAGAGAGGCCCTTTCAAGTAATACTTTGGCCGATGGTTGGACAGATATGAGTAGAACCGAGTGAGAATAGCCCCACCCAGGTGGATGTCAGTGTAGAGGTATTGAAGCAGCTGGGTGGGGTCAACTGTATCAAAGACTACAGACAGGTTGCGATGATGATGAGGGAAAATTTACATTTCACATAGTTGCATTAAGGGCTGAATGGGTAGCACGGTGGCTCAGTGGTTAGCACTGCTGCCTCACAGCACCAGGGACCTGGGTTCAATTTGGCCCTCGGGCGACTGTCTGTGTGGAGTTTGCACATTCTCCCCGTGTCTGCATAGGTTTCATCCGGGTGCTCCGGTTTCCTCCCACAGTCCAAAGATGTGCAGGGTAGGTGCATTGGCCATGGTAAAGGTGGGGTTATGGGAATAGGGGTTGGGTTTGGGTGGGATGCTCTTTGGATGATCAGTGCAGACTCAATGGGCCAAACAGCTTCTTTCTGCACTGTAGAGGTTCTATGAATTACAGGGAACATGGAATCCTGGTCAAGATGGAATTTAAAGGCAAATACACACAGGAACTTTGAACAGGAAGGGGACATTGGAAATGAAACCATAGTCCGTGAGGACAATGGATTAAAGGATGCTTTCTGCAGAGAGTGGAAGGAGAGGGTGACAGTACCTGAAGAGAGAGATCACTTAAAAATATCAACTGACCTGGAGTCGAGGAAGGGAAGGGGCTTAGTCTGCGGTTAGGTGGGACGAGGGTCGAGAGAGCAGGAGGTGGGTTTTATGAACAAGATGAGTTCAGAAAGAGCATGAGTTTTGAGTGAGAGAGGTGAAGGATCAGGGCAGGGGGCAGGTTTAGAGGACGTTCAGTACGGTGGAATAGCGGGGTGGAGGGGAACTGACAGAGGCAATTCAATGGCCAGTCTCAATCTTAGTGGCAAATAAAGTCATGAGCTCCTCGCACCAATTGTGGAAGTTGAATATGGAGGAAAGAGGGTTTAAAGATGATGATTTGTAGAACAGTGTGAAAATTGATATGAACAAAATGTAGGCAGCTGGAAATATTGGACCAGATTAATTCTGCTCCTTTGTTTAAATGCATTGGAACAGCTCCATATTTCTGACAGGAGCGGAACTTTACTTCCCTTGTGACAGGTCACTCATAGCATGAAATAGCAGGGAGAAAACGAACCAAGCCCCCATTTTCACAGCACCCAGTTGCTGCATTCTGAAATTAAAGGGCCATCATCATAGACAGGCACTTTGACAGCTCCTGTGAAACGGTAAGTACTTAAGGTAAGTGTGATGCAGAGATGCCAGGTAGTTAAGGGGTGCCAGGTAGGTAGATTGCCAGATAGCTAAGATGCCAGGATACAAGGTTGCAATGGGGCTCATAGAGTTTATGGTAGATCGGTGTATAGGATGAGCTAAAGGGCTAAAATTGTTGATGATATTCGACAGCTACATGACCTTGAATGAGTGCTATGAACATTCCTGTATGTACCGAAGACAGCACAAGCTGTACTTGTTTCTCTGTACCTTGCTGTTTGTTACACTCTATAAGTGAGAGAGCTTTGTTCCAAGTCGTTGGACTTCACCATGGACCGGGATCATGAATGATGCCAGGAACAACCCCAGCCTCCAGACCAGTCGTCGATTGAGTGGTCCCTGACGAGCAGAAGGGCATTAGGCTTATTGTTTCTTTTCCTTCCTTTTTCATCTTTTTTTCTTAACTTACTGAATAAATATTCATGTCTCAGAATTTTTATTTCCTTTTCCTTTTTTTTGATATGACTTGATAAACATTTATATTTAAACAAATTGCTGTCATTGAGTATTCTCTTAACTATGTTTAACCGAATCCAGAAGAACTATTTGGATACACTCTGTGACCCAAGACAATCTGGGAGGGTGAAAGGGACTATGCCCAGTAGGGGCATGGGAGGATGGCAACAAGTCTTGGGAGGGCAGTTTCGGGTCCAGTGGGGTTGGGAGGGCTGAGGAGGTTTGAGGGAGGGATGAGTGGAGTATAGAGTTAGAGAAAGGGGAATATTGGGTCTGGAGCAGGGGCAGGGATTGTATCGGAATGAGACAGAGCGGCTAGATCCTTGGACATAAAGGAAGGACATATCAGGCTCGGAGATCATTGGTTCAGAGGGACAGAGTGGAGGAGGGGACAGGAATTCATAGCCAGTACAGCAAAAAGGTCTTCAGGTCCGGGTTGGATGAAGGGGTCTCGGATCCATTGGCAGGAGAAGGGAGACTGCGTTCAGGTGGATGAACAATGGGTCACTTCCACAGCAAGGGCAAGGGCATTTCAAGTTTGGTGCAACAGTAGGGGGCATTAAGTCAAGAACAGGGGAAAGTGGCTTGGGTCCAGGGTGAAGGAAGGGTTTTCAGCAGTGGGGGGAAAGACGTCGGGTTCTGGGGATGCGGTGTTGAGGGGTGTAGGGCTGTGTCTGGTCCTGGGCGTAGAGGGAGACTGCTGGGTCCAATGGTCAGAGATGTGGGGAGTTTGGTCAGGCACAAAGGGGAGAATATTTGTTGAGTTTGAGTCTGCAAGCTATAAGGCATCTGTTTGGGCATTGTTTTTGGGGATGTGTGAGGTTCATTTGGGGATCAGTTGAACAGTTAGTCCGGAATCTGTCTAGGTATTTAGTAATCTTACCTCAGTTAACAGCATCGGACCCTCCAAATTCTCTGATATAAATGGATACTTTCGGAGGGTTCCAGCTACAGGGCAATTGCCCAGTGGAATTTTCAATTTCCCAGGTAATTCCTTCAGAGTTTGCTACATCAGGAGTTCCACAGGGTCCCCTTATGCAATTCCCATCTACCTTTTCAGAAACTATTGTCTAGCCATTAGAAAATTCAGGCTAATGTGTTAAAGAGATGAGCAGAGCTGATCCATGTGCAATTATCGATGTACTGTAAAAGGGGCTTGTGCACGTGTGTGAGAGATTTCACACAAAACTATTTGCATTTGCTTACAGTCCCATTTAAATTCTGTTTTCAACACTACGTCTGTAACTTTTAGCAAGAATGCACAGAATGAGAACAATCACATTAAACACACCAGGCTTCTGGGTCTGGGCCTGAGATTTCCCCACTGGAGATTAAACCAATCTGCCTCTGGTCAACTTAATGTTATTTTTAGTGGGACTGAGAGCCTTGACAATGTGCAGTTGAACTTCAAATGTTTTTCTTGTCGCCAGTTTCAGGCTGTTCATGGTTTTCCTGTAACTAAAGGCTATCCAGACAAAAAAAAAGATTTTTGGTGTCTTTTTGACTTTGTTAATATTGCCCGCTTTGAAGGACAAAACCAGCCACATGGAAATGATTGGTTTTGATTTGATCTGGAGTTCCGTTTTAAGGAACACAAGACCGTTTCCAAGTGTTACCATTTTTCTTCCTCTAAACATGTCACCCATGTTTAGATAAATGTAAGATCATCAAACATGCACAGTTATTTATCCGAAATGAATAGTCATGATTTAGAAAAAACACAGCTGTCTCCAGAGGTGAATTTCCATGCTTCCCTCATCTGCCCCAACTTCAGCAGCGAGTTACACCATCAAATAGTTGAAAAGATAGTGTAAGCATGTTTGGTCATAACTTTGACAGGTCAATAAATATTTGAAAGGATAAGTTTTCAGAGCAGTGTGGAAATAGCAAAAGAGTGGGACAATCTTTTGAAGACCAAGCTGAACTAAGCAGGATGAACAGAATGACTTCCCTCTGTGATGTTTGATTGTATGACTCAAAGTATCAGTTGCAGCTGGCCGATGGCAATTCGCCTCCAGACTCAAGTGTGAGTGAAGCTGGTGAGAATCAATGAATGAAAAGATGTAGGGGTGCAAGTTCATAGTTCCTTGAAGGTGGGGTTGCAGGTAGACAGGGCAGTGAAGAAGGTATTTGGGACACTTGCCTTTATTGGTCAGTGCATTGAGTATAGGAGTTGGGAATGTCACATTATGGCTGTACAGGACATTGGTTAGACCACTTTTGCAATACTGCATTCAATTCTGGTCTCCCTGTTATAGGAAAGATGTTGTGAAACTTTGACAGGGTTCAGAAAAGATTTACAAGGATGTTGTCAGGGTGGGAGTGTTTGTGCTATAGGGAGAGGTTGAATAGACCGGGGCTATTTTCCCTGGGGCATCGGAGGCTAAGGGGTGACCTTATCGAGGCTGATAAAATCATGAGGGGCATGGAAAGGGTAAATAATCAAGGTATTTTTCCCAGGGTGGAGGAGTCCAAAGCTAGACGGCATAAGTTTAAAGTGAGAGGGGAAAGATTTAAAAGGTATCTAACAGGCAACTTTTTCATGCAGAGGGTGGTGCATGTATGGAATGGGCTGCAAGGGGCGGTAGTGGAGGCTGGTACAATTACTACATTTAAAAGGCATCTGGATGTGTATGTGAATACGAAGGATTTAGAGGGATATGGGCCAAATGTTGGAAGATGGGACTAGATTTATTTAGGATATCTGGTCAACATGAACGAGTGGATGCTTTGGAGAGGGTGCAGAGGAGGTTCACCAGGATGTTGCCTGGTAAGGAGGGCACTAGCTATGAAGAGAGGTTGAGTAGATTAAGATTATTTTTACATTAGAAGGACGAAGGTTGAGGGGGGACCTGATTGAGGTCTACAAAATCATGAGAGATATAGACAGGGTGGATAGCAAGAAGCTTTTTCCTAGAGTGGGGGACTCAATTACTGGGGGTCATGATTTCAAGGTGAGAGGGGAAAAGTTTAAGGGAGATATGCATGGAAAGTTCTTTACACAGAGGGTGGTGGGTGCCTGGAACGCGTTGCCAGCGGTGGTGGTAGAGGCGGGCACAATAGCGTCATTTAAGATGTATCTGGACAGATACATGAATGGGCAGGGAGCAGAGGGATACAGATCCTTGGAAAATAGGCGACAGGTTTAGATAGAGGATCTGGATCGGCGCAGGCTTGGAGGGCCGAAGGGCCTGTTCCAGTGCTGTAATTTTCTTTGTTCTTTGTTCTTTGTTCTTTGAGTTGGAACTAAAGTGTCTGTTTCTGTGTTGTACAACTTATGACTCTATGAACTCCACCAAGAGAAAACTGTGAATAAAACTCAGCATCTTTCTCCCTCAGATAAATTTGGGCTGTACACAAACCCAGGTACTACCCCAAACCTTTCGTACAAGCACACAAATTAGTAAAATACCTTATGTTGTGATCCCAGCTGATGACAAATCTGATCACAAACAGGAACCTGGCTTGATAGATCATATTTTGATTTGTTTGGTTTTAACAAGGTGGCCTCTCACTAAAGCATAAACATGCAATTCTGCAGATTTTGCTTTCACAACAAAATAGAAATTTATTAACAAAAAGTTTGAAGATAAAATAGAACAAACTAAGCTATCTACTTACAAAACAAATTCAAAGATTTTTAAACACACAGGAAAAGTTTAATCTCATTAGTCCCAAAACACTCCTTTATAAATGTAAAGTAATTCAAAGTAAATTTAAAATAAAATTGTTATGTACCCAAAACAGCACTCATACAATATTCACACCAGAGTCCCTGTATCTATTTGTGATTTCAATTTTTTAGTCTGGCTTCTTCCTGGAGCTATCATACACCTGAACTTCAGTGTACTCCATTTTAATAATCTGTTCGTGGTTTCATCTCAACACCTCTGGTCTGGGATTAACACTAACTCTTCATTTTAAGGTAACCTAGTTCACTACATATCTTTCCATCATCAGAAGCATGGGTCTATGTGCACATGTCTTATTCTGAGGGTTTCACAGGACTGTTGAAAACTCAAAGCAAAATCTGAAAATCAAAATTCCTCCTTTCATAAGCTGAAAATGACTTTAAGCTAAATAAAAACAAGTTCCAGAAATTCCTAACAAACCTTGCATTATTTGCCTTGCTGGATCACAAAACTATCTAAAATAACTAAAAGTCCATCAGTAGTGTGTACAAACCCATTCACTGTAAAGCCAGGCCTCAAAAGTGATTCTTAAAAAAAAATCACCTTGATTACAGAAGTACTAGCATGTTGCTTATTAACTACAGGTACACAAAAATCCACTGATTACTAGATCACATGCAGAAATGTGCAGACATGAGTCAAATTTCAGAAAAGCAAAGAATCAATTAGGTACCATACAAAGAGGTCAATGAGGTAGAAAGGTTTACAACTAAAGATGTCCCTTAATGAAATAAGTGTTCAAGAACTAACAATTTGGCAAGATGATATTTATATCAATTCACATCGAAAGGATTTCAAATTAGACACTGGGCCACGTCTCACCATGCTATCATTTTGGAAAACACTGTCTATAACTTATAACAGTGGAACTACATGGTCCAGGCAGGATAGCGCTTAAAATTAAAGGGGTATGCTGCAAACAACTCTCCAATTTAGGTGCACCAGATAACAGAAAACACATATGTATTTCACAATCAAGAATTCCCATGTTTGAGTAGAAAGGTATGTCTTGATCTCAACTTTGTTTAAATAGTTGGAAAAGTTAAACTATAAAGAATTAAGGAACAGTTGGTCAAGGAACAGCTGATCAAGGAACAACTGATTAAAGGACGGAAATGGAAGAGTTCATCTGTCTCCATAGACTCTTGGCAGAACATAAACAAAGGTAGAATCTATTGAGAGTAGTTATGAACATATAAGAAATTTGTTTCACATTGCCAGCAAAATGGAAATCTATTGGATTAGCACTAATGTTTCCCACTGGTATTAACTCTGGAGAGCACTCTGACTGCGTAACCTAGCCAGGCTTGTGAGGACAAAAAAACAATGTGAGATTTCCAATAACAGCAGAACCCCTCTTGAGCCAATCTTTAACTAATGTAACTCAGAACACAACACATCTTGGTGAATAGATTCAAGTTTAATGTCAGGTGACTCAGAAAAGGCAAGTTCAAGCAGGATGTTTGACCTCTTTATCTTACCAGGAAGAATCTTCAGTAACTATGACAGAGATTGCACCGAGCCAGACACAATCCTCAAAGAGCAGATCTGAGGAAATGAATATGTTCATTTTCCTGATCAGGTAATCAATGAGGGTGAAGCAGAAAGTCCAAAACAATCAAGGACTTAGATTAATAAATCTGCATGCTTCAGCACAAATGTGCTGGCACAGACTGAAGATGAGTCAGAAGCATTCTCCGAGAATAGATGACTAATGTCTAATGATTCATAATGTTCTGAGGAAGTAAAATGGCCTATTTCAGACATTCAAGGAGGCAATTGTGTGCTTCAGCAGGAAAGACCTGCTCTGTTGGGAAAATCCAAGAATTCAGGGTTCTCCAGTTCAAATTTTAGACCGTCAGGAAGCAAATCAAAGTCAATGGTTTTCGATGCAATAAACTACTGTCTTCCAAATTTGTAAAGCATGCCTTCTGTAACAATATCCATCCAGACACATCCAGATCATAGAATCATAAATCATAGAATCCCTAAATTGTGGAAACAGGCCATTCAGCCCAAGAAGTCTACACTGCCCCTCCGAAGAGCATCCCACCCAGACCCATTCCCCTACCCTTGCATTTTCCCACGTCTAACCCACCTAACCTAGCCATCCCTGAACACTAGGGGCAATTTAACACGGCCAATCCACCTAGCCTGCATATCTTTGGACTGTGGGAGGAAACCGGAGCACCCGGAGGAAACCCACGCAGACACGGGGAGAATGTGCAAACTCCACACAGACAGTCACCTGAGGGTGGAATTGAACACTTGAAACATCAGACATGGGAGGGGATCATGAGGTACTGATAAGTGTAATTATATACACAAATGTATAAACTTCACAATGGGGTAAAACACATAAGGGGAGCCGTTATAACATGAGTCCAAAAGATGTGACATAAGCACCATCTACTATGATGATGTCATCTGGACTTGTAGCAGAACAATTTAGGATCTCACAAGGGTGCGGCCTAATATGTGATCCTCCTCAAAGTCTTTGTGATGATGTCTGTCATATCAATGTAGCCCGTAACAAGTTGCTACCCCACAATAAACTATGTCTTGTTAACTGCATGAGACTCTTCTAGTTAAAATAGGAATAGATTTTCTTTGACAATACTAGACCAAGCAAGCTTTGTAGTTTCCTACAATTGAAGAGGTTGGTGGAAGCATCCTTCATCATGAACAGCAATTCATGCAGCGTCATAAAGCTGGCCCGACCAAATTACATTAGCACATAACTAATTAGAAAGAATCTTGATTTATTTTATCTGACTAATCTACACATACAGGGCACTGTGTTTCTGAAATAGCTCGATTTAACATGGGAGATGTCTCGTCTCAAGGTGTAAGATGGAGAATAGTGCCTAGTGCGTACAAGTTGGCACTTTAAGCCACAGATTGGCTTTTTGGATATATAGTCAAAGTACTAAATACATTAAGTGCATCTCATCAAATGATTCTATGCATAGGAGGTGCACTTGTTCCTCTGAACTCGATTAACTGACAGCCAATGGGTTAAAAGTTTAACTGGAATGAATAATGCAATCTTTCCTAAATATTTAAAGTTTTTGGCAAAGATCTGTAGCTCGGGTTGTGGATGAGATTATTGACTTGCTCGCTGAGCTGGCTTATTTTTGTTCAGATGTTTCATCACCATGCTAGGTGGCATCATTTAGTGGAGCCTCAGATGAAGTGATATTATTCTACTCTGCTTGAAATTTGTACTGTCCGGTCCGTTATGGTGAGTATTGTCATTTCCGGTTTTGATCTGCATGGGGTCCAATTCTATATGTTTGTTGATAGCATTATGGGTGGAGAACCATGCCTCTAGGAATTCCCGTGTGTGTCTATGTTTGGCTTGGGCTACTATGGTTACCTTGTTCCAGTTAAATTGATGGCCTTCATTGTCTGAGTGCACCGATATTAAGGAGAGCTCGTCGTGCTGTTTAGCTGCAAGTTGATTTTCATGTATTCTGATGGCTAGTTTCCTTCCTGTCTGTCCGATATAATGTTTGTGGTATTTTGTAAACCACGTTGGTTCTGCATGTTATGGGAATGGGGTAGAATATCCTTAATATTCAAACGGAGTAGAATAACATCGCTTCATCGGAGGCTCCACTTCTGATGTCACCTAGCATGGTGATGAAACGTCTGAACGAGAACAAGTCAGCTTGGCGAGCAAGTCAACAACCTTTGCTAAACATCTCTGGGGCTGTTTCACAACTCCATGCAAGAAACAGGAATAAAATTTCAGCAGTGCACAAGCATCATAGGAGGGATTTTAGGCATTTTCCTGGCAGAGCAGGAGCCCAATCTATTTTAACAGCCAAGCATCCTTGAAAAGCAAGAACCATTGGTCCCACCTGTAATAGGGCATTTGGAAGTAATTCATCAGTTTCTGGTTGGTGCAACACTATCCCACACTTAGGGTAAGTCTTCAGGCAGGGGGATCAAGAAGTTACATCAAGAATGAAAAAGAATGAATGAAGGGCTCCCCTGGTTCCACAGTATTAAGTTTTGAGCTTAGATTTCATTTTCTCTGCCAGGTGATAAACATCTTCAACAGGTTGCTTAACAGATGCAACACTCAGTGAGCTAGTAAAAGGGTTTCAGTTTCTTAGATAAGATTTCACTCAATATGAATCTATGAGGCTTTCATATGAGTTTGGACAATGCCCTAACATCAAAGAGGGAATGTCATGGAATCACAGCAGAATATGCGTACTCAGACATTGAATATTATGCTTGATTAGCACTGAGTAAAGAGATTTCAAATCCATTTCATGTAATGACAGCCACAATAGAGTCCTCTCTTGCAAAATCTTGCAGATTGCAATATCAAGCTCTATGGACTGATTCAACTTTCATTGTTTTCTAAGTATTTGCGTCATTGGTACTTTACTGGGCACTTGTGTGCTCCTGTGTCGTCTGCTTGTAAATAAATTTCATTTCAGTTTGAACACATCGATATGAGAGTATGAATTTGACTCCCTTTTTCAGGGCAGAAACAAGGCAGGGTAAACTATGTGTGCAAAGACTCATTATTATGTCAATAAAGGATTAATTGTTGTAGTCTCCCATTCACAATACACTCAGGTAATTTCAGTGCTTCACAGTTCATTCTATTTACAGAACAGCAATGAGTGTGAGTCAATAGTGCTGGGATAAAGCCCAAATTTTCCGCATAGGCCAGAGGGGAAGGAAAAAAACTAAGTGGAGGAAGGCTGCTAGGGTTCCCCTTTCTCAAGGATTGCCTGGGATTTCTGGGAATGAAAGGCCAGTCTTCAGGACATGCCAGTAAGTGACCTGGGAGAAAATTCAGGCAGTGTTTTTAAAAAAGTTAACAAAAATGTCTTTGAACAATTATGATTTTTAGTTGGAAAATAAAACTGGGCATGGAAATTGTCTGTTCAGCTGATGGTCCAAAGTCACCTAACTGGGCAATGAAAAGTCAATCCATTTGTTGATTGGCAGTGGGGATGGACATATCAGGTGATCGATGAAAGTAGAGTGGGGTAGAATCAGGAGGTCCCATAATGTAACTCCTCAAGGAGTGCATCAAACCAGAGTTGGCAACCATGGGACATGTCAAGCCTCTTCCTCTCCTCCAAAGTCTGTTTCCCTTCCTTTGTGGCTATAGCACTTGAAGTGTGTTGACAGAGAGATTAGACCAGTCCCTCTCCGGTCCTCAGCTCACAACTTGAGCTTTTAAAAATAAAGTGGCACCTTTCAACTCTCGTAACATGTAGCCCGAGGCTGCTTCAATAAAATCCTCAAAATGTCCTCATAAAATTCCACAAACAGCTGATCAATTTTCAATTATGTGCCAATTCTGTGCGTCAAAGTTGAAATTAAACCCCAAATGATTGCCAGGGTTTCAATGCACAGGGTACTTTAATGAAGAGGGTGCTGTTTGATTTCGGAGCCGTGCGCTGAACTAATTAATTGTAAATTAAAGGCCAATGGTTATTGCCAGGAGGTGTTCCATCTTTTGTACAAATACATTAATCAGTGGCTCGAGCTCCAACATTTTCTCCTGAATAGTCTGCAGCTCTATCTGCAATTTATGTGATTTGCAAAGTTCATCCGTTTTCCCTCTTGTCATCATTAACTGTTTGATTCCCAAAACAAGGCATGCAATGTGGTGACAATATTAGGCAAATATAAATCCAGCTGCCAGGCTTTTCAAATAGAGGCAAAAGAAACCAATTAAGGGCATTCAATATCAATGCTAATTCCTCTGCCACTTCTACCGGATAACAATTATCATATTCTGTTTGCAGGATCGACCTTAAATGGTATCTGTTTTGCATTGTTTAATGGAATTAAACTGCGCCTGAATGATTATGCAAAAGTGGTGAGGTTTCCCCAATACTGCAACAGCAAATAGCAGCTGGGCCCATCTATCCCAGGAGTTTTTAATATCCTCTGCACAGTAGAGTTATGCAACAGTTTTTCTTGATACAGACGTCCCTCTCTTTGATCCCCAACATCTACAGTATTTACATATTGTCCTATTGAGCCTAATATGTTCTCCATGACTCAACCGGAATGGTTGAACTCCACAGCCTTCTTTATTGGAAGATAGTGAGGGATTCAAGGATGTGAACAACATTGAAGGTTGAGGAGATATAGATTCTCTCTTGTTGGAGATGGTTATTGCCTGACACAGTGCATTTGTTATCAACCCAAGCTTGCCCACATCTTGCTATGGACAGATTTGGACACAAATGGCACTGCACATTGTGCAAACATCAGCAAACATTGCAACTTCTAGCCTTACGTTGGAAGGAAGGTCATTGATAAAGCAGCTGAAAACGGTGTGGGTCTACGTGCTCCAGAGGTGTGTAATAACATTGCTGAACAGGTTGAATCAAAAATATCTACCCTGAGGAATTCTTGCAGTCATATCCCGGAACTGAGATGATTGACCTCCAACAACCATAACTGTCTTCCTTTCTAATAGTTGTGACCAGCAGAGAGATTTCCTCCTGATTCCTATTGGCTCCATTCTTGCTTCGACTCCTTCTTGCCATGATGTCCAGGGCAATCAATCTCAACTAACCTATGGAACTTCGATCTGTTCTTCAATGTCTGAATCGAGTATATAATGCGGTCTGGAGCTGAGTGGACCAAAAGAGGCCAATCCAAGTACCAGTGAGTGTTATGGTCAATAGATAACACTGTCTACATCACATCCTGTCACTTTCCATGTATGCATGTAATCATATATTGCTCAATATTGAATCAGACTCGTCTTCTTTATCAGCACACTTCATTGGCAGAAGCTCAAATGGCTATTTTCTATTCCCTACCCCACGCTCTGCATCTGGTTTGTGAAATCCTTCCTCATCAGGCTAAAAATTAATACTAAACGGATTTCGCTCAAGACACATTTCTGCAGCATATCTTAAACAGAGCTAAACAAAGCAGGAATGGGCACTTATTATAATGTCTTTCATGGTCTCATATCCCCAAGTGTTTTATTGCCAATACCACACTTTGTTTGTGCAGTCATTGTTGTAATTTATACAATGTGGCGTCATATTGGAGCATTGCAAGCTCAACAGGATAACAATGTAATAACCAGTTTCTCAGGGATACTGACTGAGCAACGGATATTATCTCAGATGCCATATTTTATTGATTGTACTGCATACATCCACCTGATGAGGACTTGGGTTAATAGCTCATCCAAAGGTCAACACTTCTAACATTTCAGTATTTGTACAGCACTAGATTATCAGCCTGGAGTTTTTGCTCAGTTCCCAGAGTAGGATGTGTACCCACACCTTAATAATCAGAGTCCTTAGCTGGTGTTCAAATGTAGCTCTTTTCAGTGGGGAAGCTAAATTATTTTGAAACAAAGTCGCCAGTTGGGAGCTCTTACAAATCACCCCAATTTGGTTGAGTTTGTTTGCTGGGGTCAGATACTTGGGGATAATTTTATATTTTGGAGATGGTATGAAGCAGGTATTACCAGATTGATCACTAGGTGGACATATCTGCTAATTTCCCTTTCCAATGAAGGCAATAATTGTGAGGTGGAGCATTTTACAGACTGTCAACTCAATTACTGCTGATCATTCTCAGTCACTCAGAGTTAAAATACCCTCTTGGTTTCAGCTAGATACAAAGAGATGATCAGGTAGGTCTCTTTGATTGTTTTGCATTTTATTAATGGCCCTTGTTGAGCAGCTGAATCTTTTAGGTATGTACAAAATCATCAAATAGCCCCAAATCTGCTTGCCAGTTAACAGGACAAACTGTGAAAATGACAATTGGGCAAATTGGGACAAAACCATATTGAGTTGCTGTGTATGAATGTTATACTTTCTGCTTTTCTCCCAAGGGTTGTAATGTCCTGAAATTCTGTGAATAATTCACCCTGCATGACAATAGGTTCCATCCAGTTATGAAATTGCTTCCTGAGAACTTTGTAACAAATTGTAAGGAAATAAAAATGTCAAGTCCCACAGGCATTTTTGCTCTATTCTCATGGTTCATGCAGTCATTCAAAAGAGGCTATTCAGTCTACTGAATGTGTCTGTGCTGGCTTTTGGAAGAGTTACTCTATTAGTCAAATCAGCCCCACTAAAAGCCCCATTGCACATCTGCCTTCCTTTCGATTTGAAAAAGAGAAGCATTAAAACCGTTTTTCTCTCCGCAGACATGACAAAACCTATTGAGTTTCTCCAACACTTTATTTTTGTTTTCATTTCAGGTTTCCAGTATCTGCAGCATTTTGTTTTCTTCTTGTCACGCATGTGTCGTTATAATATTTTGTGCAGAAAGTTAATCTGTCTTTAAAATGAATTGGGGGAGGGTGAGTCTTGTAGGGATCTGAGAGACATGGGATGTGGTGTGATTTGCAGCAGAATCAAATGAGAATTTGGACCATCCTAATGTCAACTCATTGCATTTATTTGCCAAGTAGTGAGGCAAATTTCTTGCTAGGCAGCAATAAATTACTAATTAGGGGTCGTATAACTTATTAAACACCTTATTAGGCTTTGGTGGTACAGGATCATAACTCTTTGAAGGTGGAGTAGCAGATAGACTGGCTGGTGAAGACGACTTTTAGTATGCCTTCTTTCATCGATCTAAGTATTGAGTATAGGAATTGAGATGTCTTGTTGGAGCTGTGCTAGATGTTGGGTAAGGCCACATTTGGAGTACTGCGTGCAGTTCTGGTCACCTGACTGTAGAAAGAATATTATTACACTAGAAAGTGTGCAGAAAGATTTACTGGGATGCTACCTGGACTGGAAGATTGGCGTTATAAGGAGAGGTTACGTAGACTGGGAATTTTTACCCCGAAGCATAGGATACTGAGGGGTGACCTTACAGAGGTCTATTAAATCATGAGAGGCATAGATAAGGTAGATAGCCAACAGCTTTTCCCCCTGATAGGGCAGTCTAAAACTAAAGGGCGTAGGCTTAAGGTGAGAGGAGAGAGATACAAAAGGAGCCAGAGGGGCAATGTTTTCACACAGATGGTAGCGAGTATCTGGAACAGGCTGCCAGAGGTAGTGGGTGGAAGCGAGTACAATTTCATCATTTGACAAACATTTGGACAGGTACATGGATGGGATAGGTATGGAGGGATATAGACCAAACGCAGGCAAAAGGGACTAGTTTAATCGTCAAACTGGCAACAAAGGTAAGTTGGGCCGAAGGCCTGTTTTCATACTGTAGACGTCTACGACCAGATTGAATGTTGGAGCAGGCTAGAAGGGCCGAATGGCCCACTCCTATTCTTACTTTCTATATTAAAGCCACAACTCACCTCATTAATATCCAGCATCTTATCCACTGCACGGAATGAGCTGAACATTGAGAAAGCTTGACATGAAAGTCAGAGCTGATACCTGGCAACTTCAGCACACCACTAGTTCTGAGGAGTCCCCATGTTGCTCATCATCAAACAACATTTCAGGGCACAATCCATGGGCACCATCCACACCCGTTCCTCAATCATGGACCTTGGCATCCGACATTTGCCAACTCCTCACAACCATCATGACATCTTTCCGATCTAAGTGCAGGCCAATTAAGAAACAAAGATCCAAGCATTACAGGGCACACTGGCAACTGGCACTGAAAGGCTGTAGCAAGGAGACTTGGCACACACAGGGACAGGCATTCAGCTTACAGATTGGACCAGGCTGCATCTTAGGGCTGCTCATTCGCCCAAGTAGCACTTACTCACTTTGTGTCTACGTGCACGCTCACACCCATCCCTGTTTTGCCTTGTCGTGCCTGTTACCATAGTCATGCAACCAAGGTAGCTGGCTTTGCTGGTCAGGAGTCCTCAGTTAAGAGGGTGACATCTTGATGTACAGCAGTGAGCTACATCACTCACAATTGCTCCATGTGCCAGTAGCTTATGTGGCAACCCTCATGGCATGTGCAGCAGAGGGGAGTTTTCCTCATCAAAGTCCACCAATCAGGGGGTCCCACACAGTCAGCCAAGGGTAGCCTCCTAAACCAGTCCACGAGATTGGCCATAGCGGTGAGGGTGTTCTCAGTCAGGGAGTCTGTGCCCCTGCAGTCTGGGGAGTGGGTCATCATTAGAATAGGAGCTCCATAGTGTGCAGTCCAGGGAGTGGAGCTAATGTGGGGAGGGAGATTTACAGCCACCAGTCAGGGGACTGGGCACTTTTCATCCAAGGCTCTCCAGTAGGTGATTCTGTAGCCTGGGGAATGGTCAATGCATCAGTCCATCCACAGAAACTAAGGACCAAAGAGTGTTGGGGGTGGGGGGGAGGGGGCGTGGTGGAATAGACCTGTTATCCAGGATTAAGGCTACAGGTTGTGGGGAACAGCAATGACATGCTGTGAATTATGGCTGGGTCAGAGCTCAGGCGGAACAGAAGATGCGGGAGGACCCAGGCTTCAATGGAGATCAAGTGCTTGACCAAATCTGGCATGGTCACTCTACATCATTCAATAAACAGTCCAGACTGTGCCAGGAATTACACAGGAACTTAACTTAAGATCATCAGTCAGGCTCACAGTGTGAGGTGTTTGTGTAGGTTAGAAGCTCCATGTGCTAACACACAGGACCCTACTTTATGCAGGCAAAAGGAATTCACACGCATATTGTGCCCTTTTTGTAAGGAAACCAAAGGGGTCATGGGAATTACCAATCTCTGCAACTTTCCATTTCCATGACAACTCCCTGACCAATCAGAGTCTACCTGCCTTGTCCGAGAACTAAGACTGACAGTAAACTGTCACTGCTGCATCTCAAACCAACAAGGACCAACCAAACAGTATGCTCTTCTTGTGATTTGTGTCCCTTTCTTCAAGTCTATTGTTTGCATCCTAGTCTTGATGAGTGCTAGACAAAAAGGTCCAACTTCTTAATTCCTTAGAGCAATGTTAAAGGGTCATTAAATAATTCAAGGATCTCAGGATCATCTATTGAAACTTCAAAAGATATGAGAAAGTTCCTAAGTTTTGAACAAGAGACAGGAGGGACATCACAAGGAATTCTAGCTTTGCTTTATGGAACATTGATTCATTAATGTTAACATTGCAGGCATTTGGGATGATTGTTGTAAATAGATACAGCTTATTTTTAACATTGAAATACTCAAAAATTAAAAGCAAGATACAAATATATGAGCTCATACAAATTCTTAGTTCATGGACCTCTCTGAGGAATCACCTGTCATGTGGTCAAAGATTTTATTTTATCCAATTAGTCTCCTGTTCTTTCCCCATGGCCCTGCACATTTCTCCCCTTTGTGCTACGTATCCAATTTTTGTTTGAAAATTACAATTGAATCTGTTTCTACAAAACTTTCAGGCTATGCATTCCAGACCACAATACATTCAAAACATCAGCTAACTGTTTTGTTTTTTCTTTTAAGCTCTTTTTGAATTACTTTAAATCCATGTCCTCTAATTGTTGGCCCTTCTGTGACTGTGAACAATTTGACCCTTATTTATTTTATCAAAAACCTTCCTGGTTTTTCGCCCCTCTGTTAAATCACCCCTTAATCTTCTCTGCTTTAATCCCGGTTTCTCCACGTAACAGGAATCCTTCATCCAACAGGTGCGAATGCAACATTGCAAAACAGCAAATGCTGGAGAAACTCAGCAGGTCTGTCAGCGTCTGTGGCTAGAGAAAAACACATATTGTTTCAAGTGCACTGTGACGCTGCTTCGGAACTCAGTTCAGTTCAAATACTATTGGAGCTGCTGAGATTTTGCAGCACTCTCTGTTTTTATTTCAGCGAGTGCAGCATGTCATGTTAAAAATTTTAAGTCAATCTCCTCTGCACCCTCTCCAAGGTCCTTGTGATTCTTGATGCAGCCTCCACATTATGAATTTGTAAATCCTACCAGTAATTTTGAAACACAAATGGTATCAGCCCCTCATGTGCATCAAAATGAACAAGGCCTTGTATTGAAACAGTGTCCTCAGACTTCCAAAAGCATTTAACAGCTGACGAGAGGTGAAAGTAGTCACTGTTACCGGGTAGAAAATTACAGGTGGCTGTGTAACTTGTCAGAATATTTTGTAACACCTCCAGAGTTCCTGACAATTCATGCCCTGATTGTGACGGATACTAATCATATGCTGGACCGCTCGCTCCCACCTGCTGGTCTTTTTGGCCTGTTTTGATGCTAAGTTACTAACTGCCACAAAACTGTAATTTTTAAAGGGGCTTTGTTCTGGAGGGAGGCAATGGCCTAGTGATGTTATTACTGCATCATTAATCCAGGTAATGTTCTGGGAACTTGGGTTCAAGTCCCACTGTGGTAGCTAGTGGAGCTTTAATTCAGTTTTTAAAGAATCTGGAATTGTGAGTCTAATGATGACCATAAAATGATTGTTGGGGGAAAAACCCATTTGGTTTGCAAGTGTCCTTTAGGGAAGGGAACTACCATCATGTGACTCCAGGCCAACAGCAATGTGGTTGACTCTGAACTGTCCTTTGGGACGGGCAATAAATGCTGGCCTGGCCAGTGATGCCGTCTACCTGTGAATGAATAAAACAAAATGTTAGAATTCGGACTGAGTTCTAACACCATGCGCTCTGCTTTGAATGAAACACAGTGAGTCATTTCTTGCCTTTTCTAACAAAGGCATTGCTTAGATCCAGCTGTACAACTCTTGACTTCTGGGATTTCCCAGCATCTCTCCAGGATCTCTTTGCTATTTTCCTGTGGGGTTGTTGTTTGATCAAGTCAGCATGAACGGGCTGCGTAAGAGATTTACAAAACCCAGCACAGACATTGCAGCTGCAGCTTGTGGCTGTTTTAGTCCAGTGGTGACCGACGTGCACGAAAGTGGATTCAGGATATCAATCTTCAGCTGTCTCCTCACAGGAAGACAAATCGCAAACTCTCAGGAAGGGTCAGCTGATGTGCTGCTGAGTCAGGCAAGTCAGGAATGGCTCAGGCTGGGGTGCTTTTTGAGTTCATTGATCTCAGCCGCTGAACTGGCTGGGCTATTGTCTGAGTGAAAATGGATCAGAATGAATCGCTAATTGATCTCCAGGCACATCCACGGGCATCAGAGGACAAATGAGATGCCCTAGGCATCTGAATAGCTTATGTAACAGGCAATACTTAAGGTCCAGCCTCCCACAATAAAGTATAACTCTGGGAGTGATGTGTGTTATTCCAGGAAGGAATCAATACCATTCCAAAAGGAGAGAGAAAAAATACATTAGCACTGCTTTAGCAGTGGATAATGCAGACAGCAGCACCCCCTACTGGCTACTGATTATACACTAACATCATCACCTCAGTACTGAACAGTTCAGACCATACTGCCGCCTGCTGTTTAAAATACTTTAACAATGTATCCCTTTCTTTTATTGAAAGACAACTATTCAAAAGTCAAGCACCATGGTTGCTGGAAATCGGAAGTAATACAGAGAAATGCTCAGTAGACACTGTTAGCATCTGTGGAGAGAGAAATAGTGGAAATAAGACAGAATAAACAGCAGGTAGAGGCTATAACTTGAAGTTGTTGAGTCCAGAAGCACTCAGTTGAAAGTTTGGGTACTGTTCCTTGAGTTTGTTTGAGCTTAGTAGAACACTGCAGCAGCCCAAGACAAAAAGGTTAGAGTGGGAACAAGGCAAAGAGGAGGCAATGGCCTAGTGGTATTATTATCACTGTTATTAATCCAGAAACTTGGCTAATATTCTGGGGACCTGCATTTGAATCCTGCCATGAAAGATGATGGAATTTGAGTTCAATAAAGAATCTGGACTTAAAGGTCTAATGATCACCACAAAACGATTCTCAATTGCCAGGAGAAAACCCATCTGGTTCACTTTAGGGAAGCAAATCTGTCACCCTGACCTGGCCTACATGTGACTCCAGACCTACAGCGTTGTGGTTGACCCTAAACAATTAGAACATAGAACATAGAACAGTACGGCACAGTACAGGCCCTTCAGCCCACGATGTTGTGCTGAATTTTACCCTAATCCTAAGGTCTATCTAACCTCCACCCTTACCTTATACAATCATCCATATGCCTATCTAATAGCCGCTTAAATGCTCCTAATGAGGCCGACTCCACTACCCTCTCCGGCAATGCATTCCACGCCCCTACCTCTCTCTGAGTAAAGAACCTACCTCTGACGTCTCCCCTATATCTACCTCCACTCACTTTAAAGCTATGCCACCTCGTAATAGCTACCTCCACCCTAGGGAAACGTCTCTGGCTATCTACTCTATCTATACCTCTGATCATTTTGTACGCCTCTATCAAGTCACCTCTCATCCGTCGTCATTCTAAAGAGAAAAGCCCGAGCTCTCTCAACCTTTCTTCGTAAGACCTTCCCTCCATTCCAGGCAACATCCTGGTAAATCTCCTCTGCACCTTTTCCAATGCCTCCATATCTTTCCTGTAATGAGGCGATCAGAACTGGACACAATACTCCAGATGTGGCCGAACCAGGCTTTTGTATAGCTGGAGCATAACTTCACGGCTCTTGAACTCAATCCCTCTTTTAATGAAAACTAACACACCATACACCTTCTTAACAACTCTATCCATCTGGGTGGCAGCTTTCAGGGAACAGTGAACATGAAACCCAAGATCCCTCTGCTCCTCCACACTGCCAAGAATCTTTCTGCTAACTGGTAATTAGAGATGGTCAATAACTGAACTGAAAGAACAATAATTAATTGCTGATTCACTTGGTTGAACCTTTGAGTGTCAAGAACAGAAGAGGCAAGAAAAGATATATTCCTGCACTTGCATGGAAAGGTACTACAGAAAAGAGAACAGCGAGTAGTGACAGAGGAAAGGGACGGGTGACACAGATATTATACACAATTCCAAAATACTGGCAGATGTTGGACGTCCAAAATTTTTTTTAAAATGGAAAATATTGGTAACAGTCTATAGGGCAGCATCTATGGAAAGAAACAGTTAAAATGCCAGACTGATGACAGAACATCTGACAAAGCAACATTGACCTGAAGCAGACTTGCTGTCATTAAAAGCATTTACAAGTTGATACACAGCCTGCTTGGCCACACTACAGGCACATGTTTCTTGGATTCCAGATCCGAGAGTAGGACTTCAGAGCTTGTAGACAGAAGTATATCCACTATGTATAGAATCACAAGGTTCCTGCAGTTAATACTGTAAGGTAAAGCACCCTTTATTTACAAGAACAAAGCACTAATATTGTGCTCATTGCAAATTAAACAGAGCACAATGTGTTGTACAGTATAGAGACAATATATTAAAGTGAACCTATTGACAGGATTTCCTCTCAAACCTCTGAACATCATTTTAAGGTGTGCGCATTTAAGGTTTAAAGTCATTTATTTGCAAATGGTGATGCTGGTGTGCTGTGATGCAAGTTAGAGTCAATATTTAAAATCCCTGCACTCAATAAAGCTTCTGTCAGTGAAGCGAGGGAGGTTTGAATCCATGAGCTTTTTATGTTTTATGCAAACTTATGAAAGTTGTTTATTAGCCCCTGAGTACCTTTAATGTGTAGACTGCATTCTCTTGGATATTTTTCCTATGCTAGAAACTGGTTTTCTTCTTGGCTTTGTGCTACAACAACAGACCATCACAGTGTAATTTATGCAGATTTAATTTGAAAATCTGCATAAATTCATTAAAAGCTCTCAATGCATGCTGTAAAAAATCAAATCTAAGTGGACATACTTACCCTGGATAGCATTTATGTGAAATTATGCCACCCTCTTGTCTCCTTTAAAATACCTGTTGGCTGCCACAACTATAGGTTGTAGCACTTTGTGTGTCAAACTTCATGGCAAAGTTACTCTGAGAATAAACTTCAAAATGCATCATGAAAGTACAGTTTAGCTGGGAATCATCCTCTACACGTATTCCAATTATTACTTGAAGCGAAGGATTTTCAGCAATCAGTCCTTAGTGTGCTTTTTGCTTGTTTGAATTTTGATTTTTCTTTTACCTTAATGTCATTATTTAATTTAATGTAATATTCTAGATTTGCACTTACTGTCCTATTCAATGTCTTATAAGTTCACCTTCTTTGAAAGCTTTAAATCTCAAATTTCTCCAATCTCCTCACAATTTTCTTTTAACTGTTCCCTGGTCCTCAATCAGGGATTAAATACTGTGCTCCCTGACTTCCAACCATGAGCTACTGATTTCTCCAAACTCTGACCTCCCTGGATTGACTGCTGTTGGGTTTGTTTTGGCTCAACAACTGAAGACGTTGTCACCTTGGCAATATAACTACTCTCGACTTGTATCGCCATTACTCACTGCTAAACCCAAGAATAAATGACAGCTTCAAAAAATCCTGACAATTCTAACGCGGTCCTGGCTGATCTTCAACATTCTAGCTTGTATAAACTTGAGATCATCACAAACTCTTGATACCTATGTCTTAAGTCACAGCAAGTCATGTTCTGATATTGTGTAGCGTAGGCCCATTCCATCCTAATCTTCATTAGTGTGAGCCCTTGTGATCAGGTCCCCAGAGATCTTGCAGTCCATACCCACTGAGGGAGAATTTTTGGATACACAATTTGTACATATGGCTTAAGCTGCCATGGGCATTTTTGTATCACAGGCTTTTGCCCCTTCCCCCTTCTTTTAATTGACCCACAGGTCTGTAGCTAAACTGCAGGAGCTCCTCGGGATAATGTCCTACACTCAACCATCTTCAGTTGCTTTATTCATGACCTTCCCTGCATCATAATGTCAGAAGTGGCCATTCACTGATGATTGCACAATGTTCAGCACCATTGGTAACTCCTCAGATGATGAAGCAGTCCATGTTCAAATGCAACAAAATCTGGACAATATCCTGGTTTGGGCTGACCAATAGCAAGTAACATTTACACCACAGAAATGCCAGGCATGACCATCTCCAACAAGAGACAATCTAACCACTGGACCTTGACATTCGATGGTGTTACCATCACTGAATCCCCCACTATCAACATCCTGGGGATTACCATTGACCAGAAACTCAAACTGGACTCACCACATAAATACAGAGATGACTAGAGCAGGTAAAGGCGAGGAATACATCGTCCAGTCACTCATCTCCTGACCCCCTAAAGACCATCCACCATCTACAAGGCACAAGTCAGGAGTGTGATGAAATACTCCCCACTTGCCTGGATGGGTGCAGCTCCAAAATCACTCAAGAAACTTGAAACCAGCTCGGACAAAGCAGCCCCTGCTTGATTGGCACTGCATCCACAAATATCCAATCCCTCCACCAATAACACCCAGTAGCAGCAACGTGTGCTATCAACGAGATGCACAGCAGAAATTTGCCAAAGTTCCTTAGACGGCACATTTCAAACCTGCAACCACTTCCATCTAGAAGCACAAGCGCAGCATATATGTGAACACCACCAATTGCAAGTTTCCTTCCAGATACTCACCATCCTGACTTGGAAATATATCGTCTTCACCGTCACTGGGTCAAAATCCTGGAATTTTTTCCCTAAGGGCATTATGGGCCCAACTACAACACAGGCACTGCAGTGGTTCAAGAAGGCAGCTCACTACCACCTTCTCAAGGGCAACTAGGGATGGGCAAGAAATGCTGGCCAGCCAGTCATGCCCATGCCCTATGAGTGAATAATAAAAATAGAAGCTAGGGACCTAAGCAAATCACCAATCCAGCAGGATCCCTCTGGTATCTTCCAATCCTTCAGGATCCCCCATTTCTTGAACTTGGTGCAAAAACATAACATGGAAAAGCAAATTGCAGTCTATTACCTAAGAGCATGTTAATTTAAATGTATTCCTTCCACCATTCAGAACAGACAGAGAGGAAGAGGATACTGAAATACTGCAAGTACTTAGAGGTGGTAAAGCTTCTGGCCTATTGATGCATTGGAAAGATTGCAGAAGAGGTTTACAAGAATGTTTTCAGTGATGAAGAGAGATCAGAGAAGATAGGACTGTTTCCTTTGGCGAGGAGAAAGCCAACAGGAGAATTGTTAAAAGTTTTCAAAACCCAGAGGGGACTGCACAGAGTAGAATTGAGAAACTGTTCCCATTTACAAAAGGAGCAAGAACAAGAAGGCACAGATTATAAATGATTTGTGAATGAAGATTCTTTTTCACAGAGCGAGTAGTTAGGATATGGAATGCACTGCCTGGAAGTGTAGAGGAGGCAAGTTCGATTGAGACGTTGATGCACTAGATAACTATTTAACTAGAAACAATATTCAGACTGATTGGGTAAAATAAGGTCAGAAGTCACGCGACACCAGGTTATGGTCCAATAGGTTTATTTGAAATCACAGGCTTTCAAAACATTGCGCCTTCATCAGGCGAAGTGAGAGACAAGTACACAGGCACAGATTTTATAGGTAGAAAGATCAATGTGCAGAGACATCAAAAGATCGCACAAATGGTGTGAGTAAATAACAAGCAAAGGAAGACTATAATCTGAATAAATGAGGCAGAGAGATAAATTGTGCTGGAGATAAACTAAAAGAATGGAATAACATGATAGGTATAAGAGTTGTGTGTCAAAGGTCTAACCAAAGTAATAATTAATCCGAAACTGTACAAACAAATTAAGGTAAAGAAATCATAACAATTTATCAAAGTGATGGTGTCAAAACAAAACAGTAAGGAAGATTTTACAGATACAGAACAGTGTCTTGGGGTTATATGTAGCGCGACATGAACCCAAGATCACAGTTGAGGTTGTCTTCATGCGTACGGAACTTGGCTGTCAGTTTCTGCTCGGTATTTCAGTGTTTTTGTGTATCTCAAAGGTCACCTTGGGGGATGCCAACCCAAGATCAGAGGCTGATGTCCTTGACCGCTGAAGTGTTCCCTGACTGGGGGAGGGGAGCATTTCTCTCTGGCAATTGTTGTGCAGTGTCCATTCATCTGTTGTCATAGCGTCTGCATGGTCTTACCAATATACCATGCCTCGGGGCATCTTTGCCTGCAGCATATGAGATAGACAACATTGGCTGAGTCACATGAGTATCTGCCGTGTAGATGGTGGGTGGTGTTCCCACATGAGATGGCGGTATCCATGTCGATGATCTGGCATATCTTGCAGAGGTTGCCATGGCAGCGTTGTATAGTGTTGCGGTTGATGTTATCCTGAAGGTTGGGTAGTTTGCTGCAAACAATGGTCTGTTTTAGGTTTGGCACTTGTTTGAAGGTAAGAAGTGGAGGTGTAGGGATGATCTTGGTGAGGTGTTCGTTGTCATCGATGACACTTTGAAAGCCGCAGACAATATGGCGTAGTCTCCCTGCTCCTGAGACAAACTGGATAATGAAGGGTACTCTGTCTGTCGTATCTGTGTCTGTCTTCTGAGGAGGTTGTTGCGGTTTTACACTGTGGCACATTAGAACTGGTGATCGATGAGTTGAGCATCGTATCCCATTCTTCGGAGGGTGTCCTTCAAAATCTTTAGGTGTCTGTCGCGTTCCAAACAGATCCTGTGTGTATGCAGGGCTTGTCCATAGGGAATGGCTTTTTTTAGCATGTTTAGCATGGAAGGTAGAGAAGTGGGCTTGCAGTAGAGTGAGGTACTGAGGTGTCCGTCCTTGATGGAGATGCGTGTGTCCAAGCATGAGACTGATTTTGAAGAGCAGTCTATGATAAGTCTGATGGTGGGATGAAACTTGTTGATATTGCAATGTAGTTGTTTCAGTGATTCATCACCATGAGTCCAAAGGAAGAAAATGTTGTCGATGTGTCTGGTGTATAGTGTTGGTTGGAGGTCCTGCGCAGCAAGGAAGTCTTGCTCAAATTTGTGAATGAAAGTGTTGGCATATTGGGGAGCAAATTTGTTCCCAGTGGCTGTTCCATGTGTCTGGATGAAGAACTGGTTGTCGAAAGTGAAGACGTTGTGATCTAGGGTGAAGCGGATGAGTTTTAGGATGGTGTCTGGAAATTGGCAGCTTTTAGTACTGAGTACTCAGGCTGTTGCAGTGATGGTAACATCGTGGGGGATACTGGTGTAGAGTGCCAAATCGTCCATTGTGATGAGGAATGCTCCTGGTTTGACTGGTTTGTGGGTGCTGAGTTTCTGTAAGAAGTCTGTAGTGTCACGATGGAAGCTGGGGGTTCCTTGTACAGTAAGTTTCAAGATGTCCATGGCATAGTCAGACAGGTTCTCACACAGGATCCCATTGCCTGATATGATTGGCCATCCAGGTGTGTTGGCTTTGTAAATCTTCGGAAAGCAGTAGAAGTCTTTTATGCGAGAAGTATGCAGGGTGAAGTGCGTACGGTACCCTGAAGATCTGGATCAAAGGTCTTGATCAGTCTGTTGCGTTGATGGATGTGTACTTTGGTGGGATTGGCAGGTAGTTATCTGTAGTGTTCCTGGTTGTTCAGTTGTCAGTACGCTTCCTTGCAGTAGTCCGTTCGATTCTGTACAAGGTGGCTCCTTCTTTGCCTGCTAGTTTGATGACAATGTTGCAATTGGTCTTGACAGCATGAATGGCTTTGCGTTGTGCTTGGGTGACATTCTGCACTATCTTGTGTGTGCGGCTGATGAATCTTACATTAATTCATCTCCTGATGGCTTGAGCATACATGTCTAGCCTAAGGCAGTAGCCTTCTGGAGGGGTCTAATTCGACACTTTCTTCTTTGGTCATTGCACTACAGATCTCTCTGTTGACTGTTCCAGTTTGTTGGGTGCCTGATTGGGCTCACTGTTAACATGTGGGGGGCTTGTAGTAGAATTCCCAGAGTCTCATTCGCCTGATGAATTCCTCTGTGTCTGCCGTGAGACTGATGGGTTCTATTTTGGGAGCGGGGCAGAAATTGAGCCCTCAGCTGAGAACTTTGATTCGGTCTGGTTGAAGGGTGTCATCTGACTTCTGATCTTGTCCCCCCCAGTCCGGCACTTCCACATCATGGCTAAAAATAAACAAAGAACTGCTGATAGTGTCATACAGCACGGAAACACAATGTTTGGTCCAACCAATCCATGCTGACTATAAGCCCAAACTAAAGCAGTCGCATCTGTCTGAGCTTGGCCCATATGCCTCCAAACATTTCTTATTTGTGTTCTTATCCAAATGTCTTTTAAACGTTGTAACTGTATACACCATCCTTCCTCTGGAAGTTCATTTCACATAGAACCACCCTCTGTGTAAAAATATTGTCCCCATGTCTTTTGTAAATCTTTCTCCCCTCACCTTAAAAATATGTCCCCTAGTCTTGGGATCCCCAACCCTAGGGAAAGAACACCTGCCATTCACCTTATTTATACCCCTCATGATATTATAAATCTTTACAAGGTCACCCTCAACTTCCTACAATCCAGTGAAAAGAGTCACAGCCTAGTCACAGCCTAGTGTCTCCTTATAACTCAAACCGCCTATTCCCGGCAATGTCCTGGTAAATCTTTCTGAACCTCGCTAGCTTAACAATATCTTTCCTATAACAAGGTGCCCTGCACTGGACACAGTATTCCAGAAAAGACCTCACCAATGTCCTGTACAACCTCAACATGACACTCAACTCCTATACTCAAAGATCGGAGCAATAAAGGCGGGTGTGTTAAACGCCTTCTTTAACCACCCTATCCACCTGTGACCCAAATTTCAAAGAACTATGTACATGAGTCCCAAAGTCTCTCTGTTTTACAGCACAACCCAGGGGAAGACCTTTCATTGTATAAGCCCTGCCCTTGTTTGTTTTAGCAAAATGCAAAACGTCACATTTATCCAAATTAAACTCCACCTGCCACTCCTCGGCCAATGATCCAATTGATCAAGATTTCTTTGTAATCTTAGATAACCTTCTTCACTGTCCACAATGTCCAACAGTTTTGGTGTCATCCACAAACTTACTAACCATGCCTTCTATATTCTCATTTAAATCATTTATATAAATGACAAATAAAAGTGGGCCCAACAAAAATCCTTGATGCCATAGATTGGAAACATAAACAAAAACAAAAAGCACTGGAGAAACTCATCAGGTCTGGCAGCATCTGTGGCGAGAAAAACAAAATTTATGTTTCATGTCCATTTTAACCTTTCTGAAGGAGAGTGATACAAGTCTGGAGACCATTCTGTGATTCTGTACTTCTGAAACCTGCTAGACAAGAAAATAGCTTGAATCATATGTGCAAAATCACATCGCCAGGATCAAAATAGGTCCAGCAGTATAGGCGAGACAACAAGGTGTTGAGCTGGATGAACACAGCAGGCCAAGAAGCATCAGAGGAGCAGGAAGGCTGACATGGACCTTTCTTCAGAAATGGGGGAGGGGAAGGGGATTCTGAAATAAATAGGGAGAAAGGGGGAGGCGGATAGAAGATGGATAAAGGAGAGGATAGGTGGAGAGGAGACAGACAGGTCAAGGAGATGGGGTTGGAGCCAGTAAAGGTGAGTGCAGGTGGGGAGTTAGGGAGGGGATAGGTCAGTCCAGGGAGGATGGACAAGTCAAGCGGGTGGGATGAGGTTAGTAGGTAGGAGGTGGGGTTGCGTCTGTGAGTTGGGAGGAGGGGATAGGTGGGAGGACAGGTTATGGAGGCGGGTAGGAGCTGTGCTGGTTTTGGGATGTGGTAGGGGGAGGGGAGATTTTGAAGCTTGTGAAGTCCACATTGATACCATTGGGCTGCAGGGTTCCCAAGCAGAATATGAGGTGCTGTTCCTGCAACCTTCGGGTGGCATCGTTGTGGCACTGCAGGAGGCCCAGGATGGACATGTCGTCCAAGGAGTGGGAGGGGAAGTTGAAATGGTTCGCGACTGGGAGGTGCAGTTGTTTGGTGCGAACCGAGCGTAGGTGTTCCTCAAAGCGGTCCCCAAGCCTCCGCTTGGTTTCCCTGATGTAGAGGAGGCCACATCTGGAACAGCGGATACAGTATACCACATTAGCAGATGTGCAGATGAACATCTGTTTGATGTGGAAGGTCTTCTTATGGCCTGGGATGGGGGTGAGGAGGGAGGCATAGGGGCAGGCGTAGCACTTCCTGCGGTTGCAGGGAAAAGTGCCAGGGGTGGTGGGGCTGGAGGGGAGTGTGGAGCAGACAAGGGAGTCACGGAGAGAGTGGTCCCTCCGGAAAGCAGATAAGGGTGGGGAGGGAAAAATGTCTTTGGTGGTGGGGTCGGATTGCAGATGGCAGAAGTGTCGGAGGATGATGCGTTGGATCCAGAGGTTGGTGGGGTGGTACGTGAGGACGCCGGAGATTCTGTTTTGGTTGTTATTGCGGGGAGGGGGTGTGAGGGATGAATTGTGGGAAATGCGAGAGACACGGTCGATGTATTTTCGAACACTGTGGGGGGAAGTTGCAGTCCTTGAAAAATGAGGACATCTGGGATGTCCGGGAGTGGAATGTCTCATCTTGGGAGCAGATGCGGCGGAGGCGAAGGAATTGGGAATAGGGGATGGCCTTTTTGCAGGAAGGTGGGTGGGAGGAGGTGTACTCTAGGTAGCTGTGGGAGTCGGTAGGCTTGAAATAGACATCGGTTTCCAGGTGGTTGCCAGAGATAGAAACAAGGAGAGAGAGGTATTGGAGATGGTCCAGGTGAACTTAAGGTTTGGGTGGAAGGTGTTAGTGAAGTGGATGAACTGTTCGAGTTCCTTGTGGGAGCACGAGGTGGTGCCGATACTATCATCAATGTAGCGGAGGAAGAAGTGGGGCATAGGGCCAGTGTAGCTTCGGAAGAGGGATTGTTCCACGTATCCTACAAAGAGGTAAGGATAGCTTGGGCCCATGCAGGTACCCATGGCCACCCATTTCGTCTGTAGGAAGTGGGAGGAATGGAAGGAGAATTTGTTAAGGGTGAGGACAAGTTCAACTAAGTGGATAAGGGTGTCAGTGGAAGGGGACTGGCCAGGCCTGCGGGACAGGAAGAAGCAGAGGGCCTTTAGGCCATCTGCATGGGGAATGCAGGTGTATAGGGACTGGACGTCCATGGTAAAGATGAGGTGTTGGGGACCAGGGAATTGGAAGTTTTGGAGGAGGTGGAGGGCGTGGGTGGTGTCACGGACGTAGATGGGGATTTCCTGGCCCAAGGGGGAGAAAATGGAGTCGAGATAAGTGGAGATGAGTTCAGTGGGACAGGAGCAGGTGGAGACAATGGGTCAACCAGGGCAGTCAGATTTGTGGATTTTGGGAAGGAAATAGAAGCGGGGTTGGGGAACGATGAGGCTGGAGGCTGTGGGTGGTTTGGGAGATGATGGTTTGGTGGTCAGGGGTGGGGTCATGATCAAGGGGGCGGTAGCAGGAGGTGTCGGAGAGTTGGCACCTGGCCGCGGCGATGTAGAGGTCAGTGCACCATACTACAAGTGCACCTCCCTTGTCCGCGGGTTTTATGGTGACGTTGGGATTGGAGGTGACATCCTCTCTAGGATAGCAAGAACTGCAGAGGCTGGAGTCAGAGATAACACATTGTGGAGCTGGAGGAACACAGCAGGCCAGGCAGCATCAGAGGAGCAGAAAGTTGACTTTTCGGGTTGGGACCCTCCTTCAGAAAATGATGTCATAGTTCAATGTCGCCGCCGCCAACATCCAAGATTTACCGGCCTATGCCACACCGCCCACTGCCGACGTCTCTCCGCCCACCGCTGACATCTCTGCACCCACCGCCGACATCTCTCCGCCCACCGCCGACATCTCTCCGTCCACTGCCGACACAGACGTCGCTCCACCCACCGCCTCCACAGCCAGCAGCTCCAGAGGAGACTGTAGCACTCAGCCCTGCTGAGTCTTCACCATCCCCCCAGACCTCCCCCTTACTGAGGACAAATGGTCAGTCCTCACTAAAGGCCTCACCTTTGTCTCCCTCCACCCACACATCAATGAATACCGCTCACGCTTGGATGTTGAACAGTTTTTCCGCCGCCTCTGCCTCCGCGCTTACTTCTTTAACCGTGAGCCTAACCCTCCCTTTGCTGACCACCTTCTCCCGCCTCCAACACACCCCCTCCTCCTGGACACCACCCCAAAGCCTCCTACCCTCCCTCGACCTCTTCATCTCCAACTTCCGTCATGACATCGATCACCTCGACCTCTCCACCCGTCTCACCCACTCCAACCTCTCCCCCACAGAATGCGCAGCCCTCCACTCCCTCCTCTCCAATCTAGAACTAAAGTATACAGTGTAAAAATAAGGCATTGACCATTTAATACAGAGATGAGCAAGTCTTTGGAATTCTCTTTTACAAAAGGGAGTGGAAGCAGAGTTTTTGAATATTTTTATGGCAGAGGTAGTTAGTTTCTTATAAAGAAAGGGAGCGAGGGATTAAGAACATAGAACATAGAACAGCACAGTACAAGCCCTTTGGCCCATGATGTTGTGCCGACCTATTATCCTACTAAGATCAATCTACCCTGCATACCCTACATTTTACTATCCTCCATGTGAGGTTGGGATTGCATCAACTAATCTGCTATTTTTCCCCTTTTTAAACAATATCCCAACAAGAGGGATCTCAAACAATTTATAGATATTTCCACTCAAAATGCTATAATAAACCTTTGAGGTAAGTGGGATTTGAACATCATCACTGCACTACAAAAACACTCAAGTACTCAGCAATGAGGTAATGTTTACCTTTCGATCTTTCCACTAAACCAGATGTTTTAAAGTCATCAATGTTCCTAAAGGGTACACAGCCTTTAGGTTTCTGGGGCAAAGTTTGCTCTGACCTCCTTCAGACTTCAGTTCCAGCAACAAAATATCTCACACCTACAAATATAATGGACAGTTTCACAAACCCACAAAAGCAGACCATTCCTGCCACTGTTTCCTCATCAAATGATCACAGCAATGATCAGAAAGGGGGTGAAGGGATATTGACCTTCATCTCAAGGTGTCTGGGATGCATGGTGGAGTGAGTGGAGTTGCAGATGTATAGATCCTTAAAAAAGAAAGGGAAATGTCTGTCTTTACTTGTCCCATTACCATCTCCTCCAGCCTTACCGGAAAAATATCACAAAAGGTCAGACTGATCTCACATGAAAACTTACCTGGTCTTTGCTATTGAAACTCACTTAAAATCTGCTTATGAGTTGTAAAGTTGCAATGTCTGATGTGATGAGGCATTTGTTTTATTGTTGTCTATAGCCTTCTTATTTTAGTCACTGAAATGCTGATTTTGTCATGACAAAACGTTAGAAATTAGAGCAGAAGTATGGTACTCAAACTTGCTCCATAATTCAGTTGGGCTTTGGTTGATATGTACATCCCACCTATTGTGATTGAGACATCTTCTAATCAACCTGGTCAGAGATGTTAACCGAAATAACCGCGGATGCTGTAAATCAGGAACCAAAAACAAAGTTGCTGGAAAAGCTCAGCAGGTCTCTCAGCACCTGTGAAGAAAAAGTCAGAGTTAATGTTTCGGGGCCAGTGACCCTTCCTCGGGACTGAGAAAGGGTTCTGAGGAAGGGTCACCGGATCATAAAAGTTTACTCTGATTCTTTCTTCGCAGATGCTGCCAGACCTGTTGAGCTTTTCCAGCAACTTTGATTTGCTCAGAAATGTTATTACACAACTCTGAAGCAGGTAGGATTTAAACCCAGGTCTCCTCTCTCAGGGAGAGACACTATCACAAGAGCCCTGTCCTACTGTGATTAATTATTGTCATAATCATTGATTACTCAACTATCCACTGACCGCCAATGATCAGAAAGTAAGGAGGCATGGGATTCAAGGAAATTTGACTGTCTGGATACAAAACTGGCTATCCAATAGAGGACAGAGAGTGGTAGTAGATGGGAAGTATTCAGCCTGGAGCTCGGTGACCAGTGGTGTTCCACAGGGATCTGTTCTGGGACCTCTGCTCTTTGTGACCTTTATAAATGACTTGGATGAGGAAGTAGAAGGGTGGGTTAGTAAATTTGCCGATGACACAAAGGTTGATGGAGTTGTGGACAGCATGGAGGGCTGTTGTAGATTGCAACGGGACATTGACAGGATGCAGAGCTGGGCAAAGAAGTGGCAGATGGAATTCAACCCAGAAAAATGTGAAGTGATTCATTTTGGAAGGTCGAATTTGAATGCAGAATACAGTGTTAATAGCAGGATTCTTGGCAGTGTGGAAGAACAGAGGGATCTTGGGGTCCACGTCCATAGATCCCTCAAAGTTGCTACCCAAGTTGATAGTGTTGTAAGGAAGGCGTATTGTGTGTTGGCTTTCATTGGCAGGGGAACTGAGTTTAAGAGCTGCGAAGTTATGCTGCAGCTCCATAAAACCCTGGTTAGACAACACTTGGAATATTGTGTTCAGTTCTGGTCACCTCATTACAGGAAAGATGTGGAAGCTTTAGAGAGGGTGCAGAGGAGATTTACCAGGATACTACCTGGACTGGAGGGCAGGTCTTATGAGGAAAGGTTGAGGGAGCTAGGGCTTTTTTCATTGGAGCAAAGATGGATGAGAGGTAACTCGATAGAGGTGTACAAGATGATGAGAGGCATTGATAGAGTGGACAGTCAGAGACTTGTTCCCAGGGTGGAAATGACTATTACGAGGGGCATAATTTTAAGGTGATTGGAGGAAGGTATAGGGAAGAGGTAGGTTCTTTACACAGAGAGTGGTGGGCGTGTGGAATGTGCTGCTAGCGGTGGTAGTGGAGTTAGATACTTTAGAGACTTTTAAGCGAGTCTTGGATAGGGTATGCAGGGTAGATTGATCTTAGTAGGATAATAAGTCGGCATAACATCGTGAGCCGAAGGGCTTGTACTGTGCTGTACTGTTCTATGTTGTATGTTCTGTGTTCTTAACCCCTCGTTCCCTTTCTTTTCAAAAAACTAACTACCTCTGCCTTAAAAATATTCATAGACTCTGCTTCCACTCCTTTTTGTAAAAGAGAATTCCAAGACTTGTTCATCTCTGTATTAAATGGCCAATGCCTTACTTTTACACTGTATACTTTAGTTCTGGATTCTCCTACACAAGAAAACATCCTTCCTACATGTCAAGACTCCTCAGGATCTCATCTGTCTCAATCAATACCCTTCTAAACTCCAGTAGATATAAGCCTAACCTGCCTACTCTTTCCTCATCAGACAACCTGCTCAATCCAGGCATTAGTCTGGGAAACCTTGTCTGATCTGCTTCCAACATAGAACATAGAACATAGAACATTACAGCACAGTACAGGCCCTTTGGCCTTCGATGTTGCGCCGACCTGTGAAGCCAATCTGAAGCCCATCTAACCTAAACTATTCCATTATCATCCATATGTTTATCCAATGACCATTTAAATGCCCTTAAAGTTGACGAATCTACTACTTTTGCAGGCAGGGCATTCCACGCCCTTACTACTCTCTGAGTAAAGAACCTACCTCTGACATCTGTCCTTTATCTATCACCCCTCAATTTAAAGCTATGTCCCCTCGTGCTAGCCATCACCATCCGAGGAAAAAGGCTCCCACTGTCCACCCTATCTAATCCTCTGATCATCTTGTATGTCTCTATTAAGTCACCTCTTAACCTTCTTCTCTCTAACGAAAACAGCCTCAAGTCCCTCAGCCTTTCCTCATAAGACCATCCCTCCATACCAGGCAACATCCTGGTACATCTCCTCTGCACCCTTTCCAATGCTTCCACATCCTTCCTATAATGCGGTGACCAGAACTGTATGCAATACTCCAAGTGTGACCGCACCAGAGTTTTGTACAGATGCAACATAACCTCATGGCTCCGAAACTCAATCCCTCTACCAATAAAACCTAACACACCTTACACAACCTTCTTGAAATTAAAAAAAAGGTAGTCACCACAATTCCTGCTCTTTCCTTGGAGAGAGAACTGGTGGTGGTTTAACCTGAAGGTCACCAAAGCTGTTAATTTCCAGACCTAAACTTCAGGGAAGAGGTGAGAAGGAAAATTGTTTATGATAACCTCAGCTACGGAAGGAATTGAACGCATAGAGTTAGCATCACTCTTTTCCTTCGCATACCAACTCTCCAGTCAACTGAGCTAACCAGTTCCTTTTTCAATACTGTGCGCAGTACACAAGACATGACCCCACTGATGTCCTAAGCTCTGATCTGACTACAGCAATGAATAATGGTTTGAGTTTTCTCTGTACTCTTCAGTTCAAAATTGTTTTGTCTGATATCTGACTGGAACTGGAACTAATGATGGCACAGTGAGAAACCCCACTAAACATTGAGACCAATTGTCTGTCTCCTCGATCAATGAAATTTGAGGATTGAGAAATAATTGGAAGAAGAACAGGAAAGTTAAGTGAATTAGAGACAGATCATGTCCAGGAAGAAAAATAGAGCAGGGAGAAAAGATTGAGTTAGGAGGAAGAAGGAGTAGAGTCAAAAAGGAAATATGAAACAAAATGAAGTCACTTTATGTCTGACAGTTTTTAAATCACACACCTGTGGGTCTGCGATTAAGTACTTCAGTCTTTTCCTATTCCAGCCTGAAGATGATGATTGACATTGCTTGAAGAATTATCATGTCATTAAAAATGTGCCCACACTAATAATTGCCAGACCTAACTTGCAGCGGTGAGGTTAATGAATAATTAATGTTTAAATCCAGAATTTTAAAAAATATAGAATAGACGGTATTGGGGCAATGTTTGTACAAGGATATGCATATTGAACAGCAAGATTCACAACTCATGCCATATTGCCCTATAGCCCATATTTCCTCCTGAATTTCACATCATTCGTTATTAATATGTCTTTGTTATTCCAGCTAGCATGTGTCCTTGTCACTTGAATAGGTGAATGGTGAGTCTAAACACTGGCTCAAAAGTCATTGAATAATGTGAATATTCTGGCTGATGCTGAAACACACACATACTTCATCCTTTTACAGTGTTGCTGTGTGTTTCTGGAAGAGAGTGCTGGAGACTATGAGCTTAGCTGCTGCGCACTCTCCAGCAGATGGAGCTAACATCTCATGGTTCAATCACTGCGTTTCCTCACCCATTACACTGGCTTCTAACACAGCCTTGACCAAGAGAAAGCGAAGGCAGCCTCACTGTTTTCTTAATGGGGGTCAAACTCATTTGAAATTGTGAGGAAAGTCTCATTTTGATGTTGGTTGAATCAGCTCCATTCTCACAGGCCAAAACAACTTCTTGTTTTACTTGCCTCCCCTGCAATGTGTGGTTCTCAGGATGTCTCACACGTTATTGGTGCCCTAACACACTTATGCTGACCCACTCCAATCACCAGACTCTCTGTTCAGGTTTAGAGTAAAGGACAGCATGCAATCCCTCATCAGCATCACCATGTGCCAGGTATCTTCTGCTGCCCTTTCAAACTACCTTAGGGATGTATCATAGGGAGCCTTTAGCTCAGAAGTTTCTGTGCCTCCTTGATTCAGTTTAGTGAGTTCATAGAATCCCTACAGTGTGAAAGCAGGCCATTTGGCCCATCAAAGATGATGCTGCCCCTCCAAAGAGTATCCTACCCTGCATTTCCCACAGCTAATCCACCTAACCTGCACATCTTTGGACTATGGGAGGAAATCAGAGCACCCGGAGGAAATACATGCAGACACAGGGGGAATGTGCAAACTCCATACAGACAGTCACCCAAGGCTGGAATTGAACCCAGGTCCCTGGTGCTGTGAGGCTGCTGTGCTAACCGCTGTACTGCCAGCTGAGACTACACCTGCGGTATTGTGTGCACTTTTGGTCTCCTTACCAATGAAAAGCTACACTTGCCATAGATGTAGTGCAGTCAAGGATTCACCAAATTGATTGATTTCACTCTTCGGATAGCAGTTTTGTTGTATGAGGAGAGATTAGGTCAACCAGGCCTTTACTGAAAGGTTTATTGAATAGATTGTCATAACGAATGTGTTGTCTTCTGAGGACAGGTTGAACAGGTTGAGTTTGTTTCCACTGGAATTTGAAAGAACGAGAAGTGAATTGACTAAAGTGTAAAAATCCTAAATGGGTCTTGATAAGGTGGACGCAGAAAGGATGTTTCCTCTTGGGGATAAGTCCAGGACTAGGTGGCACTACTTGGAGATTGTCTTTTTTCAGATAGAAAGGAGGAGATCCTCTCTCAGAGGGCTATGTGATTTTGGAATTCCCTGCCTCAAAGGTCAGATCATTGGATATTTTATAGAATTATAGTCATACAGCGTGGAAACAGACCCTTCGGTCCAACCAGCCCATACTGACCATAATCCCAAACTAAGCTAGTCCCACCTGCCTGTGCTTGGCCCATTTCCCTCCAAATATTTCTTATTCATGAATTTATCCAAATGTCTTCTAACCGTTATAACTGTACCCGAATCCATCACTCCCTCAGGAAGTTAATTCCACATATGAGCCGCTCTCTGTAAAAAAATTGAGCCGCATTTTTTAAAAATCTTTTTTTGATCTTATGGCAGGGCTGGATAGATTCTGGTTAGGCGGGAGAATCAATGGTAATAAGGGTCTGTAGAAATGTGGAATCCTAAATACAAACCAATCAGCCACAAGCTTATGGAATGGTGTATATAAGTTAGGGAATGACTGACTTACTTTTACTCCAATTTCATATGTTCCTATGTTTAATGTACATGAGGTCACGCACTAGCCTGCCAACATGGCTTACAATTGAAATTCCAGCATGTCATTTTGCTTCAGTTGACTTCTGCACCGTGAATAATGACAGTCCAGAATCTCTCTATGCATTACGAACAACATACATTTATTTGGTAAATCTTTAACATAGCGAAATAACCCAAGGTGCTTCACAGGGGCTTGTTTAAACAACATGGAACGTCACTCCACCAAAAAAGACATTGGCATAGGTGATCAAAAATCTAACCAGAGAGCTGGGTTTGTAAAGAGCCTTGTAGAGGGAGAAGAGATGGGCAGGAGCTGGAGGGACTTCCAGAGTGTAGGACCTTGAAAGCTGAATGAACGGTTAAATTATGGGGAATGGTTAAGATCAGAGAGGTGTGTGTGAACCTGAAATGGTGCAGTGCAGATATCCCAGAAGGTTGTAGGCAGGTAGGAAGAAACTAGGCCATGGAAAGATTTGACGATAAGGAGGAGAATTTAAAAATTGAGATTTTACTGAATCAGGAGCTGATATGGTTGATGAGCTGAACAGGATATAATGTAAGGGTACAGTGTGGAAAGTTTTGTAATGAGCTGCAGTTTATTGAAGTTAGAAGCAAGGATGCTGTCCCAGAGACCAGTGAAATCATCAATGTGAGAGGTAACAAAGCATGGGCAAAGGGTTTCAACAGCAGAGAGGCTGTAAAGGGGAAAGAAATCACATAAGGTTGCTGAGGTGGAACTGTGTGATCTTAGTAATAGTGCAGGTATATGGCCTGAAGCTCAGCTCAGGGTTAAAAATCAACGTTTCAGATGGTTTAATTCAGCCTCAGACTACCGCCAGTGAAGAGATAGAGTTAGTGTCCAGGGAACAGAGTTTGTAGCAAGGACCTAAGACAATAACTCCAATCTTCCCAATGTTTAGGTGCAAGAAATTATCTTTCTCCAGTTTCTGGTTTTACCCAACTTGTCCAATCATTGCCCAAGTTGAACTTATCACCAATAGTAAGGAGTTTTGACGAAATGCTCAAATACCCATTATGATTCGGAAAGTAGCTAGAGTGATCTCCCTGTATTTACTGTCCCATCCATTGATGCAGGACAGACTAGACAACCCAATCAGTGCTAATCAATGAGTCAGGAATTTCCCGTTAGTGCTTCCTTAATATAGGGAAAATGAATTTAGCTTCCAGACTTTGTATCTAGAATGGCCTTCCGCTACACTTCCCCTCCCCAACAAACATGATGCTTCAAATCTCTCTTGAATTCCAAATCTTTTGCACATCGGCAACAAGAGGAATTACTGCGTGGTACGACGTTTTAGGAGCTAGAATTTCTAATGGTTTTGAATGGTGACTTGTATCATGGGGTCCCTTTCCACTGATTGAACAGTTCTATGGCATGGATTAATGAGGTCAGGCTGGAGAAAATATCTTCTCAAGACCACGCACTCAAATCAACCCCCTTGGGGGAGCTGAGATATGAAAAACTGAGCATGATTGTCACGAGTTAATCTTGAGTTGTTCTCAGCCATTTAGTGAATCAATGCATTACAAGTAAAGATGGTAGCTGATAAAAGAAGAACTGAAATAAACCAAGCTGCTGTTTCTGATGTGCTGTATCTTTTGCCTCATGCTTGCCGAAAATAAACTGAAGCTCCCAAAGGATCTCACCTCGTTAGCCATTGCTCAGTTTAGTAATAGCAGGCCAATGCTCCTCTCTGGTCTGTGATGATTTAAAGGACAGTGATCAGTGATCAGGCCATATGTCAGTTTCTCTAAGCTCCCCATTTAGCTGGAATCCTTCATCTCTGTTATCATTTGAATGAATCCCCACTCTATTCTCTGCAAAATCTTAACGTCCTCTCAACTGGGTGGTCCCCAGAATTGGGAACAAAATTCTAGTCTTAAAATAACAAAGGGCTGTTAACGCCAGTGAAACTGCCCAACTGAGTGTTGCAGACTGGCACATTTCAAGGTCCAGGACTATGTGCTGAGGGACACACTGAAAGATGGTGAATCTGCCATCAAGGTGCAGTAGGGACAAACCACCATCTAAGGTTTTTCGGCCAAAATACAACGAAGGTCTGTTCAGCTATGGAACCCTCCCAGTCCCTCAAGTCTATGTAAATGGTATCTTGCATAGGTAAGGAATGCCTTTGGGTTTGTTGGGACTGTCCTGCACATGGAGAGACCATACAGACCCAAACTGCTTTAGTTACTGTGTATGTGTATAAAGATTTTAATGAATAAAATTTATTTTGAAATAAAAACAAATCTCAGAATGAGTCAGAGCCTTCAAAAGGGAAGCAAAAGAGGACAGTTGTTTTTGTAATTGAGCGAATGATTTGCATTTAGGCTCTGATGATTTACCACGGCCAACAGGGAATAGGGTGGGGTGGGCAGCTGTAAGATTCAGAGTGACTCTCAAACAAGACTTTGGAGAGCTGTAGCCTGGCATTGAGAGAGCAGGACTATCAGATCAGTTTCCACCCCAGCAAAGATCAAATAAGAATGATGAAGGACAGAATGGGATCATTCAGTCCCTTCAAGTCTGGGCTGGTTGTCTGAAATTCATAGAATCCCTATAGTGTGGAAGCAGGCCATTCAGCCCATTGAGTCCACACAAACCCTCTAAAGAACATCCCACCCAGGCCAACGCCCCTACCCTATCCCTGTAACCCTGCATTTCCCATGGCTATTCCACCTAGCCTGCACATGCCTGGACACTATGGGCAATTTAGCATGGCCAATCCACCTAACCTGCACATCTTTGGACTGTGGGAGGAAACCAGAGCACCCGGAGGAAACCCACGCAGACACGGGGAGAATGTGCAAACTCCACACAGACAGTTGCCCAAGGGTGGGTCCCTGGCGCTGTGAGGTAGCAACCACTGAGCCATCGTGCCACCGAAATTAGCTCCCGCGATCCTGTTGAATGTGCACCTACCACCTCTTTTGCCATCTGTGTATTCCCGAACATTACAAGTTGTTGTGTCTAAAAGCATTTTGCCTAACCCGCCAATGGGTCTTTTGCCAAAGTGGTTATGAACTCTGCTGCCACTTTCACTCCCTCAGACTGATTGGCCTTCTCCTAATCCGAAACATCTAATCTACTTTCTCCTGAATTTGAACACCTTTGTTAAATCTCTTTTAGGCTTCCCTGCTTTAAGTAACATATGTCAGTTTCTCTAAGCTCCCCATTTAGCTAGAATCCTTCATCTCTGGTATCGTTTGAATGAATCCCCACTCTATTCTCTGCAAAATCTTAACGTCCTCTCAACTGGGTGGTCCCTAGAATTGGGAACAAAATTCTCGTCTTTACAATGAGTTACAAGGATTTGGCATGGCTGCTTGGCTTCTGTATTGTAACGGTCTGAATTGAATTCTATGAAAGCAGCTTGGTTTTGAATGATCACACACAAATTTCTAGTTCTGAACTCACTAGCAGCTTTCTGTTCATCAATTGAATGGTTATGCATCAGTCACTTCAGCATTACAGTTTGTGCCACAGTAGCTGCAGAAGAGAACAGTGGATTCAGAAAGGGTGCAATTCACTACCTCATTCTCCTCACCTCTTCCAATATCCTTCTCAAAAGCCAGCTGTTGGTAGCTCCTTCCCACCTGTCAGCGTCAAAACCCATGACCTTCACAGCGTCCCTGCAGCAGAGATATTGATACCTAGCAGGTTGTAGTACAGTGGCAAGTACAGAAGGTCTTTGGATTATATACAGACATTTCCATCTGACAAGCCTGGCCAAGCCAGCATGGAGGTTATTGGAGGGTTAGTAAAGTACGATTACAGAGTATCATCCTCCGGGACCACTGAATTCATGAACTTTACCCAGAAAGAGATACCTAAGGACATATCCGAGGCAACAAAAGTGCAAACTGTGCAGCCTTTACTCCTGTCTAGCATCCATCCACCGTGGAAGATACACTGGAGACATATGCTCACTGCTATCACGGTTTGCTATTTTGGATCAACTTGCTGTCATTCCACACTCTCTTTCTCAAACTTATAAAGAATTCATTATAAGTTTTAATGTCGATGTAAAATTAACTGCGTTATGCATAATTGCGGAGATTATACAAAGTGAAATTTCACCACACATGTCCCTTCCAGGCCTCAGAGCTGCCCCTTTTGGCAGTTCACTGTTCATCCATGATTACAGCTAAAATAGGGGCTTCCTAATTAGTCTATCTCTGCAAAACTGTGGATATATAAACAGAGTTATGGTTAGAAGGATCATAGAATGGACCCCTGAGGTGCTGAGTTTATGGAGTGGTTGTAACTGGGACATACATATGCCTCATTACAGTAGACAGTTGTCAAAATTGCAGTCTTCCACCACAAAGGATCAGCTGGCCACCATGACTCTGTGCCCCCTTCCAAACGTTCTGCTGTTAACTCTCAATTTCAAGCCCAATCACTTTTGGGTCAGGGGTAGTAGGAATTGCAGATGCTGGAGAATCTGAGATAACAAGGTGTAGAGCTGGATGAACACAGCAGGCCAAGCAGCATCAGAGGAGCAGGAAAGCTGACGTTTCGGGCCTAGACCCTTTGTTGTGAAGAAATCACAGATTCAGTTGATGGTTTACATGGGTGAGCAGTAAAATGGTTCATCCCACAACTTCCTTGGCAGACTAAGGACCATATATTGGACGGGTGGAGCATAACGACCAATATGGACTGGTTGGTCTGATTGGCCTGTTTCCAGTATAACCCATACTGAGGGAATGTTGTTTGAAACAAATGTGAAACCTACTCCCAATCAACAGTCCCAGAGGGACATAGAAGACCCCAAGATATCTTTTCAAAGTCAGCTCTGCCCTTAACCAAAGGCACTACGAACACATCTATCTATCTAGTACCACATTGCTGTTTGTGAAACCTCCTTGTGTATAAATTGGTTCCATGTCTCTGTACAAAATAACAGCAACTAGAACTTCCAAAGGACTCCATTGGCTTTGGAGCGCTTTGAGATGAGCTAAGGTTATGAAAGGCACTATATAAATGCAAGTCATCTTCCTTCCTTTTTTTAGTTTCATAGGGTGTGCATGTTTATAAACCAAGCCACATGAAAAACCACACAACCAGCCCCTAAAGATGCTGAGTCGTAGATTCCAAACGTTGCACAGTTCCAGCTGCAAACCTGTCTGTCAAGTCTTCGACGTGTGCTGTACGTTACTAGAGCTAGCAATCCTTTAGCAAAAGACCTAACTACAGAGGAAGAAAAAGCTTAATAGGTTCACGGTGCAGAAAGGAGTTAGAGAAGAACTTAATCTGGGGTCAGTTTTACCAAAGACTTGCAATATTAAGTGGCAATCTGATGCTGCAAACAAGCTGAGGCACCATAATAGCAAATTTCCTTCTTTAATGGGATTGTTCTCATAGGAAAAATGCCCTGGTTTCCAAAGCTGCATGAGCATTGATTATATGTCACAACCTTTATATCTGTAAATATTGTTTTAGCAAGTTGAATCCAATGCACACACAATGTAGCAATAACAGCAAATGAAACAACACGTCATCCCAGAAAGAAGCCTATTGGATTTATGCCTCTTACATATTTTCAGAGGTGAGAAAGCCAATGACCACTGATAGCACAGCAAACAGTCTGGATCCTGAGAGGGCTCTGAAGGCGGATTCACTTGTGTGACCGGATGAACACTTAGGCAGAGAGAGATGAAGAGCAGGGCTACAGCGAAGGGGTGGAAAAGTGGGATTAGCTGAGTAGCCCTCACAGAGAGCTGGCACGGACGTGACTGGCTGAGCGGCCTCCTTTGCATGCTGGGAAGGTTTATGTCGTTCCTCCAGCTCACGTTGAACTTCGCCGCAGCACTGCAGCAGGCCTGAGACCTGGCGCGAGAACACAGCAGTGTGTTGTTGAAATGGCAGCCGCATCCCCATGTTCCCTGGCCCACATTTCTGTCTCAGATCTACTGCAGTGCTCCAGCGAAGTTCAACGTGAGCTGGAGGAACAGCAGCTCATCTTCCCCTGGGGTACTCCACAGGACTCTACATTGAGTTTAACAATTGAACACCCTCCTCCATGTTTGTACGTGAATAGGAAAGATTTGGAGGGATATGGGCCAGGAGCAGGGAGGTGGGGCTAATTTAGTTTCGGATTATGTTAGGCATGGACTGGCTGGACCAAAGGGTCTGTTTCTGTGCCGTATGGCTCTATGACTCTGTGTTTGTTAACCTCCTCTACACCAGTAGCTCCAGCTTTGTTCAAGTCACTCCAAACAGCCAACTTATTTTCAATCATTTACACTTCTCATGAGCTCCAACACCCACCAGCAAATCCCTTGCACACACCACGCCCAGCTAGCATTTATCTCTCTCAGCTTATTGTCACTCTTTGCTTGACTATACCTATTTTGCCCCTCTCTCTCTATCTGGGCACCTTCCACACATCTTCTATTCACCCCAACATCAGCGTAAATACTTTCTCTTTCCCAGGTCTTTTCTGTTCTGATGAAAGGTTGCTGGACCGGGGGAATGTTAACGCCTTTTCTATGTAGAGATGCTGCCAGAACTGCTGAGTTTCTCCAGCGTTTGCTGTTTTTGTTCTTTAAGTCACTTATCCTGGCGGCTTCTCCTTTGGCTCGGTGTCATCCTTTAAGGTGTCCCTGTAATCTTCAGTAGGCGCTATATAAATGTAGTTGTTATTGTCGGCTGCAGATAAAACTGGGGGAGAAAGGCAGCATTGTAAAAGGTGAAGCCCAGTGGCTCACTGACTTCCTTTCCCCTGTCCTATTTGTTAAACCGATTACTCCCCCCACCCATTGACTGTACTCTCACCCCACTCTGTGCCCTCTTGGTGCCAGTTCTGGATGTGACACAGCTAAGGCACCATGTGGTTAGAGAAGCCAGACTTGAATGTGAACCACAGGCACTTTCAGTGTTACCACAGAACGCAGGAAGGCAAATTAAAGCCTCTTTCTCTGATGCATCCTCGATGATTTAATACATTCGGGTAAAGAGAGAAGAGTGAATTTTATTTGGGAAAACATTTGACAATTTGAACTGCATGGCTTCCAGGAAAACCCCAGCAATGTTAACAAAGCATTTGCAATAACATTCTGTTGCCTTTTAAATCTACAGTGAACTTCCTCTTGCTGGTGGTTTTTTGCAGTTGAACTCGTCTCAGTGCAAGGCCATGTTTCCTGTTTTGCTCTCACACATCAGTTTTTTCAAAACACTTAAGAAGAGAAAGACCTTTGGTCTCCCAGGTCTGTGTTTATCAAGGGTACAACTACATGGCTTTATTTGATTTTGATAACTTGCACAACAGTTTAAACAGTTTTATCAAAATAAATTAACATGTGCAGCTGCACTTAGGAGCGTTTTTTCCAATCAACTGTTGAAAGAATTCAACAACGTAGAGAGATCCATCGCCAAAAATAACTCCCTCACTTCAGAAATTTGGGTTTTGCTTTGAGAATCCAAGAATAATAGCAAAACTCAAAGTAAAGGAGGATAAAAAGCTGCCTCTCACTGTGGGTCTAATGCCTCACATTGTTGACGTGACGTAAAATGAAATTTGTTTTCTGAATGACATTAAAGTCTGAGTGCTGGGCCTTACTTTCCCAGGGCCTTGACTTTCTCTGTGGGGTGATGAAACGTTAGTGGCAAATATTAAATTTATCTGGTTACGACACATTGTGTTACCTTGAACTACCTTCAATTACTGAGACGGAAAGTCTAAACTTCTGCTCACTTGTAGCTTAGTCCAGTTTCGAACGTGTCTCACCTTCATTCCTGTGTGCTCTACCTCCTGCTGGCTATTAGTTGAATGCCTTTCAGCAGTTCAGCCAACTGGATGTACTACACATGCGTGGGCCCTTGGTGATGAATGTTGCAAATGGTGGGGAAGACAACCAATATCAATTCCATCCCTTTCCAAACACACAGGAATGTAACGTTTGTATATAATAGTTAGTTGCAATAAATGTCTGCTGGATTCTTCGATACCACAATATCAACAGCCAGTTTCTTACCTTATGGGAAATAATATGAGCATTGCTGCATCCTGTTAGAAACAAAATCACATCATATGGCTTTTTACTCCCATTATAATTGGCCCTGCCAAGGCCATCTCTAATCTTTACCTTGTATTACTCTTTCTCCATATCCTCCTTCCCCATGCCTAACCCATTTGTTTATGTGGCTACCCTTGGAAAAAAATCTCCCTCAAGTCTCTTAATATTGGATTCAAATTCCCAACAGGCGAGGCTTTGGTCTCATTTATCATGAATTGTAGAGCTGGTGGATCGAGATATTGACAAATGTTGGTCAGGACCCTCCTGGTGGCAATAGGCCTGGAGCCTGGGCTCTTGGAGGCAATAGGCCCGGAGCCTGGACTCTTGGCAGCAATAGGCCTGGAGCCTGGACTCATGGCGGCAATAGGCCTGGAGCCTGGACTCGTGGCAGCAAAAGGTCTGGAGCCTGGACTCTTGGCAGCAATAGGCCCGGAGCTTGGACTCTTGGCAGCAATAGCCCCGGAGCCTGCACTCTTGGTCACAATAGGCTTGGAGCCTGGAATCTTGGCAGCAATCAGCCTGGAACCTGGGCTCTTGGCGGCAATAGGCTGGAGCCTGTACTCTTGACGGCAATAGGCCCAGAGCCTGGACTCTTGGCGGCAATCAGCCTGGAGCCTGGGCTCTTGGT
>NC_063341.1:10604457-10626127 GCF_021869965.1 Rhincodon typus
AGCCTGGGCTCTTGGTGGCAATCAGCCTGGAGCGTGGACTCTTGGCGACAATTGGCCTGGAGCCTGGGCTCTTGGTGGCAATAGGCCCGGAGCCTGGACTCTTGGTCGCAATAGGCCTGGAGCCTGGACTCTTGGCAACAATAGGCCTGCAGCCTGGACTCTTGGCGGCAGTAGGCCTGGAGCCTGTACTCTTGACGGCAATAGGCCCGGAGTCTGGAATCTTGCCGGCAGTCAGCCCAGTGCCTGGAATCTTGGAGGCAATAGGCCCGGAGCCTGGACTCTTGGCGGCAATAGGCCTGGAGCCTGGACTCTTGGCGGCAATAGGCCCGGAGCCTGGACTTTTGGTGGCAATAGGCCCGGAGCCTGGAATCTTGCTGGCAGTCAGCCCAGAGCCTGGAATCTTGGAGGCAATAGGCCCGGAGCCTGGAATCTTGGCGGCAATCAGCCTGGAGCCTGGACTCTTGGCAACAATAGGCCTGGAGCCTGGACTCTTGGCGGCAATAGGCCCGGAGCCTGGAATCTTGGCGGCAGTCAGCCCAGAGCCTGGACTCTTGGCGGCAAACAGCCTGGAGCCTGAGCTATTGGCGGCAATAGTCCCGGAGCTTGGACTTGTGGCAACAATAGGCCTGGAGTCTGGGCTCTTGGCGGCAATAGGCCCGGAGCCTGGACTCTTGGCGGCAATAGGCCTGGAGCCTGGACTCTTGGCGGCAATAGGCCCGGAGCCTGGAATCTTGGCGGCAGTCAGCCCAGAGCCTGGAATCTTGGTGGCAATAGGCCCGGAGCCTGGAATCGTGGCGGCAATCAGCCTGGAGCCTGGACTCTTGGCAACAATAGTCCTGGAGCCTGGACTCTTGGCAGCAATAGGCCCGGAGCCTGGAATCTTGGCGGCAGTCAGCCCAGAGCCTGGAATCATGGCGGCAATCAGCCTGGAGCCTGGACTCTTGGCAACAATAGGCCCGGAGCCTGGACGCTTGGCAGCAATAGGCCCGGAGCCTGGACTCTTGGCAGCAATAGGTCTGGAGCCTGGACTCTTGGCGGCAATAGGCCCGGGGAGTAGACTCTTGGCAGCAATAGGCCCGGAGCCTGGACTCTTGGCAACAATAGGCCTGGAGCCTGGACTCTTAGCAACAATAGGCCCAGAGCCTGGGCTCTTGGCAACAATAGGCCTGGGGCTTGGATCCTTGGTGGTTTCGGCGAGGCGGCGGCTGTGGCAGCAGAGTCGGGATCTCCTGGAGCATTGGCATCTTCATTGCTGTCCCCAGAGCAGGACTCCTCGAGGACCAGAACACCTTTGGACAGAAGATGAACTCTTACTTAAGTAATTTCTTCTTATCCTTATTGTAACTCAAAATGGCAACGGACTGTGGCGACAAAACACTTTTTGCTGTATCTTCAAGGTCATTGTGACAATAAATCATTCATTCATAAATAAATCACACTCTCTCCACCATTTCTGATGCCCTCATTCACACTCAAACCATCAAATCTCTCATATCTAAAGCATCCTTCTGGTATATGGTCATACATATATCATCCATATAACTAACCTCGACATCTGCAACCATACAAGCTTATTTCCCTTACGTCTAAAGCATATAAGTTGAACACCTTTGGTAGGTAACTGGATTGAACAGCCATTCCCATATCTGTTAGATGACAAAGGCATTTTCTTTGTATCTAACTTTACAACCCTCCAAGAGATCTTATTTCATTCTGGCCTTTGTGCATTTCCAATTGCTTCACCAATAGGTGCTACACTGTGGTTAACCCTATTGTAGCGCCTGCAGTTCTCAGCTCTCTGTGCTTCCTCACTCTGCCTGCCTCTCTTTCCTTCTTTACGGTACTCTTCAAAGCTTACTTCTTTGACTAAACATTTTGTCATCTGGTCTCATATTGCCTTATGTGGCTGGAAGCAGCAATGGAATGAATTGTTGGGTGATGGTGGGGGGAGTTGTTAGGCAGGAATGTAACCACACAGACCCATGACCTGATTGAATAATGATGCAGGAGCTGAATGATCTATTCCTGCTCCTAACTCATAGTTCTTTGGTCAAAGTCAGATAGCACTTGTTAATAACCCCATAAAGAACCATGGGTTCTTTCATTATGTTAATGGTGCTACATAAATGAACGTTGTTGCACGGCTCAATACCATACCAGCACGGCAGAGTCTAATGGTTCCAGCATTATCCATTGTCACAGTTCAGGCTCTGATCTATAAAATTTTGTTCCCAACAAATGTCAAATTTTCATAAAAGGAATGAGATTCCTTTGAATTGAAGTTTCTTTGTGCATGCTATGAATGAAGCTGATAGGTCTCCTGCTAGTTTTCTTTGATTACGATGTGTTATGTACACCAGAGTACACCGCCAGAAATTGCCGAAAAAGGTCAGTGAGTCTGGCAGCATCTGTGAAGTAGAAATCAGAGTTCACATTTCAGGTCTAGTGACCCTTTCTCAGAACACCAGGCTAGTTGTCTGAAAGGTAGCAAATATCATACTGTCCAGATGATAGGTCAATGGCTAAAGATTATATTCAGATATATTCACAGTTAATTCCATAGAGGCAGAAAAACATTGTGACATATTGCTGGGACAATTGTTTGGCAAAGCATAATGGTTCAATCAGTCCTAAGTGGTTTAAATGTCTCTTCAAATTGTATTTCCCACATAGTTTGATAATTTACCAAGCTCTTGGAGGAAATAATTTTGTGGACTTCTCAATCCTGTATTTGTATACAGCTGATGATATATGCCCAGTGTTTTAATGACAGTTGTTAGTCTAAACTCCATTGAAACTAAACCAAAGATAAGTAGCAGTGATGGCCTCTCTACATCCAAGTAAGTGCTTTTAACCAGAGCTACTCATGTTGGGATATTAGATTGTTATAACTCACAATGAATTCTTGCTAAAAGCAACGTACATCCATATCCAAAGATCCATGATCCATCTGTACAACCAAGGGATTGTGTTTAAGCCCTGTGATCTTTTTCACGTATCCAGAAGCCAAGCCAATAGTTCCCCATTGTATTCACCAAGGCAACACCTCATCCAATTACACCCAACTTACCAACCAATCAACACTCTTTTCAGTTGTAATTGTAATTGTTACAATCATTTGAAATTTGGTATTCTTGCATTTGTCCTGATGCAGTGCAAGATGAAAAGCTTTGGCAGTCTTGATCGTTTCAGCAACATGCAAGTTCTGTACTATCAAGTGACAATTTTTTGCTGATTCTATCCTCACCATAGTTGTAAAATGGTATTGCGATATGAGAGCAAACCTGACGGGCAGAGTTGTGGATAGGAGGATCTTTGACTTCATCTATCTCTGAATTAGAAGATAGAAAGCAAAACCTGGTGTTTCAATTCCATGTAAATACAGTCTTGTTCAAGTAAGCAATGCCTTTGGTTTGTTTGGATAGAGTCAAACTCTAATGTTTGTTTGTTCTCTTGGTATGCTACTGTACGGAACTGAACCACGTTTGTGACTATACTTGTACATATATAAGGATATTTTTTGTGAATAAAGCATATTTTTGAAATAAAGAAGAATGGAATAAGTAAGTAAAATAAAGCCTAATCAGATTCGTGAGGAAGGGAAGCAATGAGATATAATGCCCAAAGAATTATTGCATTTGTTGATTTGAAACATTGTTTGTTATTATTTTATATAGTCTGATCTGCATTTAAAACACATGTGGTGTTTGAATGACACTGTGTATCCTTTGTTTCAGTTTTTATTTATAGAATCCCTACAGTTTGGCCCAACAAGTCCACAACGCCCCTCCGAAGATCATCCCACCCTGAATCATTCCCCTACCCCTGCCTTTCCCCATGTCTAACCCACCTAACCTAAACATCCCTGGACACTGCAGGGCAATTTAGCATGGCCAGTCCACCTAAATTGCACATCTTTGGACCGTGGGAGGAAACCGGAGCAACCGGAGGAAACCCACGCTGACACGGGGAGAACGTGCAAACTCCACATCAACAGTCGCCCGAGGGTGGAATCAAACCCAGGTCCCTGGTGCTATGAAGCAGCAGTGCTAATCACTGAGCCACTGTGCCGCCCATTGTTCATGGGATGCGAATGTCACCAGCAAAGTCAGCAATTAATACCCAATTCTAATTTCCCTTGAGAAGGTGGTGATGAGCTGCCAATTTAAGCTTGTCGTCCAAGTGGTGTAGGTACACCTACAGTACTCTTAGATAGGGACTTCCAGAATTTTAATAAGCAACTACAAAATCATTCCAAGTCAAGATGGTTAGTGGCTTGAAGGGGAACTAGCAGCTAGTGGGAGTACTGCTGCAGGTCTGGAGTCACAAAGCAGTTGAAAGAGGGAATTAGTGATCCTGATGTACATTTCAGACAAACCAGCAGACTTGTGGTCTGCAGCTAGCTTCTTTTACCAGCTTTGTACTTGAAATTGAAGAGAAATTCCCTCAGCTGCCATGGCAGGATTTGATCTCATGTCTCTGTCATTCATCCAAGCCTTTAAATGACTAAGCCAGTAACATAACCAGCATCCCATGAAATATGGGTCTTCACTTAACATTCAATGGACAACTCACTACTGCATACTACGACAATGTAATGATGTGTTGAGAATACCTAGGCCTGAGCCAAACTATAACTCCCACTAATTAACAGTTCTCAACCCTTGAGGGATTTGGGATCATTGCAGGAGAAATTTATTCAGACAGCACAACATCTGGTAGCTCCACATGTACTAATGTTTATTCCCCTGTGAGATCCTACCGAAATGCCTCATACAGCTTTCCTCATTGATCTTATTGGTGAACCCCTCACAGCTTGCACTGTGAGGCGAACCCCACACAGTAGTGGTTCTCTGTGCTCGCAGAAGCGCACAAGTGCAGGAGGTAACCAGGAAAGCTAATGGAATGTTAACCTTTATTTCAAGAGGGTTGGAGCGTAAGAGTAGGGAAAGTCTTACTGCAACTGTACAAGGAGAGGCAACATCTGGTGTATTGTGAGCAGTTTTGATCCCCTTATTTAAAGGAAGATATCATTTCATTGGAGGCAGTTCCAAGTAGGTTGATTGAAATGAACCCTGGTCTGGAGAGATTGTCTTATGAACAAAGGTTAAACAGGTTGGGACGCTACTCACCGGAGTTTAAGAGAATGAGAGGTGATCTTTTTGAAACAGACACAATTCTTAAGGAGCTTGACAAAGTTAATGCTGAAAGGATCTTTTCCCTCATGGGAGAGTCTAGGACCAGAGGGCATAGTCTCAGAATAAATGGGCATTAATTTAAGACTGAGACAAGAAACAATTTCTTCTCTGAGAAGACTGTGAGTTTTTTGGAATTCCTTATGACCGATAGCTATGGGGAAGAGTTCCTCTGTAGATTTAAAGCTGGGGTAGATTCTTGATCAGTAGGGGAATCAAGGGTTGTGGGGAACGCACAGGAAAGTGGAGCTCTGGAATGTTTGATCACCCGTGATCCTATTGAATGGCAGAGCTAGCTTGAGGGCCCAAACCCACTCCAGTTCCTATTTCTTATGGTCCTTATTATCAGCCCCCAGGGAATCAAGGCAACTCTTCACAGCTACACTTGAAGCATTGCTACATGAATAAATTTCCTCTATAAAGAGTACAGAAGGAAGCCATTCAAACCATCATGCCTATGAACGTGCCTCCTTAAAAGGATACCCAAATTAGTACCTTTTCCCTGCTCTTTATTCCATGACATTTTCCTTTACATCTGATTGCCCTTTGAAATGGACTATTGATTTTGCTTTCAGACAGTGCATTCCAAATCACAACAATTTTAATGTATTAAAAGAAAAGTTCTTCACAATTCCCCTCTGGTTATCAATAGTCATACCAGTGGAAACCATTTTCCTTTTCCTCAGTGGAATTCTTGTTCCAATCTTCATAGCTACTCTATCAAACTCCTTATAATTTTGATCACCTCCATTAAATCTTCACAGTGTTCTCAACTCTAAGAAGAAAAAGAAAGCAACTTCTGATACCACTGAATTCCCTTATCATCCAGTACCATTCCCCTTTGCGCTGTTATAAATGCCTTATTGAAATCACTAAATAAAAACCAAAAGAACTGCGGATGCTGTAAATAAGGAACAAAAACAAAGTTGCTGGAAAAGCTCAGCAGGTCTGGCAGCATCTGTGGAGGAGAAAACAGAGTTAACGTTTCGGGTCCGGTGACCCTTCCTCAGAACTGATGGTGCTGGGAAAACGTCAGTTTATATGCAGAAAATAGGGAGGTGGGTGGGGTAGGGAGTAAACGATAGGATAGAGCCCAAAGAGAGAGAAAGACAGTTGGACAGACAAAGGAGTTGCTAACGATCAGACTGGGAGGGTGAGTAGTTGTTAATGGGGACTGTTAGTGACTAACAACAGGGGGTGTGTACTGGCAGGCTGTGTGGTAACAAGGCCTGGTGTGTGGGGTGGGGGGCTGGGACATGGGAGAGTTTAGGCCCTAAAATTATTGAACTCAATATTGAGTCTGAAGGGCAGTAGGGTCCCCAAGCGGAAAATGAGGTGTTGTTCCTCCAGCTTGCGCTGGGCTTCACTGGAACACTGTAGCAAGCCGGAGACAGAGATGTTGGCCAGAGAGCAGGGTGGTGCATTGAAGTGGCAGGCAACAGGTAGCTCAGGACGTAGATGTTCTGTGAAGCGGTCGCCAAGTCTACATTTTGTTTCCCCATTGTAGAGAAGACCACATTGTGAGCAGCAAATGCAGCAGACTAGATTCTTGGAAGTGCAGGTGAAGTGTTGCTTCACCTGGAAGGTATGTTTGGGCCCTTGGATTCTGGGGAGGGAGGAAGTAAATGGGCAGGTGTTGCACCTTCGTCGGTTACAGGGGAAGGTGCCGTAGGGCTGTGGGGAGGTGTTGGGGGTGAAGGAAGTGTCGACCAGGGTGTCCAGGAGGGAACGGTCCCTGCGGAAGGCGGACAAGGGAGGGCCTTGTTACCACATAGCCTGCCATTACATACCCCCTGTTGTTAGTCACTAACAGTCCCCATTAACAACTATTCACCCTCCCAGCCTGATCGTTAGCAACTCCTTTGTCTGTCCAACTGTCTTTCTCTCTCTTTGGGCTCTATCCTATCGTTTACTCCCTACCCCACCCACCTCCCTATTTTCTGCATATAAACTGACGTTTCCCAGCCACCATCAGTTCTGAGGAAGGGTCACCGGACCCGAAACGTTAACTCTGTTTTCTCCTCCACAGATGCTGCCGGACCTGCTGAGCTTTTCCAGCAACTTTGTTTTTGTTACTGAAATCACTAAACTTCTGCAATGACTGAAGTTCAAACTCACCCCAGAGCAGCATTGTTAAATTACACTCACGCAATTTTCAAAGGAAGAGTTGATTTGGTGACACAATTTGGCCTACCATCTTATATTTGCAGCTAGGAAGTGTCAGGAGGTGAATGTTTAGAACAGTGGTGTCTCCTACAAAAGGGTCACAGGAGCTCATTGTGCTTTCTGCATGGCTCTTTTTATTATGGCTTACTGAACCCTTGTTATTGCTGTATTATTAGCACCAATTGATTCATCAACTACACAGAATGTTTTATTTAAAGTGTCTTGGCCCAATTCAAGGCCCAATGGTTCTTTTTCAAGTTGACAGTATTGCAAATGTAATTTCAATGCTTCCACTGTATTTCTTCCAGATTGCAACACAACTAACAATTGTTTGAAAAAACAATATTAATGGTCACGCTAAACTTCAGAGATAGTTTGTGATTTGTTAGAATGGAAAGCTTGCTGTAACATCCATTATCACTGACAATCCCAAAAACAAGTCAGCACACAAGTGGAGCTTTAGGAACTACAGAACTGCCATTTAGATGTATGGGCAAGTGAACAGGACTTTAAAATAAATATTCTTGCATTTATGTAGCACCTTTCACACGGGAAATAACTTCACAGGAGTGTAATAACTAAACATTGGTCACCCAGTCACACAAAGCAGATGACCAGGCATTTCGTCAAATGGGTAGAGAGTTGGAGAAGTTTAGATAAGAAATTTAGAGATGTTAAGGTCAAGGATGGAGTGATTAATATTGGAAAAGTGACAGAATCAGAATTGGAGAGGCACAGATGTTTCTGAGGGTTGTTCGGTTGGAGGAAGCGACAGAGATGAGGAATGCGAGACCTTGGAGAGATTTGAGAAAATGGTTAGGAATTGTCAAACCAAGACTTAGTGCGACCATTGGCAAATGTAGTATCAGGTGTTCAGCATTTGATTCCTATCAGAATATTTATAGAGATTAATTAGGATGAGTTTAATTTTGCAAACAGAAAAGTGAAGGAGGTTGGCCATGAAATTTGGAATTAGTCAAGTCTACAGGTAAGAAATATGCAATTGAGGGTTTCAACAGCAGATGAGCTGAGATTAGAGAATTATATATACAGGGAGAAAGGGTTTTGATACACAGTCAACAGTACTCAGAAAAAAAGTAATCTAATCCAGTGGAATGGACTCTACTTAAGCCAAGCCAGGATCAGTGTCCTGGTGAATTGCCTATATCCAGACTTGTGACGAGGGCTTTAAATTAACAGGTGTATAGATTAGGTGAAGGGAGACAAAGACAAAAGTCAAGACAACAGAACAGTGTAGCAATATAGGGGTGGCATAGTGGCTCAGTGGTTAGCGCTGCTGCCTCACAGCACTAGGGATCCGGGTTCAATTTCCCACTCAATTTCTCCCTGTGTCTGCCTGGGTTTATGCTGGGTGCTGTGGCTTCCTCTCACAGTCCAAATATGTGTAGGTTTGGTGGATTGGCCATGCTAAATTGTCCATCGTGCTCAGGGATGTGTCGGTGCGTTAGCCATGAGAAATGCTGGGTTACAGGGATAGGGCAGGGGGATGGGTCTGGGTGGGATGCTCTTTGGACAGTTGGTGTGGACCTGTTGGGCTGAATGGCCTGTTTTCACGCTGTAGGGATTCTATGAAATTGGGTGAATACAAGCAAAGTGGTCAGGAAGGGATCGAGGGCTTGCCAGTAATCGTAATAGTGCAACAGCAAATAATGTGCATGGGGGAATTTTCAGGCTCTTAATCTAAATATGAATTTAAATGTGAAACATCCACCACAGTTAACTGGTGGCATTAATTTAGACAATTTAGATCTAATTTCTCGCAAAAAAGAACGGTAACATGGTGACAAACGTGGGAAATTAATATTTCAAATACAGAATATTCCAGAGGAAAGGGGTTAGCCCTGATACTAAAGATAAGCTGTGCTGTGCTGTGGTTTTCTGTCTGTCAATCCTCATAGCAAATATATCCATATAGTGAGTCAGCTTTTTGTTGTGGCAGATATCTTGGAGTCTGTAAACAACACTATTTACATTTACTCAGGGAGAGATCACAACTGCAGGAACCCCTTAAGATACATTGGGTCCAGAGTTTTACGCCCCAACTTGATAAAATAGGCAGTTGGTGATGTCAGTAGGAGTCAGACATTTTTCAGGTCATTCCATATTTCATACTTAGAAACGACAATGAAATAATTCAGAGATAACACAGTGTGGAGCTGGAGGAACACAGCAGGCCAGGCAGCATTAGAGGAGCGGGAAAGTTGACGTTTCGGGACAGGACCCTTCTTCAGAAAACCTCAATGAAATAATGCAATTGTTTTTTTTTAATGGTCATGCTGGAGGGAAGAATGTTGGCAGGGACACTGGGAGGAGTGTTGTTGACATTCTACAGAATAGATACATATCATGCAAATTTTCAATGGTGATTTTATTTGCTTATGTTGCCTTTTAGCATAGATCTGAGCTGATTGCACCTCTTCCTTCTGCGGATTGTAACACTAAGATCTTTATACCCACAACCTTGTACATTTATAACCACCCACTCATGTCCAAATTCCATAATTACTCTGAAACACAACAGAAATTACTGGAGAAACTCAGCAGGTCAGGCAACATCTGTGGAAAGAAAAACAGAGTTCATGTTTCAAGTCCAGTTCAGAGCCTTGTACTTTGCTACCTTGAAGCAGCTTCATTGTTCAAAAATATTTGGTATATTAGGTCATGGAACAGCTACTGAATTGTCTGAAACCCTGTGTTTGGAAGTTTGAAGAGTAGATCTGGCTCTCGTGGATGTGAATATTTAATTTTGTCAATCGTTTCACTATTTCTTCTGTTTTAGGAGGTGGCATTTTCACAACTCAGCCTGGGATAGGTATGTAATCTGAGAGAACCATAATGAATCAGTATGGTGCAGTCTGAGTATGTGCTTCTACTGTGCTTTCAGCCTGCAGAATAAACAAGACAGAGTTCTTATTACTTGGGGCTTGATGCAGTGTGTGAGCTTGAGGACTCAAGCACAACCTTCAAGAATTGAATGTGGAAAACTTGACTATAATCACACACAACTTACTTTTTTTCATCCACAACCTGTTTTATGTCAGTAATAAATCTGATTTTAATTGCAAACTTTATTATTTGAATATTAAAAAAAAGTCACCTCATGCTCTCTGATCATTCTATATCGTGCCTGTCAAGTTGAAAGGTAACAAGGTGTAGAGCTGGATGAACACAGCAGGCCAGGCAGCATCAGAGGAGCAGGAAAGCTGACGTTTCGGGTCTGGACACTTCTTCAGAAATGAAGACCCTTCTGAAGAAGGGTCCAGACCCGAAACGTCAGCTTTCCTGCTCCTCTGATGCTGCCTGGCCTGCTGTGTTCATCCAGCTGCACACTTTGTTATCTCAGATTCTCCAGCATCGGCAGTTCCTGCCACCTCGAAGTTTAAAGGTAACCTTTTAAAAGTACCACTTAACATTCTGTGCCAGGCCTAAGTTTCGGGTGAGGTTCGAGAGCGGGGAGGGAGAGACTGAAAGGGAAACAATGGATTGCATTGTTGCTGAGTGAGTCTTTACGTGGGGTTTGGAAGATTTGCATGTGTGTGTGCATCCAAAGGTTGGGAAATTCGTTTACGATTATTTAAGAAAAAAAAATTGTAGTTGTAATTTCCAAGCCACGAGTTTTAGTGACGCATACCTATGCCATCCTTGGTAACTATGCTGTCTTCTCTTTTTTAGTGAAAAAAGCGAAATTCCCGAGATGGACGATCATACTTGATAGTGAGTGATGTCAATGACAAAGCTATTTTTTACAATTCTACACAAGTACAGGAGGTATTGTTGCTATGTGACAGCTTCATCAAGGAGGCAGGGGGAATGAAAAAAGAGCTTTTGAAAATCAAAAGGAGGTCCTCAAGAAAATCTGACACTAAGCTCTTGAATAAAAACTTCGAACCTGTCGCCTGCTCACCTCACCCTCCTACCTGCTTTACCCAGCTACCCTCTCACCCATTCACTTATCCATTCATTTTCATTCTTTCCAAGACTAGACCTTCAAACACTTACCAGAATATGACAGCTAGTGTCCTAAACAGTAAGTGTGTTCTCTCCTCTCCTAAATCTAATCCTCTCTGAAAGGGAACATTCGCTGTGTATTTCTTTGACAGGCAGGACTAGAAGATCATGGAAGTAATGTGCCGATTGGGAAAATTCTCATGAGAAGCAGCAATGGGCAATGCAACTAACATTATCACAGCTCAGAACGTTCAGGTCATTTGATGCTTCTACATACAAGTTCAGCAAGAGAATACAAGACAAGATCACCTTGCGTTGCTCTCTGAGATGAACTATTTGTCTTCAGGACAGCTTTGCTCTCCCACTTATCCACCACAACCTGTCCATCTTCTCTCCCACCTGTCTACCCCTCCCCCCTCACTGACCAATCCCCACCACTCCCTTACTGCACTCACCTATCATCATCCCACCTACCTTCCCCAGCCCCACCCCTCTTCTCTCTATTTATTTCTGAGCACCCTTCCCCCTTCCCCATTTCTGAAGAAGGGTCCCGACCCGAAACGTCAACTTTCCTGCTCCCCTGATGCTGCCTGGCCTGCTGTGTTCCTCCAGCTCCACACTGTGTTATCTCTGTCTCCAGCATCTGCAGTTCTTACTGTCTCTTTGCCAGAATTCTTGCCTTCTTAGAAGGGTCAATGTTCACCTGGTTTCCCTTGACTGCAATGCAATAGAACACCAGCACTTTCTGTTTTTCTCTGAAGCGCACCATTAATCATTTCCTATGGCTGAAGTAGCAAAAGGTGACACCTTTATATTTTATCTGCTTTAGTGCAAATGCATTTGGGGTTATGAAACCCGCATTATTTGACAAAGAGGTCTTCTGGTTCAGTGGCTAGTGCACCTGCCCATTAAGGACTTGATGGCCAAGTAAAGCGCATTTGGAATGGTTGAGAATCAACTTGTCAATACAGTGGATAACTAACAGTAAGACCGGGAGCGATTACTCATCAACTTTGTGACAGAAAAGCTTTAAGCTTCTCCCATCACTATTTGTATCCCCAGGATATATGTAAAAGTGCACATTGCCATAGTAATATGGATCCCTGGGGAACAATTTGGCTACATCAGATTTGTGCCAACAGCACATTTTTCAATCCCCTCTTCTGCCTGTAGATTTAACCCAATGCTGTGGGTCGTACTTGTTTTTGGCTAGAGAACTGAAGAAGAAGAATTTGCTGTCACCGATAAGCAGATTGTCAATGGGAGGAAGATTGCTCACTGATATAGTCAGCTGCCTGACACTGCTATTGGAAGCTGCAGGGAGAGCTGTGAGTTTGCTCTATGCAGTAGATGAGAAGCCTATTGGCCCTATTTCAGCATCATGCAACCAGATGTGCACAGCCTCATGTTTTCCACTCTAAACATCTACATTTGGTATCCAATTCATAGGGCACACAGTCTGGACTTAAAACAATAAAGAGAGTTGAAATGTTCTTTGTACAACAGTTTCTATTAAAACCTTCTGTGTTGGACCAGTAAACGCGTTCACACTGCTCCATTTGTCTATCCAGGCAAAGTCTAAGCCTTGTATAATTTTTTTTAGAATCTGGCATTTGGTAACTTCAACACTTTGGCCTCAAATAAAGCGTCACAAATGGGTGGAATGCACATGAATGCTTCCACATGCATTCATTCACGTAGATATACACGCACACATACACGCGCACACATGCATGCACAACCACATGTACACGTGAACACACAATCCCACGAGCACACACGTGTACACACAGGTACGTGTACGTGCACGCACATATCAAGCCTGTATCTTGCTGAGAGAGGCAGCAAGCAGAACAATGAAAGATGAATTGAAAAATTGATCGAGTTAGACAGTCTTAGTACAGTTCTTAAAAGATTATCCACTGTCACAGTATGCTTTTGCTGTAGATTTATCATCTTTGTTGAATTCTGATGATTGCCATGGGACAACAGAACGAAACATGACATGACAATTTTTCACAGCAATCCAATGGCAAAAAACTCAATGCACTCAAAACCATAAATTGTCCCCAGACTAGCAAAGACAATCTTTAACTTCCACCCAACTGTGACTTTGAAATACCAATTACTTGAACATGAACAGAGGGTTTGAGCATTTTATTATTTTGATATTTATATGAACAATTCTTCAGAAGATTGATAGCAGCATTAATGCTCACAGTCAACTTGATTGAAATACGCTGTAAGACATGATTAACTCATGACCTCATATTAAAGGTGCCTCTTGGGATCAGAGATCATAAAGTAATTCAATTTCACATTCAGTTTGAGGGAGAGTAGAGTAAGCCTAAGACTCATGTTTTAAACTTACGTAAGGACAATTTTGAGTGTACGAGGCCAAATCTGGCAAAAGTGACCTGGAAAATTAGGTTGAGGCCTAGGCCTGTAGAGATACAATAGCATATATTTAAATAGACATTAAACATTTTGTTAAAACACATTCCAGTGAGAAAGATGCACCATCTATAGCTAACTGAAGAAGTTCAAAATAATCAAATTGAAAGAGAAAAGCATATAAATCATGGCAGATTTAAGGTTCATGCGAAGATTTGTAGCTTGGGTTGTGGGTGAGATTGTTGACTTGCTTACCAAGCTGCCTGGTTGTAGTTGAACTACAACTAGCCAACTCGGTGAGCAAGTCAACAACCTCATGGCAGATTAGTACCAAGAGTCCCACTTTGACCTCAGCCCCCAGAAGGTAGTAAGGAAGAATTTGCAGGTTTGCTAGAACTGGGTGTGCCACTATTTCTGATGCATAAGTCAACATCAAGTGGTCTGTCCTGTTCAATTCCTTAGTAGGACTTTGCTGTAGCGTTGTTACAACTGAACGGTTTGCTAGGTGGTTCCACAGGACATTTAAAAATTTAACTTTGCTGTTGTCTGGAATCACATATAAGCCACCCTGAATAATAATGGCAAATTTCATTCCCTAAGCAACATTAGTATATCAGATAGATTTTTATAATAGTTAACATTTACTGAAGTTAGCTTTTAATTCCAAATTTAAGAATCAAATTTAAATTCACAACTTGCTATTGTCAGATTTAAATCCAGGTCTCAGCTTGTCCAGTGACATTACTGCTAAGCCCCAAGTTCCCCCTTGATTAAAAGAGGTGTTGCCATGGAGAAAGCAGGGGTTCTTTCTCTACAAGTGAAAGGATTACGTTCAAGTTTTACACTTCATTTAACCAGCAAGAGCTTCAGGAACCTCAGATCCCTATTATTTCCTTTATGGTGAGGCCTTTGTCAATTTGGCTTATTTTTCTTATTTTTCCTGTAGTATAAATTGTTGTGTTCGCCTGAAATTTGGCATTCTTGCATTTGTCCTGATGAATGCAAGACAAAAAGCTCCAGCAACGAGTCTTGCTGACTTCAGTAGTAAACCTCAAATCATTTGACAATATGATTAATAACTGTCACAGATAGACTTCTACCGTGTATGCATAACCCAAATGATGAAGACGCAAGATACTTGCCCAAAAGTTTAAGAAGCTTAAAACCAAGAACACGTTACCTTACAACAATGCCTCATCCTTTATCAGTGCTGAGGTGGTGAAGAGCTGGTGCAGAAGAGGATGAGCATTTTAGTTAATGAGTTTTAAAGTAAAATGCTTAACATATGAATTTTGTTGTATAGCTAAATTAAAAATAAGTTTATAATTACACACACAATTTTGCATTTTGAGAGAAAACAGACAATTCTTCGCATTTAAGTTTTGAGTAGAGATTGCGTTACTGTTACCTCTGTTATTTGAAGATTAGGCAGACTGATAAACAGGATATTTTTTAATAAGTGTTGGCTGTGATTTTGTTTTCTCTTCTTTGGAGTTGTTTGTAATGAACTAGAATCAAAATTGCAACTTTACAAGGAAACAACCCTAAATCATTGCTCACACAAAGTGTTTCATAACATAGCAACGGTTGCTAAACATCTGTGAGAAAGTACAAGCATTAGGCATTTAAGGATTTCCAGCCATGCTTTCCCAATTCTGGCTTTCATTTTTAAATTTTGTGTTGGTCTGCTACAAACTTGATTTTGCTCTTTCTGTGTGAAATCTGTGCCCAGAAGACAGTGCACTGTTTTTGAATTCAGAATGGAGAAACTCAACCTCCCAGGAACAATCAGAATGTCCCAGTGAACCAGTGGCTAAGGAGCAATTCAAGTAATGTTATAAACATTAGCCATCGCTCAATTGGTAACATTCTATAGCAAATATTCTCGGCTGGCTCTTTTGTGTGTTAATGAGGATGTGCTGCATTGGAGGAGACTTTAAATCAGGGCTTCCCAAAGTGGGGTCGCAAGTTGAAATTTTGGGGTCACGATTTCTGAGGTAGCAATGGACGTTGTGGAACTCTGAGAGAATTATAACTCCCATACCAACAGGCCTCCGCTCTGACGGAAACCACCGCCATCAACCTCTCCACCCACTTTCCCCACCCCAGCCCCCACCCCCTCTACCAAAGCCCATTCTTTCAGTTTTCACCTGGGGGGGTTATGACAATTTTCAAGTCTTAAAATGGGGTCAGAGAGGAGAAAGGTTTGGGAAGTCCTGCCTTAATCCAACAGAGTAGCCAAAGCTATATCCAGGGAAGTGTGAATCACCATTTGACCCGAAAGGATATGCAAGGCCCTAGGGAAGGAGCAGGGTAGTTAGATTATCCTTAGATTGACCAGCAAAGAACCAGAACCAATAAGATGGAACAACTTCCCCAGACTATTAGGACCAAATGCGTTATTTCACGTTGTAACAGTTTTACATTTCTATGTAACCACTACCATATGACATCCACCACAAAGAATAGAATTCAAACTAATGCTTCTTTAATGAAAGCATTCTTCGTGAAAAGGATTGACTACTTGTGCTGGGATTGCAATACATCAAAGCCAGAAACATACTATTAACCAAAGGGATTACAAATTCTAAGGGAGATAGAACAATGCTTGTCAATGGAACCTGACAATGGGAAGTGGAAGTTCGTCAGAGATCAGTTAGGCTTTTCAGTAGTTACTGTCAATGCATGCTAGCTCACGCACACACTCCCTCACACACATATGCACATGCACATGTGCACACACACACGCTCACACACACACACACACACACACACACACACACACAGAGAGAGAGAGACAGACAGACAGACATAGACATGTACATTTTCACATACACACTGGGATATTGGAATGCGCATTCACAGCAGAAGCATGTACACATGTATGCACAAATGCGAGAGCACAAGAGCAGATAGATCTCAAAGAAGAGATGGTGGATGATAGTTTGCAGTTGCAACCCTGGCTGATTTTTCTCTCCCTGGTTCACGGGTATCTAGAAAATGTGATTTGACAGCTTTTATTTAATATGCTGAATATCAAGAAAGTATTAGTAAGGAAAGCTATGCTGCTCAGAAGAGCTGGCACTGGGATGTTAAAATTGGATAAAGAATTCTAAACAGGGAAGGCAAAAGGCATACGTTGTGGTCAAGTGGAATGTGCACTTGGATCGGTTTGGCATCCAGAGTTGGCTGTAAAAGAGTTTGTAAATACATTGACTATGCCTAGAAATACTCAGGCTATATCAGAGTGTAAAGCAGTCAATATTTAGTCTGTTAATAGCACAGACAAATTGTTTTATATCCAATAGCGCTTTTGAAATATGAAAAGTCTACAATTATACAACCTGTTTGAGAATTTTGATTAAATTTGAAAATAAAAAGAGCGACAAGTTTTTACATACAAATAAATAATTATAAACTATCCTAATGTGACACTTTGTACCTGAAAGCAATTTTTCTTAATCAGCAGTGTAACGCAACTAAGTTAAATTTTTGCAAGGAATTAATTCAAAGGACAAACATTTTATTGACTTTATTTAAAATTCAATTGTAAAGTTCATTAGGATTAAGGCAATGAACATATTATCCAGCACCTAAATGGATTTTGGTTCAGTACTCAGTGGAAAATGGGGCAAAAGGTTGATGCGAATTATGAGCAGGAGTAGTCCACTTGGCCACTTGAACTTGCAATTCAATAAGATCATGATTGATCTGATTACTCTATGTTACCACTTAGCCCTTAATAACATTTTACCTTTTCCATTTTTAATTAGCATTCCATGAAGCTGCTCCATTAATCTACTGTTTCTTTGTCAGTAACTAATGTTTTACATACTGTGGAAGCCTCTACTTTGGACCATCCGCACTAGCGCTAACAGCCGTGCCACCCACTTTTATCCCACTCAATCCTTCACTCCCTCTCATTCTAGCAGAAAACACCCACAAATAGGGCAGAAAAAGCCTAGACAGATGGAGGGTGCCCATCCTTAGACTCCTTAGCCCCTATAAGAAAGAATCCTGTCCATCTCAAGACCTCTCCTGTGGGGATGCAAAGACATTCACATCCCACCAGCTAAGTAACTACCTCCTTCATTCCACTGGAAATCTCACAGTCAACCCCACTGTCAGCATCACACTGCAGACCACTTCTAACCATGGACTGTCCTGAAGGCACCACTGGGATGTCCATGACCTCAGCACAGAAATGGTTGGCTCCCTAGAAGTCTCCTCCTTGGCCTCTGAGGGCAGCACGGTTGCTCAGTGGTTAGCGCTGCTGCACTCACAGTGCCAGGGTCCAATTTTAGCCTCGGGCGACTGTCTGTGTGGAACTTGCACATTCTCCCTGTGTCTGCGTGGGTTTCCGTCGGGTCCTCCAGTTTCATCCCACAGTCAAAAGATGAGCAGATTAGGTAGAATGGCCATGGTAAATGCAAGGGTAATGGGGATAGGGTTGGTAGGATGCTCTTTGGATGGTGGTGCAGACTCAATGGGCTGAATGGCCTCTGTCTCCATTGTAGAGATTCTATGAAAATCGTTTCTGTACCCTCTCCAAAGCCTCTTTCTGCACTTTGGGATTCTATGACTTCTAAGAGTACAGAGACCTCAAAGGAAACGTTCTGTAGCCTTGTGTTACTACACCGCCTATCCCCCCCATCCCCCCAAAGCAGCTCAGATACTGACACCTCAGTGAGAATATCAGGCTTTGAGAGTGTGGGAGCACAACCTGATGAGAACTTCACTGTGATGGAAGGAGAAAGTTCCCAGGCCATTGGCACAGGACCAGAGATCTGCCCAGCCCCAGGCAAGAGAGGACCCTGCGGTGTGAGCAATCAGGGATTTTATCCGCATAAAGTCACAGACTTATACAGCACAGAAATAGACCCTTCGGAACAACTTGTCATGCGGACCAGGTTTCCTAACTGAACTAGTCCCGTTTACATGCATCTGGCCCGTATCCCTCTAAGCTATTCCTATCCATGTACCTGGGTCTGTGTGTAATGTTATTCCCTTTCAAGAGCCTCACATCACTGGCTCCTGCAGGCCCCTGCCTCAGATGGCAAGGTACATTGCCCCTCATCGACTCCGCAGTCACAGCCATTTTCCATCCCCATTTTTGAATTCCAGCTAAACGAAAGACGACAGTGAGGATTTTTCAGTGAGTGGTTTCCAGCCTCTCCCTCAATGTGAGGCTCCAGACATCCACACCTCCTTCCTGATAGCCTTTCATGGCAACCCCATAGGCCTCACACCTTCCCCGGGTCCCCACCCAACCTATCTGCATGAGCCTGCCCACCTTTGTACCCCCAGCATACGAGGGGGCTATGCCATGTCATATTCTGTGACTTCCCCCAACCCCTTGAAGCTGAGGTGCTCCTGAATATAGACAACAGAGAATTCCAATAACTCAGTACTCCCTGGGTGAAAAGATTTCCTCAGATCTCGGTCCGAAAAGGCCTACCCTGTATCCACAAACTGTGACCCTTGGTTCTGGGCTCTCCAGTCACTGGGAACGTCCTTCCAGTGTAAACTGTCTAGTCCTGTTAGAATTGTATATTGTTCTGACATAATTCATGTTCTCCTTTGTGAAGACAAAACCAAAATATGCATTTAATTGGTGTGCTATCCCTTTGTTCCACCTTGTACCTTCTCCTGTTTCTGGTTGCATTCTGTTTGTTTTCACTGAACTTTTTCTTTTCATGTACCTACAGAAGCTTTTAAAGTAAGTTTGCATGTTCACCACAAGCCTACTCTTATATTCTATATTTCCCCTTTTAATCAATCCCTTTGTCAGGCAAATAAATTTGGGCAACAATTGCTGTCTCAGCTAGTGATGCCCACGTTGCCAAAAAAGGAGTAAATGAAAAAGAAAATCAACAACATCTTGACTGAAAGCAAATCCCAGCGTTTATATTAGTCAGGCCTGGACGTGCTCTGTGTTCTACGGCAACTCTAGCCCTGGTGAGATGCGGTCAGTCAAGTCATCATAGTCTTACCAGACCACAGGGCTGCTGTCTCTTAGAGAGACAAGACTGATGGTGATTTAACCAGAAGATCATCACACTTCAGACAAGGGGAGATGTTGAGAAGGAGAGTCCTTCATGATAACCTCAGCTGCTGCAGGGATTGAACACACAACGATTGGCATCCCACTGCTTCACAAACTAACCTTCCAGCCAACTGAGCTAGGTCAGCAATAGAGGGTAAAAGCTACCTGCATTGACCCTCATGGCAGGAATGGCACTGAGGCTAATTGGAGCGCCTGTCACTGAGATCGTGGCCAGAGGTACTGTTCAACACATCTAAGCTGACATTTGTCCCTTCCTAACGGACCTTCTTGAATGCCCCTTCACCATTGCCCTGCAGCCTGAAATGACGGATGAGCTGCAGATGCTTCAACCACATCGATGTTGTCTTGATTCACACCGCTCCAACTTTTCCTCACCTCATTCCATTCCTCGCTTTGCTGCTTTCAGAGATCCAACAATTGCCAGCTGGTGGTTTCTGAAGACGAAGTCTCAGGAGATCAGAGCTCTGAGGACGAAACACCATCAATTAATCTGGCGGTCACACCCACCAGATCAGATCGCAGTGCTATAAATAATGTACAGAGTAGGATAGAGGCAGGATCTCCACATGGTGAGGGAACAGGCATGAGGGGGCTCCAACCCTGTCCGAGGAGAAAGGGCGGCGTGTGTATCAGCACCTGGAGGGTGAGCTCTGCTGTGGAAAATTCGGATGAGGAATTTGAGTGGGCCAACATAAATAAGGACATTGATAAGATAGCACACCAAGGTCTTTGATGGATTGCCAGACAGACAGTTGTCATTGTCAAGGGAACTGAGTACATCCTTCTCCAGTTTGTCACAGGACTATGGATTTGGAGTCCATCATTTCCTGTGTGCAAGCAATGCCCAACTGCAAAGATTACACTTGCAAACCCGGCTAGTCAGTGCATCTGATGGCCAGTGTCTCTGCATCCATTGCAGCACTGCCAGAAACCATTCAACATCTCGTTGGTGCAATGAGAAAAACGGACTGAGGGCAGAAAATTTGCAAGAGAGCAATGACTATTTTGACACCAGCGATAAGGGGAAGTTTGTATTTTCGGCTTGTCGAGTTAGTAGATCTCAGATAGGCAGGGCTGTCATGAGCAGCAGTGTTTCTGGGTTAGGAAGGGTGGGTGGTTGATGCCGGCATTCTCAGTCCTGATTGTTTTACACTATTCGAACACACCCATGTGGATGTAAGATTAGATGTGAGACAATGATTCCATCTTCAGGACATTTCTGATTCCACATCACTTTATTTAGCCTGTAGAACAAACGTGAACAGACCCTATTGAGATGGTGGCAGGATAAGTTGCTCCATTCGGAGATCTACTCTGCTCACCAGTTCCCTTTCCTTTTCCTTTCTTTCTCTCTCCCTCTTCTCTCTCCTCTCTGCAGTAATTCTATCCTCACCTCAGCCCGCCCTTTTAACTACCTACCTAAGGAGTGGGGGAGGAGTCAGTTAGCAATGTTGAAATGGGTGGCAGGAGCTGAACGCATGGGCCGTGTCCTGCAGCGACAGTAGATCGAGTGTGGGCCGGAGCAATGTCGGCAGATCAAGAGTGGGCTAGTTCGGCAGTGAGAGTGGGCCGGTTTGGCAGCGATGGCAGCGAGATTGGGCTGGGTCGGCAGCGAGAGTGGGCCGGTTCGGCAGTTACTGTGGGCCGGTGAGTCAGCGATGGCACCGAGATTGAGCTAGTACGGCAGTGAAAGTGGGTCGGGTCAGCGGGCAGATTGGGCTGGTGAGGCGATAAGAGTGGGCCGGTGAGGTGGTGAGATCGGGCTGGTGAGGTGATGGCAGTGAGAGCGGGTCAGTGAGGCGATGTGAGCGGGCCGGTGAGGCGGTGAGAGTGGGTCGGTGAGGCGGTGAGAGTGGGCCGGTGAGGCGGTGAGATTGGG
>NC_063341.1:10626137-10626850 GCF_021869965.1 Rhincodon typus
GCGGTGAGGGGGTGAGAGTGGGTCGGTGATGCGGTGAGAGTGGGGCGTTGAGGCAGTGAGAGTGGGGCGGTGAGGCGGTGAGAGTGGGGTGGTGAGGGAGTGAGAGTAGGGCGGTGAGGAGGTGAGAGCGGGGCCAGTGAGAGGGTGAGAGCGGGTCCGGTGACAGGGTGAGAGCGGGGCCGGTGAGGCGGTGAGAGTGGGCCGGTGAGTTGGTGCGAGTGGGCCGGTGAGAGGGTGAGAGCAAGCCGGTGAGGCGGTGAGAGCGGGGCAGTGAGGCGGTGAGAGCGGGGCAGTGAGGCGGTGAGAGTGGGCCGAGGATGGGGTGACAGTGGGCCGGTGAGGCGCTGAGAGCGTGGCACTAAGGCAGTAAGAGTGGGCCGGTGAGAGCGGGCCGGTGGAATGGTGAGAGTGAGCAGGTAAGGCGGTGTGAGAGGGCCGGTGAAGCGGTGAGAGCGGGGCAGTGAGACGGTGAGAGCGGGGCAGTGAGACGATGAGAGTGGCGCGGTGAGGCAGTGAGATTGGGCCGGTCAGGCGGTGAGAGCGGGGCAGTGAGGCGGTGAGAGTGGGCCGGTGAGAGGGTGAAAGTGGGCCGATGAGAGGGTGAGAGCGGGCCAGTGAGGCGGTGAAAGCGGGCCGGTGAGGCAGTGAGAGTGGGCCGGTGAGGGGGTGAGAGTGGGCCGGTGAGGCAGTGAAAGTGGGCCGGTGAGGCAGTG
>NC_063341.1:10626860-10629670 GCF_021869965.1 Rhincodon typus
GCCGGTGAGGCAGTGAGAGATGGCCAGTGAGAGTGGGCCGGTGAGGCGGTGAGAGGGGGCCGGTGAGACTGCGATGGGTATCCTTGCGATTGGAGAGGCACCTGCATCATTGTGGAGATGGGACTTGGGACTCTGAGATCTGGGCATTTTCTTGCTTACCTTTTGGCTCAATTAAATCTTCAATTTCTGGCTTTTGTGACTAATTGTTCTTATATATTGCTATACTCGGTACATGTGACAAATAAATAAGTCTAAATTTAATCTTTGTTGGGAATTGCAGTAATGTTCACAAAGTAGGACCGACCTTTCGACATTTTTATTTTCATGTTACAAAATTAAACTTATAACACTTGTCTTTAAAAAGTGCCTTAAAGGGGGTCAGAGATGCAAACATTTATCGGGATCTTAGAAATTTAGACAGAGTTATAATTGGATGCTCCCCATGCTAATAGGATTAATATCAGGATGTGCACAGGAAAGAATGGATGGAGTGTTGGCAACTGAAACTGGTTGCAGATTCAGAAGGAAGTGACGCAGTGGAGGAATTTGAAAATAAGCATATGAATTGTAAAATGGAGGCATGGCAGACTGCGTGGAAAACCATTGTGAGTGAGCTGACATAGAAGTGATGGGAAAGCGGATGTTAGCTGTTTCTGATCAGTGACGTTTACTGGAGGTAGATTTTGACAGGTCAGTCAAGATGGTATTGGAGTAGTCAAGTCAGGTTAAAAAGGCTTGTTATGGACATGGGCTCCCTGATATGGAACCTCCACTCACTGGAAAAACTCAGCAGGTCTGGCGAGAAAGCGAGGTTAACATTTTGCATCCAGTGACTGACCCGAAATGTTAACTCTGCTTTCTTTCCATGGATTCTTCCAGACCTGTTGCGTTGTCCCAGCCATTTTCTCAGTTTTCCAGCATCCTCAGTTCTTTGATTTGTTTTTCAATTCCACTCAGTAATGTGCCCTTTAAACTGGAAAAGGGAAATAACACATGCCATTCAATATTTTTCTATCCATTCAAGTTAATGGCTGGCAAGGCTTGGAGATGCACAATATCCAAAATCATAAAATCAATATTATTCCACAATGGTAACATTAGTTCCAAATACCGTTACCAGTCTCACTTCAACAATCTCTTAAGCTGTTATTGGCAGTGGTTTATTCATTGAAATGACAGCATACCTTTTATACCAATAACCAAGATTTGGTCATCTGTCCCATAACTCTTTACAAGATGATCAGAGGATTAGATAGGGTGGACAGTGGGAGCATTTTTCCTCGGATGGTGATGGCTAGCATGAGAGGACATAGCTTTAAATTGAGGCGTGATAGATATAGGACAGGTGTCAGAGGTAGGTTCTTTACTCAGAGAGTAGTAAGGGCGTGGAATGCCCTGCCTGCAAAAATAGTAGACTCGCCAACTTTAAGGGCATTTAAATGGTCATTGGATAAACATATGGATGATAATGGAATAGTTTAGGTTAGATGGGCTTCAGATTGGTTTCACAGGTCGGCGCAACATCGAGGGCCGAAGGGCCTGTACTGCGCTGTAATGTTCTATGTTCTATGTTCTATATGACACAGTATCAATATTTATTTTTAAATGCTCTTCGTAAGGGTCTTGAAGTGCGTTAAAGAATTATAAAAGGACAAGTTTTTTGAGTGAAAGGAATAGTATGATATACTCTCTTGCCCTATGTCCATACATATTTCATTTTCAGTTCCTTCGCAGAAGCTCGATTTATGGATCTATTATACTAACAAAAACCTCAGTGAGTTGACAATATATGCTATATTTATTTCTATGCTGGCCAATGTTGGCAAAAATGCCATTTTGTGGAAAAATGGTCTTCCTGCTTTATGTTTAAAAAGAGAGGATCATATTCTTTGAAAAATGTGCAGCGTGACCACGGTATCCTCTAATAGAATTCAGTTTAACTATCAGGGGTGACTGGATAAATCTATCACAGGGTGACTGTCTTAGGTTCCATTTCACTTCATTCTGACTGCAATTCAAAGAAAGTGGTCTAATGTTCATCTGAAAATGTGTTGATGCTCATAAAGACTGCTGGTCTTGCAGGTTATCTTCATATTCTTGTAAGAAATTCTATTGGTAACACTCACATTAGCTTCCCACTGATTTGGAGTGAGTAAAAGTACTTGAAAATAGTGAGTAATGTCTGAGTGAAATGTGTATTATCTGAATGAAACGTTGCATCTGTAGAAATATGAAGGCACAATAATCACCAGAAATTATTTTTGTGCTTACCCATTATCAGTGAAGAGTTTTGAGGAGTTGGTGGTGATGTCACTAGACAAATAATCTAGTACCTCAAGCTGATGTTTGGATCAAATCTGTTTGAATCCCACAATGGCAGAAGGTAAAATCTGAATCAAATAAAATCTGGAATAAAAAGCTAGCCTCGTGGGGACCATGCTTGATTGTCTTCAAACTCTAACTCATTCAGTAATACAATTATAAGTTGTCCACATTGTGATTGTTCATAAAGTATTTTATTTGCATTCATTTCTGATACTTTGTTCTGACTATTCAGTTTGCTAAAGGATTTTCCGTTTCCTATCAACCTTTAGGGAAGAAAATCCACCATTCTTTTCCAGCCTACATGTGACTTCAGAACCACAACAATGTGGTTGATCCTAAACAGTCTTCTGGAGAATTAGGAATAGGCAATAAATACTCACCAAGTCAGGGATGCCCATGTATGAATAGGAGAAAATAACAGGAACAAAAACAAAGTTGCTGGAAAAGCTCAGAAGGTCTGGCAGCATCTGTGATGGAGAAGACAG
>NC_063341.1:10629770-10636355 GCF_021869965.1 Rhincodon typus
TGTTCCTGATTTACAGCATCCGCAGTTCTTTTGGTTTTTATGAGAAAATAACAACTGCCTGATCACAATCTGATTATTTTAATACCTGTTCATAATTTCTTTCAAGTTTTGTAAAACACTGTTTGATATTTTCCCTGCTTATTGCTAATACTCCACATTTTGTGCTGTTTCGCTTTTTTAAGGCAGGTTAGATCTTGTGATAACTTGAGTGGCTCACAAAGTAGGCGAGTCTTGTTAATTTATATCCACTCGTGCAGCAATGCACATATACCTGCTGATAGGAGAGGGCACATCCTTTAGCAAACTAGATAGTCAGAATGAAGTTTGTAGGAGTGGATGCAGATAAAATAGTTTGTGGTTAATCACTATGTAGATTACTTCAGACATGAACAATAGAAAAACAAAATGAGAAGACCTGCTTTTGCGTCATGCCATTCCATAACCTCAGGACGTTCTGGAGGATTTTATGGCCAGTAAAGCACTTTGTAAACTGCAATTGCTGTTGGAATTTAAGAATCAATATTGGGAGGAAATTTTACTAACAAGTATTTAATAATGACCATTATGCTGTTTTCTTGATGTTGATTGAAGAATAATTATTCTCCACAAACTGACGGGAACTCTCCTCTGTACTTCTTCAAAATAAGTCATGGTATCAGTTATATTCAACAGAGAGACCGCAGTGGACCTCATTTTAAAATCGCATGAATAAAACTGCATCTTCAACAGTGCTCCATTCATTGTTTACTGCATGGGAGTGTCAGCCTTGACGAGATAGAGGTATTATGATATAATAACATAATTCCAGTTTAAAGCATGTTTAAATGGTATGTGAACTAGCCTAATTAACAGGACATGAGCTATGTCAAGAATAACAAGAAGTGCCAGGAAGAAAAACATGGGCGACTGAGTATATAGGGAAGAGAATTGAACATTGCTAAAGGGAGAAAGAAAGTTAAAGCTTTCCATCCTGCTACCATCAGGATAAGGACACAAGTAATCTGTCTTAGAAAAGGAGCACCAGCTTAGACAGTATGAGATATATTGAGCAGTTGAGCCACCATTGGCAGGGAGATGCAACAAAAAGTTATGACTTTAACCTTAGTTCCTAGACTAATTCCAATTTTTTCCCCTGTTGTTCATTGCTGAAGTTGTCCACATTGTGATTGTTCATTAACTATTTTATTTGCAATCATTTCTGATACTTTGTTCTGACTATTTGTTTTGCTAAAGGATTTTCCCTTTCCCATCAATGTGTATATGTGCATTGCTTCATGACTAATTGGTCAGGGTGAAGCTATGAATAATCAACAGCGAATGATAGTCCCCATGGCTACGCTGGTCAAATTATCATTTATTGTCTCTCACAGAAACTTATAAAAGAGACTATAGCCATTATTTTTGGCACTGAATCACGCCCATTCAACCACAGATCACTCTGGAAGGGGAAGGTATCTCAAAATAAATGTAACAACCACTGAAACGAGGTGTCTCATATTATTTCATTGTAGTGAAAAAAACAAATTATTTCTACCATGAGCAGGATGCTTCTGTGAAACCAAAAGTCATGTTACCTATTACGCAAATGAGTAATGTGAAGTATCAATTTCAACGCTTCTGTGATGCTAAAACCTAGCAGACTATATCAAAATGCAGACCCCCGTTGGGGCCAATCAGCAGGCAGCATACAGGTTGTGCTCAAATAACTCATGCTTGTAAGCTTCAGAACACCATGATCTACACCCAATGTGATTCTGCTATTGGACAACATTTATTAAATAATCCAGACCGTGCAAATCATTATACCAAAAACCAATTTAAGATGATCAGTCTGGCTTGCAGTGTAATGTAGTGGCCCACATTAGAAGTTACATCTGGTCGCATGCAAAATACTGTTTTATGGAGGAAAAAGAAATTCATAGATAATTGCAAAAGGGACTTGCTTCTTTCGTGATAAAAATTGACCAGTACACCAGAGACAACTTCTTTTTTTGAATTGTGCCATGGAACATTTCAAGATTAACTGTAAGAGGAGATGACTTAACATCACATTTCTGTATTTGTGCCTCTGATAGTGTAGCATTCCCTCAGTAGGGGGAAGTGTCAGTCTTAATTTTGCCCTTGGGTTCTGTACAGCCTCAACCCTCGGACTTAGATTTTGCTTGATTTGTTCATGGGTTGTTGGCATTGGCATTTATTGCACATCCCAAGCTGCCCAGAGTAAACAATCCACCACATTGCTGTGCATCTGGAGTCACATGTAGGCCATACCAGGTCAGCATGACTGATTTTCTTGCCTAAGGGTATTAGAAAACCAGATAGGTTTTTAGCGCAATTAGCATCAGATTAACTTGCTTTTCATTGACTTCAGATTTCACAGTCTGTTATGGTGGGATGTCAAGATAGCTTGGTGTCTTGGGTTGTTAGTACCACCATGTCATTGTCACCCCATTGGCTGACACATATCTTTATTGCAACGTATCTTGAAGTGGCTTGCCCTAAATTTGTATAACCACAGGACCCATTGTCAGGAAATTATTTCTATCTAAATAGCAGTTTTGACAGGAAGGATTAATGAACTGACAGAGTCACGCCTGAGTTGCAGTGTTGTTTGAGGCATAATACAGAACAAATCTCTTTCACTTCCTTGTAAAATTTTTGCCTATTTGTTATCTTTAAAATGCATTGACTTACATCCTCATTATTCTAGACACCCAGTTATTACTGAGGGTGTGAAACAATCATGTATTAGATCCTACTGGATGCCTCACTTCCATCCCAGATAAAATGAAGGAACTAATTCTCAGCAGTAGGCTTCATGGTTGTTTGTGCAATCATACTCATTATAGTTGTTGAAGGGAAGACCCTGGACGACCAATTTCTTCACCCCTATGATATGTGTTGTCCATGCTTTGGACACTTTGACAAGGTTATGTATTATAAACACTTTGAACAAGTTCTCTTGATGGTGAGGTGGGCAAACAGACGTGGAATTAAGTTTCTGGTTTTATTAACAAAAAAGTCCTTATTAGAAACACCATGTGAGCATTTCATAAATTCCCCCAATATTTCCCCTCTATCTAATTCTATCTGTCTGAGAAAGAATATTACTCATAATGATCCACGTGTTTGGGTTGGGCTGTTAAGATCTCCCTTCTCTCTGATGTAGAACCGACTCTCTTCCATGAAGGTGGGTATCTCAGGTCAGGACGGATTTTCTCCTGGATCTTCTTGAGTTGCCGCACGTAGTCTTCCGCAACAAATCTTCCAGCAAGTCTTCACTGAGAGAGTGGGTTCCATATGTGTGGTCTGATCCCCCTCACCCTGGACCTTCCCGAATGGCTAAAAGCCACAGAACAATGAGGTCATGAGCAGGATTCAAAGCTTCCAATGGGGTCGAGCCAACACTTTTCACTGTTGCCCATGCTGGGGAGGTGTAACTGAGGTACTGACTGGAAGTCAAGGTGCCAGAAAGTCTGATCAATATTTCTCCAATAAACAACCGTCAGGCTGGTTGGAACTGGTTTGCCCTGAACGTTTGTGACCTCTCTGACCTCGGTTTCCACATTTCTCTGTGGCTGATCACTATTGGCTGCTGTTTTATTTAGTTTGGCATATCTTCTGTAAATCCTGATTTCTCCAGCTGCAGTCAATTTAGAATGTCCAATTTTGAGCCCATGGTCATTTGATCACACATGATGCTCGCTGTCTTCCAAAAGGCTTTTGGAAAAGCTCCACATGAAAGTCTGATATTTTCACGCAGAATTCTTGGTCAACTCAGAAACTGCTCAAAAGTCAGAAAAAAATAACCGACCTATTGGGAGCATTTATTGAGAAGGTAGGTTCTAGAAGGTGGTGCTTCATTGCTGATTCCATAAGAAAAATGTCAAGCCTTCTCAAAGTTACACTACATGAGTGTTTTGTTCTCATTATACCCCAAAATTGTAATTATAATTAGTCCCTTAATGAACTTCTACAGATTTCTTTGCAGAAAAAGAACAATTCATTTTTGCCATGAACAGGATACCTCTGTGAAACCAAATGTTTTGCCTATCACACAAATGAGTAATGTGAAGTATCAATTTTTGTGCCAGTGTGATGCCAGGCGAACCCAGACCCAGTTGACTTTCTTTTTTATTCATTGACGGGATGAGGGCGTTGCTGTCTAGGCCAGCATTTATTACTCATCCCTAATTGCCCAGAGGGCAGTTGAGAGTCAACCACATTGCTGTGGGCCTGGAGTCACATGCAGGCCAGACCAAGTAGGGATGGCAGTTTCCTTCTCTAAAGGACATTGGTGAACCAGATGGGTTTTTTCCGACAATCAACAATGATTCACGGTGATCATTAGACTCTTAATTCCAGATTTTTATTGAATTCAAATTCCACCATCTGCTGTGCTGAGATTCAAACCTGGGTCCCTAGAACATTACCTGGGTCTTTGGATTAATAGGCCATCGATAATACCACTAAGCCATCGCCTCCCCTTACGTATCAAAAAACAAACCCTATTGCCCAAACACCTGGCAGCATACCAATTGTGCTCAAATAGCTCATGCTTACAGGCTTCTGACTACCGTGACCTACACTCAATGTGATTCTACTATTGGACAACATTCACTAAATAATCCAAACTGTGTAAATAATTATACCAAAAACGATTTAAGATTATCAGTCTGGCTCACAGTGTTATGTATTTGCCTACTTTAAATTACTTATATAACATACAAAACCCTGTTTTGTGGAGGCAAAAGAATTTCATAGCTGCATTGCAGCTTTTAAATTGCAAAAGGGACATGTTACTTTCAGGATAAATATTGACCAGTGCACCACAGAGAACCTATTTTGAATTTAGTCTAAAGATAGAATGCCTGCAACAAGACCAACTCTTAACAACCTTTGAAGCTGCAAGAGGCCTGAAGTCTCCAGGTTGCCCGTGAGGCAGAGGACCCATCCGAGGTCCTTAATGAGCCATTTAAGTGACACAATTGGCCTCAAAACACTGTTACCACCTTGCCCATTGCTGGTCAAATGCCATGACAGCAGGAAATGATGAGCACCACACGTATGTACTATGCTCCTGATTTTTTTTGGCCTGCTGCCCAAACTCGCACCTCCATCCCACTCCTACCTCCTTTCTATCCCACTCCTACAAGCACCATAAAATGCCCCATTATAAATGACCAGAGTTTGATTTGGCAAGCCATGATTTTGCATGGAGCGGGTTTCGGGTAGGAAAGATTGCCATCTAAAAAAAAAATTCTTCCTTTTGATGATAATGTGAGGGCCACAAAAATTGATTTCTCCTCCCACGGGACTTTTTCAGATAAACGTTGCCTTTTGGATGTATAGAAGCTGAACTTTGTCCTTAACCATTAGACTGAGTTTCAACACAAGATCCTTCAAAAATAACGGAATAATATGATTTCTTAAAGAGAAGCCCATGTGGAAAATTGTGCTAAAGACTGACCCTTCTTCTGCAGCAAATCACTATTCACAAGAAGGAAATATTCCCAGGTTAAGATGAAGGAGCTAATTAAAATAAGTGTTAGAAATTTTCTGTTCCTATGTCTTATGGTCTTATCAGGAGAAAGTGGGAGAATGGGGTTGAGGAACTTATCGGCCATGATTGAATGGCGGAACAGACAGAATGGGCCGAATGGCCTAATTTCTGCTCCTATGTCTTACAGTCTTATGGTTTTATGGTCTAAACGGTATTAGATCTTGATGAAAAAATTTGTGAGGAAAATAGAATAATACTTTATAAAGATCAACTGGATTACCAGGAAGAGCAGGCATTTCTGAAGAAATGCCGGCACAAGACAGGCGATGTGAGTATTTGTACTAATGCAAAGATAAACAATTGCATTGTACAGTGAAAGAGAGGATGAGATTCCTGGAATAAACCTAACAATCAGTGCCAGGCAATTATTGAATGACAGGTGACACAATCTAGCTCTGTTCAGGCTTCATAAATTGTGTTGATGATCATTTCAACAACATGTGGAAGGCTAACTGACAGTCACATCTTCAATCAACATTTTAAAAGCCCTTCAAAGTTACTCCATTCAGACCTCAAGCCTGACCCTGGTCTTCTAGTTATCTGTCATTTTTATTCTCAGCCTTATCATCATGCTGACCTCTCCGTCTTCAAAATCCTGGTGTGTTCCAAAGAGATGAAATCTGAGTAACTGCCTCATCTTTCCACTCAACACTTTACAATCTCTGGACTCAAAATTGAAATCAACAATTTCAGACTGTAATACCTGCCCCATGTTATTTCTTTTCTCTTTGCAGGTCACATTTAGAACTCTTGCTTTTGGATAACAACTATTTATCGTTCTGCCATTTACGCTCCTCTGGACACATCTACTGAATCTTTACTCATGTCATTACCACTCTCTTTGGCCTTGCACCACCAACTCGTTTGTTGATTCATTTCTCCCAGTCTCCATACCTATCATAGATAGTAGGAACTGCAGATGCTGGAGAATCTGAGATAACAAGGTGCAGAGCTGGATGAACACAGCAGGCCAAGCAGCATCAGAGGAGCAGGAAGGCTGACGTTTCGGGTCTAGGCCCTTC
>NC_063341.1:10636755-10675157 GCF_021869965.1 Rhincodon typus
GAAGGGCCTAGACCCGAAACGTCAGCCTTCCTGCTCCTCTGATGCTGCTTGGCCTGCTGTGTTCATCCAGCTCTGCACCTTGTTATCTCCATACCTATCATACCCCTTTCATTCTTCTCCCATCCTCCTTTTTCACTTCCATAAAACCTATCACATTCCTAATTTTCCTCATTTCAGATGAAAGGTCATAGACCTGAAGTGTTAGCTCTATTTCTCTCTCTTAAGATCCTGCCTGACCTGTTGAGTATTTCTGTTGTTTTATGGTTTTTAGCTCATGGCTGCGTCACTGCGAATCTATCCTGTAAATATACAAAGGTAGTGTCAGAGTGTCAACTAAAGCAAACAAGTTGACTTGACACAGACTAACAATAAAATTTCAATTACCCATTTTTGGATTTAGGCAGTTCTTAACCGATGGCTAGTTTTTGTGGGCATTTTAATAACTTCCCAATGTAAAACATGCCTCTGACAATCAATGATCGGGAAATTTCAGCAAATAAGCTTCATAATTTTGCAGAACTGTTGGATGGTTCTATGGAAAACTGTTTATCAGAATTTTAGATAAAAAATACATTTAGAAAACTATCTTGAACAGAATAGTTAAGAAGAAATTTGTTATCTCATGTAAAATTCAAAGGCCCTTTGGATAAACATTCAATGATCATCCGAATGAGCTAAAAGGGTTGGGAGGCACTTGTGCACAGATCTTTAACATATTGGTTTGAAAATGGCATTTAAATATAAAAAAGTATTTTGTTTATTATCGAGATGTGGCTGTTTCTTTGTTTTGATATGATTACAGAGCTTTAATAACATAGCCATCATCAATCACAGCACTAATACTTAGTCAGAGGTGACATAAATGAGCAGTTTTACAAAATGGGATATTATATAATCGTTTGGATATAGGAGGTTTTCACTTGCTGCCAGCATTATACTGTGACTGCATGTGCCAGCAGTACCAGTATAAGTTGAGTCCACATGCATAACTATTTCTGTCACACTTCTGGTTAGCAGCAGTGTTACAGCAAAGAATATCTCAAGCCAATTATTTGAAAAATGTAACTGTTCCCTCTTGTGATCTGTGCCCTTCACAAAGTGATGGCTGGCATTGACTACAATAAGCCTTTTTGCTTCAGTCTGGTGTGCAGAAGTTTTCACAGAATCCCAAAAATTAGGAATAGCTTAGCCCACCACAAAAAATATGATAACAACAACATTCATAATTTAATGTGAGGAGCTATTTCAGATTGCCTGGGTGCAGGGAAAGGGCAAGGGTTCAAGCGTAATAGAATAGGAAACCTGGCATTTGATCAAGAATCTAGGAATGAAGTGGCAGTGAGATATGCTGCTATCAGAGAAGATGACCTTGCATGCTGTCCCTATTTTGATCAACACTTAGTCCTCATTCACATATATAGGAATTAGAGACTTGGTATAGCTGTCTTCTTCGGAGTGTTTTGCAATCATTCATTGGCATCACGCACCATTCTGGAAGTTTCAATGTTTGTTCAGTGTTCTGTTGTTGTCCTGTAGCTCAATTTGCTAATATCTGTTTTGCAAGTCTTGTATTTCCCTGTAAATGATATTTTAGTTCTAATGAACATCTGCGACAAAACAGTATATCAGTTATTGGACATGTTGCACAAAAAAGGAAGTTTGTTTATTAATTATTTTCACAAGTTGTCAGTTTTTTTTTAAATGTAAATATGGACTCTCCACATCTTCATGACTGAAGAAAGAGCCAATGAATTGACCTTTACATAGACATCTTGGGAAATCCTCTGCGTCTGTCTCCAATACAAACTCCGTGGTGTTCAGGTCTCGCAGATTGGGATCCAAAGTTACCAAAATAAAGCTTAAATTTGAAAATTAGGAGAAGTGGAGGGGATCATTCTCAAGTGAAAAGACCAATATTCAGTTGCTCCAGCGTACCTGATCCAGTATCTAATTTGCAACGCAATGCACAGGTTAACTGATTACAACAATACCATCTCAACAGTAACAGCAGCTACAGAGCATCTTGAGTGTAGTAAAGCAAAGCAAAATGTTTCAGGGATTCCAAAAAACAAAAATTGACACCGAGCCACAAAATCAAATGTGAAGACATGCGACCAAAAGTTCTTTTTAATTTGTCCTCTAGATATGAGTATTTCAGCAACCCAGCATTATTGCCTTTCCTGAACAGCTTAAAAAGGTGATGATGATTAATCACAGTCCATATGATTAGGTACACCAACAGTGCTGCTATGAAGGGAGTTCTAGGATTTTGACCCAGTGACAGCGAGGAATAGTGATATTGTTCCAAGACAGGATGATGTGTGGCTTGGAGGGGAACTTGTGTTCTGTTCCCATGTATCTGCTATCCTTGTCCTCCTGGATGGTAGAGGTCATGAATTTGGAAGGTGCTGTCAAGTGAGCCTTTGTAAATCTTTGCAGTGCATCTTGTGGATGGTACACACTACTGTCATTTATATTGATGGTTGAGGGTGTGTTGAAGGTGTTAGATTGTATGCAGATATAGTAGGCTGCTTTGTCTTGGATAGTGCCACAGAGGTGAGATCTGCACCATAGAATTTCCAGCCTCTTGAAGCCAGATTTCCATTGACTCCAGCAGGACTGCATTGGCAGGCTAAACAGTCAAGTGCACAACAAAGCAGGGATCTCACAGGTCAAACAGCCAGGAGAACATTTCAAGGTCAAACAGTCTTAGGATTCTGGAAATATTGAATGAGTTCTTGAATCACAAGCTGCAGCATTTTGGAAAATGGGCAAACCAAGGCACAGTTAGTAGGACATAATCACTTTGAGGAGGGGTAGTGTTTAGACTGTACTTACTTTACAATTATCCTCATATTTGTAATAATCTTTCTTGCTTCAGCTTCCCTTTTACATTCAAGTTCAAGGAATTGGTGTTATTTTGTTTCCAGGAGTTTAGCTTTCCTCAGTGAGTTGAGACGCTCCATTCAGTTCATTCTCAACATCATCCTGAAGGACTAACTTAAGGAAATCATGACTAGAGTGAAAAAATATGTAACTTAATTTATCCCACCCTAGTTCATAAATCAAGTTTCCAAGGCTGTAGCATATGCACGTACTTCTGACACCAAATGCCGCCATACATGAACATAGGAATGTAAGGATAGAACTCTGTTTGAAAATATTTGTGCACAATATATAAAGACTGATTGCACATTTGTGGTCACTTTGACATAACCTCAACAAAGCAACTTCCTACCTGTAAGGACGCTGTCTCCCTGATAGACGATGCTTGGAATAGAAAAACAAAAAAGTGTTGAATAGTAGAAAAAAAGATTTCATCGGAAGTGCAATCAATTGAGTGTTGAAGTATAGTCGACATAGAAAGCCTGAAAATGGTGACCTCTCAACAAGGACACACAGTTCCACATGTACAAGAAGATAGCATTGGTTTGCTGAAGGCTGAATTGCACAGTCTGACACATAGAAATCACTATGTATTAATGAAAAGACAAAGAGATAGTGCTGCAATGAGCAGTTCAGTGCATTGAGACAATGAGATGCTAAAGAACATTGTGAAGTGCTTGTGTAGCCTTGATTTTTCTCATATCTGTTACCTGCAAACTGGCAACGCAGTCACACCGAGTTAAAAATTATCCAGTCCTGTGAGCAGTATTCTGTCTTTGAATCCTTATCACGTCTTGGTTAAACACCAGGGATTTTTCCTTGCAGTGTTGGATCCTGTCCAAAATATGGACACTTCACATTTAAACTCACTTGCGTCTCTGGCAAACATTTTGAATAACACTGTACAAACTAACATCGTAGTGCACAGTTGGGCCATGTACGGAAACCGTTAAATTTTTTTGTAACAAGAAACTAGTTCTCATCCCTTACATTTCAAATACCTTTGCTATGATCTCTTTCTTTCAGCAATGAACAGGTATTTTTAAAGTACTTTATTGCAGCTATGTTCAGTGCACTCTATTTAAAGTTCTACATGATTACTTTTCTGGGCTGAAATACTGCAGAACAACAGATCAAATTAACAATCCACATGAGCCCATTTCTCAGGTGAACAGTATCTCACTGTATCTGGGATCATTAATGAGTCCTTGTGTAGGGGTTGAATAACTATTGTTTTATTCCTTCAATAAAAGGGGAGATAGGTTAAAGCTCAAACTGGCCTGGGTAATTCTAGCAGATTCCATCACAACTGATACATTAAGAATGTGAATATATAATCAGATCTTTGTAGTGTCAGTCAGGCAATGAGAAAGAGGGATTAATATTCATGAGTTCAACATCACATCATTTAGCAGCCCCAAATTTCCTATAGTCTGGAATGTACCTTTATTACCCATTATCTGGGCACATCATAATTGTAACTAAATACTGTAATCACGAGCTGTCCTAAAAGCAATCAGACAAGGACAATGGTAAAGCCAGAATTTATTTTATTTCACATGCAATCTCTTCATGAATAAGATGTAGCTTACACTATAGTGCAAATTAATTCCTATCATGCTGTGATATCAAAAAAAACCCATAAAGCATAAATTTAGATCGTACTGGCCTAGGTTCACTCAATGTCCACTGAAGTGACCAACTCTTGTCTTAGATAGACAGTGACCTTTTCTTCCTTAATTGACTCCAATTCAATTTGGTTTCAGACTGTCTACTGTCATCTTGACTGGAGAACAAATATTGACCTTTGATACTTACTCTGTGTCACTGGTTAACTTCTAGAGCTATCAATAAAACATCTCACTGTCTTCCCTGATATAGTACCTCCACCAACCAAATCCTACCACTCTGAAATGAATTAGGTTATTCCTTCAATATTTGCCAGAAATTTTTCAATAGGAGTAACTGGTCCCATCATTTTCAAACCAATGTAGGAAACACCAGTAATTGATATTGGCTATTGAATAAAAACAAAAAATACTATGGATGCTCAAACTATGAAATTTCAGTAAAAACAAAGTCAGAAGTCACATGAAACCAGATTATAGTCTGAAAGATTTATTTGAAATCACAAGCTTTCAGGGTGCTTCATCGGTGCTCTGAAAGCGTGTGATTTCAAATAAACCTGTTGGACTATAACCTGGCATCATGTGACTTCTGACCTTGTCCACCCCAGTCCAAAACTGGCACCTCCACATCTTAAATAAAAACAGGAAGTGGGGTATACACTTAACAAGTCAGGTGCATGTAAAGAGACACAAATAAAGTTCAGGTCAATGACCTTCCCCCAAGTGTTAACTTGTTTCGTTTCTTCACAGTCACTGCTGAGTGTTTCCAACACTTGGTCTTTTTATTGAAGGCATTGGTTTGAAAGTACGTTCCTCCGTAGCTTGTGTGCTGTGTGCATTTAACCCTGACTATGAACTTATAAAAGATACAAAAATTCCGTGAGGTCAAATTGACAAAAATATTGTAAAGTGATGATGCTCATGATGATGAAGTTTAGTTTGTTTGCACTCAACTGTTAATGTATCTAATCTGAGCCTAATCAACACATGACAGCTGCTTTATGTTTAACATGTTAGTATAAAATGGTGCAATGTAGAGTCCCTGTGCCAGACCGAGAGACTTGAGTTCAAGTCCCACCTGCTCCAGAGGTGTGTAATAACACCTCTGAACAGGTTGATTAGAGAAATAGATTTAAAAATATGTATATAAATCATTGCCTATGCCCATAAAAGTTTGAAAACACCCAATCTCACCTGATCTTGGAAGCTAAGTGGGCTCAAGCCTGATTGGTACTTGGATGGGAGACCTCCTGGGAATACCAGGTGCAGTAGGCTTTAAATGAGTGCCCTCTTGGAGCACAGTGGTAGTGTCCCTACCCCTGGACTGGGAGGACCATGTTCAAGTCCCTTCAGCTCCAGAGGTGTGTACTAACATCTCTGAACAGGTTGATTAGGCAAATAGGTTAATAAAACTAATATATAAATCATTGGGTGCTTTTCCAGCAGCTTAGGCCTTAATAAACTAGTCACTCATTATAGTCATGAACAAAAGAAACAGAAGTAGGAGTAGGCCATTCAGCCCCTAAGCTCACTGCACCATTTATTAAGACCATGGCTGATCTGATCATGGCTTCAACACCCCTTCCCTACTTGGTCCGCACAACACTTGACTCCCTCTGCAACTCCTTTCTGAATATATTCAATAATTCAGACTTAACTGGGGCAAACAATTCAAAAGGTTGGTGACCTTCCAGGGGCATGAATTTTTCTTCATATCTGTCTTGAATGTGAAGACCCTTGATTGTGAAACTTTGCTCCTTTGTCTAGCCTCTTCCAGAAGGGAAGATATCCTCTCATCATCCCATCCTGTTCCCTCAGAATCTTAGATTTCAGTCAGATCACCTCTCACTCTTCTCAACTCCAATGAGGAAGTGCTCAACTTTCCTCATTAGATAATCCAGTGAACCCAGAGTCAAATCTAGTGGAACTTCTTTGAAACAATTAGAAACTGCTGGATAAACTCAGCAGAATTAACACTTTGAGTTCGATGTGACTTATTTAAAACTGGTCGTGAAGAAGAGTCATTGAAATCGAAAGGTTAACTCTGTTTCTGCCAGACACATTGAGTTTCTCCAGTATTTTCTGGGCTGATTTCAGATTTCCAGCATCTGCAGTATTTTGCTTTTTTAAAAACTTCTTTGACCTGCTTCCAATAAAGGTATATTCTTCCTTACATATGAAGGCCAAAACTATATTTATTAGCACTCTAGCTGTAGTCCCAACAATGCCTTGTACAATTACAACAAGACTTCTCCACTGTTATACTGAATTTCCTTTGCAATAAGCTATAAAATTCTACTTGCCTTCCTAATTGCTTGCTATAGCTGCATGCTAATCTTTTGTGATCCATGTACAAAGTCACCCAAATCCCTCATTACTACAGTGTTCTCTGGTCTCCCTCCATTTAAATAGCATGCTGTTTTATCTATTCTTCCTGCCAAATTGGATAACCTCACATTTTCCCACATTAGATTCTATCAACCAATTTTTTTTGCCATCCAAACAATTGAACTAACTGACTCCAAATAATGGTCAACTAGGAATGAATACATCTTCTCTCTAAAATCAAAGAAATCCATTGCCATCTTTTAGCATTGCCTGGAATCTTGGTGAACTCATTGGCTTTGTAGACCCTTGACTATATATGGTATGCATTTGGCACAACAAAATGTAATCCTGCGCATCTTTTGAAATGCCTGGCCTTGGGATTGTCTCTGTGAGTTTCTAGCACCTTGTCTAGAGCACAGACTACACCAGTCATGTCTCATTAGACTAAACCTGAATCTTTGGATGTGCATCGATATTCTTGAGACTTCTTTCAATCCAACAATGTTACAAAAGTCTTGTGCTCCATCTACAGCTGGTACTTCAGTCCCATGAGATAATTTGGGAACCTTTCACATTGTGTGTTTAAAGTCTTCTCTCTCTGTAGCCTTGCAATCAAAATCTTTGGAGGTCTTTTGGCGTCCTCAGCTTTTTCTCTCAAACTCTTTCAAGAAAGTTTCCTGCCTTTGGAATCTTCCCTTTCCCTGGTGCGTCCTCTGGATTCAGTTTAACTTCAGACCCGGGATCTGGAGAATGTGTTTTTTTCCATTGCTACCATCGTGCCTTGTGCTTTAAGACAGTACTCCTATCTACACATTGAGAACCCAATCTGGAATATCGCAGAGCATGATTGTCTGTCATATACTGTCTCAGCTCCTAGTAACACTGTATCGTAACACTCCTTTGTTTGTGTCTGTATACAACTGGTTCTCAAATACAAGTTTCTTGTTTAATGTCTCTAAGTGTCTCACTTCATGCATTCATTCTAATGTGGTGCTTAATCTCATACTGAAGCCAGAATCTTGAGAACAGTTATATTATCATGATTTACATCAATCTCACTGTGCCACAAATGCAATTGACATTGGCACCAAGTAGCTCCTAATGCTCAGTTTAGATTTCACCGAAGCTCATATCGAACTGGAACTGAATTGAGTGTCATTGAGAGTAACCAAGTTAGCAGTTGATGAAGTGTAACAAAAATACCTCAAACAAGGATCAAGTCAATGAATCTCAAGGGAAAACCAGTGACTGCTCGTAGAGTTGCTGACTCAAGTCATATTATTAGTTTCCAATAATTTTATAACTAATTGACAAAAGTACTCAAGGAAAGTGAGAAACACATACCTTTAAATGTCCCAATGATTTTAATTCCAGGTTCATCCTTCATTTCCTGGCACTCCAAGAAAATCCTGGAAGCCTTTATAATCCAAGAAATCAGATTTAGTTCACATGGGTGACCCTGACCTTTCATTCTCCTGTCATTTGATTCTCTGCTCCACTCCCACAATGATCTTTCTGCCTCTGACACTGTTCCAATCCCATTGTAAGCTCAAGAAACAGAACCTAGTCTTTCAATTAGAGGTTTTATAGTTTCCAAACTATACATCAAACTCAACAATTTCACTCCAATACATTTTCCTCTTTATTTGAATGTTGGCGATGACTCTACTTTCCAATTTAAAACACACATTTTTCTCTCCACATCCAATCATTTGCTTTTCACGGTCATTGCTTTTTCATTTAATCTCTCTGCCCTTCCACATTTTCCTTTCATTTCCCTGCCTGCCTATCACTGAACATTCCCAATTCTGCCAAAGTGTCATCAATTTGAAACATTCACTCTGCTTCTCTTTCCACGGGTACTACCTGACATGATAAGATCTTTAAAATTAATTCATGGGATGTGGTCTTTGTTGGATAGACAAGCATTTATTGCCCTTTCCTAATTGCCCACAGAGCAGTTAAGAGTCAACCATATTGCTGTGGAGTCACATGTAGGCCAGAACAGGTGAGGATAGTAGATTTCTGAAAGGGCATTAGTGAACGAGAAGGGTTTTTCCCAACAATCAGCAATGATTTCATGGTCATCATTAGACTTTAAATTTCAGAATTGAAATTAAATTGAATTTATCAAATTCAAATTTCACCATCTGCCATCCAGGACTCGAACCCGGGTCCGCAGAACATTATGTGTGTCTCTGGATTAACAGTCCCGTGATAATATCACTAGGCCATCACCTCCCCAGCCTTTCTTCTTTTATTGCACAGGGTGTGGTTTATGGCAATCACAGTACAATCATTGCAACTCCGGGATGTTGCTGTTCCTTCAACCCAACTACTTACAGCTATTCCATCATTAACCATCTCTGCAACATATGATTGGAAGCAGGACTGTTTGCTGATAATTATGCAATGTTCAGCTCTGTCCATAACCTGCAAAGAATAAAGCAGCCTGCACAGAAGTATTAGGCAACACCTGGGCTCAAGCTAGAAATTGAGTCCCTTAATATCAATCTTGTTGAGGGTCACCTTTAACAAGTAAACTAGTGTTTTGATGAGGTCAGGAAAGATGGTCAGCTCGCCTGTATTCTTAACCCTCTCTCAATTAGACATATCAAATACTTTTATTTCTATTTTAGCACATGGCTATCACACTTTGACTAAGTTTAGTTAACCAGATTAAAAATGAAGGTGAGCTAAGGTTTTCTTGAGAGAAAGATAGTGGAATTTTATTTCCTTTTAAATCCAAGAAAAATAAGGTAATGTTGCATCTGCCAAAGATAATGCAAGTAATAGGCTTTTAAAAAAAAGGAAGTGGGGAAGAGTATCTACACAGATAGGAAGGTATGGGAAAATTTGATTTTAAAGATTTTTCATGGTCCCCACATCACAAGAGTGAAACCCAAGTGCCAGTGGCTTAGCTGTTCTGTTTTCTCAGGGTGGTGAAACTGACTGATAATGTAGATTTCTTGGTGATGTGTTTTTCTCCCAAATTGCTTCTTCACCGGTCACTGACTTCTAAACTTGAAAGAGGAGAGACAGAAAGGGGGAGAATGTCTTCCAGTTCTTGAAGGTGAGCTCATTTTTCCTTTGTCTCTACCCTGCTGCTCAGAAGCAGCTATTAATATAATGGAGTTTCAGAGTCTTTTTATAATGTTAATTTCGGCTCAGTCTGATCCTTGTTTTCTGATAGTTTAATGAGCTTGACACAATACAGGCAAGTGTTCAAAGCAGTCATTTCAAGTCCATATTTCCTCTTCATTTTTAGTCATTAAAGTTCTCAAATAGTAAAGAATAAATGATGAAAATCAAATATTGATGTGTTTGTCATTGTTATAATACAAGATCAACTGTATTGACACCTTCCTGCAGTAGCAGTACAGGGGACTGAGAACTTTGTGATATGCCATTCACTAACGACCTCTATTAAACTCAAATCAAGAGTATAATAAAATACGCACACCCCGTCAAAATGGGTACACCTGTTAGAGCATTCAAAAACTTAGCATCGTTTAGCACAGAGCTGTCTTCAACAGTGCACTTCCTGTAAATCATTTCAATATAGATCCCTCAAGCACTATAAAATTGTGGCCAAATTGTGACTGAACATGTATTTCATGTAGTGCAGAATATAGTGTGACAACCCAACAGTCCCACAAACATTATGTTTGAGGTCAAGACCAGTCAAAACTTAACAGCATTGTCATTTCTTAATTCTTCACTGGGCAGCTCACAATCCTGATTTGTGAGCAAACAACAGCAAATAAAGCTATATTGTGTCTTCAGGTAAAATATTGCAGCAGCAATATTAAAGACAAATTAATTTTATTTTGTTTTGTCATGGGATGTGAGCATCACTGGCATCAGAAGCATTCATTCCCTATTGCCCTTGAGAAAATAGAATGGTGATGTAGTGATAATGATACTGGATTCATAATCTGGAGTCCTGAACAAATGCTCAAAAGACTGAAGTTCAGACATCATTGGAACAGCTTTAGAAGTTTATATTCCATTAATTGGTCAATTTAGAGCTTAAAAGCTAGCCTTAGTGCTCTCAACATGAAACTGCGGGGTTGGAGTTAAAACTAATCTGATTCACTGTTTTCCATTAGTGAATGAAATCTGCCGCCCTTACTTCATTTGACCTGTCTAAAATTCTAGACTGTTATGGACCAGACCAAATCCCCTCAGAACATGTCAAAGAGATAATATAGACCCAAACTTTTTCTTATTTTAAAGACAAGTGCAAGGCATTGCATTCAAACTACCATGCTTGAAGTTATAGTTAGCATACAAACAAAGGAAAGGATTGGAACGGCTAAACTCTGTTGGAAAACATAACAAAAAGATAGATTATTTAACTATTAAACAGTAATTGTTCCAATATAGTAATATCCAATAAACACACCCTTGGCAAAGGCAAATTCAGTAAAATAGTTTGTCTGATGTGCAAGTCTAGCAGTAAGAAGAGAACTCAAGCGGTAGCAAAGGGAGAGAGAGAGAGAGATGTTGTGGCTTTGACAACCCAAACAGCTACTGAAAGTTAAAAACTAAAATCCTGGTTCTGTGGAGCTTGACCCCACTCATTCAGGCTGATTCTATTGTTCCAATTTTAAAAAAACCCACAAACTGTTTACTTTATTGGCTTGAAGCAGACCACTCATCACCTCTGTCTCAAACTCTCTTAATTTAAAAAATTACAGGACAAAATACACCTCTTAAAGCCATAGCATTGTCACAAGACCCATAGCAATGTGATTGCCTCTTAACAGCTAACTGAAATGGCCTAGCAAGCCTTGCAATTATATCAAACCATATCAGGAAAGGCATTCACATACACAAATTCAGAGCAGGAGTAGGTCTTAGTCAAAGTTGAATTACATAAAGATATATTAGGTCAAGTCAGTAAAAAGTGAATAAGGTAATGCATCCAAAAAGCTTGGGAAAGCAAGACATTGTTTAGGAACTAAGCAGGATATAATGAGTGCCTGTTATTCAAACAATTGAGATGCTTTGACTTTCCAGGGTAATTTTTGATAGAGCGCTATATAAACTGAAGGGTACAAGTGAAAATGGAAGCAGGACTAAGAATCCCTGGGGTTAGCTGAGTACAATATGCAAGTAGATTTTCTTAAGAGGCGGGGAAAATGCGAACAAAAGGTTTACTTCAGAATCGATTTCCCTCAAGGCAATGTGGCCAGTTTATATATTTCAGCACCTTGGATAGCTCTGAGATTTCATTCCACTTCCAGAGATAGTAGGAACTGCAGATGCTGGAGAATCTGAGATAACAAGGTGTAGACCCTACGCCCAAAACGAGAGCCTTCCTGCTCCTCTGATGCTGCTTGGCCTGCTGCGTTCATCCAGTTCTACACCTTGTTATCTCTCATTCCACTTCCACTCGGGTCTCAAACGATTCCAATTCCCCATCCATCCCACACCACTATTGCCCTAATAATCTGCCCGTTGTGGACATAGTGAGATCCAATCCTAAACCTGCCCTAATGCTGATCTTAACCCAGTTCCCATCAGGTTCCAATTTTAATAATTTTTCTGTCCCAGTAACATTCCCTCAAGCAAATTCCAGGTGCTTTCAAATTAAGCTGTTCCGTGTAGCACATTTTGAGTTAGCTTTAAGCTTGTTCCTTGTTGAAATGGTCGACATGAATTGCCAGTTGAAGAGCTGGCGCTTCTACCACTTCAATATATTGTTTTTTAGACGTTGGCCAGGAAGAAGCTCTGACCTACCGTCTTTTAGTGGTGTTATCGGGGCCTCCACAAGAGTAGTCCTGGGCTCCATGGCCAGCGATGGTTTGGGAGCTTGCCATTGAAGTTTGATTATTGTGTGTTTGAGTGTTGATGAGTGGGTGAGAGGGATCCTTCTGTTTCCATCCCCAAACCCACACACCCTTGGACGCAAACAATGCATCAATGTTCTGCATCGTTAACCCGGTTGCAAACGTATGCCCAAACCTCAAGAGGAAGTATAAAGGTAACTTATACATAACATGTTAACTTCTTATCAATTTGCAATCTCATCTGCTGAGGGTAAGGTTATAGGAGTGATCGGAGCTACAATTTGTCGTTAGGGCACTGATATGTCAATCTTATCCATCCCTATTTCCCTTCAATGGGTGTTAACAAACTTTCACGTTTCGAAAAAAATGTAGTTTTAATTGTGATTTTATTTTCTCTTGCACTAATGTAATATAACAGTCATTTTTTTTGTTTAATTTCTTTTTATAATTGTATTATGGTGTTATTCTGTTATTCAGGACTTATTTCTTTATTTTTCTAATATATTCATACGATTTTGTACTTTTGAAGGTCTGTAATGCTGGACCTTTTTATTTCTTCTTTTTTTTTATTTTTTCCCTAAGAATTTGCGCTCAAGAGTCTGAACCTAGGTACCTTTGTACCTAACAATGCACCATAAGTGGTGACTTGTAAGCTTTTCACTACACCCATGTGAGTACATGTGACAATAAAGCTAATTCAATTCAATTGCAGTGATTATCATGCATTAGGTTTCAGTTGATAATGGAAAGTTGCAAAGAACAATCCAGATTATGAATAATTAACTTTAGAAAAGTCAACTGCAATGGGATAAGAATGGAGCTGGGTTGAATAATTTAGAATCAATCTTGGATGAGAAAAACTGTATATGAACAATAGGCTCCCTTCCAAGAAGAAATGGCTTGGGCACAGTCAAAGATATTCTCTTAAACGGAAGAGGTAGTGCAAAAAATTCCAAAGCTCCCTGAATGGCAAAAGGTAGGGATTACAATAAGGCATAACAAGTGTTTTTACGGCAGATGTTTCTGGGATAATAGAAAGGAGAATGGGGCTAAATATAGTTCATTTACAGGAAATTTTTTTTTAAAAAGAGCAAGTATGAAAAGAGACTGGCATGAAGAGAATTCCAAATTCTTATATAACCGTGTTAATAGTAAAATGGTAATAAATGAAGAAAAGCAATTGATTATTGTCCAAAAGAGAGATCAAGGACACAGGCAGCAGAGCAAGCGGGTGGTAGGTGGTGGGGTGGAAGGGTGTGATAGCTGAGATATTAACAACTTTACGTCAGTCTTTACGAAGGAAGACAATGTTACATAGGCCACAGTTAAAGAGAATGTAATAGGAAGGATTTAAAATCAATAGTCATGTGGTATTGGATAGGCTGCTTATATTCAAAGTTGATATGTATTTAAGGATATCAAGGGAAGTAAAAGTGGAGGAATTTTGGAGGCACTGGATATAAGATTTCAGTCTAGATCACCTGAGAATTGTAAATTTAACACTGATCTTCAGAAAGGGTGTAAAGATAAACCCGAGAACTACAGGCCAGTCAGTTTAACTTATTGGTAGGGAATCTTCAAAATCCACAATCTAGAATAGAATTGCAGTTGTGGGTTTATTACAGAAGACCAGCATTGATATTTTATGGGAAAACCCTGTTTAACTAACTTGTTGGAGTTTTTGAAGAGGTAACAGAGCATTGATGAAGGTTTTTACATAGACTTTTAAAAGAAGGAGCATGGGGAGACAATATAAAATATCGAGTGAAATTCTAAATGGGGTGCAGGAGCAGAGGGACTTGGATATATATGATTACATGTCATTAAAGGGTGGTAGGGCCATCTGAGAGAGCATTTGATAAAGAAGACAGTATCCTAGGCTTCATTTTTGGGGTCATAGAATCCAAGAACCAGGAGATTATGTAAACTTGTCAAAGGCACTAGTTCAGCCTCAGCTGTATTACTGTGTCAGATTCTGGACACTGTGCTTTACAGAACAGGCATTGGAAAGAGTGAAGAAAAGGTTACAAAAATCATTCTGGGATAAGGAACTTCAGCTATGAAAATAGATTTGAAATGTTTTCCTTGGAGAAGAAAAGACTCAGTAGAGATTTGGTACAGGTATTCAAAGCCATGAAGGGTCTTGGTAGTGTAGATAATATGAGAAACTGTTCCTGCTCAAGAAAGAATTGGGATTGAGAGAGCACAGAATTGAAGTAATTGACAGAAGAAGCAAAGACAGCATGAGAAAAGCATTATACCCAGCCAGTAGTTAAGAACTTAAACACAATGCCTGAGAGTGTGGTATAAAAAGGCTCTATCTAGGAGGTGAAATGAAATGAGACAATGATCTGGGAGGGAAGAGTGTGCACATTTACAGGAAGAAGGTGGGTGTTTGTGATTGTTGAATTGTTTATTTGGAGAGCCAGTGCAGTCATGATGCGTCTATGACCTACTTCTGCAATGTAACAACTTTGCAATGTTGGAATGACTAGGTTCTGATCCATTAGAGAAATGCTGAAAGCAAATTTTCTGTGGAGGAAATCTGTTGGGATAATTAGAATGACATTTCCCATTAGAAACACTCAGCATGTTTCCAATAATTTCTGCTTTTTGATGTCTGAGTACCTTGTTCATCCTGAGTACTTTGCTTTCTATAAATTTAATTCCTGTTGTGCCGCCAATATTGCTGATCTTTTGTAATTGATATTGGATTGCAGAGCTAATTTCAATCTAGAATATGAAAAGTAAAGGTAAAAGTATATTACAGTTTGAAAAGCACCTAGTTCATTTACTTTCAAAGAGTGTGTGTATGAAAAGGAGTCATCCCTGGGAATTAATCTTGTTTATTTTTCTTCAATTATTTCATCTCCTTATATAATGGTCAAGGCATATTTCATTTTTGAGATTAAGATATGAAACATTGTGTCTTTCTGAAACATTTACACATTAGATGATGAAAACTCAAGAGTTAATTTATTTGGATCTCTGACATCTTTTCAGTACCTATGTCACACGGTATTTGAGCTTCTCAATATTCAGCTACAAAATAACAAAACATCTACTCAAATTAAATGTTATTTTATTCATTATCTTTAATAGTTGCATAAATTGTATAGATAGCAAGAACTTAGAGCTACTATAATGGCATTTTATCTTCCAGATTCTCAGCTTCCTGACCTGACAATCTCAATATCACTTTGCATTGTTATCCTTCTGATTTGGTTCCTACCCAATTATAATTGTCAAGCTTTGGAGCTTTGCATTAACTAAAAATGTCCAAATCCATAATCAGAATTCTAACAGCCAATTTTACCCATTCTCTTTAGAGAGAGGAAAGGTTACACACCTGTCCCCAGTCCCAAGGGAATGGCAAACTTTCTTCATGCAACTTCTATAAAATCGAGTTGAAACTTGAACAAAGCTGACAGTAGAAAACAGGAAGAAGTTGATCAGTCATTAGAACAAAGCAAAAGGAAACATTTCTAGTTGCAATATTTGGCATTCTGGAATAAATTATACAGTATACTAGATTGGAGGACCATATGTGACAAGCAAAGATTAAAAAGTTAGTAAGAGAACAAATCAGGAAATATACAGCAGTCACCAAAACAAACATATAGCACTTCTGAAACTAGCAATTTAGTTTTGTGTGCTAAACTTTTAAGGAATGAATTTTAAACAAGTTAGCAATGTATCTGATGATTAATTAACATCCTAGGATTCTAAACAATAAACAAATTGGAAACCAATCATTTCTCTTGCTTGAGAAAATGTCTAAAGTTCACATTTTTAATAAAAACTGCAATGTCCCTCACCTAAAGTTTTATTGTGGAGACAGCATCTGTTAAAGCAAACAACTACAAAGCACAAATAAGGAATGTGACAGCATTGTCTCCACTTAGGGCAATGACGGTGTAATGGTTATATCAATAGACTAGGATTCCCATAATTAAACATTTGAAAGATGTCAACCAGATTCCTTAAGTAAAAAAATAAATAATTTGTGTATTGCAAACAATACTTACTCAAGCACAGGTGTAAAGATTGTTAAGAAAATGTTTAAATTGTTCAAATGTATGCAGCTACATTTTGTCAAGAACACACACACAAGTTCCACATCCCAGAAAAAGTCTTTTAAAATGTATTACCTTAGAAGTACTTGAGCCAAGTTACAGTTAAATTCAGAGAAAGGAAAATGATGAAAATTCTCCTAAATGCTAGTCTGTAAACTTTCTAAACAAGCTGTTTGATATTGGGATTTCTTCCTGGATCAGCTACACCTGTCTGATGTCACTTGCTTTTAAATACAGCTGTATAAATTTCGAGTTATCCATCACGATCCCTCCACTTGCGGTGATGTGGTATTCAAAAGGTGTACAACTTGATGAGAAGAGTTTCTGAAAACAAGGACAGAAGCAGGACAAAGAGTATTGCACCACACAAGTTATCTCTGACAGAATGCAATATCTTTTTTCACTCACAAACTGAGTTATGTGATGCAACTCTGAAAGTTTTGCAGACTTGGTGTCTCCATCAGGCAGCTTGTTCATTGCAGATGTAACATTGGGGCTGCTGTAGTCAGTATCTTCTGCTTTGTAAGATGTATTTTCAAATGGCTCGTAATAAATGTACATGCCAATGGTAGTGTACATTAATATTTTGGGTGACACATCTTCAAAACAGAAGTTAATTTTAGTGATGGTGAGTGTGATGACTATCATTAATCTGTGTAAAAACTCACCTGATTCACTAATGTTCTTTGGGGAAGGATACCTACTGTTCTTACCTCACCTGACCTGTGTGTCACTCCAGATCCGCAGCAATGCAGGTATCTTTTAACTGCCCTCTTGCAAGAAAATCAGTTCAAAGATAATGATGAATAGGAAACAAATGCTGGCCTTGCAGGTGACGCCCATATTCTGTGAAACAATAAAGAGACACAAGGCTCCCTACTTGCCTGGTTGAGTGCAGATCCTACAACACTCAGGAAAATCAATATCATGCAGGAAAAAGCAGCCTAATCCTTCTGTTTACATCTGTCGCTCAACTCACTTCAATGTTCTGATTTATACAATACAGATGGCAAAAGCATGCACCTCTTACTTTCTCCCTCACTTGAGACTCTTGGCAAGAGTGGCTTGCAATCAGGGCAAGAGGCAAGGTTAGCAGAGGTATCTGCTCACTGGGCAGCCCTGGTTCTGCACCAGAGGATTTGAATGTAAGCTTGAACGGGGAGATCTACAGAAGAACGCTGATGAGTGTGTATAAAGAAATGTTTGATGCATCCAGAAGTGTGCTAGTGAGCTTAAGGTCAATGTCAAGGAGCACAAAGGAGTCCAGCGCCAACCTGGCACAGTGTTTGCATGAGAACCTGGAGCCCATAGTTTTCAGCTTCTGCTTTTACATTGTGGCCGTGTGAAAAATGTGATGGTCGGGGCAGAATAGAAGGTGACAAGTGGGACTATGAGTGAATATGGAGCTGGTTTTATGGCTATTGGTGTCACGCTCATAGAGTTATAGAGTCATAGAGTCATACAGCACGGAAACAAACTGTTTGGTCCAACTCGTCCATGCCGACCAGACATCCTAATCTGACCTAGTCCCATTTGCCAGCATTTGGCCCATATCCCTCTAAACCCTTCCTATTCATGTACCCATCCAGATGCCTTTTAAATGTTGTAATTGTATCTGCCTCCACTATGTACCCTGGCTGCTCGTTCCATACATGCACCACCCTCTGCATGAAAAAGTTACCCCTGAGGTCCCTTTTAAATTTTGCTCCTCTCACGTTAAACCTATGCCCTCTAGTTTCAGACTCCCCTACCCAGGAATAAGATCTTGACTGTTCACCCTATCCATGACCCTCACGATTTTATAAACCTCTGTAAGGTCACCCTTCAGCCTCTGATGCTCCAGGAATAAAAAAATGCCCCAGTCTATCAGTCTTTCCCTTTAACTCAAACTCTCCAGTCCCAGCAACATCCTTGTAAATATTTTCTCCACCCTCTCAAGTTCAACAACATCTTTCCTATAGAAGGATGACCAGAATTGTACATACTATTCTAAAAATGGCCTCACCAATGCCCTGTGTAGCTGCAACATGACCTCCCAACTCCAATACTCAATGCACTGACCAATGAAGGCTAGCGTGCTAAATGCCTTCTTCACCACCCTGTCTACCTGCAACTCCTCTTTGAAGGAACTATGCACCTGCACCCCGAGGTCTCTTTGTTCAGCAGCCCTCGGTAGGGCCTTAACATTAATTGTATTAATCCTGCCTGGTTTGCCTTACTAAAATGCAACACCTCACATTTATCTAAATTAAACTCCATTTGCCAGTCCTTGACCCATTGTCCCATCTGATCAAGATCTCATGGTACTTTGAGATAATCTTCTTCACAGGCCACTGCACCACTTATTTTGGTGTCATCTGCAAACTTACTAAACATGCCACCGATATTCATATCCATATCATTTATATAAATAATGACAAGCAGTGGGCCCAGGCCTTGTGGCACACTGTTGTTCACAGGCCTCCAGTCTGAAAAACAAACCTCTACCATTACTCTCTGTCTCCTACTCTTAAGCCAATTTTGCATCCAATTGGTTAGTTGCCCATGGATCCCATGTGATCTAAACTTGCTAGCTAGATTACCATGCGGAAACTTGTTGAACGCTCAGATGAGTTATTCCCAAATACCCCAGCCAGAAAGGAGTTGAGTACGAAAATAAAACAAAGAACTGCAGATGCTGGAAATCTAAAACAAAAACAGAAATTGCTGGAGAAATTCAGCAGGTCTGGTAGCATCTGTGGAGAGAAAGCAGAGTTAACGTTTCAAGTGCTGTTCTGAAGAACGGTCACCGGATCCACAACGTTAACTCTTATTTCTCTCCTCAGATGCTGCCAGACAAAGAACAAAGAACAAAGAACAAAGAAAATTACAGCACAGGAACAGGCCCTTCAGCCCTCCAAGCCTGCGCCGATCCAGATCCTCTATCTAAACCTGTCGCCTATTTTCCAAGAATCTGTATCCCTCTGCTCCCTGCCCATTCATGTATCTGTCTAGATACATCTTAAATGATGCTATCGTGCCCACCTCTACCACCTCCGCTGGCAATGCGTTCCAGGCACCCACCATCCTCTGCGTAAAGAACTTTCCACGCATATCTCCCTTAAACTTTTCCCCTCTCACCTTGAAATCATGACCCCCAGAAACTGAATCCCCCACTCTGGGAAAAAGCTTCTTGTTATCCACCCTGTCTATACCTCTCATGATTTTGTAGACCTCAATCAGGTCCCCCCTCAACCTCCATCTTTCTAATGTAAATAATCATAATCTACTCAACCTCTCTTCATAGCTAGCGCCCTCCATACCAGGCAACATCCTGGTGAACATCCTCTGCAACCTCTACAAAGCATCCACATCCTTTTGGTAATGTGGTGACCAGAACTGTATTCCAAATGTGGTCAAACCAAAGTCCTATACAACTGTAACATGACCTGCCAACTGTACTCAATACCCCATCCGATGAATGAAAGCATGCCGTATGCCTTCTTGACCACTCTGTCGACCTGCGTTGCCACCCTCAGGGTACAACGGACCTGAACACCCAGATCTCTCTGTGCATCAATTTTCCCCAGGGCTTTTCCATTTGCCGTATAGTTCGCTCTTGATTTGGATCTTCCAAAATGAATCACCTCATATTTGCCTGGATTGAACTCCATCTGCCATTTCTCTGCCCAACTCTCCAATCTATCTATATTCTTCTGCATTCTCCGACAGTCCCCTTCACTATCTGCTACTCCACCAATCTTAGTATCATCTGCAAACTTGCTAATCAGACCATCTATATCTTCCTTCAGATCATTTATGTATATTACAAACAACAGTGGTCCCAACACAGATCCCTGTGGAACACCACTGGTCACAGTTCTCCATTTTGAGAAACTCCTTTCCACTACAACCCTCTGTCTCCTGTTGCCCAGCCAGTTCTCTATCCATCTAGCTAGTACACCCTGGACCCCATGTGACTTCATTTTCTACATCAGCCTACCATGGGGAACCTTATCTAACGCCTTACTGAAGTCCATGTATATGACATCTACAGCCTTTCCCTCATCTATCAACTTTGTCACTTCCTCAAAGAATTCTATCAAGTTGGTAAGACATGACCTTCCCTGCACAAAACCATGCTGCCCATCACTAATAAGCCCATTTTCTTCCAAATGTAAATAGATCCTATCCCTCAGTATCTTCTCCAGCAGCTTCCCCACCACTGACGTCAGGCTCACCGGTCTATAATTACCTGGATTATCCTCGCTACCCTTCTTAAACAAGGGGACAACATTAGCAATTCTCCAGTCCTCCGGGACCTCACCCGTGTTCAAGGATGCTGCGAAGATATCTGTTAAGGCCCCAGCTAATTCCTCTCTCGCTTCCCTCAGTAACCTGGGATAGATCCCATCCGGACCTGGGGATGTGTCCACCCTAATGCCTTTTCGAATACCCAACACCTCCCCCCTCCTTATGCTGACCTGACCTAAAGTAATCAAACATCTATCCCTAACCTCAACATCCGTCATGTCCCTCTCCTCAGTGAATACCGACGCAAAGTACTCATTAAGAATCTCACTCACTTTTTCTGAGTCCTCGTATAACTTCCCTCTTTTGTTCTTGAGTGGGCCAACCCTTTCTCTAGTTACCCTCTTGCTCCTTATGTACGAATAAAAGGCTTTGGGATTTTCCTGCTGATGTTCTCAAGCAATTTCTGTTTTTGGTGAGAAGTTGGGTAGATTTTTTCCTCACGTCAACATTTTCCTCATTCTACTGCTTCACAACTGCATGGCTAGCAGCAAGAGCAGTTTGTTCCCTCACTGTGATGAGGTTGTGCAGAATTGTGGCATGAATGTAGCATGGTCACCCTAAATCTCATCACATGCTTTGCCTAGTACCAGAGGCCTCCTCCATGCAACATAAGCAGTAGAAGCATTAAAACTATCAGATCATAAGAGATAGGAACAGGAGGCCATTCAGCTCCTCAAGCCTGGTTAACCATTCATAAGATCATGGCTGGTTTGACATTCCTCGCATCCACTTTCCTGCCCTTTCCCCATAAACCTTGATTCCCCGACTGGTCAAGAATATTTGTCTCAACACGTGGATGGTCTATTCCATTAAATTGTGTTTACCTCTCATTGTGTGTACGCAAATGCAGTGGTTGCCCAACAGAATAATAATTTATGCCATCAGTGAATTGTCCACGTTGCAAAACAGCCATTTATTTGTTTGCCACAATGACTCAAATATAGCCGTCACCATGGATGGCTGCAGAATGAAAACATGATGACTAAAATCTGGAAACTTGACATGGCACTGCATGATATTCTGTCTACATTGAACCACTACCAGCTGAACGGTGAGGCTGTGGAAACCATTTTGTTTCCAATGCTTGTGCTGCAACATGGTGTATGTGCAGTTAATGGGACTTTGTACCATTGGAGTGCTTCCAATCTTAGCAAGGCCTTGTGCTTAATCCTTCCACTACTCTCAAGCAAGACAGAGTGAGATACAGACAGATCTCTTTGGATATAGAGATTCAGTGAGCTCCTGTATGCTACACATACTAAATATGTTGCCTATTCCAGCCTAGAAGGAGCTTGGTGCTTGAAGATTCAACGCCATGGGCACCCTCACGACCACTCAGAACACAGTTCCTGTCCTGCTCTGAGTCTGATTTTTCTGAAGAAGGGTCTAGGCCCGAAACGTCAGCCTTCCTGCTCCTCTGATGCTGCTTGGCCTGCTGTGTTCATCCAGCTCTACACCTTGTTATCTCTGAATTTGAAATTGTGGTTTATGTTTGTGGAAGATTTCAGTGAGAGTGTCCTTACTGCAGACCAGGCTACCACGGTTGTTAGGAAAATGACTGCCTGAACAGCGATCGCCTTTGGCTTAGAGCTCCGCTTCCCCCTCTTCTCTCTCCCTCTTTCAACAGTTTGCTCTGCTCTGTATGTCCTCTGTTTATTCTCCAAGTTCTCCTGCATTCTGAGGGGAATGTCCACCAGTGCACACACATCTAGAAGCAACTCCCGGCCTCCGATCTCACGGCCTCTGACCTCCAGGCCTCCGATCTTATGGCCTTAGACCTCCCAGCCTTGGACCTTGCAGCCTCTGACCTCACCGCCTCCGAACTCGCAGCCTCAGAACTCCCAGCCTCAGCGCAGGCCCAGCGCCACGGCTTCCGGCCCATCATGGTAGTTTCTTGGCCTGGCGTAGCAGTCTGCCTGCCCAGCATGGAGTCCTCTCAGCGTGGTGTGGCAATTTCCCAGCAGCAAGGCGTGGTGGTCTTCAGGTGTTATGTGGCAGTCTCACGGCCTGGCATGGCCCTGGCGTGGACTTCCGGTCTCAAGGTGATACCAGAGCGATGTCCCGGCCTCATGAACCCTGAGGTGAAGCCAGGCGCGGTCTGGAGACAAGGCCCAGAGAGGACTGGAGTCTGGGTGCCAGCACGAACTGGGTCAGAAGATCGTAGTTCTGAACTTTTTTTTCTCCATTTTATAACTCATTCAAAAGTTTGCAATGTCAAACTTTTTTTAACTTCTCTATTTTCCAAGAACTGTAACTGAAAAAGCTGTACCTAGGTTCCTTTGTACCTAAAACGGCGCCATATGTGGCAATTTGTAAACTTTTCACTGTACTCATTTGAGGGCATGTAACAATAAAGTTAATTCTAATTCTAGTTCTAATTCTAACTGGCTTGTTCAGGAATCCTGAAATCAACAAAAAAGAAAATTTTCAGCACCCGCCACATTGTGTTCTGCAGACTTTAGCAACCAAAATCAAGTCTAGAAAGCAACAAACATCTATAGAGCCCTAGATAGAAAAGAAAAATCAACCAAACTAACGTGGAACTAGCTGATGATTGCTTTTAAAGTGCTGAGAAAGGGTATCCCTCCTGCTAATGAGCATGCTTTCAGCCTTGTAAGTTTAAGAGAAGGTGTTAGCTGGAATGTAGAGCACTAAAATGACACCACTGTTGTCATATCAGTGTGAAACATTGACAGATTACAGATTGACAAATACTGCCTGTATCGTTCTGATGGCCAGGTTATATGTGTTGACACCCCTGCCAATTCAGCACCCAGAATGATTCACCATAAAAGTGTTCTCAGAAATCAAATCTAAAGATGCTGTAGTGCACAAATTCCATGAAGAAATTATTCCAATTCCTTGTGAAAAGTCTTTATTTGTAAAGCCTGGGATCTCCATATGCCTTTTGAGAACTTTAATAACCTATCACGCCACTTTCAAACTGCAGTACCTTTAAATGTATCCAATCTGTGTGTGTGAACATGTCCATGTTTGAGACTGAATCCAAATTTGCATCAATTTGGGATAAGTGTTTTAGCATAACTAACGAACTTTGTTTTTAAAATCACGAAAGCTGGCTGCTGAATTATTTGATTGGAATACATACTGCATGCATAGGAAAAGACAATTGTCAGAAAGGTGTAAGTGAAGTGGGCAATGATGAATTGAGTGGTAGAATCATACAATAAGTCCAGCTATCTCAAAATCAGAAATATCTTACTGTATCTCTTATGTACTTACTGGGTGGTGGGATGAGATTCTTACTCAGGATTTACTGCACTAATGCTGCAACTGGCCGAATTAATATTCAGCTATCCAACTTCCTATGTGTGCCAAACAAGCCAGACACTGAGAATTCTCAACATAGAAGTCAGAGCAGGTATGTGGCAACTTCAGCTTGCTGTTGGCTACAATCCCACACCTGCAGCATGTGCAGCAAGCAAGCATGTCTCAAAGTTTCTGGGGAATGGTCCTCATTGAAAGTCATGGAGGTGCCCATCAGTTAGAGCGTCCTAGCAGTGTAAGTTAATGATAGCTTCCCATCCCATTCTAGGTGCCCGGGGACAGTTAGTTTGTTGCTCGGGACAGTCAGAGACAGGATTGTCTCCTCAGAAGGGGAGAGAAGCTGCATGTTGGGCAGCCCACCACCCAGCTTCGCTCTTTCAGCCCAAATGTGGGCTCTTTCCCCCCTGGAATGAGAGAAAGTAAAAGAGGGGTCAGATATTGGCAGAACATCAAAGATGGTCACACAGCTATTAATTTTTGTGCAGATGGGGAGGTACCCCGAGTGAGTGAGTGGACAGCACAGAGGACATGCAGGATGAGTGGTGTCAGGGTTTGGAATGGGTGAGAGTAAGCGAGAGAAGATGATTCAGTAAGTAGTGAGAGTGGTAGAGCAGGACCCTTGATGGGAGATAGGGAAAGAGTGAGTGACTGTGATGTATGAGAGAGAAGATGGTGTGGAGAAAGTCATTGACCTTCTTCCTACACTGCTGTGCATTTCTTGCAATGACTGACTTGGCAAACTTGGACTAGGCTAGCATGATCTGGGGTTGTGGCCTCCACCACTGGTCCTGGGAGAAGTGGGCATCCTGTCTCAGCATCACCCCATCCATCGCCAACTACCTGTCAACAAAGCAGGGCACCAAATTTCCCTTGTTTGCCATGCCTGTGGCAAATGTCAGGGACCAGGCACAACAGCTCCAGTCGGAAAGGGCTTGTCTGGGTGCACAGTGAATTCTGGGAGTGATGATTTGTTCTGAGAATGGCATGTGGTAAAATGGAGTGAGAATTGTGTCGGGGACACATAGGGACCAGGTATATAGTTAATAAGGAAATTTATGTATGATACGGCGAGAAATCTCGCAAGGCCTCGGAGAGCGAAACACTCCGAAAGACCTTTCGCGACACAAACTTAGCCAAAGAAAGATTCAGCTAACAGGCTTTCCATACAAGACATACTGATGGGCAGGAGGAGAACATATACAGTCTGTCCTTGACACTATGTGATATTTTATCAAACACCTCTTAAAATTACTTATGTACAACATCAACTGCACTGCCTTAATACAACTTCATTTTTAAAAAATTCTTTTTTTTGGAAAAATATTCTTCATTCATAAATTATCTATAAGCATATTACAAAACAAGTTGGCCATTGCAGAAATAGAGTCAAAATATCATGTTTCTCATTGTGCATCTGCACTCTTAGGTGCCTCAATCTAAATGTAAAATTCAGAACATTTACTAAGTGTGACAAGAAACTATTTATATTCCAGTACAAGGTATGCGAGGTTCAGTAATAATAACAGAGCATTTGTATAATTTTACAGAAAGAACTTAGATGATAATCTTTCCTCACTGTGCCTTGGGACTGGCTACTCCAAACTTCAATGCGTCCCTCAGCACATTGTCATACATCTTGGACCGTGTCACTCAGTCGAGGTTAATTCTTTGCTCTGGAAGACTAAAATGTTTCAGGCAGACCAAAGGGTGCCTTTTATTGAAGTGATGGTCTTCCTGGTGCAGTTGATGCTTGTCCTGGTTACATATCCCAGGGAATAGACTGTAGAGCACATAGTCCTGCATCAATTTTATGCTCAGGACAATCCTCAATGAAAACCATTGCCTGTTACCTTATCAAAAAACATCAACCAAGTTGGTTAAACACAAGTTTCCCTTCACAGATGTTTCCCCATGCTGTCATTCCTTTGTCAGTACATATTTATCCAAATGATTGTTAAATTTCTCCTAAATGTTTGTTTCTAAAAGCTTCTCCCACTATCAATGTTAAATTGACTGGCAAAAGGGTTGATAATTTAAAGGCTATGAACTGGGAATTGCTGTGACATGGTTTCTAACCTAATTCTTACCTAAGAAGAAGTTTTCCAACCCTTTTAATAAGTATTCATATGTTAGCGTGAAATCACTCTGTGTAAGAATGTAAATTTCCTTAGTTTATTTTTAACTTTTTGTTTACAAAATTCTTATCTCTTTCAAAGTATCAAGCAGAAAGATTCAATGTACACATGTCAAAGTAAAAGTCACCATAGTTTCAGTGGATAATAGACTGCACACTTCTTTGAGAGAGACAACTGGTGGTAAATTCATCCTGAGGGTCACAATGCTCAAACAATGAGGTTTCATGTCAATGTCACAGAATTTCACCCATTACAATTTGTGATTTCATCAGAAATTCTTCAGTGTTATACATATTACTTCTGAGTTTTTAGTGTTTAATGTTTAATGTATGAGTAATCAAATGTTCAAACCCATCTTTGTGCTTCTGCAGCAGCACTCAGGAGTGGAGGTAACAGGGTGGTACGCAAAATTGATCTGCAAGCCCTTGGGTTCAGGAAACAAGAACATATCATTTGAGATACAGTTAGTGCATATTTGGAACTGCATTGGTTATTCAAGGATAGCTAGGCAATTAAAGGGAAGTGGTGTTTGACAACTTCACTAAAGCTCCGTAAGAAATCCCTGGTTGCATAGAGAGAGGGGATGTGGCAGATGTACTTCATATGAATTTTCAGAAAAGAAACTTAACAAGATTTCTCATAAAAGGGGTGTTAGAAAAGCTCGAGTGTATGTTACAGGAGGAATTCTTCAGCTTGGGTAGAATGTTGTCAGATAGAGAGGGCGAACGTAAACAGGTGTTGCTCACTTGGACTACATAAGGGTTCTAGTAATGTACTTCAGGGGGTTATTATTATGTTCACACGTACAAGTGTACACCACATGACCCTTCAAGCCTGCTCTGCCACTCAATAAGATCATGGCTGACCTGATTTCAACCTTAACTTGACATTCTTGAATATCCCTGACAATCTTTCATCCCCTTAGTAATCAAGAATTGATGTACATTTGATTTAAAAATATTTAAAGATTCAGTATCTACTGCCTTTTGTGGAAGGAAGTTCCAAAGACTCTCAACATTTTGAGAGACAAAAATATTCATCATCTTTGTTTTAAAGGGGCACCCCTTTATTTTTTAAACTTTGGCCCCTATTTCTGGATTTTCCCACAAGAGGAAATGTGATTTTGATCTGAATAGATAATTTGGATTTGATGATATGGAACATAAGCTCAACATCAGCTGAATATATAAAAGGAGGAAATTTGACTAACGTTGAGGACTGTAGAAGATTCCAGGAAGAAATGGAAAAATTAGTAGAAAAGATGGACGCATAGAATATGTAAGATAATGAGGATGAGTGTGATATGGGACCGGGGTGGGGAGGACAGAAATGGGAGCATACATTTAATGGAAATACGAGGGAGACCAGTGAAGGTTCACTAGACTGATTCCTGGAATGGCAGGACTGACATGAAGAAAGACTGGATCGACTGGGCTTGCACTCACTGGAATTTAGAAGTATTATGGAAGGATCTCAGAGAAACATAAAATCCTGATGGGACTGTACAGGCTAGATATGGGAAGAATGTTACCAATGTTGGGATGTACAGACCTAGGGATCACAATCTAAGAATAGTGGGTAAGGCATTCAGGACTGAGATGAGGAAGAATTTCTTCACTCGGAAAGTTGTGAACCTGTGGAATTTTCTACCACAGGATGCTATTGGGGCTAGTTCATTAGAAATATTCAAGAGGGAGCAGGAGGTGGCCCTTGCAGCTAAAGGGATCAAGGAATATGGAGAGAAAGCAGGAAATGGGATACTAAAATTGCATGATAAGGCATTTTCTATGTTTCTATGTTTCCATTCAAGGACATGAAAATGAGAAAAAGTACATGTAATTCATTGAGCAGGATGTTGTCAAAGATAAGAAAATATAGTTAGGAGAATGTACATGAAACACTGAGATTATTTTCATTGGTGCAGCATATTTTTAAAATGTTTTTAAAATCAGGAGAGTTTTGGTAGTGAGATGCAAGTGTACCTGAATATCCATGGAAAAACGTCACAAAACAGTTCACATTGTCGAGGAAGGGAAGGAGGAAACAAAGTAGTCAGAGAAAATAGGACAAAAAAAAAGAAACATTTGGAAAAGGTTGACAATAAATATTGATGTCACAGACAGGCACTATCCTTCTAAAGTAACTAAGGTGAGGAATAATAACAGATACAACCTACTCCAAATCTGCTTTTCACACAATCCAAAGAAGATTTTTAATGTAAAGGTAAAGTCACAATAATCTTACCAGACCATTGGGCTGCTCACTCATTGGACTGGTGGTGGTTTAAGCTGAGGGTCACCATGCCACGTAATGGGAGAGGTTGAGAATGAAAGCTTTTCATGATAACCTCAGCCAGTGTGAGAATTGAACACATGTTGTTGGCATCACTCTGCATTACAAACCAGTCACCCATTAATTAAAAAAGAATATGAACTAAGTTCTGTTCTACATGTTGAATTTAAATACAAACCTGCTAAATAGGAATGGGAATAGGCCATTTAGTCCTTGGATCCTGCTCCACCATTCAATAAGATCATGATCTGATTGTGACCTCAACTGTACTATGACCAATAACCTTTGACTTTTTAGCCAGCTTTATTTGTCAAAAATCCATCTACCTCTGGGTTAAAAGTATTCAATGACTCTGCCACTCATGACACTGAGAGATAAGCAAATCTCCTCAACTCTTTTGTATCTGGGAGACCCTTATTTTAAGTTGTGTCCTAGTCCTATATAGTTCTATATTTTCCTATCCTTGTCAACATCTTGCTCAATGTATGGTATGCACTTTCTGTCACTTTCATGTCAACCATAGACAATCATAGAATCCTTACAGCATCGAAACAGGCCCTTCGGCCCAACAAGTCCACAATGTCCTTGACTAGTTCCACTCTCTCCCAAAAGGGGAGCAGCTTTTCAACATCCACAAGGTCAAGTCCCTTCAGGATCTTCTGTTTCAATGAGTTCACCCCTAATACGACTAAACTCTGATAGATATAGATGCATTCTGTCCAAATTTTCCTCATCAGATAATCCCCCTCCTCCCAGGCACAGGGCATATGAATCTTCTTAGAATTGTAACTGACACATTTATATATTTTCTTAAATAAGGATACAGTATTCCATGTGTGAACTCATCAATCCCTTGCACGACTGTAGCAAAATATTTTTGTAAGATGCTGTAGGGACAGCACAGTGGCTCAGTGGATAGCACTGCTGCCTCACAGTGCCAGGGACTCAGGTTTGATTCCACACCTGGGTGACTACGTGGAGTTTGCATGTTCTCCCCATGTCTGCTTGAGTTTCCTATGGGTGCTCCGGTTTCCTTCAACAGTCCAAAGATGTGCAGGTTAGTTGGATTGGCCATGCTAAATTTGCCCAGGGATGTGAAGTCTAGGTGGATTAGCTATGGGAAATGCAGGGTTACTAGGATGGGTGCGGATGGTGAGAGTCTGGTTCGGATGCCCATTGGACGGGTGGTGTGGACTCAGTGGGCTGAATGGCCTGCTTCCATGCTGCAGTGATTCTATAGTTCCATTCCCCTTGTAGTAAATTACACAAGTTGAACCTGCTACTGAGAGTTTACAGGCCTGATGTAAAATTAGACTTAAACTTCATATATTAATATGTTTGCAAGATGTAACAAATTCAGTTGCCCTTTGACTAATCAAATTGAGATTCTCCTATCAACAGATTATGTTTTCACTTATCGATACGGATTTTCTGAGGCATGTTTTCTGAGTCATCTCCCCAGCAGAGTGCCAGTTTTTGGATAGATGCATACTATTCAAACATACCCTTGTGTCTAAGTTTTGGTAATGGACATCCTTCTGTGGAACAGCTAACTTTTATTCTCAACCTGCAATTACTTACTCACATGGTCTCTTGTGTCTTTTAACGTTACCATCTTTTCAGTGTAAAAAATTTTTGGCAGTAATAGCAAGGAACATGGCAGAGATGCATTAATGGAACAGACATTTAAATCACCTACAATGGATTCAAAGCATAAAGCTCAAATAGGGAATGATGCTCCTGATAATAGTTAATGAAGACAGATTCGTATTTGCAGTTAAAATTATTGCCCAAAATATGGCAATGTTCAATGGGTTAGAAAAATCAAATTTGCCATGAGGTCACATAAAATTGGACAGCCTTGTTGAAGATACATTTATTAAGCTATTATTCAATGCAGTCCCGCAGGGTGATTTATATTTCAGAGACAGAAACATGTGAGAGTCAGGCCATTTTCACAATCCTGCTATAATTACGATTGCCCCTGTCAATGTATCACCTCAGATAAACTTAATTGTTCAATAAGAAGCTGTTATGGTATTCCCCAATAATATGCTAAATGGACCATTTTAACTATTTTACTGTGGATTCAGTTAGACAGTGTCAAAGTGAAATCTTCAACATACATTTGACTGTTTCAAGCCCCTTGCGTCAGAGAACTCATGTAGATCAAATCCCTGTCAGTCAACATACTTTTTGGATGAGAAAAGAGAAAAACCAACTTCTCATTATTATCCTGGAAGTTTTATGCAGATATGGTTATACTTGAGGATAAGATTTGGCATACCATTAAATAACTGATCTCTGAAATGCTGAACTACTGTTATATCAGTGCACGTAAAAATACCAAAGTCCTAAAGACTACATGAATGAATGACTTATGCAGCATTTTAAAACTAATCTATTGCTAATTGCGGAGAGCATGCATCATTGGAGCAGATTTTCTGCTGACCAGACGGTTGCTATTCCAGTGTTGATGCGAGTTCTGCTTGGGGACCCTGGGGAATCCCTATCAGAATACTCTAGAGGAATTGACTGGGAAATTGAAATTTCAGCTGGGAAATCCGTCCATGCCGAGATCCCTCCAAAACTCTCCATTTAAATCAGAGGGTCCTGATAAAATTATGTAAAATAATTACTCAGGAAAGGTTGGATTAGTATATATATAGTTGAACTCCTGAGTAACTATTAACAAACCCCATACTTATCTCACAGAACTCCAATTGCACTCCCTCAGACCCTTTACACACAGTGAGACCAGACTCTTCCTCCCGCTTCAGTCCATTGAGGACCTGACCCCTCAAGCTGCAATATCTCCCCCAACCCCCATTCCCACTTCCCCCCTCCCTCCCTCATCATTCCCAGTCACCAGATCCTGATGCACTAACTCCCGTCCTCTCCCTGGGACCCAGCTCCCATCAACCCTGCTGTACCTTGGCATGACACCACCCCCTTGTCCCCACTCTGGGACCCAAAGCCCCTTTCCCCTCACAGGATCCGACCTCCCTTTTCCCCCAGTGCTGGACACTGACGCAACAGCCCCCAGTTCCTGATCCCTCCCTCCAACCCTTCACCCTGCAGGACCCTACCCCTGATCCCCCTGTTCACCTAAGAGACATGTAGAAGCCCTCAGCACGCCCCCACTGCACCTGTTCCCCACCCCCTGTTGGAACAGACCCCTCCACTGCTGGACCTGAACCTGCCCACCCCGACCTACCCTTAACACTGCAACTTAGCTGCCTGCCTTGCTACCTTACACCCTGGTACACTACCCACATGACTCTCTGCCCCCTTCCCACAGCATCTTTCTTGGGGTGGCATTATCCTCCCAGCCCCACCCATTAACAGTAGCTAACTGCCATAAAAGTGTGGGAGTGGGGAGGGCGAGGCTTGGTTTGCCTTCCACCAACAGTTCCATGCTACAAATAATAATGGAAGTGCAGGCACCTTTTTTCTGAGGGGAGCCCTGAGTAGATGTCCTCTCAGAAATGCAGAGTTCCCTCCTTTGTAAAAACGAAGGGTGCAATGGGTAATCTGTGTGAGACAGCCACACCTCTGGAAATCTGGTCAATTATTCCCACAAGCTTGATCTAATGATGAAGAGTCAAATTGGGGACAGACGAGCATTTCTCAACACAAAGTGGAGAACCTTTCTAAGGGTATGTTTATAGGATGATAGCAGTGTGGTTACATTACACTTTGCTATGATGCTACAATTATAGCATAATGGCACCCAGCATCGAGGCTCACAACTCAACCTGACAAGGGAGCAAAGTGCATGAGGCTCCCCAATTAGGTCCATTTCAATTCATTTGGATTTGGCGTCAGTTTGGAACTTAACATGTGATGTACACAGAACTGATTATATTGGCATTAGAACATAAAGACACAAGAATTAGAGCAGGAGTAGACATCTGGCCCCTCAAGCCTGCCCCGCCATTAAATAAGATCATGGCTGATCTTTTCATGGACTCGGTTCCACTTACCCACCCATTCATCATAACCCTTAATTCATTTACTGTTCAAAATTGGCATTGCAAAATGTACAGCAACAAGTTATTCTGTCCATCTTGTCTATATGGTATGTATATTCTCTAATCCCTCGTAGCATCCTCTTTTATCCCCTTTTCCCTGAACGTGCTTATCCGACTTACCTTTAAATATCTATGTTATTCACCTCAACTGACCTGAATGTAAAAGTTCCACATTCATATTATTCTTTGGTCTAATAGATTTCTCTTCAATTCCATATTAGTTTATTAAGTATTATCTTATATTTATGACCACAAGCTTTGGAATCCACATCAAGTGAAATCTTTTCTCTTGGTCTACATTCTTAAGCCATCAGATAATCTAAAAAATCTCTACCAAATCACAGTTCAATGTTCCAGAGAAAAGACCCTGAGCCTTTCTTTCTTTCCTGACAAACAGATCCTCTCAGTTTTGCTATCTTATTTTTGTGGTGCCTCGACATTATTTTTATAATACAAAGACTAAAACAGCACATATAGTAAAGTTTGGAGTAATCAAAATTCTATACAAGTTTACAATAACTTCTCTGCATTTTCATTTCTATTGTTGTGAAGCTGAGTAGGGTACTTGTGAATTAGAAGGCATTATGCTAGAATTTGTTTGTTAAAGTGATAGGGGGAGGAGTGCGTGGTCCCTATAAGAGGTAATGTGTTTTTTAAGCTTAGAGAAAATAAAAAAAATCTGCAAGCAGCTGCAGATGTACAGATAGGTCTAAAATTTAAACATATGTATCAATTGGCTATATGGTTGGTACCTAGGCTCGTTTTGATGTTAAGGCAACCAGTTTGAATATCAGCCAATTAATTTAAATTTGGCCCTAGATATTAAAACCCAATTAAATTTAAATCTGATGGTGTTGACAACCTAGGAACAATCCTTTTATAAGAAAATTGACAGGTCATCAAGTGTATATAAGAAGAGGGTTTTTGAAAATCAGGATGAGAATGAACTACCATTGGAAGAGTGAAACTCTGGCTCTCACAGAAATCTTTAAGCGCTCTGATTAAGCACCATCTAAAAGGCACCACAGCACTCTTAGTTAATATTCCTGAGACAAGGATTCAACAAAAAAAGAATTCCTGTCAGAAAAATAGCAGAAATTACATAGAACATTCCGGAAGATGCATCCTGACTGTAGTTTTGAGAGTCTAAGTTTCAACTTATTTTTCTTTTTACTTTGGTTTACATAAGTGGGACTTGTATTTATTGGAACAGCATGCCATTAGAATTTTGTTCTGGTCGGAAATAGTTAGTAGTTAAGGGGGAATTGTTCACTTTGTTAGTAGGTCTGTTAATTTGTTCGTTGTTAGAGTTAAATAAATAAATTGTTATTTGTTGCTTATAAAGTGAGTATCAGGGATTTCTTTAATTTAACCTCTCCTTTATAAGAGATTGGGAGGTGAAAGGTGGGTTATACCATGTTTCCCATTCCCTTTAGCAGATTACCAGGCAAGGCAAGCTTCTCTGGGTGTTTCAGTTTTAAATACCTGAGAGGTTCGACCTCCTTGCCGTAACACCATGCCTCTAGAAATCAGCACTTTCTTTCTTCAATGGCCTTATTAACTTGAATTACTAGTTGCTCTGATTTGCATATTGATACGTGCAGACTCCTTTTCTCTTCGGTCCCATTTAGACTCTTAAAACTCCCATGTTTGAAAGATATTCCTCCTAACCATTAAGAAAAAGAATCATGCACAGAATTGTATTCCGAAGACATTAAATTCTGATCATAAAACCTGAGAAAAGTTACAGCACAGAAAGAGGCCTTTTGGCTGTATCTGAATAAAGCAGCCACTTATTCTGTAGCCATATAATTTGGGCCCACAATGAAAGGAGAAACACAAGACTCTGTGTGACAACACTATAACTTTATGAGGTGTATTTTGTCCTGTTTTTTCTAAAGAGAGGTTTTAAGCCATAGGTTAAAAGCTGTCTCTTTCAAGCCAATAAAGTAAACAGCTTGTGAGGCTTTGGTGTTACATTGTAATCAATTGAAGCAGCATGTAGTGGTAAACAGTCATTGTTAATTTGAAGGTGGAATAGGTTTTTGTTTTATTAATATGGTAGAGTTGAGGAACATCAAGGGAAGAATAGCAGTGAGCTGTCCTTTGCCCTGAGCCCTGCTCCCGTCTTTCAACGTTCCGAAAGGCAGTGATTCACATGAAGTAGAGTGGGGATAGGCACCTCCAGCTGTCCATTTTCTTCCCAGGTGTTCTTTTTCTCTTTGTGATCCTAGACCGCAAAGTCTAGGTCTTCTGGCTGGCATTATTTAAACAGCAGTGCTAATCTACTTACTTCTGTTTAACAATCAGAAAATCAAGAGTTAATTGTCAGCAGCCTCATTAACCATACAGGTCATCTCAGGCCGATCTAATCTCTCCTCCACGCGGGAAACATTTATTTACACTTTTCAACTGGATTATCAGATAGTCATGAAAAGTAGAACTCCATTTTTTCACTAGCCACTCTGTCTAAACGCCTCATAATTTTGAAAGCTTCTATCACATCTTCTCTCTGTCTTCTCTTCTCCAAAGAGTACAGTCCCAATCTTTCAAACCTAATTTTATCACTGAAGTTCATCATCCGTGGAGGTACTCTTGTGATTGTTTTTCTTCTGCATTGTCTCTAATTTCTTCACATCCTTCCTTAAATGCGGTGCCCAGACTGGCCAGAATACTCCAGCTGAGGAAGAGCTAAGCATGACAGGTGGCACAGTGGCTCAGTGGTTAGCACTGCTGCCTCACAGTGCCAAGGACCTGGGTTCAATTCCATCCTTGGATGAATGTCTGTGTGGAGTTTGCACATTTGCCCTGTGTCTGTGTAAGTTTCCTCTCACAGTCCAAAGCTGTAGATTGACCATGTTAACTTGCCAAATGTCCATGTATGTGCAGACTAGGTGGATTAGCCGTGGGATCGGTTAGAGAGGTGGGATGCTCTTTGGAGGCTTGGTATGGGCCCAATGGCCTTCTGGCATGCTGTAGGAATTCTATTATAGGTAACTTGCTTTCTCTTGTATCCTATCCTTTAACAAAAAAAGCTGAGGATATTATATCAACTGCTCTCTCAGTGTCCTGCCCCCTTTAATGATTTTTTGCCCATATGTGCCCAATTTCCACTGCTCCTTCACCCACATGAGCGTTGGTCTCACTATTTCATATTTACTCCTATGTTCTCTCCAACCAACAGAAGTCACTTCATTGAATTTCATCTGTCACTTGTTTGTCCATTCCACCGCAATTTTTATGTCCTTTTGAAGTTCTACACCATCCTCTTCACAGTTCACAATTTGCCCTGTTTCAAATGAGCTAATTTAGTGCACACCAGAAAATACATATGTGGTCTTCTTCATTTCTACAGCTCAGTTGTACTTCATGCGCAATCATCTGAGCCATCAAAACGCACATCAGAAAGTTTTCCGACTGCTTTAGTAATAAATGCCTAATTAGAAACAAGCAAAAATTGCGATCTATTGTCATCCTTTATCAAATTAATTTCGATACATGATTGAGCATGATGATTGGATTGATGGCACTGTAGTCAAGGTGGCCACCCAGAAGTGCAGATTAAAAACAAGACCAGAAATTGCTTGAAAAACTCAGCAGGTCCAGCAACTTCTAAGGAGAGAAAGCACAGTTTACTTTTCGGGTCCGGTGCCCCTTCTTCAGAACAGTGCAGAATTCTTTGGCATCCACTAATCCAAAAATCTCCTCTTATCTGTGACAATGCTGTCACTGAATTAATTTCATTACCATTCATTTCCAACATAGCTGAAGTATGGTCTACTATGGAGTTCTTTACACCGGTCTCAATGAATACCTGCTGATCCTATCTGACTAAAATGTTCACCGGAACTGTTGTTTTTTTTAGGGTCAAATTGGACTGATTTTATCAAATGTTTGAGGTTTGTGCTAAATTCAGTAAAGCAAAGAATCTGAAGGTGCGCACAGGCATAGAAACATTGGATTTAGAAAGAAAAGCAGGCCATGTTTTGAGCTGTCCTTGAGAAATCAACACAGATAAACAAAGGCTGTAGATGCAGGATACAACGTTAGGTAAAGTCGCCATAGTCCCAGATGATGAGATGGTTTAACCTAAAGGTCACTACGCCTAAGGTGAGGGATGAGGTTGACAAGATGGGACATACATGGTGACCTCAGAACATTATGGGGACATAGATAGTTTTCCCACATTGAAAGAAATGTGAGCAGGAAAATACAGGCCACGTTCACTCCCTTGATAATCAAACATCTATCTAACTTTTAAAATATTTCACGTACAAACCATCTCAGCTTTGTACAGAAGAGAAGAGAGTTCCACAGACTAAAGAGCCTATGACAGCACATGGAGAAGATTTGATAAAGGCTTTCAAAATCATTGTGTACCTAGAGAGATATGTGCTCATCCTCCAAAGATCAATAACTAGAGTGAACAGGTTTTAATTGAATCAGAGATAGTAGGAACTGCAGATGCTGGAGAATCCGAGACAACAAGGTGCAGGGCTGGATGAACACAGCAGGCCAAGCAGCATCATAGGAGCAGAGAGGCTGACGTTTCGGGCCTAGACCCTTCATCAGAAAAGGGGGAGGGGAAGGGGGTTTTGAAATAAATAGGGAGAGAGTGGGAGGCGGATAGAAAAGGGATAGAGGAGAGGATAGGTGGAGAGGAAACAAACAGGTTGAAGAGGCGGGGATGGAGCCAGTAAAGGTGAGTGTAGGTAGCGAGTTAGGAAGGGGATAGGTCAGTCCAGGGAAGACGGACAGGTCAAGGGGGCGGGATGAGGTTGGTCGTTAGGAGATGGAGGTGTGGCTTGAGGTGGGAGGAGGGGATAGGTGGGAGGAAGAACAGGTTCGGGAGGCAGGGACGAGCTGGACTGGTTTTGGGATGCGGTAGGGGGAGGGGAGATTTTGAAACTTGTGAAATCCACATTGATACCATTGGGCTGCAGGGCTCCCAAGCGGAATACGAGTTGCTGTTCCTGCAACCTTCGGGTGGCATCGTTGTGGCACTGTAGAAGGCCCAGGATGGACATGTCGTCTGAGGAATGGGAGGGGGAGTTGAAATGGTTCGCGACTGGGAGGTGCAGTTGTTTATTGCGAACCGAGCGCAGGTGTTCTGCAAAGCGGTCCCCGAGTCTCCGCTTGGTTTCCCCGATGTAGAGGAAGCCACACCGGGTACAGCGGATGCAGTATACCACATTGGCAGATGTGCAGGTGAACATCTGCTTGATGTGGAAAGTCTTCTTGGGGCCTGGGATGGGGGTGAGGGAGGAGGTATGGGGGCAGGTGTAGCACTTCCTGCTGTTGCAGGGAAAAGTGCCAGGTGTGGTGGAGCTGGAGGGGAGTGTGGAGCGGACAAGGGAGTCACGGAGAGAGTTGTCCCTCCGGAAAGCAGATAAGGGTGGGGAGGGAAAGATGTCTTTGGTGGTGGGGTCGGATTGCAGATGGCGGAAGTGTCGGAGGATGATGCGTTGGATCCGGAGGTTGGTGGGGTGGTACGTGAGGACGAGGGGGATTCTTTTTTGGTTCTTATTGCGTGGACGGGGTGTGAGGGATGAGGTGCGGGAGATGTGGGAGACACGGTTGAGGGCGTTCTCGACCACCGAGGAGGGGAAGTTACGGTCCTTGAAAAACGAGGACAACTGAGATG
>NC_063341.1:10685157-10690300 GCF_021869965.1 Rhincodon typus
CTGCTTGGCCTGCTGTGTTCATCCAGCCCTGCACCTTGTTGTCTCGGATTCTCCAGCATCTGCAGTTCCTACTATCTCTGGTAGTGTGAGTGCAGTGCAACTGGGAAGAATGCAAATAAACCTCTGGCAAACAAATCTGTGAGCATTAAGAACAGGAGGTTGAATATTGCTGGATGGGAAATGGAGCGCAGAGGTCAGAGGCTGGGATAATTTTCAAACAGGCATTTTAAGTATTACCCCCATGCACTTACTGCACTGAGATCAGAGTGGCACAGATGGTGTTCTAGCTGTGTATCGCAGTGAGTGGTGTCATGGTGTGAATCAGCACTACAAGTTGTCTCAGAACCTTGTTAAGCTCCCTCTTTAAAGGACTATAGTAAATGGTCATCAGGACCAGAAGACCTCATGTCAGGGGACACAGACAGTTGCAGAACAACCTATGCTGGGGTCTGAGAGAAGTAGCTTGCCAAATGTCCTCACACTTCACCTCCCCTGATGATGTCCTTTGAAGTATCATTGAAGAGTCATACCCTTAAAAATAGTGCACCATTCAGAGAACGTGAGCAAACAGTTAATTCGCTCTTGATGTATGCCATTCTGTCATACTGAGAATGTTGGAAAATGTTCAACAATTTTGACTGCCCTCTGGCTGCCAACTAGTAAAGCTCCACTAGATATCATATATGTATAAAACTCAACAAATGTAGATTCCACATGCAGTGAATGTTCTTATTTGTGCCAGGAAACTGTTGAATTTTAAGGCTTCATAAGCCTTGTGATCCTCTGCAAAGAACACACACAGTTTTGTGCATTGTTTCTTTTTACAAATAAACAGTGGTCCCCTGAAGTCATAAATCTGGTTAACAAGACCTCACACATAACCGCCAACTGTCCCAAATGTGTAAGGCTGTTTATTGGGATGGTACAGTCTGACAGGGGGTCTGTAGACACTTACTAGAGTAATGTCAATATATATCTACCACACTCAAAACACAGTCAAAGCTGTTCCAGGTTGAAGAATGGTTCTGTTCCACCAATTCTCCAGTCTGCTCCCTGCCCACCCCAACCAAACCAGCTACCATTCTAATTTCAGTTTGCTGTACTGGGCACCAGATAGTACTGAAGCATTCCTGACTGGTCAATCAGATGGTTAATATATTGGCTGTGTGAAATAGGGCAGCAGGGAGAGTGGCACAGAGGCAACTGGGAAGATGTGGAGCCATAGACTGAAAGGATTAAGGATTGGGATAGAATTTATAGAATAGAATCACTACGGTGTGGAAACAGGCCATTCGGCCCAACAAGTCCACATCAACTCTCTGAACAGCATCCCACCCAGACTGGTCCCCCTACCCTATCCCTGTAACCCTGCATTTCCAATGCCTAATCCACCTATCCCTGGACTATGGGAGGAAAGCGGAGTACCTGGAGTAAACCCACGCAGACACGGGGAGAATATGCAAACTCCACACAGACAGCTGCCTGAGGCTGGAATTGAACCCAGATCCCTAGCGCTATGCTAACGACTGAGCCATCGTGGTAAAAATGTAAGAACCCACAATGCTGGTTGGAAGAGAAGGAAGCAGCAGAAACAGCAAAGGGTGCTGTTGGGAACAGATGTCAGAGAGGTGTAAATCTAGTGCAAATGGCAATACTCTGTGATTCATTTACATATGGTGCCTGAGAAACAACTTAACACTTCACACAAAGTACTTTTGCAACGTCGTCACTGTAATTCTTTGGCACATGAGGCAACCTAATTGTACATTGTTTAATCACTGTTTGTGGATTCTTTCTAATGGCCAGTTAATCAGTTATATGGGTGATGGCTAATTGAGAATTGTTGGCTGTGACACAGGAGAACTTCTTGTTCTTCATTGAAATCCTGTTCATTGTCAGGAGGCAGACAGAAGCTCAGTTTAACTTCTCAAGCGAAGAATGACATGTTTGATGATAGAGTACCCACTGCAGATGGGGAAAATGTGCTCACTGATTAGAGCTCAGCTATTTATTCCCATGAGTGTTTCATCAGTCTTTAAATTACACCTCTCTGTTTCCACTGGCACCTCCTATCACTAACAGTTCCATTGTAAAACTGCCGTGAAAGCCATTATTTGTCTACATCTGTGCTTACCTTCTCCCATTGAAAGAGGAGCAGGTGCCAGTTCCCAACCATGCCATGCCTGCACAAGACGTCTCCCCGTCTGTACCCGCTTTTGGAAAAATGTATTGTTAAACAGAGAGCGCACACTGTGATGTGAGACAATACAGTAGAAAGCAAATTGAGAGGGTCTAATATAATGATTCCAAGTGTAAAGAACCTCAACTACTCTCTAGGCCATTCCTCTTTTTCCTTATTCCCAAGAGATATGTGCCTGGAGGGCAAAGAATGATACTGAATGGAAATGGTCGCAAATAATTCAGAAGACGACAGGAATGTTGGCCATTGTTGCAAAGTGGTGGAATAGGAGCATGATTTTATGAATCACTAATTGTCCTGCTGCTCAGAAAAAATATACTTCCAAATATTAAAAGCAACACAATTTTACAAAGATAGTAGGAACTGCAGATGCTAGAGAATCTGAGATAACAAGGTGTAGAGCTGGATGAACGCAGCAGGCCAAGCAGCATCAGAGGAGCAGGGAGGCTGACGTTTCGGGTCTAGACCCTTCATCAGAACATCAGCCTTCCTGCACAATTTTACAAAGATGCTTTAAATAAGATGTATTGTTACTGACAGTGTTTGAAACTGCTGTGAAAATTTAAGGACAAGTTACAAATACTGAGATTCCTTGCAGAAACACCATTTTCTGTCACTATATGGTATTTGATAGTAATGTTGCTACTTGTTGACAATCTCATAAATCCCAGTTTGACGTCAGCACCACTACTTCAGCTGATAATATTCAGTGTAGAGCATTGCAGACTTCTGTCATCCTTAACCACACAGATCTACCAATATCCATTTCTATGCCTTAATGTCTGCAAAAGTTGTTTTGTTTCTTGTAAACTTTGCTTTACAATGCAAAGTGACCTAACTGCACCTGCTTGAAAAACATTGATTATTTTATTTTGCCGACATAAGCGAATAGTCTGAAATAGGAACACAATTACTGCACTAGTGGTGGACTGAAGCAGCTGAGTGAAAGGGAGACGAGTTTAATCTGTAGGGCACTTTCTGGGTGTTAATGGAATAACAGGACATGCTACATATGCGCTCGGCTGCTCTGAGTTAGTCATTGAAAGGCAAGAGAGGAGCATTCCATGATACTAGAACATTTTGCAATTCAACATAATCAGTTTGATTGTTTTGGAAGGATAACTCAACCTCAGAAGGAGCATAGTGCAAATTCAGGAGAATTTTACCAAGACTCCCAAGTCTCAGTTTGAGCAGTGATCATGTTACTGAACCGGTATTGTTAGGAGTGTAAATGTTTGGAGATCATTTAATTGAGACATTTAGGATTTTGAATGGACTTGCTGGGGTAAATGGAGAGAATAATTTTCTGCTGTTTGGAGAGACCACTAATGTCAGATTATGCAGCTGGAGGGGCAAAGAGGGATGGAGAGTGGATGAGGAGGAAGTAATTCAGAAAGCAAATAAAATGTTTGTCTTTATTGCAGATGGTGGAATACAAATGGTAGTAGGGAGGCCATATACAAAGTACTGTGTTCAGGTTGCTCTCCTTAGAAGATTCACTAAGCTGATTCCTTAAATGAAAGGAACAAAAACAAAGTTGCTGGAAAAGCTCAGCAGGTCTGGCAGCATCTGTGAAGGAAAAAACAGTTAATGTTTCGGGTCTGGTGACCCTTCCTCAGAACTGATGGTGGCTGGGAAAATGTCAGTTTATATGCAGAAAATGAGAGGGGTATGGGGAAGGGGGTAAACAATAGGTTAGAGCCTAGAGAGAGAGAAGAGCAGTTGGACAGACAAAGAATTGAAAACGTTCAGGCTGGGAGGATGAATAGTTGTTAATGGGGACTGTTAGTGACTAACAACAGAGGGTGTGTAATGGCAGGCTGTGTGGTAACAAGGAGTTCAATAATTTTAGGGCCTAAATTCTCCCATGTCCCAGCCCCCTACCCCACACACCAGGCCTTGTTACCACACAGCCTGCCATTACACACCCCCTGTTGTTAGTCACTAACAGTCCCCATTAACAAGTATTCACCCTCCCAGCCTGAACGTTATCAACTCTTTGTCTGTCCAACTGCTCTTCTCTCTCTTTGGGCTCTATCCTATTGTTTACTCCCTACCCCACCCACCTCCCTATTTTCTGCGTATAAACTGACATTTTCCCAGCCACCATCAGTTCTGAGGAATGGTCACCAGACCCGAAATGTTAACTCTATTTTTTTCCTTCACTGATGCTGCCAGACCTGCTGAGCTTTTCCAGCAACTTTGTTTTCGTTCCTGATTTACAGCGTCTGTAGTTTTTTTGGTTTTCCTTAAATGAAAGGGTTGTCTTATGAGGACAGGTTGAGCACATTGGGCCAATATTCATTGGGGTACTGGAAGAATGAGAAGTGATCTTATTGAAATATGTAAGATTCTGAGGTAGTTTGACTGGTTAGATGCTAAGAGGAGATTGCTGGTGTGAGGGAATATAGGACCAGGGACACAATATTAAGTCTCCCAGTTAGGATGGAATTTGGTTCTGCAGGTCATTAATCTTTGGAATTCTCTACCAACGAGAGCATTGGCGTTTGGATCATAGAATGTAGTCAAGGCTGAGTCAGGCAGATTCTTGATCTACAAGAGAGTCGAGAGTGATGTGGGTCGGCAGAAAAGTGAAGTTAAGCTTGCAAGTATATTATTTATGCTCTTACTGAATCCTAGAACAAGCTGGATGGACTGAGTGGCATACTATTTCTTACGATAATGGGAGGAAAAGGTGGACGTTTCTACTCCTGATGCTCCAACATTTGTGAAGTGGAACATGTTTGAAGAAGCAATTGGTTTTGCCTTGCTTGTTCATTTTGTGCGTTTATGCATTAATTCACCTCGGAGTACATACAACCTTGGCCCTGATCTGGTAGATCCACCATTCCTCCTTTTAGTGTTCAATGCAAAGTGAAAAGTAAGGAATCCTTTTGATGACCTGCAGCAACCCCCACCACCACCACCACCACCCCCCCCCCA
>NC_063341.1:10690400-10703570 GCF_021869965.1 Rhincodon typus
CCCCCCACACACACAGACACACACAGACACACACAGACACACACACACACACACACACAGATCATCAGTCTGTGCTCGCCAGTCCACTTGTATTGATACCTGTTGGTTTCAACATTTGAAGGATCCACAGAAGGACCGTTAGGAAAACAAAACAAGATATTGCCATCAAAAGTGCCAAGCTATGCCCAAGTGTTAATTAAGAGCATCATATGATATCCTATACGCAATTGAGGATTAATTGAGTTTATCATGTCAATCTGAATTAACCAGTAATCTGATTTCAGCTGTATCATTAGTAAAGGCTAAATTTGTGAGCAAATTGTTCAAGTGTTATGTTGAACTTGTGGCTGAAGTTTTGGAGTCATAGAGGCATAGAGTTTTACAGCACGGAAACCGACCCAACTCACCCTTGCCGACCAGATATCCTAAACTGATCTAGTCCCATTTGCCAGCATTTGGTCTGTATCCCTCTGAACCCTTCCTATTCATATACCCATCCAGATGCCTTTTAATTGTTGTAATTGTACCAGGCTCCAAGATGCAATTCATCAAACTTTTTGATCACTGTGTGATTATATTAATTTTAGAGATTGTATTTCAAAACAGTGGCATTTGAGAATTGGAGATAACAGGGTGTAGAGCTGGATGAGCACAGCAGGCCAAGCAGCATCATAGGTGCAGGAAGGCTGATGTTTCGGGCCTAGAGCCTTCATCAGAAGGCCCAAAACGTCAGCCTTCCTGCTCCTATGATGCTGCTTGGCCTGCTGTGTTCATCCAGCTCTACACCTTGTTATCTCAGATTTTCCAGCATCTGCAGTTCCTACTATCTCTGATGCATTTGAGAATTGGTTATTTTTGTGAAGAGCTTTAAAAAAAAATTGGACACTCCTTCTGGAAGAGTGAACTAATCCAGTATTTGTCAGTAAGCGGGAACCCCTGAAGAAATAATGAGGAATTGTTTATATTGTGGTGGCTTATGACAATTAGAGTAAACATTGAAATCTGTTGGCTTATTTTCAGTTCAGAATAATCGAAGATTGAGTTCAGAAAACCCGGAGATTGAATGATTTTAGGGCACTTCAGATGACCCCTGACTTTGCATAGAAGCAACTATATTTCTCTCATAGAAAAGAGTTTTTCAGAGCAATTAAGGAAATAGAAAACAACAAGGTGCAGGGCTGGATGAACACAGCAGGCCAAGCAGCATCATAGGAGCAGAGAGGCTGACGTTTCGGGCCTAGACCCTTCATCAGAAGGCCCAAAACGTCCAAATAAAAAAGTTCAGTTTGTGCAATTTACAGCCCAGGAGTGTTTGGTTTGAAATCTGCGGCCTATTAAAAGCTAAGAATGTGTAAGCTCTTAGTTTTGTAAGTGTTTGTGTAAGAAAATTCCACAGTTCACAAGAAAGACATCTGCAGTTCCTACTACCAGGGAGAATCAATTCAGTAGAGCTTAAAGATTTGATGTGGAGGAGACATTTATCCCGATTTGAATCTCTGTAATGTTTTTAGGGAAGTAGGTTGAAAATTTGTTTTGCTGTTTGTTTTTCTAAATTATCTTGTCTATCTACATGACTTTTTAAAAATTTTGTTTTCGTCTTTTGTGTCATAAAGGTCTGTTCTTCTGTTCAAGAAACTTTGCATCCTTATATCTGTTCCATTGACTGAAGACTACATTATCTAATTTTTTTTTTAAAAAAATGATGTATCAAACCAGGTTGCATTCTAACATCTGACTTATCCAATAGTACCATCAGCTGGTATTGTCACAAATGGGATACTGAGTGTGACTCTCTGTGCATACCTGAGTATTTTGGGGTCATGATAGTTTTAGCCCTGTGACATCAGAGGCAAGGATGGCTGTTTAAGTCATCTGTCTGTGGAATCCAGTGCATCATTGCTTGCTGAACCTCTTAACAGTTTAATAACTTGCAGTATCTAGGGTAGTTTAGGAAGCTGGATATAACATTAACCACCTTGGCTTTACATCAGCAGCTGATTTGGATGCTGGGTCAGCCTGCACAAGCTTCCCATCTTGCTGTTGCTTAGTTAGTACAGCCTGGCAAAACCAGTATTTTGCTGGGTAATCCCCATGGCACTTTCCTGGAGCAAAGCTGTTGGTATCTTTTTTGCAAATGTTGTCCTGAATGGGTAATGGATTCTGTGGATCCCCTGTGTTTCTTGGGATCTGTACTGAAGCTTAGAATTTTGCATAAGAACCAAAAGAACTGCGGATGCTGTAAATCAGGAACAGAAACAAAGTTGCTGGAAAAGCTCAGCAGGTCTGGCAACATCTGTGGAGGAGAAAGCAGAGTCAACGTTTCGGGTCCAGTGACCCTTCCTCAGAACTGATGGCTGGGAAAATGTCAGTTTATATGCAGGAAAAAGGGAGGTGGGTGGGGTAGGGAGTAAATGATAGGATAGAGCCTAAAGAGAGAGAAAGACAGTTGGACAGACAAAGGAGTTGTTAATGATCACACTGGGAGGGTGAGTAGTTGTTAATGGGGACTGTTATTGACTAACAACAGGGGGTGTGTACTGGCAGGCTATGTGGTAACAAGGCCTGGTGTATGGGGTGGGGGGCTGGGACATGGGAGAGTTTAGGCCCTAAAATTATTGAACTCAATATTGAGTCCGGAGGGCAGTAGGGTCCCCAAGCGGAAAATGAGGTGTTGTTCTTCCAGCTTGCGTTGGGCTTCACTGGAACACCGTAGCAAGCCGGAGACAGAGATGTTGGCCAGGGAGCAGGATATTGCATTGAAGTGGCAGGCAACAGGTAGTTCAGGGTCTTTTTTGCAAGTAGAGTGTAGATGTTCTGCGAAGCGGTCGCCAAGTCTAAGCTTCGTTTCCCCAATGTGGAGACCACATTGTGAGCAGCGAATGCAGTAGACTAGATTCTTGGAAGTGCAGGTGAAGTGTTGCTTCACCTGAAAGGTATGTTTGGGCCCTTGGTTTCTGGGGAGGGAGGAGGTAAATGGGCAGGTGTTGCACCTTCGCCGGTTACAGGGGAAGGTGCTGTAGGCCTGTGGGGAGGTGTTGGGTGTGAAGGAAGTGTGGACCAGGGTGTCCCGGAGGGAATGGTCCCTGCAGAAGGCGGACAAGGGAGGGGAGGGGAATATGTGTCTGGAGGTGGCATCTTGCTGGAGGTGGCGGAAATGGCGTCTGATGATCTTCTGGATGTGGATGCTGGTGGGATGGTAGGTGAGGATAAGGGGAACCCTATCGCTGTTGCGGGAGGGAAGAGAAGGGGTGAGGGCAGAAGTGCAGGAGATGGTTTGGTCCCGATTGAGGGCCCTGTTGACAACGGAGCTGGGGAATCCTCGGTTGAGGAAGAAAGTGGACATTTTGGGGGCTCCCTTGTCAAAGTTGGCCTCATCTGAACATATGCGATGGAGACGGAGGAACTTAGAATTTTGCTTAGCATTTTGCAATTGTATCTTGTTCCTGCTTGAAATTTCAATTCTTCTCCCCAGTTATCATCAGCTTTACGTGCTTGACTCAGATTGGTCATGGTTTTATTTGATGCAGGGAGGAGATAAGCTAACAATGGAATTTGGGGTCAACATACAGTATGGGGCCCAAGCCATACAGAACCTCACAAGTAAGGTACTTGGTCCTGATACTTCATAAAAGTTCGAGGCAGCTCAAGAGTGTCTCCTGCCTGTCCAGACCTTGAATTAGCTGGTACAATGGATCCTCCCCCAGGATGGGGTAGCCCACAATTTTAGCTGCCTTGGGGAAATGCCCCCCTGTGCCCTTCAGAGCAACATGGAGGCGTTTTGTGTGGGCTACTGTTGAACACTCTCCTGTTCTTCACCTTTGTCCACTGGTCGGACATGCTTTGGCTCAATGTTTTACCCTCCGGCAGCTCAGATCCCCAGTGGAAGACTCTCTATAAAGAGGTCCTTCCCTTTTCCATCAGCGATCTGGGATGGAGAGTGCTGCTTACAGCAGTCCCATGAAATCATAGACTAAGTCACTACACCGGGTGCCAGGTCACGTGTGGTTTTTGTGGCCTGGACGGAACATTTTTTACTTTTATGTTGAGTGTTTCTGTTTGCAGCCCCTCAGTGTTTCGAAGGGGCTGCTTCTCAATTTCTGGTTGCACTTCAGCCGCACGCTTCTGATCTATGGGCGCCCTGTGCGGGACGGAGCGAGGAGGTCAGAGAGCCTGCTCCTGGGCTTGGCCAAAGTGACCACTAACAGGTTCAGGCAGTGGGCTATGGAGGGGGTCATTGTACTTGATTGTCTGCCCATGTTTCACAGTTATGTCTGCATTCGGGTGTCCATAGAGAAAGAGCATGCAGTGTTTACTGACATGATAAGAGACTTTTAGAGACCAGGGGGTACCACACGGTCTGGGTTGCATCATCACCCTGGACAATGTTATTTTGATGTAGTAAATTTCCATTCACCTTAAATAAGTTTCCATTTAGCAAAAAGAAGAAAAGAGAAACAAAATGCGATTTAGGACTATGTTCGTGCGATACAAATGGATTTGTTTAACAGCCCAACTCCAGTTAATGACTTATAATCAAGTCTTCGTTTATCTTCTTGCATCCCTCTCTGCTGATGGCATTTACCTAATGATAAGAGCTACATGTGTTAAACCACGATTATTACCTTGTTGTGCTTTATCCAAGACCGAATAGAACCTCGCAAAATTTGTCTCTGCACTTTCTGTGCTAGCCAACACACTAAGATGCAAAAGGAGAATGAGAAATATGAAGAAGGAACTCTAAACTAATCTGATGAGCCACTGGTGTATCACATATGCCACACAAGCACCACTTAACCAGCTTCAGCAATATAAGCAGGCCATTAATAAATAAAACTACAATCAAAGAAATGAGGTGAAAATAGATCTATGGAAATGAGAGGTGGAACATCACAGTGAAGAAAGTTAGGAAGAAATTTGATCTCTCAATGAGTCGCAAGAGTATAATTACAGATGTCACTGGTGAGCAATAAATTTTGGTTAAACATTGCAGACAACCCTTTTGATAACAGCTCCCTGTAGTGGGTCCAATCATTTGTTAGCTTAAACAGAAGAGGCAGCAATGTGTTTGCCAACTTTGAGGATTAATCTGCATGTTTCATCACAAGATATCCGGCCTCCAACCTCGGCATGTATTTTCTATTCACATTTGTTATTTACTAATTTAAAGCACTCAAAGGGAAAAAGCATGAACAGGTAACTTTTTTTTAAAGATTTTTCTTCTTGGGTTGCTCCCAGTAGTATTCTTAGTGATTGTTCTTTAATTCCTGGAGATTCCAGGTCAGTTCTGGAGAGTTAGCAACCCGAAACACAATTACTTCAAGGGACAGGAAGCATTTCAAGAAGTACCACAACAGTTTTAACATAACATTCAAGTAGTTGCAGACCTCATATTTGCCAAAAGCCAGATGGCACTAACTGGCATCTTACAGGAGTGGGATAGGCATCCAGTTACTTCTCAGGGGAAGTAAATCTTCCGAACTCCCCACTCTCCAATCACCCTGGGCAGAGAGGATCTGGATAAATGTGGGGTTTTGCATTTTGGTACAACAAACAGGTGTAGGACTTTTACAATTAATGGTTGGGCCTTGGGTAGTGTTATAGAACAAAAGGACTTAGGGGTGCAGGTACATAATTCTTTGGAGCTCATGTCACATAGACAGGGTGGTTAAAAAGGCGTTTGGTATGCTTGCCTTCATTGCTCCATCATTTGAGTGTAGGAGTTGGGAAGTCGTGTTGAGGTTGTACAGGAAGTTAGTGAGGCCTCTTCTGGAGTACTGTGTCCAGTTCTGGTCACCCAGTTATAGGAAGGATATTATCAAGTTAGAGAGGGTTCAGAAGAGATTTAGTAGGATGTTGCTGGGTATGGACGGTTTGAGTTATAAAGATAGGCTGGAACCCTTTTCATTGGAGCATAGGAGGTTGAGAGGTGACCATATAGAAGTTTACAAAATCATGAGGGGTATAGATAGGGTTCATGGTATGTGTTTTTTTTCCCTAGGATGGGGGATTTCAAGACTCCTATTTTAAAGGTGAGAGGAGAGAGATTTCAAAAAGACATGAGGGACAAATTTTTTACACCGAGGGTGGTTTACGTGTGGAATGAACTTCCTGAGGAAGTGGTGGATGTGGGCACAATTACAATGTTTAAAAGGCATTTGGATAAGTCCATGAATAGGAAAGGTTTGGAGGGATATGGACCAGGAGCAGGCAGATGGGACTAGTTTAGTTTGGGATTGTGTTCGGCATGGGCTGTTTCCATGCTGTATGACTCTGTGGCTCATCAAAGATAACACTGTAGCGTTGCGGGGGGTGGCTGCTGCACTGTCAGAGATACTGTCTTTCAGATGTTTATTAAATCAAGGCTGTATCTATGCCCTCAAGTGGATGTAAAAGATCCAACAACATTGTTTTGATGAAGAGCTTCTAATTCTAATTTTAATCCCTCAAATTGACATCACTAAAGGCAGTTTATCTGCTCATTATCACATTGTTGTTTGTGGACTTAGTGATGCTCAAATTGCCTACTGCATTTCCTAAATTACATCAGTAACTATTAGTTGGCTATAAAGTGATTTGGGATGTTCTAAGGCCTTGAAAGGCCCTTAATAAATCTGAGCTCTTTCTGTCTCCTTGATACTTCCCTGTATCAACACAGATAAGTTTGAAAACTGGATTGTGAAAAAGCGATGATCTCAAAGTGCACCCCTTTTCTTCAGCACAGAGCATAGAACTGCACTGTGTTGTGTTTTCCCAAAGAAAGTATGGGCTAAAAGGGGAATGGGGATGAAATCCATGGCAGGGAAACTAAGGAGCAGAAACCACTGGCAGTTCAGGCCTGAGTCTATCAGTGTCTGTGAATCTCCCCATATCCTGTACTCATCCAAACGGCCCAGGAATTCTGAAGGGCGGGGAAGCCAAGATTTTAATTTACCCATCTTTAGGGCTTGAGTTCTCCCATGTCCTTACACCAACCCCCAAACACCAGGCCTTGTTATTCACACAATCTGCTATAGCACACAACCCATTGTTAGCCACGAACAGTCGCCATTAATATCTATTCATCCTCCTAGCCAGATCATTATCCACTTCTTTGTCTGTCCAATTGTTCTTCTCTTACTTTGGGCTGTATCCCCAACTATCATTTATTCCTTATCCCCTCCCCCCGCCTCCATCTTCTGCGTATAAACCAACATTTTCCTTGCTACCATAAGTTCTGAGGAAGGGTCACTCGACATGAAATGTTAAATTTGATTTCTCTCCACAGATGTTGCCAGATCTGCTGAGCTTTTCCAACAATTTCTGTTTTTGTTTCTGATTTACAGCATCCACAGTTCTTTCAGTTTTTACTTTTTTTAACTTACCCAGTTCATCAGGAAATTAATTAGATTGGAAGCGATGCTGATTTTTCACCTCGGACTAATGGACAGTAATATCTGACAGCATGCGTGTTTTGCGTAATGCTTTAAATTCCTTACGTGGAGATTTAAGGTCAAATTTCTACTGAATTATGACCTTCACAGTTGTTCCTCTGTCACTCTAAGCTGGTTCGAATGAACCAGAGAAGTCTCAGAGCTTTGCTAATTTAATACATAGTTACCAGGACATTGCAGGTGGAGGAATAGACTTGGTCTGAGTGCCTCATGGTTTGGATTGAGTAATAATGAGCTGGGTCCCCTACTTCTCTTGAGAATCTGCTGCTTGTGGGGAACATAAGGTGAGAATGGAGACCGGGTCACTGCTTCAATGCTCTCATGGCTGACCACATGCCAACACTTGCAGCCTCTGTGTGTGGTAAAAGGTGTGCACGGACCCGAGGGCCTCACTAGAGCTTTATGCCAGCAGCTAACAGAACCAGCTTTTTTTGGCACAAAGTAATCATAACGTTGACAAGATAGTCCTTTTAAAATCCAACAAAAAGGATTTTAGCGTCAGCAACAGCAGATAGCAAAGCTGGCAAATTCTCATGCTGAAAGCCACAGCATAATGTGCTGCTCTGTGTGGTGGTTGGAAAATGTAAACAGCAATTCCTTGCCCAGTCCTAGACAAGGTCAGTGCCAACACATCAGCACAAAAGGGAGGGGAGGAAGAGAAAAGGAAATTCTTGAAACAGTTTGAGATTTTTAAATCCTCACACAGTTTTGAGTTTTTATACATGAGATGTGATCAATGTTCTGCGGAGAATTTAATATTTTCGAAATTGCTAAAGTTATTCATTTAGACGTTTAGTATCATCTGTAGACCTCAGGGACATGTGGTATAATTTTGAAGTCCCAGTCATTAATGCTTATTAAAAACAGCAGTGGTCCTAGTCCTGAATTTGAAATACTCTAATATACCTCCCTCCAGTACAAAATAAACAAACATTTGCCACAATAGTCTGTGTTTTTTATGCTTCAGCCAGTTATGTACAAATGCTGCTGCTACCTTTTTAATTCGATGTGCTTCTATTTTATTGACTCACCATTTTGTAATACCATATCAAGCTTTGAAAATCCATGAGTTACTAGTTATCCATTTGCCAAAGCAAGAGTTAGTCTGTCTTCAACAGCTACCTATTTGCAGTTCATATTTCAGGACCAACTCTAGTCTGCTTTCTGCTCCCTAACCAACAATCCTTAGTGGGAAGAAACAGCCTCTTTCTTCCCTTTCACAAAGAGCAAATTACAAACAGTGCCCATCAGAGGCACTGTAATGATAACAAAAACCAAAACGGGAAGAAACTAGGAAGGGAACTAAATCAAAATAGTGTTGGAGAGGAAGGTAATGCACTCCAACCCCTGCAATGCTCCACCCTTTCTAAAGGCTTCAAGGGTACCATATGCTCCCACTCCAAAGATACCCAGGCATAAACATATCCCTGTGTAGAGACACAGGCAATCAGGATTGAAGATCCCCACTATGATCTGCTGATTGGGCCTGTTGGTGGCTAATTTAGCTAGGAACAGGCTCAAGAGGAGCTCCTCCATTTTGCGCTGTCTCCTCCGTACCAAGTGAGAAGTAGCCCTTACACATATGAACAGTTTACCCTTAACATATCCATACTGGCTATCCTTTATTAGATAGTGCTAATGATTTTCTCCTGGATTATAGTTTCTTAATGATTCTGTGCCATAATGTAAAATTTACTGTCCTGTTTTTACCAGGTTTACTCATTTCATTTTTTTTTATAAACAAGTGCAATACTCTGATATCACCCCATTTAATAGAAAATTGGAAAATTATGGCTGACACTTCTGAAATTTTAACCCTTACCTCCTTCGGGCAACTTAAGATGCATCAATTGTGTACTGGGCGACTTATTCACTTGAAGGAGCATCAGTCTTCCTCATCATTTTCTCATTTTATTCAATATCCTAACAATCAGCTCATTCATTGTATGGTAAATCTCCATTTTGGTTTCTAATCAACCTCACTGTTTACAATCTTTCTTAAATAAGGAGACCAATTACTGTACACAGTGCTCCAAATGTGGTCTCACCAATGTCTTGTACGACTTCGGCATAACCTCGTTATGTTTGTAGTCAATACTCCTTACAATAAAGCATCGCATTTTATTAGCTTTCCTAATTACTTGCCCTACTTAGTAACCTTTTTATGATTAATACACAAGGACACCCAGATCCTCCTCCATCTCAGAGCTCTGCAATCTCTCACCATTCAGAAAATAAGCTGCTTTTTTATTCTTCCTGCCAAAGTAGGCAATTTTGCATTTTCTCACATTATACTATATTTGCCAGATCTTTGTCCTCACAGTTAACCAATCTATATCCCTTTGTACCCTTCATTATGTTACCCTTGTGAAACTAATTTGTCCAGTCAATATGCACATTAAAATCACCAATGGCAATTGCAGTGCCCTTCTTCCAAGTCTCCATTATTTTCTGATTTATAATTTGCCCGACTGTGAGGCAACTCTCCAGGATTCTGCAAACAGTTCCCATCCATGACTTCTTTGCCTTGCTATTTCTTATTTCCACCCAAACTGATTCCATGTCACAATCTATTGCACCAATATCAGTACTCACTACTGTGCTGATACCTTCCTCTGTTCACAAAGCTAACCCATCTCCTTTTCCATTTTGCCTATTCTTCCAGAACATCAAATATCGTTGCATCTTGAGTTCCTAGTCCTGGTCACGCTGCAACCAAATCTCTGCAATATCTATCAAGTCATATTTGTTCTATTTGTGCCACCAGTTCATCTATCTTGTTACAGATGAAACATGCATTCAGATAAAGAACCTTGAGCTTTGACTTTGTACAATTATTACTTACTCTTGTTTTATTTAATGCTGCACTTATATATTTTCTGCCTTCTCATGTCACCCTCTGGTTATTGTTCTCCACTTCCCTACTCTTCATCTCTGCAACCACTGTGTCCTCCAGATAAAAACTGAATGAATTGCGGATGCTGTAAATCAGGAACAAAAATAAAGTTGATGGAAAAGCTCAGCAGGTTCTAGGGGGATGAGTCTGGGTGGGATGCCCTGCGGGTTGGTGTGGACTTGTTGGGCCGAATGGCCTGTTTCCACACTGTAGGGATTCTATGATTTTGAAGTTACAGAGTGTGATGGAATACTCCCCACTTGCCTGGATGCGTACAGCCCCAACAACACTCAAGAAGCTTGGCACCATCCAAGACAAAGCAGCTCGCTCAATTGGCACCACATCACAAGCATCCACTCCCTCCACCACCAACACTCAGTTGCAGCAGTGTGTACTATCTACAAGATGCACTGCAGAAATTCACCAAAGATCCTCAGACCGCACCTTCAAAACCCACGACCACTTCCATCTAGAAGGACAAGGGCAGCAGATACATGGGAACACCACCCCCTGCCAGTTTCCCTCCAAGCCACTCATCATCCTGACTTCAAAATATATCACTGTTCCTTCACTGTCACTGGGTCAAAATCCTACAATTCCCTCATTAAGGACATTGTGGGTCAACTGTGGGTGGTGAACTTTGTGGGTGGACTGCTGAGGTTCAAGAAGGCAGCTCACCACTACCTTCTCAAGGGCAACTAGGGATGGGCAAGAAATGCTGGCCAGCCAGCAACGCTCACATCCCACAAATGAATAGAAAAAAAGCAATCTAAACTTCATTGAATCCGTTGATTTCCTCTATCTTCTATGATCCTCTTTAAACCTATATTATTTCTAACTTTGTCTCTCCCACAACTCTGAACAGCTTGTTTCTATAATATGCCAGCTTGGTGCCCAATCTGCTGCCATGTTAGTTAAAACCCTCCCCCACAGCATTCATTAACCTTGTCCTGAAGATGTTGGTCCCAGCTGTGTTCAGATGCATCCCCTCAGTTTTGAACAAGTCTTTTCTGCTGAGGAACTGGTCTCAGTGGACCAGGAAGCTAAAGCCCCGCCTTGGCTCCAGGTCTCTAGTCCTACAGTTATCAGTCTTACCTTCCTATTTGCATTAGCGCTAAGTGGCCCTGGAAGTAATCCAAAGATTGCTAATTTCAAATTATTAGATTTCATCAAGGACTCCTGGTAAAATTGAAGACAGTTGGTAAATGGGATAGTTCTCCATGGATTGGGCTCATATCTAGACAAAGAAAGATGGTTGTGAATATTTGAAATTAATCTTCTCAGTTCCAGGGCGTCACTGGAAGAGATTTTCAGGTTAGGTGTTTTCTAACAAACCTGTTCAAGAGATGTTATTACTCATCTTTAGAGCAAGTGGGACTTGAACCCAGGCCTCCTGGCTTAGAGGTAGTGACACCACAAGAGCCCGAATTTCTCATGTTAGTTTCCAAGGACCAATTATCTTTAGCTGCTCCATTAATGATCTTCGCTTCAGCATAAGATCAGATTTGAGGATATTCACTTTTAATTACACAACGTTCAGCACCATTCTCGACTCCCCAGATACTGAAAGAGCCCATGTCCATACGCAGCAAGGCCTGGATAATATTCAGGCTCGGGCTGATAAGTTGCAATTAACTTTGACAAGACAGATACCAGGCAATGACCATCTCCAGCAGCAGAGAACCTAACCATCTCCCCCTGACATTCAATACCATTTTGAGGCTACAACATCAGGGCAGAAGCTGAGCATTCTAATGGCAAGTAATTTACCTCTTGGCTTCCCAAAGCATGCCTACCATCGACCTCTTACAGCTAAAAGGTCAAGGGCAGCAGAGTAGGCCATTCAGCCCCTCAGGACTGCACCACCATTCAGTAAGGTGATGGTTGAGTTATTAGAGCCTCAACTCCATTTTTCCATCTGCCCTCTCCATCCCCCTCAGAATAACACTTGACTTCTTTGTTAATCAAAAATGTGCATAATTAAAGTCACAGAAGCAATTATTTCCTGAAATCTTGGCCCATTGTTTGTACCTTGTTCTAAGAATTAAATATGTAACTTCAAAATGTTGAAAGAACTGAGCACATTTGGATAATGGTTGCTGTCATAAATGCCAGACAGTCAAACAGCATTTTGCACTAAAGTTGGAGGAAAGACCTTGTATCGTGTCCCATGTTACATTACAGAGCGTCTATGGATAGAACAAAAACAGAAGTTGCTGGAAAAGCTCAGCAGGTCTGGCAGCATCTGTGAAGAAAAGGTCAGAGTTAATGTTTCGGTTCTGTGACCCTTCCTCATTAGTGACCCTTCCTCCACTGACCCAAAGCATTAACTCTGTTTTCTTCACTGATGTTGGCAGATCTGCTGAGCTTTTCCAGCAACTTTTGTTTTTGTTCCTGATTTACAGCATCTGCAGTTCTTTCAGTTTTTATTTTGTCTATGCATAGAATACTGGGGTTGCAAAACATCAGGGGCATAGATAAGGTAAATAACAAGTGGCTTTTCCCTAGGGTGAGGGAGTTCAAAACTAGGGGACATATTTTGAAGGTGAGAGGAGGTGAGGACATAGCGGTGGCAACCTTTTTACACAGTGTGGTTCCTGTGTGGATTGAACTGCCAGAGGAAGTGGTGGATGTAGTTAGAGTTACAACATTTAAAAGACATTTGGATAAGTATATGAATAGCAAAGGTGCAGGCAGGTGGGACTACTTTAGGTTGGGAACATGGTTGGCATGGACTGGTTGTACCAAAGATAACAAGGTGTAGAGCTGGATGAACACAGCAGGCCAAGCAGCATCATAGGAGCAGGAAGGCTGACGTTTCGGGCCTAGACCCTTCATCAGAAA
>NC_063341.1:10703970-10806147 GCF_021869965.1 Rhincodon typus
GTGCCATTCTATGTAAACAATGTGGGCTGGAATTTGTTAGCCGTTTTATTTTTAAAACTGTCAGATGATGTTTTATTAGCTGTTATTCATGCGGACATGTTATGAGCAGTGATAACACACCATTGCTGAAGGTTGTGAAAGACCCAAGTGATATCGACAACATTTCCATCACATCCTGTTTGTTAAGAAACCTTATGGGAGACTAACTGTCCAGGGCACTAGAAAGTTGAAAAGGCGAAAGAGGAGAAAAGTGAACTAGTATCTGGATAGATAATACAATAATGTGGATAGATTATATGATATTGTCCATTTTCAGACAGGAACTGGTAATTCAGTTGTTTTCTTTTCCCGGTTATTTAACTGCCTTCATGCTTTCTTCATGTTTTCAATGTCAAAGACAGAAGTTTAGTTGCAAAGATAAAGTCAAAAATTAGCAGGGTAAGGTTTCCACCCAGGAATTGAAGCTAATATGCGTTTGAAATGGAACTATTTAGGTTAGGATTCAAGTTTCTCCTCTATTCCTAAAAGCATCATCACAAATGTTTAGGAGACAGTAAGGACTGCAGGTGCTGGAAGCCAGAGTTAATGGGTTTAAGGCTGGAAAAGCACAGCCAGTCAGACAGCATCTGAGGAGCAGGAAAGTCAACGTTTCAGGCTAAAACTCTTCGTCAGGTCTGGGGAGGGGGAGGGGAGCCCAGAAGTAAATAGAGGGCAGGAGCGGGGGACTGGGGGGGGGAAGGGTAGGTGGGACGTAGATGACCACGTGACTGCCGACGTCATTGGCGACCGGGCTACTTCTACTTCTGCCCACGTGACCGCTCCAGAGCATACACCCGCTCCCAATGAAGTCTCCACCCCCACTCCCGGCCCCAGTTCTACCCTCAGCCCCAGACCCAAGCCCTGTTGGGTATTCACCATACACCCTGACCTCCCCCTCACTGAGGCTGAATGGTCAGTCCTCAGCAAGGAGCTCACCTTTGACGCTCCAAACCAACCTCACTACTAAACTCGCCAATTGGAGGGGGGGGGGTGGGGTTGGTAGTATGGCGAACTGACCTCTACGTCGCTGAGGTCAGACCCCAACTCTCTGACACCACCTCCTACCATCCCCTCGATCATGACCCCACCCCCTGATCACCAAGCCATCACCTCCCAGACCATCAACAGCCTCATCACTTTGGGAGATCTCCTATCCGTAATCTCCGACCTGATAGTTTCCCAATCCCCCACCGCCCATTTCTCTCTCCTTCATCTCCTCCTACCTCAACTCCATTCTTAACCCTTTGGCCCAGGAACTCCTTACCTACATTCATGACACGCCACCTTTTCCGAAACTTTCAATTCCCTGGCCCCCAACACCTCATCTTCACCATGGATGTACAGCCCTTGTACTCCTCATCCATGGGGATGGCCTAAAAGCCCTCCACTTCTTCCTCTCCCGTAGGCCCAACCAGTCCCCCTCCACTGACACTATCATTCGCCTGGTAGAACTGGTCCTCACGCTCAACAGTTTTCCTCTGATTCCTCCCACTTCCTACAAACCAAAGGGGTGGCCAAGGGCACCCACATGGGCCAGAGCTATGCATGCCTCTATAGGATTTGTGGAACAGTCCGTCTTCATAACTATATTGGCACCATGCCCCACCTCTTTCTCTGTTGTATTGATAACTGTATCGGCGCTGCCTCGTGCTCCCGCGAGGAGCTCGAACAGTTCATCAACTTCGCCAGCACCTTCCACCCCACCCTTAAATTCTCCTGGACCATTTCTCATGCCTCCCTCCCCTTCCTGGACCTCTCCTTCTCCATCTCCGGAAACTAACTTACCACTGACATCCATTTCAAACCCATTGACTCCCACAATTATCTTGACTACACCTCCTCTCACCCACTCTCCTGTAAAAATGCTATCCCATACTCCCAATTCCTCTGCCTCTGCCGCATCTGCTCCCAGGATGAGGCGTTTTACTCCAGGACATCCCAGGTATCCTCTGACTTTAGGGACCAGAATTTCCCCTTCTCTGTAATTAAGGATCTCCTCAACTGTATCTCCTCTATTTCCCGCACTTCTGCCGTCAAACCCCCTCCCCCAATCACAATAAGGATAGAGTCCACTTGGTCCTCTCTCGCCACCGCACCAACCTGCAAATCCAACATCATCCTCCAACATTTCCACCACCTACAATCAGACCCCACCAACAAAAAAGATATTTCCTTCCCCCATCCCTGTCCGCTTTCCGCAGGGACCGTTCGTTCCACGAATCCCTCATCAGCTCTACAATCCCCACCAACTTCTCCACCTTTGGTATCTTTCCCTGAAACCGCAAGAGGTGCAAAGTTATTGATAAAGATGCCTCACCTTCCATGTGAGAGCAATTTGATTTAACATCATTGCCTGAACCACTTTGTGGTTTAATTGGGATGCACTTGCTCGTTTCTTAGTAAATTCCATAGTTTTTTTTCGATAAGCGAGAAAGCTTTAAAAATGTAATTATTAGGGCTTCTGTGCCCAAAAGAACAAACTCAATTTGAAGAGCTTACCTGAATCACAGCAATTGCAGAATCTTGCAATTTTGAGCTGGAGGCATGGCTCATCTTGTGACAAATCGAAGGAACACAAGATGTGTAACTCTCAATGCAAAACAGTTTTAGACATAAACTCATATGTTTTGAATTCCCCAATCTTTTGCACTGCCGTGGCCAATTTCACTTAGAATTATACTCGGATAACCAAGAGCCGTATGCTCTCTCGTTGAGCAGAGCAGTTCAGCAATATGCTGACCCAAGGACCTGGTTTGTGTGATAACTCCATTGAATCACTTCCACAGCATCACTGTCTGAATGAGCTTACCCTTGATCTACCTCAAGCCAAAGTCACAAAAGCCATAAAACAATGAATTGTAGGTAATCTCTGGGAGCTGATGATCTTCCACTGAAGAACTCATGTATTCTCCGACCGTGTTTCGCTTAATCTGGAACCAGAGCTTTGTATCCTGAGATTAAAAAGATGTTTCCATATTCACCTGTACAAATGGAAGAGAAGCAAATCCATATGTGCCAATCATGATATTTCACACTTCTTTCCACAGCGGGAAGAAAATCTTACAAGTGTGATTGTCAACATGACTGTCACTTGCCCTCCAGAATCCAGAATTACAGTGCTGGAGTTAGCGTGATCTTTGCACAATGTCAAGTTCAAGAAAAATCCCACAACTGTAACAAGAACCACCACATGGTTTCAATTGACTTGACCAAGGTCTTTAGCACAGTTAACCATGAAGGTCTGTGTAAGCCGCTGTACAAATAAAGCTGTCCTGGCAAGGCCTAGCAGTAAGGCTGGAAGTCATGTCTGACAAATGAGTTAGAATTCTTTGAGAAGGTAATGAGCAGGTCATACAAAGGAGAGCTCGTGGGCGTGATCTACTTGGATTTCCAGAAGGCCTTTGACAAGGTACTGCACAGGAGGCTGCTAAATAAAGTCAGAACCCACGGTGTTAGGAGCAAGGTACTAGCCTGGATAGAGGATTGGCTCACTGGCAAAAGTCAGAGTGTGGGGATAAAGGGGTCATTTTCAGGATGGCAGCCAGTGACTAGTGGAATTCCACAGGGGTCAGTATTGGGACCACAACTGAGGGCATTGCTGCTGAGTTTACAAATGGCACAAAGATGGAGGGACAAGTAGTGTTGAAGAAGCGGGGAGACTGCAGAAGGACTTGGACAGGTTAGGAGAGTGGGGCAGGGAAATGCACCCTGAGGATGTGAGGCGTCAGGGGTGTGGTAGGGAAAGGGGGCAGTTAGGAGAGAAGGAGTCAGTATATTCTGAAGTTGTGAACAGCGCTATGAAAGTGAGTCTTTTTCTTTTGTTTCACAAGCCGATCTGGGGAAATTGTATAACGTTTAAGAAATGCTGCAGCTCAAAAAGCATTCTGCACATGAGTTAACATTCTGGTACACAGCTAGGGAGACAGTATGCAGCTCTTTCCAAATAAACAGAAGTTCTGAATATCCAATAAAACAAACTGGCCCTAAACAAAGCAGCTGTTTTCCCAGATGGATCACTTTTTGCTGTGGACATCGTTCAGATTTTTCCAGATTACTCCGTGAGTTGCAACACAAAATAGATAAATGGTCTGCTACTGATAGCCAAATGCATACTTTCCCTGTGTTAGACTTGGAATGTAAAGATGCATCAACTAGGTTTCTTTAATAAATATGATAATTCATAAAATACCAATTTATTATTAATGAAGATGCAGAATTGGTTAACACACAGTTTGTCACATTAAAATGTAAGTATTCACCCCTTTCAAAAAAAATCACTCAGAGACACATAAAATTTACATAACGGGAATAATTTTTTTTTAATTCACTCATGGGACGTGGACGTCACTGGCTGGGCCCGGCATTTATTGCCTGTCCCCAGTTGCCCTTTAGAAGATGGTGGTGAGCTGCCTTCTTGAACCGCTGCAGTCCACCTGCTGTAGGTTGACCCACAATGTCCTTAATGAGGGAATTCCAGGATTTTGACCCAATGACAGTGGACGAACAGTGATAATGTTCCATATCAGGATGGTGAGTGGCTTGGAGGGAAACTTGCAGGTAATGGTGTTCCCAAGTAACTGTTGCCTTTGTCCTTCTGGATGGAAGAGGTCATAGGATTGGAAGATACTGTCTGAGAATCTTTGATGAATTTCTGCAGCGCATCTTGTAGATAGCACACACTGCTGCTACTGACCATCGGTGGTGGAGGGAGTGGATTGTCGCAGATGTAGTGCCAGTCAAGCGGGCTGCTTTCTCCTGGATGGTGCCAGGCTTCTTGAGTGTTGTTACAGCTGCACCCATCCAGGCAAGTGGGGGATACTCCATGACACTCCTGACTTGTGCCTTGTAGATGGTGGACAGGCTTTGAGGATTTTGGAGTAGATCTGTAGCTCGGGTTGTGGGTGTTGAGGTTGGTGGGCTCACCGAGCTGGTTTGTTGTTCCGCAGACGTTTCATTACCGTGCTTGGTAACATCCTCAGTGCAGCCTCTGATGAAGCGTCGGTGTGTTTTCCCGCCTGGTTTTTAAACTCTGGGGTCCGTTACGATGGATTGCCTCACTTCCGGGTTTCCTCCATAGTGGAATGTATATAGGGTCGAGTTCAACATGTTTATTAATAGCATGCTTCGTGGAGTGCCATGCTTCCAGGAATTCTTGTGCTTGTCTCTGCCTAGCCTGTCCCAGGATCTTGGCGTTGTCCCAGTTGAAGTGGTGGTTCTCCTTGTCCATGTGGATTGAGATGAGTGAGTATTGGTCGTGTCTTTTTGTAGCCAGTTAGTGTTCATGTACTCTTGTTGTTAGTTTCCTTCCTGTTTGTCGGATGTAGTGTTTCTCGCAGTCTCTGCAGGGGATCTTGTAGATGACATTGGTCCTGTCCATGGCGGGGTGTGGGTCTTTAGTTCGGGTGAGCAGTTGTCGTAGGGTTGATCTGGGCTTGTGTGCCACTCTGATGCCCAGCGGTCGTAGGAGTCTTGTGGTGAGTTCTGACGTGTTCCTGATGTAGGGTAGTGTGATGAGTGTGTCGGGGCGTGTAGAATCTTTCTGATGCTGTTCCTGTAGGCATCTTCTGACCCAGTTCTTTGGATATCCATTATCCTTGAACACTTCAAAGAGGTATTCTTCCTCCTCTTGACGTAGTTCTGTGTTGCTGCAGTGTGTTGTTGCCCTTTTAAATAGTGTTCGCACGCAGCTTCGTTTGTGTGTGCTGGGATGGTTACTGTTGAAGTTCAGTACCTGGTCTGTGTGAGTGGATTTTCGGTGTACTTTTGTTTGGAGTTCCCCATTTGTCTTGCGCTCTACCATGACGTCCAGGAATGGGAGTTGTTTGTTCTTTTCCTCCTCTCTGGTGAATTTTATTCCGGTGAGGGTGTTGTTTATGAGTTTGTGTGTCTCTTCTAATTTGGTCCGTTTAATGATGACAAAGGTGTCATCTACGTAGCGTATCCGACACACATTCATCACACTACACTACATTAGGAACACGTCAGAACTCACCACAAGACTCCTACGACTGCTGGGCATCAGAGTGGCACACAAGCCCACATCAACCCTACGACAAGTGCTCACCCGAACTAAAGACCCACTCCCTGCCAAGGACAGGACCAGTGTCATCTACAAGATCCACTGCAGAGACTGCGAGAAACACTACATTGGACAAGCAGGAAGGAAACTGACAACAAGAGTACATGAACTCCAACTGGCTACAAAAAGACACGACCAATATTCACTCATCTCAATCCACATGGACAAGGAGAACCACCACTTCGACTGGGACAACACCAAGATCTTGGGACAGGCTAGGCAGAGACAAGCACGAGAATTCCTGGAAGCATGGCACTCCACGAAGCATGCTATTAATAAACACATTGAACTCAACCCTATATACATTCCACTATGGAGTAAGTGAGGCAATCCATCGCAATGGACCCCAGAGTTTAAAAACCAGGTGGGAAAACACACCGATGCTTCTTCAGAGGCTGCACTGCGGATGTTACCCAGCATGGTAACGAAACATCTGTGGAACAACAAACCAGCTGGGTGAGCCCACCAACCTCAACAGGCTTTGAGGAGTCAGGAGGTGGGTTACTCGCCGCAGGATTCCTCGTGTCTGACCTGCTCCCGTAGCCACTGTATTTATATAGTGAGTCCAGTTGAGTTTCTGATCAATGGTAACCCACAGAATGTTGATAATGGGGCATTCTGTAATGGTAACACCATTGAATGTCAAGGGGTCGTAGTTAGATTGTTTCTTATTGGTGATGGTCATTTCCCCGCATTCATGTGATGCGAATGTCACTTGCCACTTGTCAGCCCAAGCCTGGATATTGTCCAGATCTTGTTACATGTGAACATGGACTGCTTCAGTATCTGAGAAGTCACAAATGGTGCTGAACATTGTGCAATCATCGGTGAACATCCCCATTTCTGACCTTATGATGGAGAGAGGATCTTGGTTGGAGCAGCTGAAGATAGTTGAGCCTAGGACACTACCTTGCGGAAATCATGCAGAGATATTCTAGGGCTGAGATGACTTCCAACAACTACAGCCATCTTCCTGTGTGGTAGGGCTCCAATCAGCAGGAAGTTTGCCTCTGATTCCTGTTGATTTCACTTTTGCTAGGGCTCCTTGATGCCACACCCAGTCGAATGCAGCCTTGATATCGAGGGCTGTCAGTGATATGAAGGTGAACATATGAAGAAAAGGACTTTCGTTCTCGTCTTGCTTATCATAGGTACCAGACTTGTCGGATTATTTGGTCTCTTGCTAGAACTACAGTTAGAAAGATCTTAATACAAACATCAAAAAACCTTCCATCAGAGAAATTCAGCCCTATAGAAATATCACTTTTATCTCAAATTTTTTAAATTTTAACTGATGCTAACCGGTTTCTTTCCCTTGAACTGCTCAGACTGTTTGTTTTTTTTTAAATCATTCCTCTCCAAGCCTGCGGTCATGAACCATTCATCATTCCTATGCTCTAACCTTTCTTAATTCTAACAACTTGAAGATTTCTGTCTTAACTCTCCTAGTTTGGATGCTGCACACAAAGATACATCTGGAGAGACTGGTTTCCTTAAAATGAACTGAAAGACTTGCTTTTGTGTGATTCTTATGAACTCACACCTTGGACCTTCTGTTCTGAAGTCAAAACTAAACTGATTGCCTTAATGTATTTATATTGCCTGTCATACCCAACAGTATATACAATCTGTGGAGAGAGAAACAGAGTTAACACTTTGAGTCCAATTTCTCTTCTTCAGAAGAATCCAATTCTGAAAAAGAGTCGTATTGAACTGGAAATGTTAAATCTGTCTGTCTTTCCACAAATGCTGCCAGACGTGTTGAGTTTCTTCGTTTCTCGTTTCAGATTTCCAGCGTCTTGCATTAAAGTATAAACGTCTTATTCATTAAACTTATAAGGCTCTCTCAGGCACTCTGGTGCAATCATCTGCTTTCTTAGAACTGATGTATTAATGTCACTGTTCCAAACTGACTGACATCAAAAGAAAGACCTTCATGAGAACAAACTCTCTCTTTGCCACTGGTACGAAATCCAAGCCGACTCTCATTACAGCACTCATCGGCAATTTGACAGACTTAATGTCTGCTTACAGCAGCTCTGTGCTCTCTCAAATGTGACATCCTTTTCTTCCACTTCTTGATGTGTTTCACAGTTTGAGCTCAGAGTAATAGCTTACGTTGGAGCTTCAAGATTTATTGGGGAATGAAAGACGACTATTAACTTAACACATAATTATTATTATTAATGACAACTGACATCAATAACCCATATTGTAAAAAGTTTATCATGGCACTGGGTAGCAAGCTAGATGTACAATGATGAACACAAAACAAAGAACTGCAGATGCTGGAAATCTGAGACCAAGACAGGAAATGTTGGAAAAATTCAACAGGTCCAGCAGCATCTTGGAAAGAGAAACAGAGTTAACGTTTTGAGACCAGTCACGCTTCTTCAGAACTGATGGCAGCTAGGAAAAGGTGGTATATATGTATGTATGCTGAAGACTGGGATGGGGTGGGGGAGGGGGCTTGAGAGGGGGCGGCGGGGTTGGTAGGTAAAAGTGCAAGCAGTAGGTGGAGATGGAGCCCAGAGGGAGAGAGAGAGAGAGGCAGACAAAGGGATGTATGATGGTAAGCTAGGGAGAAAAAGGAGTCGGTAGTGCTAGAAGGTGGGAGGCAGCGGGTGGTGGTGGAAGACTGGAGGCCTGTGACCATCGGAGTGTAGCAGGAGTCAGCGCTGGGTCCACTGCTTATTGTTATCAGTATAAATGATTTGGATGTGAATATAGGAGGTATTGTTAGTAAATTTGCAGACGACACTAAAATTGGAGGTGTAGTGGACAGTGAAGAAGATTACCTCATGGTACAATGGAACCTTTGATCAGATGGGCCGATGGGCTGATCGAGGAGTGGCAGATGGAGTTTAATTTAGATAAATGTGAGGTGCTACATTTTGGAAGGCAAATCATGACACTTAATGGCAAGGTCCTGGGGAGTGTTGCCGAACAAAGAGACCTTGGAGTGCAGGTTCATAGTTCCTTGAAAATGGAGTCGCAGGTAGATAGGGTAGTGAAGAAGGCATTTGGTACACTTGCCTTTATTGGTCAGTGTATTAGATATAGGAGTTGGGAGGTCATGTTGCGGCTGTACAGGACATCGGTTAGGCCACTTTTGAAATACTACCTCCAGTTCCATTCTCCTTGCTATCGGAATGATGTGAAACTTAAAAGGGTTCAGAAAAGATCTACTATACAAGGATGTTGCCAGGGTTGGAGGGTTTGAGCTACAGGGAGAGGCTGAATAGGCTGGGACTATTTTCCCTGGAGCATCGGAGGCTGAGGGGTGAACTTATAGAGATTTATAAAATCATGAGGGGCATGGAAAGGGTGAATAGTCAAGGTCTTTTCCCTGGGGTGGGGGAGTCAAAAACTAGAGGGGATAGGTTTAACGTGAGAGGGGAAAGATTTAAAAGGGACCTAAAGGCCAACTTTTTCACCAAAAGTTGGTGGGTGTATGGAATGAGCTGCCAGAGGAAGTGGTGGAGGCTAGTACAATTCAATATTTAAAAGGCACCTGAATAGGAAGGGTTTAGCGGGATACAGGCCCATTGCTGGAAAATGGGACTAGATTAATTTAGGATATCTGCTCGCCGTGGACAAGTTAAACCAAAGGCTGTTCGTCTCACTGATTCTACGTCTCTATAAGTGCACTATAAATGGATAAAAATTGGTTTGTAATGCTGAAAGCAGCCTGCAGGACATGGGAGAAGGATATCTCAGTTCCATTTCTGGGGATAGACTAGACACTGAGTTCCACAGTTACCTGGACTACATGTCCTCACACCCAGCTTTCTGTAAGGACTCCATTCCATTTCTCCCAAATTCTCCATCTCCATTTCTGTTATGATGATGCTACCATCCGCAGGGGGCCCTCAGAAATGTCCATTTTTTTCCTTAATCAATGATTCTCCGCTATGGTGATTGACATACCTTCAGCTGTCTCTGTCCCATTGCCTGCACCTCTGCCCTCAGCCCTTCTCTACCCTCCCACAACAACAACAGGGTCCTCACTTTCCACGCCATCATCCGCATCCAAACGATCAGAAGCTTCCATTTCAGTCACCTCCAGTGGGATGCCAATAGCAAACACATATTTCGCTCCCTTCCCTGATCAGCATTCCGCAGGGACCATTCCCTCCAGGACATCCTGGTCCACCCCTCCTCGACTGCTCAAACCCTCACAGCACCTTCTCACACAATCGCAGAAGGTGTAATACCTGCCTGTTTACTTCCTCCCTCATCACCATCCCAGAAGTACCTTCCAGGTGATCAGCGATCTACCCGCACTTCACTCAATCTAGTCTACTATATTTGCTGCTCACAATGTGGTCTCCTCTACACTGGGGAGATGAAACAAAGACTGGAGGACAGCTTTAGGAATACTTACGTTCTGACTGCAGTGATGATCCTAAGGCTTCCTGTTGGCTGCCATTTTAATACACCACCATCATCTCTGTCTCAGGCTTGCTGCAGTGCCCCTGCGAAGCTGAGTCCAAGCTGGAAGAACAGCATCTCGTTTTCTGCTTGGGGACCCTGCAGCCTTCTGGACTCAGTATCAAGTTCAATAATTTTGGAGCCTGAACACTTTCCTCTCTGTCCTTTACCCAACACCACACTCCAGGCCTTGTCATCACATGGGCTGCTTTCAGCACAGCCAACCCGCTTTCACCTACTTATGGATGCCAATAGCCGCTCTTTTTTTTTCTCTCTGGCTTTCCGTTATCCATCCCTTTGTCTGGCTCACTGTCTTCCTCTTCCTCTAGGCTCCATCTCTACCTATCATTTACTCCTTTATCCACCCCCCAACCCCTGTCTTCAGCATACTTACCCACCTTTTCTTAACTGCCATATGTTCTGAATAAGGGTCACTGGACCCAAAACGTTAACTGTGCTTCCTCTGCACAGATATGTCTCCCCAGCAATTTCTATTTTGGTTTACAATGATGATATCAGGACTGGGAGGTTATATCTCTCTGAAATGACTGAGGTTCTTTTCTGGAGAAATGAAAATGTTGAGGAATGACACAATTTTAAAGCTATGAAGGAGCTTGGTAGGGTATAGATAGAGAATATATTCCAACTTGTGTGGACACCCAACAAAGAATTCAGAAAACGTTTCTTTAGTCAGAGGGCAATAATAATGTGAAATCTGTGGCCAGATGGAATGATTAAGATGAATACGTAAGATGCATTTCAAATGAAACTAGGCAATTATAATCTCATTTAAAACATTTAATAGAGAGCAAAAGTGACTGAACTGACTGAGGAGAGACAGTGAAAGGTCTCCTAATGTTAACCTGTGTATAAGGATGACACCAGAGTCTGTGTTTTTGTTTGTAACATTGTGTTTTGTGTTTTTTCTTTTTCCTTTTGTCGTGACTTATCAAGTGTTTGTGTCTGCAACACCTTTCACTGCTCAGCTAGTTCCACCTGCACCAGCCACCATCTTCCTTTTCCAGTCATAGTGGACAGAGCAAAAGAAACATTTTCATCTGTCTTTCCTTGGTATTTTTTATTCAAGAGTCCATTCGGTCAAGTATTTGGATTTGTCCCCTTGCTGCGTGCAAGCAATGTAGCATTTCCGACTTAACATTCCCAATCTGGCCGAACTGGGCGGCCTTATGAATACAGCAGCAGGTGAGAGGCTGGGAATTCTACAGCAAGTAACTCAGCTCCTGACTCCCTGCTGTCTGTCCATCATCTCCAAGGTACCATGACATCGGGTCACTTTGTCTGCATGACTGCAGCTCCAACAACACTCCAACAAATCTTGACTGGCAGTCAATCCATCACCTTAAAGATTAATCCTCTCCACCTCTGGTATTACAGCAGTGTAAACCTTCTACAAGACACAGCTCAACAGCTTGCCAAGCCTCCTTTGTTCACACTTTACAAAAGGTCAACTCTACTGCTTAAAAGGGTAAGGGCAGCAAATGCTTGGGAACATCATCTCCAGGCCACGTGCCAACCTGAATTATAACGTTACAAATTGTAAGTGTTTCCTCACTGTCACTTGTGTCAAACTTCCTCCCAAACAGGGTCTACCTACACCAAATAGATAGCAATGATTCAAGCAGCTGACTCATTTCCACTTTCTCCAAGGCAGTTCTGGATGAACAATAAATACTAGCCTCATTAAACAATGCTCACACACCATGAAAGAACATAAACAAAACTGTGGGTAAATAGGATGTCCTAAAATGTCAGAGCAGGATGTAGGTGTGTCTGAGGTGTATTGCTTACATCAGAATTGAAAGATGAATTGACCGATATTACAGAAAATGTTGTAGAGGGCAAGGTAAGCAGATGAAACATTGTGTGTTAAATAAGGGTAGTTCTGTTTTTCATTCCGACTGTATAAAAGCCTTTGATTCAACTCGCGTGGTGACAACCCCAAAGCCACAAGTGTTGACGTAGTTTCAAGCCTCACCCACAGAGTTTTCTCGATAGAGTCCTAGTCAGTTCTGGGAAGATGTCTGGAGTCTCAAGGGCTGCTCTTTATGGAGTTCAAGTCTGTTCTTTCCCCAACAGCCTACATCCAAAACATAAAAGTGTCTGCAGCAACTGGAAGTTGAATGACAGAAATATGTGTTTTGATTTTGACTGTTTTGCCACAGAGATGTAGTAGGTGATTCAATTTAGCCCATCTCTTAAGGGAGTTCCCTCATTCTTAAACCTTGTCACTTAGTTCTAATTTGCTCTTCAAGAGGAAATATCTGCCCACCGGCCTTACTATCACACCCCCTCAGAATCTTAAACATTTGAATAATATCATCTCTGTCATTCTTTTAAAATCCAACAGTTAAAGATCCAACATGTTTTACCTTTCTTCATTGTGTAAGTCCTTCATCCTGGGATTGAGTTGAATAACGTTTGAACTGCTAACACAATTATATAATTTTTCAGCTAAGGAAATGAATAACGTATGTAATGTTCCTGAATTGGACTCATCAGACTACTGTAAAACTTCCCCACTTTTATATTCCAGGCTCCATGTAACAAGTGGCAGTATTTCATTTGCCTTCCTAGATACATGCTGCATCTGGACACCAACGTATTGTGAATCATCTACCAGGACACCTAGATCCCTCTATTCCCTTTGAAATCCACAATATGTCTCTATTTAAATAGTACACCGCCTTTCTATTCTTCCTATCTTGCTGTCATTAGCAAAATTAGCTACTGCACATTTGTTCCCTTCAACCAAGTCATGGATATAGATTGGCAGTAGTTAAGAATCCAGCACTGAGCCCCGTGGGGTCCAAATTATCAACTCGAAATGGACCCTTTTATCTCTGCTTCCTGTTAGCCAACCAGTCCTTTGACGTGGCACCTTTACCAAAAGCTTTTTGGAAATCCATGTACACCACGTCGTCTGTGTCAATGTGGTTGATCTTTTTGTGGACTCAGCTCCACTTACCCGCCCACTCACCATAACCCTTAATTCCCTTACTGTTCACAAATCTATCTATCTTTGCCTTAAAAACATTCAACGAGGCTGCCCCTTCACTGGGCAGGGAATTCCACCAATTCATAAACTTTTGGGTGAAGAAGTTCCTCCTCAACTCAGTCTTAAACCTACTCCCCCTTATTTTGAGGCTATGCCCTCCAGTTCTAGTTTCACCCAGCAGTGGAAACAACCTCCCTGCTTCTATCTCATCAATTCTATTAATAATTTTATATATTTCTATAAGATCCCCCCTCATTCTTCTAAATTCCAATGGGTATAGTCCCAGTCTACTCAAGCTCTCCTCAAAAGCTAACCCTCTCAACTCCAGAATCAACCTGGCAAACCTCTTCTGCACCCCCTCCAGTGCTGGTACATTCTTTCTCAAGTCAGGAGACCAAAACTGTACACAGTCAATGCCCCATAACATAGGAAAGGCAGAAGGCATTACAGCTACTGGTTAGAATTGGTATACCCTGCAGAACACTGACACCCTGGTTAACATTGTCATGGCAATGGGATGATGAGTGGCACTTACTCAACTGCTAGGACATGGCTGTCTCAGCATTGCAACTGACGGGTTGTCAGTGCATGGACCTCCTTAGGAGGTGGGTGCAGTGGCAAGGATGGAGTGAGTGTAAAGGGGCCGAGGGCAGAGTTACCCTGACAAAGAGGAGAATGTAATTGACCTTCTTTCTCCTCTGCAGCCCAGTTTTCCACATCTTGCCAATGACACCTGAGTCAGTGCCAGTCTTCGACCAGGCTGTTATTGTCTGTTGGCAGTGCCTCGCTGATGGTCCTCCAAGCAGAAAGCATCTTTTTTGCTGCACCACTCCTCCCACCAGGGGCAGGAAGGGCCATTAGCATGGCACATTTACTAAGATTCGGTCAGAAAACTCGCTTAGATTTGACAGCTTACAGCGAAAAGCCAAACTCGACATAGCTTGAACTTAGCCGAAAAAACTAAGATTCAGCGCGTGGTTTTCTAAGCTAGGGATCAATCCTTGATTATTTTTAACTTGCTTTCAGTTTATGTGTTCAGCTTTTACTCTGTGATATAAACCCCACAATATAAAGAAATGATCTTCCATTAATACTCCAAGGGATGTTTACAGTCATCTCCTCTCTGCCACATACTGGATTAGGTCATAGTTTTCTTTTTAAAATGACCTTCAGAAAAATAACCAACACCCATATGCCACTAGTTTGAAATACAGACTCTAGCAAATAATAACATATATATCGCACACTTTTCATCATACATCCCCAACAAGAAGAATGTAAATGTCTCTTTAAGAGGCATTTTCATTGTCAATCACAGATTATTTCAATCCTATTTCCTTGTTAGAATAGTAGTAATAACATGTTGACATTAACCTTACAATGACTTCCATGGAAACCATATTTTACACTTGACCACTTGAATCACAGCACAGATATTCATCGTACGTGTTAGAAATATGTTAAGAAAAAATGTTAGAAATAATGTCTTCTCCAAGAATATCAACGCATATCAATAGCATTAAACTACACTGAAATAATTGTAGGTTTTTGTCCTGAAATTGCTCTTTAAAATATCAAAAGATTGCAGTCCATACAGATAACATTCTTCTACATTTTTGCTGATAAACTATTTCAAAGTGACGTGCAGCCAACAGAGACTCAATATCTCTCTCCACTATTGAATATTTCTGTTTACAAGAATTTAGTTTTGTTGCAAAGGTGCTGACAGGCCTTTCAATCCTTAATTTGTCGTCGTCTTGTAAAAGGTATCCACACCAGTATTGCTGACATCAACAGCCAGTTTGAATGGCTTTTCGTAATTCACTGCTGCTAACATCAGTTGTCAGCCAGCTTTCAAATTGCCAAAGGCACATTGAAGTTCTAAAATCCATTCAAATATTGTATCTTTATCAAATTATCAAAGGAGCCATTGCAGTGCTGAAGTTCAGAGCATACTGCTGATAAAATTCACTCATGCCAATATATCCCAAAATGTCATTTAAAAAAAACCAAAAAAATCTGTGAATGCTGAAGAAGGGTCACTGGAGCTGAGACATTAATTCTGCTTTCTCTCCACCAATGCTTCCAGACCTGCTGGGTTTTTCCAACAATTTCTGCTCCTGTTTCGCAAAACTTCTTTTGTCCTAGGCACAGGAATATCCAAAATAGTTCTTACATTCACTCCTCTTGGTCATGTACCACATTGTGGCCCAAATACATTGTTTTTGCTTTGGCTAATCCACTTTTGTCCAGATTTATAATCAGTTTGGCTCTTTACAACTGATTAAACATTTGAGTCATGTGTTGTAAATGTTCTTCCAAAGTTTAGCTGAATACAACCAAATTGTCAATGTACATCAAGCAGTTACATAGTTGATCAAGGACTTTATTGGTTAACTGTTGGACTGTTGCTATTATATGTTCCATTCCAAATGCTGTGAATTTGCATTGTAATGCCATTATTTCTGTTAATAAGGTTAGCTAAGTATGTCAGCCTCCTTTTCTTTACCTTTTCTCCTTATTTATTTATTCAAAAATGCATCCAACAGCTGAATTTCCAAGTCAACTCCTTTTATCATAGTCTTCTTCCTGCCTCAGATTTAGTCACAGCACAACCAGGACAAAATCCAGAATGTCTTCCTGTAGAATCTCTTTCTAATATGTCTACTGGTTTTTCCAGCACACTTAATGAGGTCAATATTTTTGAACTGGCCAAGTTATTTCCCAAGATGAAAATTATTCTTTCTATCAGGATTTGTTTCATTACTCTAATGACAGCTTCCCCATTTTCTATGCCAGTTTTTAATTCAACTCACTATGATAGGACTGTATGTAACCTCCATGTGTACCTCCAATTTTTTGGAAGACAAATGGTATCGTCAGCCAGCATCAGGGACATGCCCCTGGTGTCCTTCAACATCTTTTGATTTAGCTCCTTTTTCTATCTTTTTGATGCAGAAATAGGAAAATAACTTCTTTAAAAGCCAGTCATTGTTGAAGCATTTCTGCATTTTACATGTAAGTTACCTGACACTCATTGTTTACATAGCTGTTGGTTCAAGCAGTGGGGAAAGCCTAGTTACAGACAAGCTGAGCTCTTCATGAAAGGGGACTTGGCCTACAACAAAATAACTGATTAATCTGTGAACTGATGAGCAGTAATATAGCAAAGACCTCCTGCCTACCGACAACTGTGTGTTTGGCTCCCAGGTGGCTGAGCGGATTGAGGGTGTATGGTTTGGTTCCGAAGCCATCAGACAGTGAAAAACACCTCAAACCTGAAGACAGCTAGTTTTATTTCCCCTCATCAGTTGCTGTAAACTGTGACTTCTAATACCTTTATAAGTGTGTCTCCTGCAAACAGATGAAAGTATCTGGAGAAGAAAGATTGAGAGGCAGTGTTCTGATCAGCAGAAAGATCATCTCAGCAAACCCTGTGGACAGGGACCACTGAACTGCTTCCCAGTCTTTCCCTCTACCCATAACATCCATGTATTTTTTGTATTTATATACATATCGGGGGAAGTTATAATGGGTTAGAGTTTTAACTAGGAGAGTTACATGTTGACTGTTCATAGCTGTTTAACTGTAGTTAGAATCTATTTATTTGTAATTAGTAGCCATTCCTCTTGAGTATCAAAAACTGACTCGTGCTTTCTGACAGCTTGAGTCTAAAAGACAAGTGAACTGGGGAATTCTGCATTCTTTCAGAAATCTTTAACTTTTTTGACAACTGCAAGAATATCAGGGTTTGATTTCCAGCTCACTATCCCAGTGAGGCTTTACAGAGTCAGAAGCAAATGGCAGTGTTTACTGACACTAACAACTGAGGACAACTATGCTCATTGGGGAATGCAAGGGACCAAGCATTGATGGGATCAAGTACACTTTACATGTGATGCCATGCGCAAATGGATGACTGCGTGTGTGCAGGGAAGCGCGCACAGTTTTGAACTGGGCTTCAATGGTGGGGAAAGGATTTGTAGGCACAAGATGGGGTAGTGGGAAATTCCCAGAGTAAGTAAAGAAGAAAAGGAGAGCCCAGCAGCTGGGAGAAGGCAAAGTTGGGTCAGTGAGGGCAGCACGTTGGCTCAGTGGTTAGCACTGCTGCCTCACAGCACCAGGGACCTGGGTTCAATTCACTCTCGGGCGACTGTCTGTGTGGAGTTTGCACATTCTCCCCGTGTCTGTGTGGGTTTCTTCCGGGTGCTCCGGTTTCCTCCCACAGTCCAAACATGTGCAAGTTAGATGGATTGGCCATGCTAAATTGCCCATATTGTTCAGGGGTGTGTAGATTAGGTCGGTTACAGGGGGATGGGTCTGGATGAGTTGGTCTGAGGTTCAGTGTGGACTTGTTGGGCCAAAGGGCCTGTTTCCACACTGTAGGGATTCTATTCATTTTATTCTATCATCAAAAGGGATAATAACAAAATAACACACATAGAGTTACCACATAGCCTGCCATTACACACCCCCTGTTGTTAGTCACTAACAGTCCCCATTAACAACTATTCACCCTCCCAGTCTGATCGTTAGCAACTCCTTTGTCTGTCCAACTGTCTTTCTTTCTCTTTGGGCTCTGTCCTATCGTTTACTCCCTACCCCACCCACCTCCCTATTTTCTGCATATAAACTGACGTTTTCCCAGCCACCATCAATTCTGAGGAAGGGTCACCGGACCCGAAACGTTAACTCTGTTTTCTCCCCCACAGATGCTGCCAAACCTGCTGAGCTTTTCCAGCAACTTTGTTTTTGTTCCTGTTTTACAGCATCTGCAGTTCTTTCAGTTTTTATAATAACAAAATAAGCTACCTAAATATAGAACACAGTTTGAGATCATCTAAAACAAGCAGCAGAACAATGTCTTATCAATTGCCTAACATTATCACTTTACAGCAATTCAGATCTAGAAATAATGACCCTTCTATGTCAGATCTTCCCAGTTCTGCCCTTTCCATGGTGATGTCTTCTTACGTAAAGACTCTTAAAACTGAAAACATGGACTTTGTTCATTTTTTTTAATAATCTGCTGATTTCTAACCAAACACTTCTGGTCTGGAGGTTTCACAGGCTATTACACCAAGATAACGGAGCATTCCCTGCGCTGCCTATATTCGACTCTAAAGGGAAACTATTCTTGTTTCAGGATTCTTCAAAAAATTGCCCTAGAAATTTTCGATATTTGAGTTTTCTAAGCTTAAAGATAAATTCCTGGATGATTCTCAAGCAAAAGCAAGCCAGTACTTTTCAATGTTTCCCCTGCAGTCTTAGTAAATTATATTCCATTAACCCTGCAGGAAGCTTGCAATCAACTTCTCTATGCCACATACTGAATTAGGTCATGGGTCTAGAAAGGATTCACTTGAGCTTGTTTTGTTCTAAACCCTTTGCAGAAGTAATCCATATGCCACTGGCTTGAAATGCAAAATCTAATAAAAGTGTATATTTACAGTGTATGGTGCAAAAATCATATACATTTTATCATAGCTGGAGATGCCAGCCATATTGATACTATAGATTTGTGCAGAACGAGTCACTTAATTTCACACTGGAAGTAAAAATACATAGACAACATAAGAGAGGAGCACCCTCTTGTGGTTCTTTCAATTACAGCAATATTTATAACTGGACTTCATGGTATTGATATTATAATATGGAAGAGCGGGGCACAGAAGTCTGAGGCAGTTAGATTTGTGTCTACCACAAGTTGTGCTGAGCACAGTCTTTAGTCCAGTGGCAGAACAAAACTTCCAGTCATTTTTTTTTTCTCTTAAGGCTCTTACAACTGCGTGCAATATTTGGATGGTGTGACTTTCAGCTGAATAAATGTTTACACATGTCAATCCTTCATCGTTCGTATAAAAGAGAAGAAGGTTAGGAACTGGGACTTTGTCTGTCCCTCCCTTTCAAATCAACAAGAAGAGAGCAAGAAAAAGCCTCTTGATTTCAATGGGCCAGTGAAATAAACTGCTTGCTGTAAAACAGCCACAAAGCTTTTTTCCATTGGTTTGGAGCTGCGAGGTGGATAATGGTCAGGTGTACAACTCCTCATTATTGCATAAATGTACAGATTCACAACCATCTGTGGTTTTTTTTTTTAAGTTTTGGGACTCATCAAATCCCTGTCACTTTTTCCAGAATGGACACCTGCAGTGAGGCTGGCAGCTGTCAACTGTGCAAATAGTAGGAATGCGAAAATCTGTCGAAGTTTTCAAGTGATCGTCTATCCAACAATAAAGGTACAGTATTGGTGCACTAGATCGCAACAAATGCATTCGCTGAAAATTTTTAGGGTAAATACTGAGTCCAGTTGCATTCAGCTACTCACATCCAAGATCTGAGAGTTTGTAATTGAAAGAAAATTTACCACACTTCGTGTACAACCCCCACTTTAAATCAGAACTAAATTGGTGCTCCCTCTGCCTTCCTGGGATGGAATGAACTTAAAGTTTATTTGGCGTTTGAGTTGATGGTGTGCGGGTGTTCGTTATCTCTGAGCATTAGCCTAGTTTTTATTGTAATTCATTCATGGGATGACGGCATCACTGCCTAGGCAAACGTTTGATATTTGAAGTTAGTCTCGAGTCAACCACATTGCTGTGGACCGAGAGTCACAGATAAACCAGACCAGGTAAGGATAGCAGTTTCCTTCCCTAAAGGACATTAGTGAACCAGATGGGTTTTTCCCAACAATTGACAATGGATTCATGGTCATCAATAGATTCTTAATTCCAATCTTATTTTATTGAATTCAAATTCCACCATCTACCGTGGTGGAGTTTGAACCCGGTCCCCATCTTTCTAGCTATACTCGGGAATCTTGGCCTGGATTCAAGCCCCACCTGTTACAGAAGTGCACCACAATGTGTCTGAACAGGTAAATTAGAAATATCTATTCTAGCCAGGGCCAAAAGTAGTGTACTGCATTTCTTTGGCCTCAACTGCAGTGTTTGAGAGGGGAACCCTGTCTTTTGGGTACCCCAGAGTCTTAATACATTGTGTCCCGTTCTGCCTAGACATACTAACACAGAAAGGGAGATAGCCATTTAGGGTGATAAGCCCAACTAGACTGGCATTGAGAATGGGTACCATGGGGCTATCTCCTTTAGTGGGAGGGATTGCTTTGTCCCAGTGGGGCAGCCATTGCCTACCAGTGTACCCACCTGACTTGTCCTTTGCCAAGCTAGAAGGCCAGGGCTGACAGGTAACCTGGAGGTGTTCAATAACTCCCAAGACACCCGAAATCGACACGGGACTTCATAGACTGACCATTGCCCATGCTACTCATGAAAAGACCAGGCTAACCCCAGATTGGATCACGGAAAGCAAAAAACGTTACAGTCACTTGGTAAGACATGAGTTTAGCGAAAACACGTTAGCAAGGTGTAGCCTTCCGTGCAGGATGCAGCCTTTGAAGCTTTAAAGGAGAACTGTCATCCTTGTGTCAGATACAGTCCTGCTGCCTGCCTGGATACAAACCTGCAGTTCTTCAACTCGCCTGAACAGGCGCTCTCTGACATTGTCACACAGACTGTAAAAGGGAGCTGGAGAACTCTTGGAGAGACTGTCTGTCGTACCAGGCTCTTGACATTTGGGAAGTTAAGTGCAGGAACATGCTGCCTGCTTTGAGGCTGGTACCACTGAGATGGGACCTCTCCTTGAAGCCAAGCAATCTGCTCTGATTAATTGCAAGAGTGATCTGACCAAGAAAACTGTGAACGCACTAAGAGAAGGTCAACATACATTCCAACACAGTAGTGGGCAAGGCACTTGCGTGGCACGGTGGCTCAGTGGTTAACACTATTGCCGAACATCACCAGGCACCCAAGTTCGATTCCACCCTCAAGCAGCAATGTGTAAAGTTTGCACATTCTCCCCGTAGGTTTCCTCCATGTGCTTCGGTTTCCTCCTGCATTCCAAAGATGTGCAGGTTAGGTGGATTGGCTATGCTAAATTGCCAGGGAGCAGGGAGGCACAGGCTAGGTGGGTTAGCCTTGGGAAATGCAGGGTTATAGGGACAGGGTAGGGGGGGTGGGTCTGGTTGGGATGGTCTTCAGAGGGTTGGTGTGGATTCAATGGGCTGAATGGCCTGCTTCCACACTGTAGGAATTCTACGATTTTAATGACTGCACTAAAATATCCAGATGTCCTTTGATTTAGGAAATATTGGGCAGAAAATGTAAAGAATCAAAAAGTCAACCTGCCCGTCAGTGAAGAAAGTCGTTCCAATGAAAACAAAGACATTGGAGGTTATTACTGACTACAGTTGGAGAGATGGGTGATGCACCACCTGAAGTTTTACAGTAGGGAAAGCACATCACGCAAGAAGCTCTAGACATAATCAGCTTGGTGAGCAGCTGATATGGACCCCACAGCAGAGGACCTTAGCAGAGCCATTGACTCAGTTACCATGGATAAAGGTCCAGGTGCTGAACTCTTAAAACATGGAAAACTGGCATCCCTGCAGTAACCATACAAACTTCACTGTTTCTTCCAGGAGTGGGAGGAGGGGGACAGTGCCCCAATGATGACAGTCAATGGTCTAGTGGTATTATTACTGGAATATTAATCCCAGGGACTCGGGTAGTGTCTTGGAGACCCAGGTTCAAATCCTGCCACAGCAGATGGTGGCATTTGAATGTGATACAAATCTGGAATTAAGAGTTCAAAGATGACCGTGAAACCATTGTTGTTTGACGGAAAACCCATCCAGTTCATTAGTATCTTTTAGGAAAGGAAACTGACATCTGTACCTGGTCTGGCCTGTATGTGACTCCAGACCCGCAGCAAAATGGTTGACTCCTTATTGCTCTCCAGGCAATTAGGGTAACAAATGCTGGCCAAGCCAGTGATGTCCACATCCCACGAACGATTTTGTTAAAGAATGCTTGGTGGAAAGAAACTATGACCCTGTAGAAGAACTGGGAGAACCACTGCAATTGGAACAACTATTGAGGCATCTTACTGCTGAGCATCATGAGAAAGATATTTGCCCGCATTGTCCCCTCTCTGACTGCAAATCCCCGCTAACACAGCTACGCTAATCCCATTGTGGGTTCAGAACTTGATCAACAAATGACATGATCTTCTCAGTCCAGCAGTTGCAAGGGAACTGCCATAATTAAAACAGAAAGCTATATAACGCCTTCATTCATCTCACTATTTGACCTGTCCCGGACCACTTGATTCACTATAGTTTAAGAATCTGTTTGCCTCAGCCTTGAATACATTCTATGACTCAGTCTCTCTGGCTTTCTGCAAGTAGAAAATTTGAGAATTTCATGGCCATCTGAGAGGTGTAATTCCTCCTCATTTCCACTCTGATTTGGAGATGCCTCATTTTGAAATTTGCCCAGTAGTTTCCAAACTCCCCCAAGAGGAGAGTCAGCCTCTTGATATCTATCCAATCAACTCCCCTCAGAATCTTAAACATTTTAATAAGATCATCCCTCATGCTTCTAAATACAGGCCCAACCTATTTTTTTCAAGAAACAAATGTACTGTCATGGGTATCAACCCAACACTTTGTCTATCAACACCTCTCAACTACCTCCAGTGAGGTATGTCCTTCCTTAGATAAAAGGACCAAAACTACTCCAAGTACAATCTCACCTATAAAATTGTGGCAATGTTTCTGGACATTTTCCCTCTTGCAGATAATGGTATACTTTCCTATATATATTTTTTTTATTATCTGCATTCTTTCTTGACAGGGGCATTACATTTGTAGTTTTCCAATTTGTTGGGACGTTTTCTGAAACTAGGGAATTTTGGAAGCTTACAAGCCTTCTCTATGTATGGAACTGTTGCCTAATTTCATTCCTCTAAGGTCTGACTCAAGTTTTTCCCTTAGCCTTACAGTCCCTAATCAGCAGAATACAGTAAAGAGAAACTATCTGGTTCCCATATTATTTTGTTGTGTTTATTCAAATCGCTCTTAAATCATTCATGGAACGAAATTTAACTTTCAAAAATGAAGGGCAAGTGAAGCCAATATTTCAAATGGAATGTCACAATATCTTTGAAATTTGGGCCAGTATTTCCTAAACAAATGTGCTTGTGTTTATGGCAGTGTTTCAGGAAGCATTCTTCATGATCCTGTGGTAGAACTTAGACTAGGAGATGTCTCTGTGACTTTTGGAATGTATCTTTATCGCTGATTTGTTTCACATGGCTGCCTTAATTACAATTTTATTTTGTTTATCTCCCTCAGTTCTTCAGAGCGTTTTCGAAACCGTTCTTCAAGGGAGAGATTCTCACTGATGCTGGTTAGTACATTTTGAACATGGTCTACCTTCGCATTTCAGTTCCATTCTGCTTATTAGACATTTATATTTTGCTAGCATTGTTTCCTTAGAGCTTTTCAAAGTGTGGGTGGCATGGTGGCTCAGTGGCTAGCACTGCTGCCTCACGGCACCAGGGACCTGGGTTCGATTCCACCCTTGGATGACTGTCTGTGTGGGGTTTACATATTCTTCCCCCATCTGCATGGGTTTCCTTCCACAGTCCAAAAAGGTGCAGGTTAGGTGTATTAGCCATGTGAAATGTAGGGTTGCAGGGATAGGGTAAGGGGGGTGTGATCTTCAGAAGTTCATTGTGGACTCAATGGGCCAAATGGCCAGCTTCCACAGTATAGGGCTTCTGTCATTCTGTGAATGTCTGCTCTGGGCTATCATTGCTGTTTAAACAGTTCATTTGTACTTGGCTGTATAGTGGCACTAACTTGACATCACAAAGCATCTTATTTCCCTCGGTCTAGCCATTTTCTAATTGAGCTTGCCCCTCTCGCTCCACTGCCTCAAAGGGGTTTGCCAGGAGGAGCTTCCAGACTATCGGGCGATGCTGCAATTTCCACCCCAAAAGACTTTTGTGGCATGTGACATTTGGCATCGTGTTGGGTGGTGGAGACCATGAGGTGCCTTACATTGCCAGTGTTGGAGCCAAAATGCGTTTATTGCAGCTTTTTGTTAGGTTTGGGTAGAGCCTTGTAGGCAACCTTGGCATGCGACTAGATTTTAACAAATGGGTCAGGGTGGCTGATTCTGAACTGGAGACCCACGTGCTAATGTTCCCATCCCCACCATTTGTGATGGTGCTTCTGTTGGTCAATGCAGCTGGCTATGCATTCAGTCAATAGCTGTCATGTTAGTGCCTTAGCATTTTCATCCTTGAAACAGAGGGTAAGTGGTTTTGGTGAAGGTGGTCAATCAGACTCCATTTGGAGTGTTAAATAAACAGCAAGCAGAACAGCAATGCTCAAGAAAGGACAATAGACAAGGGGTTGGACAAAATATCAATGGTCTAGTCCATCTGACTAGTTGCATCCAACCACAGGGCAAGGGTGACCATCATTTGACCCATATGCCACTCACTTGAGTCACCCAGTCTCCAGTAAGGACCTAGGCAAAAGGAAGAGAGGAGGCTCGATGTCATTGGACCAGTCCTCACCGTAGACATTTTGGGGAACTTTTACTAGAATCAGCCCAAGATCAGGAAACTGGAGCTCTGTAGATTGCGAGGTAGGATTTCAGAGGTGGGGAGCTAGGGGAAGGGGAGGTTAGATCCCCAAAATCTGCGTCTGTGGCGTCAGCAGATCAACTGGAGAAATGGTGGGAACCAGGACAACACTGAGATCTCGCTACCGATGACAAAAGAGAAAAACTGGTTTGATCATCATCCCTAAGTCCCTAAATAATGGCTGAAATGAAGCTGAAGAAACTGGAGAAATCCAGTACAAGGGGGCAAAGCCAAAAACCCAGAGTTAGGTTTTACAGGGTGATTTCAGAAAGACTTCTTCCCCCTCAGGATAGTGATGACCTGGAACTCACTCCCCCTATTGAGGCTTGACAATCACTTAAAATGGTAACAAGTCTGATTGGCACATTTTTATTTTAGCAAATATTTTAAGGATTCTGGAACCAAAGCAGTTAGACATACATCATTGAGGGTTTGAATAGCCTGCTTGTATTTGTGCAATGCAATGTCGGTCTTCTGGAGATGTGCATTTGGCAAAGGACAAAGCCTCCATGAGCAACACTTTTCACAAATTCCAACTGGAATAGATCAGTGAACACACTGTCTGGCTTGGAGGTTGAGCGATGTAGCTTGAGGATGCAAAGTTATTGGCTGAATTAGCTGATGTTTCATGAAGCTGCATATGAGGCTGTTCCATTCTCCAGGGTACCCTTGAGGTGCGATGTATTCCTACTCCTTGTCAGTATGTAGGCCTAGATTGGTGAGATTTTGTATCCAACTCTGAAGTAAGAAAGCACTCTGAAGGGCCTCCAATCTCATCTATCATTTCCAAACTGACTTCTGCCGTTACAACTTGCCCTTCCAGTCATGCATTGACTTTGTACTGGACATTGGAGAGGGCAACCCAAGATGAACTGGTGCCAGACTGTTAGTAGGATCTGCAGTTGGCCAACAGTCATTGGAGCAATTCAAGAACATGGTTTATGGATAGGAGAGTATGAAGCCCATTGTCTACCTCATCCATTTCTAGATGCAGAAGCTAATGAGTCTAAGTAAGGAAAGTAGTGTCCAGTAATACCGTTGGGAAGAGTTTTGATTGTTTTCTTCGCTATTTCTGCCCTCGATTTAAGAAAAAAAACAAAAGTGTTTGTTAAGTAGAAAATTTGAATTTTGGTAAAAAAAAAATTGAGAGCCATAGGATAGAGATATGAGCATGAGTTGAAAGGAGTAAAAGAGATAAGTCAAGTCAGGAATTGGTAAGTGCCAACATTCCGTCTAGGCCACACAGCCAATCCGAGAGTCTGTGTATATCAGTTGGTGTGCCAACATTGTTCCCAAATTTAACGTCCAAAGTCACTTGTGCGTGGACCCAGCAGATCCTTGCAGGGGGAAACAAAATTACAGGGAATGTGGGTAAGTGCTTATGGCAAAACCTGGCCTTTCAAAGTATGAAATTTGTAGAAAGGAGGAAAAGTTGAAGGTGGTTTTGTAGCATTCTCTCCTTTCCAGTCAGAAGGTCATGGGTTCAAGACCCATTCCAGACATTTCGGTGCAAAATCTAGGCTGACTCTCCACTACTGTCCTAAAGGGGCTCTGCACTCTCAGGCATCAAAACTTCCATGGCACTACACGAAGATAAAGCAAGAACATTCTTCAGGTGTCCTGGCAGCATTTGTCCCTCAACCAATATCAAATTAAATTAGTTCATTGAAACATTTTACCTGGCACCTCACTTTGCTCAATTTGGCCACCATGTTACCTGTACTACGACAGTGACTACACTTCAGAAAAATAGCTCATTGCCTGTGAGATCATTTTAGGGTGGCCTGAGGCTGTCTAAAATGGTGTATGAAAGCAAATTGATTTGCTCCTTATAAATCAGCAAGGAGTGACTATCACAGGAAAATTAGATTGAAAGAATCATCACAGTTATCTAAAAGGGAAATTGAAAGGTAACTCCAGAGTCGTGTAGTCATCCAGCATGGAAACAAACCCTTCAGTCCAACCAGTCCATGCTGAACATAATTGCGCACTAAACTAGTCTCACTTGCCTGCTCCTGGCCCATATCCCTCCAAACCTTTTCTATTCATATATCCATTCAAATTAAACATTGTAATTGTACCCGTATCCACCACTTCTTCAGGAAGTTCATTCCACACGTGAACCACCCTCTGTATAAAAAATTTACCTCGTGTCTTTTTTAAAACTCTCTCCTCTCACCTTAAAAATGTGCCCCCTAGTCTTGAAATTCCCCATCTTAGGGAAAAGACAACTGCCATCAACTCTATCTATACCTCTCATTATTTTACAAACCTCTATCAGGTCACCTCTCAACCTCCTTTGCTCTAGTGAAAAAGGTCCCAGCCTATCCAGCCATTCCTTATAACTCAAACCTTCCATACCTGGCAATATTCTGGTAAATCTGTTCTGAACCTTCTCCAGCTTGATAGTATCCTTCCTATAACTGGGCGACCAGAACTGGGCTCAGTATTTCAGAAGAGGCCTCACCAATATCCTGTACAACCTCAACATAATGTCCCAACTCCTATGCTCAAAGGACTGAGCAATGAAGGTAAGCATGCCAAACACCTTCTTAACAATCCTGACTACATGTGACACAAACTTTAAAGAATTATGTACCTGCACCCCTAGGTGCCTCTGTTCTACAACACTACCCAAGGTCCTACCATTAATTGTATAAGCCCTACCTGTGTTTGTTGTACCAAAATGCAATACCTCACATTTATCCAAATTGGAAAAGAATGAGATTCATGGGGAACCTCTGATAAGTCTTTCATTAAATAAAATGGGGCAGGGGATGAGGTGACTGATGCAGCATGTCAGGAGAATAGTCAGACTGGAGCGGAGTCTTTAGAAATGTATTAACCGACATCTTATTAATCTGATAGGAAAGGATAATGAAAAACCAAAAGAACTAGGGATGCTTGAAATCAGAAACAAAAACAGAAATTGCTGGAAAGACTCAGCAGGTCTGCCAGCATCTCCGGAGAGAAATTAGAGCTAATGTTTTGGGTCCAGTGACCATTCTTCAGAACTGAAGGTTAATGAGTCTGTGATGGAGTGTTTGAGAAGTATCAGGTTGGGAATTGATCTTGATTTGTGGATCAGTGACCAAATAACCAATTTTCTTCTTGCGATCTGTCAAAAGTGACAGAGAATGACTCACCAGATAACTAGTATTCACATTTTCACTGAACCTGGATCTTCCAAACAGACATGTGCTGCTCAGATTCCTGAGGAAGACAGGTTGGGAGTGGAGCCATCAAAAGGAGGAGGAGGAGTGTTGGTTAGATTGAAGTGTTCTATCAGTTTATTTGCAACATGGTATTGACTCATGCTACCATCTGTGCAATCTTCTGAAAACAACGAATTTTAAGATGTCGATTATCCGACTCCCAGCAGTTTATCCAGTGATTAGCTCAACTATACAGGACATCAGGCCCTTTATTTACCAAGTTGGCTGATAGCGTAGTAATGTATACTTTGGCTGCCCACAAAGCTGCTTCCTTCTGTTTTCTATGCAATGATATTAGCTGGAAATGGATGCAGATATTGAGATGTTAAATGAGGTCAGCCCTGAGTGGTTATGAAACTCCACACAGTCAAACAGTCAGTGACATTGGATGAGCTCCTGGAAGCGGGTTCGGCTTGTACGTAGTGAACCGCCTCTCTGTAGAATCCCAGGGCGGGGTGGGAGTTTGAGAAAGACGTGAAAGAGACTTTGGAAACCAGTTGGCCTCTTTGCTGAAGATATTCACTCCTTGAGAACCCAGATACCCCACCCTTTGCAGGAGAGTTTCTGAACGTGCCAGATCTCCATGTATGAAAGGGTGGTTCGGGTACTTAACCTGGAGAGGAACCTGACAATCCCTTGTTTGCACTTATTGATTCTTTATACCAGAGATCACTGAATGTCAATCATGAAGGTGTGTTACCTTCCTTCCTCCCTCCTTTCTAGACCAAACACACTAGAGGGTCTTGAGAGCATGTTTAACACAGTGCCATGCTCCAAGGAGGCTCCCTTCAGGAATTTGCCTGATTTATGAGTGAAGGATTAAGTTGACAGTTTGCTTCCTGTTCAAGGTCGGATTCCTTTTGTGTTAGCAATTAGTCTACATTCTGAATTTCTTCTCACTGATTCTAACATGGAGCATGCAAGAATTGCAAGTTTTTACAAGTTTATATACACAGAGAGGGGATTGGCTTAACTTTCTAACGAAGGAAAATCCTGTCAGGTTTATTGTTGAGACATGTCAGTCGTTTGAGTCAGTGGAATGCTGGCACAATGTGGTGCGAAGCCAGAACTAATCCTGCTGTGCCAGAGATCTCCAGTGTCTGCAGATTGATGCAGGAAGCAGTTGGGAACCTGCAAGGTGCTTGTCTGCCCTGGCATTGCACACACACACACCCAGTCGCAATAGTACTAGCCCATTCCTATTAAGGCTGAAGCCAAGGTAAAGTTGTCACCCTGTTTCACCTTGTTCAGCCATGTCCAACTGAAGGACAAAGAATGAAGCAATTTCCTGTTTAAACGCAAAAGGGAATGTGCTGCCAAGTTCTGCTTTAATAGAGAGAGCTCCTGCCGCAGCTCTTCTCAGCACCATTTAAGGTCATTTTTATTTTCATCACTCTTGCGTCTGAGCGAGAGTGAGTGTGGATATTTTCCAGTGGCAGATAGCAACCACTAGAGGTATGTAGAGATCCCAGTGCAGATAGAGGCACTTCAGATTCCACTTTATAACCTGCATGGTTACTATCTCTTGGTGTGAAAGTTGAAGGAAGGAGACCTTAGAAGCTGACCATAATTGGGCTTCACTTTTTAGTCAACTTTAACCAAATGCAAGCCTGCTCACCTGGATTCCCATCCCTGGGTAGATTTCTGAAGGTTTCTGCACGTACGGTCATAGAGGTCTACAGCATGGAAACAGGCCCTTCAGCCCAACTTGCCCATGCTGCCCAGTTTAGATTAGTCATAACTCCTGTCCCTAGACTCTTGCCATGTGTCCAAATTCCAATCTGCCTATGTCCATTGTAAAGTGATCAGATTCTTTGAATTAATGTGGACTTTGACACAATAGCACTTTTCCTCCTCATCAACCCCTTCCAGCTCTAATAATAATATAACCTTAAAAGAAGTTGTTCCAAGAAAATTTTTGAGGTCCTATGATCTTTCTTTTGAGTTTGATCGCAGCTGTGCCCCAGAGCTTAATCTTCAATTGGTGAAGATTCGAGGACATCTCCAAATGATCATCACCTGGCACACTGCATTTGAAAAAAAATCTGCTCTGAAATATCAAAGAGAACAGTGGTTTGGAATTCCCTACCGAGCCAGAAAAGAGCCCAAGTGGGCTTCTTTCAGTGAAGTGTAAAACTTTGAGGCTTCATTGGAACTTGACATCACCTACTGAATGGACCATGTCTGATTTGAGAATGAATTAGGGAAGACATTGAACATCGGTGGAAATATGTTGGCTCTGAAGGTTAATGTCCCTTGTGCATGGTTTGGTCCCACACTGGAGAGGGGCTAAATTCCGTGCCTGCGCAGCGTTCACATATTCAATTTCAGCTGAAATACTCAGTCTCCATGGCTGTGGGCCAGGGAGAGAGGGAAATGTCTCTGCCAGCTATATAGAGAGCCCTGCTCAGAAAGCACCTGAGTATCAGGGAATGGAGGCATCATGGGGCTATCGCAAACCAGATCACCAGAGTACAGATGGTGATTGGACACTTTAAAGAGTTACATAAGTATCAAAGGACCTTTTAGAAAAGAACCAGTAAAGTTATTGTACATGGGGCACTGGTGGTGAGGGGTATTTGTGCAGAGCAGGCAACGGGTGCAAATTTGTTCTGCCCCTTGATGGTGCAAGTAAATCACAGACAGTGAGGATGGAATTCTGTAGTGGCTGGTAGATTGTTTAAGTTGCGCATCTATGAAGAACCTCAAACTTTGATCTTTGTCTGAGACTTTCCAAAGTCTGTCTGTGATTCTGCCAAATGCTAAACTTGCTCTGGCCCAATGATGGCTGATTTCTCATCATCCAGCGTGGTATTCTTGGTGAGGATACTCCCAAGTTGAAAAACATTTGGACGGAAAGGAGGGATGCGTGGTTAATTGTGACCGTAAGACCTTAGAATATTTTAAATCATAGAATCCCTACAGTGTGGAAACAGGCCCTTTGGCCCAACAAGTCCACACCGACCCTCAGAGCATCCCACCCAGACCCATCCCCTAATCTACACATCCCTGAACACTACGGGCAGTTTAGCATGGCCAATCCACCTAACCTGCACATCTTTGGACTGTGGGAGGAAACTGGAGCACCTGGAGGAACCCCACCCAGACACAGGGAGAATGTGCAAACTGCGCACAGACAGTTGCCTGAGGGTAGAATCAAACCCAGGTCCCTGGCGCCGTGAGGCAGCAGTGCTAACCACTGAGGCACTGTGCTGCCAGGGCCAGGTTGATACAAAATTTCTGTCTTCTTCAAGCTTATTGTAAGGCCAAAGTGTTATGGGGCTAGGAGAGTGTGATCACAAGCAACTGAATGTCCTCTGGAGAACGTGCCATGAGAATGCAGTAGACCATGAATGATCAGAATGTTAGGTATAAGGACCATCTGAAAGCCAAGCTTAGAGCCCACAACCTGTAGCCCAATAAATGAGAGATAAACAACATTGGCCTTTGCCATTTGAGGAGAATAGAGTCCAGTACCTTCAAGACAAGTGAGTGCAGTACAAAGACATCTATCCATTCCAATACTGATGCAGAATTGCAATCTGTTATGCAAATTGAGTCTTACTGTAACATTGCACAAGATGACATTCACCTGGACTGTGAATTGGTCTTTTCATTCTTTCTCATTTCAGTGAAACAATCAAATGAAGTGATAGGAAAATTCATGTCTTAGACAGGGAGTTCGGAGGCGGGGTCCCAGGGCCTGGAATTGTGTGTCCAGGAAACGGTGCTGACTACTTGGGACCTGTAGCTGTAATCCCGAGGTCTCTGTTTGCCCTTTTGCAGTCTGTACTGGTCATCCAGTGGTCTGTAATCATCCTCCTGGGATCTGTAACCTCATGTCCGGGGTTTGTAATCATATATCCAGTGTCTGTTACTTAAATCGGAATAATTTATGATTCCAAATCCTCAGTGTTGTTCCATGTTACCTGGGACTGTCAGAGAGCCTTTCGAATAAATCAGTCACATCTGAAACATTAATTCAACCCATTTTTAGTGAACTGGAGCATCACAGTTCTGGTGTGTACAATTTACCAGTGTTAGTGAACTGGTAAATAAAGCCAGGCCTGGCTCTGTAGTACTTGTGAATAGTAACAGATGCAAATTGAGGGGATCCTCCTGAATTATATATCTTCATAGCTATCTTACAGGGATTGCCTACAGCCATATAACACCCAAAATCTAACTTTCCCTTCAGATGCTCCTGTTATTATCCCACCCTGGTTGCTAGCACTTAACTGAATCCAATATGTGTTTGACTTTGTTCAGATTCCAGGTCCACTTTAGTATACCTACGCCATCATATCGTTGACCTTCTGGAGCAACATGGAGAGACTGAGTGGCCCCCAGACTGTCCCCCATTGGAACCAGCCAGGTAAGCATCCGCTTGAATTAAACTTGCATGAGCTCACTTCTAATGTGTTAGTAATTGTAGAGATTGAGCTGTATCTGACACTCAACCAGAAAACTTGGAAGCAGGAGTTAGAGTGCTCTCCCTGACAGTGGTATCTCCATCCAAATGTGGAATTGCAGGGAAGATGGAAAGAAGCCTAGAAATCTCAGTTTGTGATGAATTTGTGCATCTTTTCCCATAACGTCCAATCATCTAAGAAGATCTCCTTAGCTAAGCAAAGATATATTGGCATTGGAGGCAGTCTGGAGAAGGTTCACCGAGCTGATCTCCGGAATGGAGAGAGAGTCTTATGAGGAGAGGTTGAGTAGGGCCCGTACTCACTGAAGGTTAGAAGAATGAGAGGTGATCTTATTGAAATATACAAGGTTCTTAAGGGCCTTGATTGGTCAGATGCAAAAGGTTATATCCCCTTGAGGGAGAGACTGGGAAAAAAGGACAGTATCTCAGAGAAAGGGGTCACCCATTTAAATGAGAGATAAACAACATTGGCCTTTGCCATTTGAGGAGAATAGAGTCCAGTACCTTCAAGACAAGTGAGTGCAGTACAAAGACATCTATCCATTCCAATACTGATGCAGAATTGCAATCTGTTATGCAAATTGAAGGAATCTCTTCTCTAAGGGTAGTGAATCTGTGACATTTTTTACCACAGAGAGTTATCAAGGCTATGTTGTTAAGTCTATTCAAGGCTGAGATAGACTGATATTTAATCAGTAAAGGAATCAAGGGTTATGGTGAAAAGACAGGACAGTGGAGTATCAGATCTGCCATGCATTGTATAGTAGTGCAGTTGGAGTGGGGAGAATAACCTGCTTCTGCTCCTACTCCTTATTGTCTTTTGTACCACATACTCATCCCACGCTGTCCTGATTATAAAGAATCCCTGATCAATGCATAGTTGTTAGCTGCTTATTGATGCTAAGAATGCTGAGCTCATTAAGCTTATTCAGTCTTACACCACATCACAAGTTGACCAGTTCTCTGTAAATCCTCTCTCTGAGAGCCCCATGTATCCTTTCACATTGAGTTTGGACAAAGAATTTCCCCACGTGTAGACTTTCAACTTGAAACTGAGAATCAGGAACTATACAGAAGAGGTCAATCAGAATGCTGAATATACATTTCGCAGCAAGTTGAAAACCCACCTCTGGCCTTTACTTATCTGAACAGAACTGCTCTTAAACTGTACTTCGGGCTTTTACTATTTTTAGTAGCAAGCCAAGCCCCAGTAAAAGCATCGTCTGGATTTGGTCCTGAGGAAAACGTGAGGATTGTTGAGGGAATTGAAGGACAGATATATGCCTGGATAATGTGAGCTAGGAAGGCAGTCTGAAACGCATGGCCTCTCTCCCTTTGCAATCTTTACAATCTTCAAGAACTTTCATCTTGTCCGACTCCAGACTTGTCCACCCCTTGTTACTCTAACACTCCTCATTTTGTGAATGTCCCTTCAACTGTTCAAGGCCGGGCTCTGAAACTCCCTCTTTAAATCTATCTGCCATTCCTTCCCCATTCTCCAGCTTTGTTTGACCAATATATTGGTTAACTGTTTTATTACATCCTCCGTTGGTTCAATGTCCATTGTTATCAGATTATAATCCTGTGAAGCACTCCTTGGCATGTGTTACTATGCTTTTCAAAGCAGAGTTGTGGGTGTTGTAATTTAAATCACAGATGCACAAGAGGCCAGAACTGGAAGAGCACAGTTATCTTGGAGGGTTGTAGGGCTGATGGAGATTACAGAGATAGGGAGGGGTGAGCACAGGGCAGGATTTCAAGCAATTTCCGAATCTCAAAACTGAGGTATTGCTTAACTGGGAGCCTCTGTGCATCAGTGAGCTCAGGGATAATGAGTGAATTAGATTTGGTGCAGGTTTGAGACACGGACTTTTGGATGACTATCACAATAGCAAAATTGTGATTGCAGCAGGATAGAAAGCAGGTAATTGATGAGTCAGAAGCAAAGATTTCTGTCGCTTTCCCTGTGTTGTTGCCATTGGTTTCTCCTATAGCTCTATCCTTGGCCCATTCCTACCTCTTATCAACATGCTATCCCTCAGCGATGTTATCCAAAAACGCAGAACACTGACAGCACCCAGCTCCATCTCCCTACCTCCCTCGCAATCTAAAAATTGTCAGTTTGCTTGTCTGACACTCAGTTCTGGATGTGCAGAAATGTCCTGCAGATTGGTTTCGGTCTTCCCAAAACTTTTGTTGGTGATCCCTTCACAAACTGTGTTCCTGAACTACCAACCTGGCAATGCTCAAAATCTCGTGTCACATATGATCCCCAGATGAGTTCCACCCCATGCATCCACTCCATCAATGGGTCTGTTTTCATGTATCCTATTAGAATGACCCAATGTCAGCCCTGCCTCAGCTCATCTACAGCTGAATTCTTCAGTCATAAGTTTACTATCCTCAGATCCTTCTATTTCAACTCACTCCTGGCTGACCTCCCATTCTTTAACCTCGGAAATTCCAAACACTGTTGGAACAGATCCGTCTGATGGTAACCAGATTTTTAAAAATACACATTTTAACTTTCCAGAGATAGTAGGAACTGCAGGTGCTGGAGAATCTGAGATAACAAGGTGTAGAGCTGGATGAACATAGCAGGCCAAGCAGCATCAGAGGAGCAGGAAAGCTGACGTTTCAGGTCTGGACCCTTCTTCAGAAAACTTTCCATGTGCTTTGTGGCCTCACGTTTGAGTGTGGCTGCTCTCAGATGCCTCGCATTGCAGATTGCTGTCAAAGCCTTGACACACCACTAGGGAGGTGAAGCTACGCTTCCAATGATGCCAAACCATCCCTTAAAGACATCAGCAAAAGTCATCAAGATTAACACAGAAAGCTAAGTTTGATAATACAGTGATAGGTATTACATAGGACTATTAACATTTTTTTCTGTTCCTTTTAAACAGCTAATATTATTATTTTTACTGATTAATTGCGAGTGTAATGATTCTATTTTTTAAATTTTTAATGATTTCATGTCCAAGTCTTGATTTTGCTGTGTTAATGGTGCCATATAAATTCAAGTTGTCATTGAAAGATCATTTACAGACGTTTTAAGCATACCATCTCCAGTAATTGCCTTAGTCCACAGCAACCCCTGCTGGTCAATAGCAGATAATTCTGACTCTCTAAACTTTGCATGGCAAACACTGGGGCTTCAGGCAGTATCCGCTTACAAACAAAGGAATACGCAGCATGGTGATTTTTTAAAATATTTATTTCAGTTTCCACTGCATTATTTGCTTTTTGTCTCCTTAAACAATACCATAATTGCTGCAAGGTTGTGGGTGAACATAGTCTGAAGAAACACCAATTGAATTTAATCCTTTGTGAGCTGTGAAGTTTATAAGCATCACGTGAGTGTGAAAGAGGAATGCATTCAGTTGTAGAATTAAAAAGACTCTGCACAATGGCACCTGCTGATTCAGGGCTATTCCACTGTGACATTTGGCAGGTAGTTAAGAAGATGGATTGAAAAGCTTCTTTCATAAGCTATTCCATTCTCACTTTGCAAAAATATTGTTCTCATCAACGCATGTTGTATTATTGAGTACTGTTTTTGGTTATTTTATCCCTTCCGATGTCACAGTTGTTCTGATACGTCTCAGTCCTGCAAGAGTTAAGTCATCTGTCACCACAGAGAAAGTAAATGAAGGCTTTTAGTAAAGGTCCTGTAGACTATGGCAGGCTTATGACCTGCAATTTATTAAGAGGAAGCATTTTTCATTGTCTTCTCCCAGACAGATCCTTTTGTTGTCCCCGTTGATTTCGGGATACGGCTTATTGAGACACTGGTATAGCATCATCCAATGGTAGGATGGTGGGGTCACGCCAACAGTCATCTGCCTCCACCCCACCATGTCCTTTCACCACACCAATTCTACGTTCAGTACACCGATTTTGAGTGAGTGCTAACGATAGTTCCCCAGTCTATGCACGCAGCCAGTAAATGGACAGGGTGCTTTCTCATGGTGTGTACAGCACAGGAGAAGGCCATTTCACTCATTGTATCCATGCTTGTCAACCAGGATCTGAATCCCTTTGTACCCTGTTATGTTGACCCCAATAATAAATTCAGAAATCCCCACATTGTTACATTTGGATGTGATTTTTGGTTACTTTCTCCCCCTTCACTCCCATTACTTTGAGACCATTAATAGTGGTGTAAGTTTAGTCTGTCACTGCAGGGTCTTGTAGTCCTGTCCATGCATTTCCAACAGAATGTAACAATCAGAGCTGGAAACTGTGGAACATTTCTTTGTCATGTCATCTGTACTTCACCTCTCAGTCTCGGGACAACAGTGGGCAACAAGATGCCTTTGTAGAATCACAGAATCGTGCAGCATAAAAGGAGGCCATGGAACCCATCATGTTAATACTGGCTGTCTGAGATAGCTAACAATTAGTCCCAATCCTTGTCTCTTTCCACAAAGTCAAAGCACGTTGTTACCTTTTTCAATGGAGATTAAATCTGCTTCCTCTTCCCGTTTGAGAAATGCAAGCCTTGTTTAGCCGACACATTGAGGCAGGGTTAAAGTTGGGCAATATAACTTTAGAACAGGAAGCGTACGTGATCTGAACCTTAGCTTGGGCTCAAATCTGACCACAGTCTAGGTTAGTTTGAGAGAGTGCCTGAAGAGAGAGAGGAAGTTGTTGGCAAGGTCACAGAGTTTAAGGTGGAGGTCAAACACTCAGTTGTTTAACTGGTGGAAATTGTGGTTCATTGAGGGGAAGATGTTGGTCAAACAGTCTGATTGCACAAATGCAATAGAAAGGTCAAGAGATGTCGAACTTACATGGCAAGCCGAACTCTGTCTGCGGACAGTCTTGCGAAGGACAGAGAGGTAATCAAAGAATTGAGGCCATGGATAGTTTGTTCACCCGACTCCAAAGATGACCATGTGAGGAGCCATTACAAAGGATTCTCAGGTTGTGATTGGCTAGATGTGGGTTTACTCGGGTACAAAGGGATTGGAGGAAGCAGCACCACCACCTAAACCAACAGTGTCTGTCTTGAAGATCAAGAATTCTGTGAGCTCCTCTCACAATTGCTGCTAATGATGTGGGTGAAGGGGCTGGAGGAGAGGGGTTTAAGGAGATTCTTGATCATGTAGAGAGGAAGTTAGGTCCTTAGCTTTTCATGATTGCAGTGTACCAGTTAACTTGACAGAGATAAGTGAATCCTTGTAGAGTGGAGCGCAGATCTGGTTACTTGCGAATCATCTGGCTCTGTGCTAGATACACTCAAATGTCAGTGTCTTTTCTACTTGATAAAATGAAGGGGGTTAGGGCAGACAAAAGGGTGTGACTATGATGAGAAGTAATTAAATTTGTATTAGGGACATTGGCATCAAAGATGGAAATGTGAACATGTTTAAGCAAGTCAGCATCAAACATCTCAAACCTTGAAGGGGTTAAGAGTAAAGTGCAGGGCCCTTCAGTATCCACTTCGGCTAATACAGCTGTTCAGTGACTTAATCTCCTGCCCCTCAGCTCAGGAAATATTAAAAGCTAAAAGTGAGGATGGATCCTATATACAGAATTATTTGAAACAGTTACGAATTTATAAAAGTCATGAGGGAAATGAGTTTCAATCTGTAATTGTCTTGCTGATGTATTAGCTGAAAGGGCAAAGGTCAGCTGTGAAATTCTGAAAGGGGCCTACATGTGTCTGGGCTTTCAAGGTGTTAAATGGGATAGCGGGAGACGGAAGCAGAGGTTGATGTTTTAATAAATGGGGGTCGTCCCATGAGGATCAAAGGTCACAGAAGTCTCAGACAGGGGATATGTCTTCTTGCTCAGGCAAGATTTGACAGTCGTACTGAATGGGAGTGGTGTAGAGTTACTGTTCTGCCATCTGTCAATTGGATGACCCTAAAATTCTACCTCGGCCCTTTGCCAATGAAAGAACTCAAGCTGGTGGCAGTGAAGAAGGCTGAGATTGTTGCATTCAAACAACCAGGAATATACAGAGGTCTTTCTCCTCAGTCATTTGTGTTCTCTGTCTGCCCCTTCTGAAGATCCTACATTGAATGGACTTGGACAATCTACCATCGCATTCTATGTGAATATACAGCACTAACCTGACTCTAGGATTCCCACTTGAAGAGATCTCGTGGCTGACTCGAGCTAGAAATAGGAATGGCAAAGGAATGTTTCTAAAATTCGAAGGTGATCGATGCTTGGGTTAAAGCAGATCATGGAGAGCAGAGCACACTACATTTAATGTGTCCTGTGCCTGCTTTGGGAGTCCTGACACACACTGAAGCTGACAACAGCGATAACTTGTATTTGTAAAGAATCTCTGACATAGTAAAATGTCTCAAGGTGCTTCACAGGTGCCTCATAAGGATATCTCTTAGGAAAGGCAACCAAGAGCTTTTGCAAAGAGGTCAGTTTTAAGAAGCGTCCTGATGGAGGAACATGACAGTGAATTGGTTTAGGGAGGGAACTCCAAAGCTTGTGGCCAAGGTAACTGAAAGCACAGCAAGGGGTGGCGAGACGATTCAGATCACGGATACTCAAGATGCCAGGATTCACAGATATCTTGGAGGATTGTGGGGCCAGAGAACGTGACAGAGGTGGTGAGAGACGAAGCTATGGAGTGATTTGAAAGAAAGGGTGAACATTTTAAAATGGAGACACAGCCTGCACAGTGAAGGTGGGTGAATTGTGTGAGAGAGAATATGGGAAATTGAGTTTTAGGTTATCTGTAATTTACAGAGAGTGCACGGTGGGAGGCTGGCCCTGTGAACATTGAAGAAGTTGACTCTGGAGGTAAAAAAGTACCTGTTAGCTGCTGAGAATAATGAGAGTAGAAATGGGTGATGTTAGGAAGGTGGGAGTCACCGAGTCATACAACATGGAAACAGACCCTTCTGTGCAACTCGTCCATGCTGACCAGACATTCCAAACTTACCTATAAGTCAGTGGTCTCAGTCACCATGAAGACGGATAGTTAAATCCAGCTAAATTTGCAAGGCTACTACCTGTACTTGTACCAATGTCTCTCTGGTTTGTTTCCCTAACCCATGCTTTGACCAGCCATATCTCAACATCTATAGAGTCTGCTGTTGAGGGACATGAGCAAGAATTGGTGCACAAAACCTCACTGTTTCCATTTTTTTTGTCACATGAATGGGTCCGCTCCGACCAACAAGTTTTAGATAAATAATGGGAAAGCTGACTTCTTTAAATGCACAAAATTTTAAATCCAAATAAATGGATATATACATGAAAAGGGAAAGATTAAAGTGGTACATGGAAGAAAGGGGAGAGTGGCACAAATTGGAAAGTTCTCTAAAAGAGCTGGAGTATTCATCATGGATCATTTGTTCATCTGCAGAGTTATTCTGTGATCATCTTCAATTATGTTTTCAGATTTGTAGCAGATTGACTTAGTACTTTTCTATTTTTAATAAAGCTGAAAACCTTTTTAGCTTGTTTTTCACATTGCAGTGGTATGTATGTGTATGATTGTCCTTTCTTCAATTGTAGCATGGCAGAGGTCCAGAATTTCTTTACTGCAAACAAGGTTCGGTACTTGGCATTGATTGTTGAAGAAGAGAGCTCCTACCTGGGTCGAGAGGTAAGATATGTGCTTTTAAATTTCAGGCGTCCCTGTTGTCGCATCTGGGCAGATGTTCATTTCAACCAGTCCTCAGGTAAGGTTCCCCAATTTGTTACAATTTCAGATGGAATTGCTCAGTCTATTAATTTCTAGGTGAGGAGGGGTAAACTTGCTCTGTTAGGTTATTCACCATCCCCTTGCCTGGTCACAATAGGATTAAATTTGAAAAGATCCCTTCTCTTGTTCATCCTTTTCTTTCGGACCCATATGAAGTTCTGTTTTAAAAGGAGATCATTTAAGCCAGCTTTCTTGAGTTAATGGAGAGTGAATTTATTAATTACTAAACACAAGAAGAAATGCAACAGACATCAAACAAATAAGGAGATAAGAACAAGTATTTAAAAAAAGGAGCAATCAGCATTGTTTCTGCAGAGTCAATAATTGAACATTGCAGCCTTTGCAGTGGATGTCACATGTAGCATTGACCTTGGTAGTTTATTGATCAGTTTAGAGATTCTTGCCTTTATATGGTGACGAAAATACAGTTGTCCTGATTCCTTTCAGGATTGACTGACAGGCAGCACTGAGAGCAAGAGAGAGTCTTCCTTCACTTTACACGTAGTGTTTAAATGGCTATTCTCAGATCTATGACCCTCGCAGCACACCAGTCCACTTATTAGAATGTCAGGTCACTAACGTGAAGACATGTGTTGAAGTTGATTTTTAATCCCTTTGTTTGCATTTTCCTGGAAGGCCAAAGCACACACTTTGTGGAAGAGGTGTCTTCTTTTTGGCGGTGGGATGAGTGCATGTGGTCAGTCCCCTTGTTATTTCTTCCTGCTGTGTTTCTCTTCCTCTTTGAATCTTCCTGGACCCTTTACCAATGTCACGTTTCATGTGTTCTACAGAGGACTTTGTCAAATGGCCGATAAATTTACATCTGCAGTCATTCCTAAGATGGGACAGTCTTCTATTCAAATAGCGCATATAGATTTAAAAGTTAAAAATGTCTACGGTACTTCAGGGTTCTGATCTGTCTTTAAGACACATAGCGCTGAATCTCTGTTGGAACTGCCTGTTAATCTTCTCTTGGGTGTCTCTGCCCATTATTATATCAGAAAAGGTAGGCAAAAGCCTGTGGTTGTTTTTTTTAAAGCAACTCAGTAACCAGCTACCAAGTGTTGTGCAACAATTAGAATATAGTCTTCAATTCTGCATCTTCCAGATCATGTGACCAGTAACTTTGACTTCTCATTGCAATAAGAATATTAGACTTAGAACTCTGGAATCATTTCTTTTAAGAAAGACGCTACATAATGAGCAGGATAGTTCAGCTACTGACCAAGGTCATTTTGACAGCATTTCCCTTGCGATAAGGACAAAAGTAGCAAACGTTATGGGAGCAGCAATGGGTATAAATTCTCCTCCAAGGCACACTGCTGTGTTTGGGTTTATATCTCCATGCGTACATGCCTGATTTCAGTACTTCAGTGAGGCACAAATATCCTTGGAGAAAATCCAGAGAATGTTCACCAGGTTAATTCTCGTGAGGAGGAGACTTCTTTCTGATAAGAGACATTATGAGCTGAACACACCTTTAAATTCACACTTACAACTGAGGGTGGAGATACTAAACTGTCCTAGTACAAGGGAAGAAGATTATAATTTTGACTAAGCAAATTCAAACTAACTTTTAACCGAACAGTTTTGTTTCAGAAGGTCATCAATAAGGAATAGCTTGAGTTGTTAATAAAACAGTTAGGTATTTACTTGGGAATATGGGATTTGGAGAGATGCTCGCAGAAAGGATAAGGAATGTGAAGAGGTGCATTTAGTTAGGGGTAAGGAATCTGAAGAGATACTTACAGTGAGATAAAGAATCTGATAAGGAGGCAAAAATTAGTTTGCACCAACAGCCATGATTATCAAAATCGATGGGTATAATTGGCTGATCCTTTTCGTAAAACAAGGTGGGATAAAGACTCTCTGAATGACGACACAGATTTCATGCTGAGCCGTATAGATCAAGAAATGCTGCATTTGCATTGAATTCACTGATGCATTACAGGTCATTGTAGGAATGCTACTCCTGGCCTGAGCACTTGGAGATGCAGAGAACAAAAGAAAAACAATTAGATCTACTTTCTGCTACTGAAAAGGTTGCTGCCTGACTTCTACTTCTTCAGACAGCAAGGTTTGGCAGTTGAGGATTAGAAATTAAACAACTTTGAGATTCCTTTGGAAAGTGTCCAAGGTCATAGACTAGACTTGGCTGTGAAGCTCAGTATAAGAATGGCCTGCCAGTATCCATTGACTGAGCTACAGTGAGCAATAATTACTAAACAGGGAGGCTCACCCAGTCACCACCCCCCGCCCCCCCCACCCCGACCCCAGGATTGTGAGTACCATTAGATCAACTTTTAGATACTATGGGAATAAAAGTTTCTGGGATAATGTAGGAAGATGGAGGTATGGTAGAAGATGAACCATGACCTTGCTGAATTCCAGATCAGTTGAGAATGACCAAATGACTTTTCCAGGTTCTATGGCTTATCTTCTTATGTTCAGGAAGAGAGCACTGGAATTAGGGAGCACCATTGAGAGTCAGATATATTATCCGTGTTATGACACAGAGATAGCAAGCCGAACCAAATCTGCCTCACTATCACTGGATTTGCAGCATAATGAAAATTGCTCAATTTTTCCTAACCAGACTTAAAAAATGACAGATCAAGTTCATTACAAATAAAAATTAGCAATTTATTACTAAGAATCAAACTTTAGCAAAACTCAAACTACAAATCAACCTAATTAGTGTCCATAATCTATTTAGTGTCCGTGATCTTATTTGAGTATAAGCCCCCTACTCTCTCACAGACAGACAGACCTAATTAAGGGAAAATTTGAAAAGGAGAATAACAAGATTTTAATTTGCCAATTTGACAACCATTTCGACAATGAATATCAGGCCTTCATGAAATCCTTTGATAAGCGGTATTACTGGCACATGGGACTCTATATCTTCCTTGAATGCCAAAGCCATCAGTTAATGCAAGTAGCTTCTGCAAACAAAGAGACTTTTACTTATTTCTTACAGACTGGGGTTCTTTTGTCAAAACTTTGAACAAGTCGATAACTGGAGAATAACGAGAGACAGCAAAACCAAAAAAAATCCTCCAATTCTAAAGTAAAGCTGCCTCCAGCCAGAAGCAGTTTGCTCTTTGCTGTCTCTTCTTTTTTCAACACTTTCTGTGGTTGGCTGGCCATCACCATTTATTGACCAATTCAGCATTGAACCAATCTGCCAGTCCCTGAGAATAACAATGTCTCAGTGCCAAACCGACTACAGTGTCCTTGGAGCAGTAATTAACCTACATTATCTTTCCAGGCCAGTTCCCAATAGCAAAATCAGTCTTTTGTTCTTTTTTTTTAAAACAAGCTGTTGTTCAAAGTTCAAAATTCAACGCAGTTCCATACCACAAATGAAGAAAGAAGAATTATGATGGTCTCAATATTGTCTTGTTCTAAGAATGGAAGGTCGCATTTATTTTTTAACAACAGAGTGAGGCTGAGGTTGTGGAGACCTGTCTGTGCAGCATGGACTGTCACTTGCTCGTATTTTGTTCATATTTTATTCTGTATTTGGGGAGCCATTCTAGTGACTCTAGTTAGCAAGGAAATCAGTTGAGTTGCTGTGGGGGTGGCAACATGCTTCTCAATTGTAGGCTGTCATCAAATTTACCAAATCTGTCTACTCCATACATGTGCTTGGCACTGAAATAAATTGCTGGAGAATAGAAGGCAGTAAAGGGCACAGAATATACAGCACAGAAGCTGACCAACTGAACTCTATGCCTTGGACTCTAAATGAGTTACATACCATTCTACTTCAACCAACACTTTCACAGTATCCTTCTGTCACAAGCACAAGGGTAAGAGCAACCATCTTCTCTTGCTATTTCACACTCCCTCTAATCCTGTCACTGCACACGCCCCTCACCAAGTCTCATGGACTGCAACTCTCACTATAGCTTGCTTTGTGTCCTCTCAACAGTTCACATCCGCCCTCCTCCTCCTCAACCGCCTAAAGCTTCCCGCTCTCTCCATCTCTAACTCACTCACAAGGGACACCTCACCACCTGTCCAGCTCCTGCATCACCAGTAATTACCCTTCCAATCATTTCCTTCATACTCAATCCCTCCCTTTGACTCATTGCAGAACATAATTGGCCCATCTCCCCAGACTTATATCTCCGTAGCATCCCGACTGCCCTGTTGCTGAACAGGCTGCACTAGACCTGCAAGACTGACCATGGCTTAATGCCCAGACTGCAAAGATTCCTGAATTCTGATAGGAGCAAATGGCTGACCGTGGCCAACATCCTGGCCTGGAATAGGCTGAACCCCTTTGATGGACAGGCAATATCCCCTGTTGACTGTAATCCCCCTTCACCCCACTAATGACTGCTCCCCTTTGACTTACAAATGGACCATTAATGAAACACTTGATGTGTTGCTGCATAAGCTACAGGTGTTATATTGATGTAGCCCAGTGCCATGATGCACTGACATGTCTGCCCCTTGGCTGTTCAATGCTCCCAACCGTGACAAGCTATCTGCCTCTTCTTTTGCATGAAAAAAGCATTGCAAACCACAGAGGTTGGCAGCCAGCAAGGGATACCAAAGACCCTGTGTGCTAAGAGGTACAACAGTGGTTGCTAGCCCATTGGTGACTGTTGAAGTCAGTGAGAGTGCACTAAGAAAGAAATGTGAAGTAGTAGAGGCTAGCAGCTTTCCAAGTAGGCACAAAATGAATGAACGCTAGAAAAGCAAGTTAAGAGCCATAAAATACATCCTAAGTAGATGCTTGAGATGTGTACATGCCTCTGCACTCAAAAGAAAGAATACAGGTTGCAGGTGTCCCTGAATCCCAGAGTAAAGTTTTGAAGAGCTGGAGTGGTATACGAATTGGTTCGAGAACAGGCTTGATGATTTCATGAAACTTTGGGTTAACTGCCACCAAATTGTGTGGCCAAGGGATCAAGAAGATGGTGGGCATGGAGCATTGTTGAGGACAAACATTTGCTTGATGCCTGGGGCAAGCATTTGGCAATCAGTTTGACATGTTGGGAAGCCAGAGGAGAACAAGAAGTGACATAGAAAAGAGTTGAGACTTTAATGAGTTGCAATTGCACGGAAGTAAAGTCGTCGCTTCTCAGTGGCATGCTTCTGAGGTCGTCATTTGAAACTTGAGTGGAAATTCAAAAGAAAATTCCTCAACATTGAAATTCTTTTTTTTCCCCCATCTGTATTTCCCACCTTTCTCGCATTGCTTATCCCACACCAGGGGGAGGAAATTCCATTTCCTGTACAAACAGACAGCACTTTTCCCAAAGCGATTTTACAGCCAATTAAATACTTCTTGAAAAATAGTCCTGACGGCAATGCCAGGAAGCAAACAACAGAGTAGATGTTTTTGTGCTGTTCCATTGGAGCTATGGGGCATGCTTAGGAGAATAAATTAGATTATGTTGGATACAGTTTCTGATTGCAAGGTTAGTGTAAACGGTGCTAAGGTTTTGTGTAAAAATAGAGCTCTCGGGAATACAGTATAAAGACATGAAGCATTTATGCATAAATTTTGCATGGCGAACATTTCACTCAGGATTTTGCCGATCGAAGCTGTGAACCTGTGTAAGGAACGCAAATGGCCCCTGCTAAGTGACTCCTGTTAATCCTTGGTACTGATAGTGTTTGACATGATAACTAAGAATACATTCTCCCCTCCAACCCCATTTTAATTTAATACCTTCCCTCTTTCCCTTCCCTCCCCTTTGTTGTTGTTGCATTTTTTTTAAAGTTAGCAATATGGATGATTTGGTGATGGTTTCATTTATGTAAAAAGAAATTGGCTCAATGACAGCTATGGTGATTTAACCCAATGAAAATTTGGAGTTTTGTGTGCACCTCTTTTCCTGAGGTTTTGTGTTTTACAATCAAGAGTTTTCATTCTATAAAAGTGGTTTCCATGACAGTATCCATGTGGATGATAGCAACATTGGTTAAATGTTCTTCCAATCTGTCACACTGGTGAAGCACATGGCATCAGTTTGGTGCTTCTCATGAGTCAGTTCAATGGTGAATGCTATTGAAGGTTTAATTGTAACAACAACATCAAACATTTTTTTTTCGTTTTTTCTGAAACTCCAGATCCACCTTAGATCATGATATAACACTGAGCAATGGTCCTACCTCTTGATAGGCAATGAGAGAAATTGAGAACAATTTGAATCAAGATCTATTTTGTGGCATTGAAGATTTGCCGTGGTTGTCTTCAGTCAGCTACCCATGAAAGATTGTTCTTATAACGACTGGAACTCAAATTTGATTTTATTAATGATTTAGCATATTTTCCTTGTTAAATGCTGGCATTGCCTACGGAAAGATCTCAAGAACCAATAATACAGATTAGCAGCTAGTGAATGCAAACTCTAATAGAAACTGCTACAATACATAGACCTGTTCATCGCTGTCTCACTGTACACTCAGACTTTCCACAGCTTTTAATATCTAGAAGCAGCTGACCCTGGCATTGTGGCTATCAAGTCCAGCTTGGGATTTTCTCTTGTGTCTTTGACTTCCTATAATTATCCTTCTGAATGATGTTGAACACATCCTAAAGATCAAGGATGGTCTAAAAACCTCCCACTTCTTAGGAGATGCAATTGATCAATATGCAACAGTATATGATGGCATTTAAGGGGAGCCTAGATAAGCAGATGAAGTAGAAAGGAACAAAAGGATGTATTAAAGGAGTGTGAGATGAAGTAATGAAGTGACACTTGTTCCAAGCAAGCATAAATACCATCTTTACCTGTTCAGTCAAATACACTGTTCCTGTGCTGTAAACTTCTACATAGTCGAGTCCATTTGAAACTCTTGGGCTTAAAGAAGCTGATTATTCTCTGGAAAAGAAGGAAGATGTCAAGAGACCATTGCAGCATAATGTAGAGGACAGCATCACCCATTTTGTGATGAACTATGGATCAGATTCTCTCTATTGAAATTTCCATTTAGTTAGCTAGCATCTGCATTGTGGTCAGTTGCTGTTATGCTTGGATATTGGTTAGCAACCACGGTATTTGCTTTTCTGGCCACTGGACACTCTTTTCACTTCGAATATTTAAACTGCAGGACTTGACCTCTGATATAAAGCAACTCCATCTGCCACAGATGAGAGGCCACGAAGCCCCATGGCTGAACAAACCACTTTTGAAGTTATCATTTTCAACTGACTCGGAGCTTCCGGGGGACAGGAGATGGATCTTTCCAGCTGCAGACTTATCCAGTAGCATTTTGCTCACTCATAGTGATAAGCTTCTTAGCAACGGGAATGACAGAAACTTTAGTGGAGGCCAGTATACTATTGTGGCTGGAAAGAGGGCATTGCAGAACCCTCAAATAAATCAATTAGGAAGAAACACTTGCATTGATGAAGAGCTTTTCCATCACCACCACCAGATGTCTCTCAGCACCTTTACAGATAACGAAGAACCTCCTGAAGTGAAGTGTAATGTTGCAAACACAACAAATAATTTGTGCTGAACAAACTCCTATGAACTGCAATATGCTAATGACTGGATGATCTGTGTTCCATGAAGTTAATTCAGGGATAAGTATGAGCCAGGTCACAAGCGATAACTTCTCTGCTCTTCTTCATAATCAGGCCACAAGACCTTTTTGAAATCTTTTGCATTCTGTCGAACAGCTGGATGGATCTTGGTTTAAAAATGATACGAAAGAAACGTTTTGAAATATGTTTCTTTTCATTTTAATGTTTTTAGTTTCCTGTAACATAAACAAAACTGTTTGACTGGTATCATCCCAAGGGGGGAAACTGATGATTTTCAGATGACTGTGGGGAGTTAAAGTATAAAGCTTCCAAATGGTGTGTTATTTCCATGTCAAGTATATGTGCAGTACCCATTATTGTTCTTCAGGAACCATTCCTGTCCCCATTTAAATCCTACTGCTTGAGTTTTATTGTAATTTACTTGTTTAGTCCAAGCCTGCAAACTCCCGCAGCTTGTTTATTTTAGTGGTTGTAGTTAATGTTTCCTGTACAGAGTTTGTTGTTCCTGTGCTGTTGTCCACAATCTCTCTTAGCTGATTTGAAGAAAGCTTCTGATTAGTGCTTGTTGCTCTCTTAGGTGACCCTGGATATGCTGCAGTATGAGAACATTGCTGTGCGCAGAGTTCTGAGCAATGAGGAGAACCTCACCACAACGCTTGGTGTTCAGGAGACCCCCTCTTGCTACCTATACTTTGCCAACAACACCTACAGGAGTGTCACAGTGTACGTATGGCTCTGCAATTGCTCACTTTTTGTGTGTGACCTGCGGTAAGGTATCATTGTGGGTATGAGACTAGCATAGCTGTGATCTTCAGTCATGCTGTAACATTTACATCCTAAAGATGCAGTGGCTTTATTGTTATGTAACGCCACTGCACTATCACCTACAGCTGACTCACTGTGACAGAACCATGTTACTGTAAATAGGTTTAAAGAAAAATTAGCAAACATCGTTTTGAGTACTTACCAATTACAGAGATGCAAGGAGCTTCCAATTTTGTTCCAACAAATAATAATTTGCGGGGCCAGATTATGCAATCTCCCAGGTTAAATAACCAAGGGCGATTAAACAAATTAGAACCGTATATTCTGGAATTTAAAAGGCTAACGGACCATTTGGATGAAGTATTCAGATCATGAAGTGAAACAACTCAGAGAGGGACTATTGCTGCTGCGGTTTTTCTATGTAATTTGATACAGGATATGACTGTCGTTGGCAGGTCCCATTGTCAGTCTCTAACTGGGGCATCAAGGATGAAGGGGAATATTGTATAAATAATAAAAGGAGTGCTATGGACCAGACCAGACCCCCTTAAAATATTTTAAGAAGGCACCCTAGACCCTCACTTTTTCTTATTTTAAAGGTAGATGTGAAGTACATGTTTCTGATGTGATGTGACTGGTCAAACTACTCGACGTTAAGCAAAACACAATTTATTTAACCAATGTAGTTAAAATACAAATAAAAGAAAGAGGAATTTAGAATAACTCAACTATTGGAAAACTTAACTGAATAATAGATACAGTGCCTAATACTAATTAACTGTTCCAAAATAGCAGTATCCCATAAATACACCCCTTGGCAAAAAGGTAATTTCAGACTCAGATTCTTACATGCAGTTCTCCAATCCAGGAGGAAACAACATCGAGAGATTTCAGAGAAAGTAGCAGCTAGGAATCCTTTACTGAAGTGCCAACTCTTCTGGGACCTAAGCAGTTTCTGACTGCTACAACTAAAAAGGAACTAGAAAGTCTGATCAATGAGAACTGACCAATACCCTTCCATTGTTACAACCCTTTTAAAAACAAACCTAAAGGTCTCCTACATTGTTGACTTAAGCAGTTTCCAGTAGCTACTTCAATGCTTCTGCCTTTACAACTTCTGTTCAAAAAAACCCAGGATAAAATAACCTTTTTAAAGTAACAGCATCGTCACGTCAGGTCTTTCAAAAGTGAAATTGGGAAATAATTCTGCAAACAAAGAGGGGTTTGGAAATCTTCTTGGCAAAAGTCAATTGGGGGAGGCAATGGCCTAGTGGTATTATAGCTAGACTATTAATCCAGAAACCCAGTAATCTCCTGTGGACCCGGGTACAAATCATGCCAAGCCAGCTAGTGGAATGTGCATTCAATAAAAATCTGGAATTAAGAGTCTAATGGTAACCATGAAACCAAAGAGTCGAATGTCAAGAAAAACCCATCTGATTCACAAAGGTCCTTCAGGGATGGAAATATGCCATCCTTACCTGGTCTGGCCTACATGTGACTCCAGACCCAAAACAATGTGACTGACTCTTAACTGCCCTCTGGACAATCAGGGATGGGTGATAAATGCTGACCCAGCCAGAAACACCCACATCCCATGAATGAATAAAAACAACAGCTGATACTAGGTTAATTGTAAATTTAAAATTTGTCTCTGATAGACTTTTGTTAACAAAAGTATTAAGGGATATCCAACAAAGATGGAGTTGGATTGTAAATTAGCCTTTACCTCATTCAGCGGTGAAACTGATTTGAAGGCTCAGTTCTTACAGAATAATACTTGTTATAAAATAATCACTATTGTGATTCTCACAGTTGTGACACTTTTAATGTTGAACATAGCGATACAAGAAAGCAGAATGTGTTCACAATAAGTGGTCAGCAAAATGCTTGCATCCATTTAGACTGCAAAGCTCATTTGGGTGTGAAAAGATTGATGGAAAACCAACTCCTTCTTCCAGTGGGTGCTCCTCTTCCTTATTTGTCGAATTACATTTTGGGATCTTTTACAATCCACAACTACCATTAAATCTATCTATACCCCTCATTATTTTATAAACTTCTACCTGATTGCCTCTTAACCTCTTATGCTACGGTGAAAAAAGTCACAGCCTTTCTTTATAACTCAAGCTTTCCATATCTGGCAACATCCTGGTAAATCTCTTCTGAACTCTCTGCAGCTTAATATCCTTCCTATAACTAGGCAACCAGAACCGGACACAGTATTCCAGAAGAGGCCTCATCAAAGTCCTGTACAACCTCATCAGAGGATTATCATAGGAGATCCATAGTCAGGGGATCAGAGCGACATTTCTGTGGCAGTAAATGTGACTTCAGGAATGACAATTTACTGTCTCCCTGGTGCCAGGGTCAAGGATATCATGGATATCATGGAACGGCTATAAGACATCCTTACCAAGGAGGGGAATGGCTAGAAGTTGTGGTCCACATTGATATCAGTGGCATAAGTAGGAACAGGAGTAAGGTCCTGAGGCCCATTTTAGAGAGCTAGGAAGGAAATTACAAAGCAGTACTCTCAAGATTACTCCCAGTGCCACATGCTAGTGAGTGTAAGAACAGGAGGATTGATCGTTTGAATATGTGTTTGAAGTACTATAGGACAGACAGCATCAGATTTCTGAAGTATTAGTGCTGGGGCAGGTGGAACCTATACAAACTGGACAGGGTACACCTTCATGAGACTGGGACTTGCAAGAAGATAGCCTGACACGAGGGCTAGATTTGAACTAGGTTATCAGGGGGGTTGGGAACCTGAGGGGTAACCCACATTGCAAGGAAGCGAAGTCAGTAACTGGAAATCAGGAGAATGTTAGAGAGACTCGAAGATAGAAGAGCAAAACCAAGCATCATGTGCGCTTTGGAAGCGGAATGATGTCAAGAAGGCAGAGTTAAGGGAACTTGAGCTGAATACATGCAGTATTCGTAACAAGGTAGACAGCTTAATCATAAACAGAGATTCTTGGGCATGATCTAATTCCCATTATAGAAACGAGACTGGATGATGACCATTACTGGGAGCTGAATATTCAACATTTGGGAAGGACAGATGAGAAGGAAAAGGAGGTGGAGCTGCGCTAATAAAGGATGGGATCAGTACATCAATAAGGGAGGATCTTAAATTGGAAGAAGTTATTTGAATCTGTTTCGATGGAATGAAGAAACAGCAAGAGACAGCAGACATTGATTGGAGTTATTTATAGGTCACCAAATAGTAGTGTGGGGCATGGTATTAATGAGAAGATGAGAGAAGCATGTAGCATGGGCAAGTTGTCATGGGTGACCAATCTGCGTATAGACTGGGTTAACCAATTAAACATCAATACTGTGGAGGATGAGTTTCAGACGTGTGTTTGTGGAATGTGTTATGGATGGTTTTGTACCATAGTCCATTGAGGAGCTAACTAGAGTACGTGCTATTTTAGATCTAGTATTGTGCAATGAAAAAGAGCTAATTAACGAGCTTTTTGTAAAAGAACCTTTAAGGATGAGTGGCCATAATAAGATAGGATTTTACATTTTGTTTGAATGTGAAGTAGTTTGTTCAGAAACAAGTGCAGTAACTTTGAAGAAAAGAAGTTGTGCAGGCATGAGATATGGATTGAAAAAACACATTAAAAGAAATGATTATCCTTTGGCCTGTACACAGTTTTTAAAAAACCAATACATGACTGATAGCAACTATGCATTCCTTCAAGGTGCATAAACTCAAAACAGTCAACCCATGGCTAACAAAGGTAGTTCTGGATTGCAGAAGATTGGAAGAAAAGACCTATCAAGTTTTCAGAAGGAGTAATTTAGAGAATTGGGAGAAGCATAGAATACAACAAAGGCGGACCAAATAATTGAAAAGGAAATGGGGAATAGAATCTAAATGCAGTCTAGTAAAATAAAAACAGACAGTGAAAGCTTTCACAAGCACATAAAAATGAAATGTTTAGTTAAAATGAATGTGGCTCCATTAGAGCCAGGAGAATTTATAATCAGGAATGAAGAAATGGCAGAGAAGCTAATTGATTACTTTATGTTTATTTTCACTGAGGAAGTTGCAAAAAATCTCCTGGAATTAGAGATGCAAGTGACTCAGGAGGATGAGGAGTTGAAGGAAATGAGTGTTAATAAGAAGATTGCACTGGTCAAATTTATGAGGCTTAAAGTTGACAGATCTCCAGAACCGGATGGTTTTTGTCCCAAAGTGAAGGAGGTTGCTGTCGAAATAGTCGATGCATCGATGATGGTCTTTCCAGATTCTGTAGTTTCTGGAAAGACTCTTGTGGATCAAAAGGTAGCAAATGTCACCTCACCATTTGTAAAAGAGAGGGAAAGACAAAACAGGGAATTACAGACCTGTTAGCCTCACATCACTTGGAAGGAAAATACTAGAATCTATCACAAAGGATAGGATAAATCGACATTTGGATGATAATGATCTGATTGGCACAGTCATTATTGATTTGCAAATGGGAAATTGTACTTAACAAACTTTTTGGAGTTTTTGAAGATAATTCTAACAATTTTGATAAAGCAAAGCCAATGGGGATAGTATACTTAGATTTTTAGAAGGTTTTTGTTAGCATCCCTCACAGAAGGCTGGTTTGAAAAAAATAAAGAACGTAGAAGGGAATTTACTGACACGGATTAATGATTGGTTAAAGACTAAACAGAAATTAGAAATAAATGGGTCATTGTCATGTTGGCAGGCTGTCAAATGTCACTGAATGCTAATATGGTGCAGAAAGCTATTAAGAAGGCTAATGGAATGTTAGCCGACATTACATGCAGATTTCAGTACAGGAGTAGTGAAATCTTGCTTCTGTTGTATAGGAAGTTGGTTAGACTCCACGTGGAGTGCTGTGTACAATTCTGATGTCCTTATCACAGGAAAGTCATGACTTCCAGAGAGGGTGTGCAACCAAAGTTCTTCCTGGGTTAGCAGGACTTTCTTTTATGGAGAGATTGGTCAAGCCAGGCCTGTATTCTCTAGATTTCTCAGAGAGGTGATCTCATTGAAACTTACAAAATTACTTAGAGATAAGTTAGATGCACGTCAAATGTTTGCACTGTTTGGGAAATCTGTATTCCTAATGACAGTTTTAAAAATAATGGACGCCACTTAGGTCTGAGATGAGGAGAAGCTTTTGGTTTTACTTAAAGGTTTGTGAACCTTTGGAATTTTCCGTACAGAAGGCTTTGAGTCTTTTTAAGGTTGACATTGATAACTTTCTACACTATTGGTAATCAGAAATCTATGGGCATGGGGTGAGTAAAAGACATTGAAGTATTTGATCAGCTATGATCTTGTTGATTGACAAGGCAGGCTCTATGGGTTAATTGGACTGCTCCTGTGCCTATGATGCTATTACACATAGCTGAAATGCATAGACATTAACTACACAGAACAGAATACTCTGCCCAACCAATCAATGTTACCTTTTTCCGTTAAAGTAAGCAAATACTTCTCACTGTAGTTACCCACATACATTCCCATATTTTTTCACTTAATCCACCTGGCCAATCTGATCTTGAATATTGAAAGATTTTTTTTAACCCCAATCAGTAGTGTAGCAAACTAATTGTTTTGATTAGGCACAATGTATTATTTTCGCCACCCTTTTTCTGGTTTTCTGGGTTTCTGGTTCAAACAGTTTTTTTTTTCTGCTACAGTTTTTGATTTATACACTTCTCTAAGTGCTGGTAGTGTTAGTGTATGATGCCTGCAGAAATTACTGACATGCTGCAGCTCATAACCGAGTTAAAAGACTGACTACAAAGTCAGCACAGCAACGTACTGTATTCCTAATGACAGAGATTGTGGCAACGTTTGCATTTCTGAACAGTCCTGGTACGCATTTATAATACGCATGCTTGTGCATGCAAGTATTTGCGTGCTACACAGGTGTATGCGTTTTTCTTTCCCTTTTCCTGATTATTCTGAGTGATGTTGTAGAAGGCAGGCAGTCGCAAAGCTTGTCCCTAATTCTTTCCCAATGCTGCCAGAGCCTAGGTTCCAGGAAATACTGGACAACAGGCTACTTTTCAGCCAGGAGAACTGGGAGCACTGTCAGGAGCATTACCACGGATGTGGTTTCTCAACCTACTGCTTCATAATGTCACTGTGGTGCTGCCACTCTCGCAAATTAAACTTCATTGCTCAAATTAGTTTTGCCAAAGGTTGCTGAGTTTAACCTGCCTAGCTGGGCCTACAGCGCCATCTGTCCATCAGAGTGAGGAAAACAGGCAAAGGAATTTGGAAATTCGTCCCGAATGGGTATGCGTTAGACACATTATGGATGGCAGCAGGTAGGCTGAGAACAGTGCTGGACAGGCTAATTTATACTCACCTCTAGGTGTCAGCTATGGTTCAGTAAGGTTGTGAGTCTGGGCTAAAGCACAAAGTTTGAGCAAAGGCTCCCTCTGCAGGTGTGACTTCAGGGGTAAAGTTATTAAAATGAGGTTTGGACTGCCCTCTCTGGCAGATGTAAAAGATCCTAAGGCGTTGTTTAAAGAATAGTGGGGAGTTCTGCCCTCTCTTGCTGACCCCTAGACTAACTAGATTATCTGGTCTTTTATCACATTAGTGTTCGTGGGAGCTTGCTGTGCACAGTTTGGCTGCCGTTTTTCCTGCACTACAGCAGTGACTAGACTTCAAAAGTAACTCATTGACTGGAATGCACTATGGGAGGCCCTGAAGTAGCGTGAGGTGCTGTGTAAGCTATTCCATAGGCCATCACTCAAGCAGCAGCAGCCCATCATGCAGAGTTCTGGTACTGAGCTATTACCAAGTTGGGCTGCACTGCCTTTACATTTTCTTTCTTCATTCATTCACGGGATGAGGGCGTCGCTGGCCAGGCAGCAATTATTGTCCATGCCTACTTTCCCAGAGGGCATTTGAGAGTCAACCACGTTTCTGTGGGTCTGGAGTCTAACGTAGGCCAGATCAGGTAAGGATGGCAGTTTCCTCCCCTAAAGGACATTAGTGAACCAGATGGGTTTTTCCCGACAATCGGCAATGGATTCACGGTCGTCTTTAGATCCTTATTTCCAGATATTTTATTGAATTCAAATTCCACCATCTGCCGCGGCAGGATTTGAACTCTGGTTCCCAGAACGTTACCTGGGTCTCTGGGTTAACAGTCCAGCGATAATACCACTAGGCCATCGCCTCCCCCCATGTGACTGATGTGGAAGCATTTCAGCACAGGCTGGGGTGGAAGTAGGAGCAGGAGGGGTACGGTGGTGTTGGTGGCCATGGTATCACTGAACAATGATCAGAAATAGAAACAATTGCCTCATAGTGTCCAGGTGAGGTGGATTAGCCGTGGTTAAATGCAGGGTTGCTGGCGTAGGGTGGGGGCCTGGGTCTGGATGGGACGCTTTTCAGAGTATTGGTGTAGACTCATTGGACTGAGTGGCCTCTTTGTGCACTGTGGGGATTCTATGATCACCAACCCCCACCCCTCAAAGGCTGCAGTGGAGCTGATTGTAGTTTTAAAAGAAAGCTACTCCATTTTGGATAACTTGAGCTTACACTGGGGAGGAGTAAGAGGAGGGGACAGGGTAAATGTTAGTGCACTGTCTGCCCTCCATTGGAACTGATCTGTGAGAGGTAATGCATGGAGCCAACCTGTACACAGGGAAATGCTGTCAAACAAAGTCTTGCTATAGTAATAAGGGAAAAAAAGATCTTGGAATTAATCTAGGGACCTTTCACAACCCCAATATGCCTCGCAGCTAATTCATTGCTTCTGAAGCATCATTGTTGCGATGTAGGATACACAGGAGCCACTTTGGGTACAGTGAGGTCTCACACAAATAGAAGTGCAATAGCCATTGGATCATCTTTTTTGTTTTTTTAATGACATTATTTGAGGGTTGCAGTTTGGCTGAAATTGTATGGAGAGGTACCCGATGCATCTTCACAATCCGTATTTCGGTATTGTCAGAACTGAGGTAGCCAAAGTGTGCTCAGATTGCTGCTTATAGGAGCTTGCTGGGAATATGGTAGATTGGGACCTGGGGACTCTGGTGGGGGTGGACACTGGTGAGCAAGCTGCTCCCTAGACCACAGTTGAGGAAGAAGATTTAGTGCATGTGATTTTGCATTGTTCTTAATTACCTCGGCTGTAATACTCTGAGCAGATTTGAGTCATGAATGATCAGTTTACCTGAACAATAGCTGGACTGCGTGTGTTAAATTCCGGGAAGAGATTACACAAACCTGGGTTGTATTCCTTTGGATTTAAGAGGTGATTTGATCAAACGCTCATAACATTTTGGGGAACCAGTTGGATAAATTGTAAGAAATTATTTCTGCTGGTTGGGGAATCCAGGACTAGACCACATAGTCGAAAAAAGTAGGTCCAAACTTTGAAGATTGAACTTGAAAAGCACATTGACTCAAGAGCAATCCAAATTTGCAATGCTTTACCACAAAAGCTAATTGCCAGAGGCTCAAAGAGTTAAATGATCTGTTCCTGTTCCTACACGTCTTCAATCAAGTTGCTGCATTTTTGTTTTAAAGAAAGGTAAACCAGTAACTGAAACATGTCCAACTTTTTGGGCTGATAGATTGGGACATTGAGGGAGAATTTTACAAACAATGCATTTCTCACCTTCTTTTGAAACAATTTTTTGTTCATTTCGCGGGTACAGAAAGCCAGAGTGAGGCACGCAACTGAAACAAGAATCTGACATTCTCTTCTCAGTGCATTTTCTGGTACGTTCAGTTGCTGGGTCCGAAACAGTTAAAATTTAGCTGCATGAAATATGCACTGGAGATTGTATGGCTTCTGCACAATAGGAAGATGTTCCAAACTGTTGCATGAGAACAATAGAGTTTTTCTGGTTGACTGAGCAGGGGCAACTGGTGCGATCGGAGAGTTAAGTGACAAGCAGATGGGATGTTCTCTCAGTGAATGGATGATTAATGCTGTGAAGCTGAGCGATGGCACAGTGCAAGGAGCAATGGGACAGTGCACCACGTTTGGGTGAATGGAACTTGCCAGGGAGAATTTCATCTGAGCCGGAGGGACAGATGTGGGAAGAAGCTAAAGTCAAGTGTAAGCCTGTCCCTGGCCAGAGCTTCCCTTTCCGTTGTCTCCTGCGACAGATGCCAGAGATAATTGGATGGTGCTGATGACATTATCAAAGTGCCAGGCTTTCTTCAGAGCTAGTGGAGGGGAAAATTATTTGTGATCAAGTAGGAGGGCTCCATCTGCTCGTGGTTAAACAGAGATAGATCTACATGCCTGTGTGTGTGCCTCTTTAAGAGGGGCTAAACAGAACAGTAAATATCAGGCAGCAAGGTCACGGAGAATTAATGGTAGGAGCATGTTGGGCACTGCTTCTTTCAAACCTCACAGACCACCCAGTTACTTTCCCTCCCTTTGTTTCTTGCCCTGTTAGGTCTACCGTTCTTGTGCTTTCCTCCGCATCGTTTTCTCATCCTGCTGTCTTGTTTTTCTCTGTTATCGTTCTTTTCTCATCTTTCTTTCACTTTTTCCTCTCTTTTTAACCATGTCATGACGACTGTCACAGCTTTTCTCTCTTTTCCTTTGTTCACCTCACTGTTCCTTCTTTCTGCCACTGCGTGTTTCCCCTTAATTCCTTCACACGTTATTATCACCAAGATCGGACTCTCCACTTGCCGTTGTTTCTTTTCAAGTTGACCCTTATTTGAGCGTTTTGGTTTCCTTCTCTTCCTCCTGGCGCTCGTGCAGGTAACTTTGACTTTGATAATGTAAAGGCAGACAATCAGATCAGCTGCCCTTCCTGTTCATGTTCCCATTGAAAGTTGGGAAAGATGTATAATGGATGGCTTGCCCATGTTATACTGTGTTCTGTTGTCAGTACTATTATGCTGTGTGTCCTTCAGGGTTTCTCAGTGTGTATGTGAGCATTGCTGGCAAGGTTGATATTTAATGCGCAGACATAGTTGTCCTGAAAAGCTTTGATATTTCAGTCATTTCCTGAACCATATCAGAAGGCAGTTCAGTGTTAACGACATAGGTATTAAATCTTTGTCCTATTTTTCAATTGTAGGTTTTGCTGGTAAAGCAAGTAGTACTGACCTTCCCTGGTTGCCTTCTTAAATTCACACATTTTGGAGTGAGTTTGGAAGATAGAAGCTTGCATTTCATAACCACAGGTCATTTCAAAGTGCATTACACCAACAAAGTACTTCTAAAACACTATAATGTAGAAAACAACGTAATTAATTTGTGCAACAGACAGCACAATAACGTGATAACCTGTATTTGTGGTGTTGATTGGGGATTACTGAGGATAATTTCACTGCTGTTCCTCAAAAGGTATTGATGATAGTCGGTAGTTAATGAAAGAGAATGGCAATGGGACAGGCCACAACTTGGATTTATGAAGCACCTTTATCTCAGAAATCAACTCAAGGTACACAGCAAAAATACTATCAGAAATGAAGTTATACTGAACCAAAGACATTAGGAGTGGCAATCAATAGCTTAGTGGGATAGATGGGTGGCAAGGCGAGTCATATTATTGAAAAGAGTCATGTGTAGGTGAAGAGACAACACAGTGTGGAGCTGGAGGAACACAGCAGGCCAGGCAGCATCAGAAGAGCAGGAAAATTGATGTTTTGGGTTGGAATCCTTCTTCAGAAATGCTGCGTAGCCTGCTGTGTTCCTCTAGCTCCACACTGTGTTGTCTCTGACTCCAGCATCTGCAGTTCTTGCTATCTCCATGTGTAGGTGAAGCATGCACTCAAGGGTCATAGAGGAAGATAAGGGAAATGAAGAGTTAGAAGTGTTTAGCATGTGCACATTTCAGAACTGAGCATTTAAACTGAGATAAAAAGGAACTTCTTCAGCTAGACAGTGGTTGATCATTGCCACAGAGGGCTATGGAGGCCAAGCTATTGAGTGTATTGAAGATAGAGATAGATAAGATCTTGATTAGTAAGGAAATCAAGGGTTACGGGGAGAAGACCAGAGAATGGGGTTGGGAAACGCATCAGCCATGATCAAATGGAAGAGTAGACTTGATGGGCTGAATGGCCTAATTCTGCTCCTATATCTAATGATCTTATGGGCAGCTGGCGACTTGGTCATCAATACTGAGACAGACAGGAAGGAGGGGAAAGAGGAATTGAGAGCTTGAAAGCAAAGGTATGAGGTTGCTGGGCAGTGTAGGCATTGGAGAGCTCAAGGCAGTCACAGAGCTAGTGTGATCCTTGGCAACCCTCTGGTGAAATGTTTCTATTGCTAATGGGGTTTGAGGTGAAATGATGAATATTCTTTTTGCTGAAACTGACTGTTTCCTAACCTGCAGGAGAATGCCAACCCGCACTTTCTACACATATTACTTACGCCGGTTACCAGGGGTGATGCGTGCCATTCATAACCTGCCTACAGTAGAGTCCACAAACATTACTACTGCCCCACCGTGGAGAGACTTTGACAGGTAGGATGTTTTGAATAGTAGAGCCATAAAATTGTTAACAGCATGAAAAAGGCCTTTCAGCCCATCATGTCTGCACCAGTCATTAAGCATCTGTCTATTCTGATCCTATTTTTCAACATTTGATCTGTAGCATTGTACATTATGACATTTCAAGTGCACATCTAAATGCTTCTCAAATGTCTTGAGGATACTGCCTGTACCACCCTTTTAAGCAGTGAGTTCCAGATCCCCACGAGTCTCGGTGAAAAAGACTTTCCTCAAATTCCCTCTAAATCTCCTGCTCCTCACCCTAAAACCGTTCCCCCTAAAACCGGTTATGGACACCTCTACAAAGAGGAAAAATCTCTCCATATCTACCCTGTCCGTGCCCCTCAAAATTTTGTACTCCTGAAACAGATCCTCCCTTAACCTTTTCTTCTCAAAGGAAAACTACTCCAGCTTATCTATTCTTCCTTCGTAGAGGAATCGCTCCAGCCCAGGCCACATCCTGGCGACTCTCCTCTGCACCCTCGCTTGTGCAATTACGTTCGTGTGGTGTAGCAATGATGGGATAAATATGGTGGAGGAGCCTCACCATGCACCGATACAGCACCCCTCAACCTCCCCTAGCCCCTTTGGTCCAGTCCAGCTAGCACCGTTGAATCAGCACATAGGTTTTATTTGCTGATGACCTTCTCGGGAAGCTGGGTTGTAAGTTTGAGCTTGCTGGTGAAGGTGAGTTGCAGTGGCTGGTGTATGTTACCACTTGGTGACACAAGGCGGAGCTCAGCATCCCCTCCCCTTCTCCAGCCTCCCATTTACCAGAAGTGGACAATGGGCTGATCTAACGCTTACCCTGCTCGTGATTATAATGTACCAGAAACTTTCCCAAATGCCAAATAGATGAAGAAGTGAGTAGTGCACTTCTGTTTCAGAAATGTAACTTTTGATTACCACGCTTCTTTTTAAAATTAGATTTTATTTTATTTTTATTTATTCCTGGGATGTTTCAATGGCTGGACTAGCATTTATTTCCAATCCCTAATTGCCCAGAGGGCAGTCAACCACATTGCTGTGGGTCTGGAGTCACGTGTAGGCTAGACCAGGTAAGAAGTGTCCCTGAGGTGAAAAACCCAATTGGATGAGGGAACGTCCCTAACTTGAGTTTGATTGAAGCACTAATCCCTGAGTGAATTACCATTCAGCTTGATGTGCTGTCCGTATATCAGCCTTGTGAACATACTTAACATAATCTGTTCTATTGAAGGCAAAGGCTGGTTTCCAATAATGCCAAACATGGGTATCCATGCTAAGATTATTTCTAAATATTAAATGGCATGATTGAGAACTACAAGAGTGCGTGCAGAATCATTGCATTTAATTCTTCTGGGAAACTTGTCAAGCTAACTTCATGGAGGGAGACTTTTAGATACTGAAGATTAACTGTATTGTTACCTCTCTCTGTCAGGATACAATTATCTCTCTCTCTCTCTCTCTCTCTCTCTCAAGCTGTAACTGTATCTCCTCTCTCTTTGTATCAAGATGTAACTGCCTCTCAACTCTCTCTCTCTCACTCTCTCGCTCAATCGCTGTTAATGTGTGACTGTATTCTCTCCCTCTGTCACTCTATTACTCTGTCTCTGTTAAAGTGTTACTCTGTCTCTGTTAAAGTATAACTCTGCCCCTTTTCCTGTCTCATTGTAATACTGAGCTTTTGCCTGTGTTCCTGCCCGTAGTTCCAAAGTATACATGGCTGATCTGGAGTCAGCACTTTACTACTCTCTCAAAGTGGAGGTGGGAACACATCAGGAGCTATCTGGAAAGAACCTCACTGCCCTGAAACAATTCATCAATGTGCTCACAAAGGTGAGTTGCGCAGTGAGTTTGGACATGAGACACTGGAATTTGAACTATATTGAATTGAACAGGACTGTGTGAGCAAGGCACTAAGAACATCTCACATGCTGACATATGTTGGTTTAAAGGACATCTTATAAACTAGCTCTAGTTTTTAAAATACTTTATTTCCCTCAATCTAGTTGCAGCATTCATAAAAGGTATTGGATGAATTTGAAGCTGTTTTCATTGCAGTGGGATTTCATAATGCAGTGACACTTTGTAAAGGATTTGTTTCCAACAGGGAATAAGTGCCTTACTATGTCAGTACATGGATTGTCTATTTGTTACTCACTGTGTGACTGTATGAGGTTCTCATTTGCTCAGCAAGGTGAGGGTCAGTATGTAAGTGTGGATTTCCATTCATTCTGTTTAGGCTACTGGCTGTGTAACAGTAATGAGTTTCACAGAAAGGAAGAGGTAATATTGCTGAGTATGACTGGCTGCAGTGTGACTTTCAGCTGAATAACATTCTTTATAGTAAGTAAATCTTACCCAAATTTTGAGGCAAGATAATAATGACACAATTTAAATTGGATCTATTATAAATTGCACCAATACCATTTGGTTGTCATATTGCATTTTCCTGCGTGTTACATTTAGACGTTGCGCTTTTTGACTCAATTAAATTTAATCTTCTCAAAATAACAATAAAATCAATAATTAGAGTTGAGCAAATGTACAAGTTTAGAGTAAGTAAATTAGCAACAAATCAAAAGTGAGGAGTAACCTCATGCTGGCAAAAAGGGATGAGGTTAATTTCGGATATCTGGTCGGCGTGGACAAACTGGACTGAAGGGTCTATTTCCATGCTGTGCAACTCCATGACTCTAAGATAAATCTAGAAGTGAAGCAGAAATGAATTTGCTCACAAATTTAAGGATAGGGCAAACAATAAAAAAAAACCTGTTCATAATTTGCTTGCCTTGCTCCTCTATCTGTTGACAGTGAACTCTAAGTAGGATTTTTCATGAAATAGGAACATTAACCATGTTACAACTTTAATGATAACCTAATTAGTGAACTGTACCTTCAATATTATCCTTTGTACGTCTGACATAAGGCCATCATAAACAGGAACAGGAGTAGGCCATTCAACCCTGTGAGCCTTCTCCGCCCTTCAATAATATCATGGCTGGTCTGACACTTCTCATGTCCACCTTGAAAACGGGCTCAGTGCAAAATCAAATGTCTCTTTGCTACTGTTGGAATATTTTTAAAAATATTTTTGTTTCCTCCCAAATGATTTGAAAGCCAGCTGACCATAGAATCCTAGAAATGTAAGTGTCCCACACACCATGATCACCATCCTTGGATATGTCCTGTCCCAGCAGCAGGACAGACCCAGAACAGGTGGGAGCACAATGGTATACAGTCAAGAGGGAGTTGCCCTGAGAGTCCTCAACGTTGATTCCAGACTCCATGGAATCACATGGCTCCAGATTAAACATGGGCAAGGAAACTTCCTTCCACTGATGAATCAGTACTACTGCATGTTAAGCAAAAGTTGGAGGAAGCACTGAGGGTGGAACGAGCACACAATATACTCTGCATGAGGGATTTCAATGTCCACCACCAAGAGTGGCTTGGCAGCAACATTACTGATCGAGCTGGTCGGGTTCTAAAGAAGAAAGCAGCTGGACTTGGTCTGCAGCAGATAATGAAGCAACCAACAAGAGGGAAATGACCTCCTCCTCACCTATCAGCTGGCTGCAAATGCATCTCTCTACAAAAGTATCGGTAAGAGTGATCACCGCACAGTCTTTGTGGAGACAAAGTCCCAGCTTCACATTGAGAATACTGTCCATCATATTGTGTGGCATTATAACTGTGCTAAATTGGGTGGACTTTGAACAGATCTAGCAACTCAAGACTGGGCATCCACGAGGCGCTGTGGGCCATCAACAGCAGCAGAATTGTATTCCAGCACAATCTGTAACCTCATGGCCCGGCAGATCCCTCACTCAACCATTACCGTCAAGCCAGGGGATCAACCCTGGTTCAGTGGAGAGTGCAGGAGGACATGCCAGGAACAGCACCAGACATCCCTAAAAATGATGTGTCAGCCTGGTGAAGCCACCAAACAGGATTACTTGTGTGCCAAACAGCATAAGCAGCAAGTGATAGATAGAGCTAAGAGATCCCACAACCAACGGATCTAAGCTCTGCGGTCCTGCAAAATCCAGTCGTGAATGGTGTTCAACAATTAAACAGTTCTGAGGGGAGGAGAAATATCCCCATCCTCAATGATGGAGGAGCCCAGCACATCAGTGCAAAAGATAAGCCTGAAGCATTTGCAACAATCTTCAGCCAGAAGTGCCGAGTGAATGATCCATCTCGGTCTCCTCCAGTGGCCCCCAGCATTACAGATACCCGTCTTCAGCCAATTTGATTCACTCCATGTGATATCGAGAAACAGTTGGAGACACTGGGTACTGCAAAGACTGTGCACCCTGACAACATTGCAGCAATAGTACTGAAAACTTGTGTTCCAGAGCTTACCGCTCCCCTAGCCAAGCTGCTCCAAAACAGTGACAACACTGGCATCTACCCAACAATGTAGAAAATTGCCCAGGTGTATCCTGTACACAAATCCAACCCGGCCAGTTACCTTCCTATCAGTCTACTTTCGATCATCAGTAAAGTGATGGAAGGTGTCAACAACAGTGTTATCAAGCAGCACCGACTCAGTAATTACCTGCTCAGTGACGCCCAGTTTGGGTTCCGCCAGGGCCACTCAGCCCCTGACCTCATTACAGCCTTGGTTCAAACATGGACAAAAGAGCTGAATTCCAGAGGTGAGGTGAGAGTGACAGCCGGCACAGGAGCTAACCTGCATTTTCATGTCCTCACTTTCCTGGGTATAAACGTGGTATACTCCTCTGCAGGCCACCAAATTAGCTTGCTATTCCAGACCTATTGTGTACCTATAGGAATAGTAGCAAAGCTCCAGCAAACAGTTCTGTACCATGCAAAATAGTTCTCATAACTCAATTACTGTTGCTAAGCATTGGGATGATGACCATCTAAGACACTGATTTATTTTTTCCACTGTATAACCCGCTCCCACCCAACCTGACTGCTCTCTCCAGTGAATCCTGTTAGCACGGAAGAAGGCCAATCAGCCCATCATCAATTGGAATCAAACACTCTGGTCAGCAGATAACCTCTAATGTATAAAGTTAACCTCACTGTCAGGTAGTATTGGACTCGCGCCTAAAGCTGCCTTAGTGGTATAACTCAAGCCATTCCACGTTTCCGGAATGCCAGCCTTTAATTTTGAGTTGGTGCAGGATAACAGTTCCTCGGAGCTTCAAGCTGTTGACTCTGATCCCCATCCTGTGGTTGAAATTCAGTGGCAGCAGTGTGAGCTGATAGCCCCAGGTCTGAGCGACAGAGGTCAGCTTTGACACTAATCCACACGTGTGACCTTTTGCAGCCGGCAACTCTCCGTCCTAGCAGGAGACCGTAGGGTCACCAACATGTATCCCGCCCAGACCCCATCCACGTCTCCAGCTGCTCTGTCAAGTTGAGCTGCTTATCAACACTTGAACGCCCAGCCCCTTTGACGAGCACAGAATCCATGCCTTGACTTTTTCAGCTCACTGTCTGCCGGGATCATCAGTCACATACAAAGGGACATTAGCCAGGAGAAGTGTGTGTCCCAGTCTGCTTTCAAAGTGAAGAAGAGAAAAACATCTAAAAGGAAGAGAAAAGACGAATGGGGCTCTTTGGAGGGTCAGTCTGATCCCCGTAACAATTCCTTCCAGTCTATCAGGGAAACTCTTCAAAATGACTACAGATACAGAGACAACAGGATTTGGTGCAATTATTCGCAGTTAATACGTTTAATGTTTTGGTTTGTCTCGTCATAATAAATTTGTTGAAGTAACAAAGAAAACGTTTAGAAACTACTCAGGACAAGTCCATTTCAAACTGAAAATATCATACATATGTGTTGAGTGAGATACATCACTTAGCACTTAGCTCTCTCACCTTGTCCCTGATTCGCAATCTTCCCTTCCATGTCGTCTAGCCTTGCCAGCAACAGCTTGCATTTGTATAGCGCCTTTCAACATTGCAAAATCTCTGAGGTGTATTATTTAATTTTGCTACAAGTCTGTTGTCCCCACCCAGCCACTGCAGGTTGGTTTTGGTGTGTGCTAAGTCACTGAAGGCGAAGACAGCAATGAGCTGATCTCGTCACAGTTAGTGCAAGGGGCTGCAAACGAACATGCTGGGGGGGGTCAACACCCCTTTTTACTGGCCCAATTGCCATACAATCACCAAATGTCCTGTTACTCAACCATTCCCTTATGATGTGTAACTTGGCCTCACACAGTGGTGGGAGCATTTGATATTTAACTGGTTATTATGGTGTCAGCAGAGAAGTGCATCAGAGCAAGAGACTTAGCAGCATTTAACTAGAACCGAATGTTGAAATGATCTCTGACACGCTGATAGGTTGACCAGCTTTCCCATCCTATACTGAAAAGTTTTAATGAACAAGTTGGAGGTCCTCCTGTTACTGGCCTGGTCCGATGATAATTTTCAAATCTTAAAGGGGTCATGAAATATCTTTAGCAAACAGGGTTAAGGAAAATCCCAAAGCCTTTTATTCATACATAAGGAGCAAGAGGGTAACTAGAGAAAGGGTTGGCCCACTCAAGGACAAAGCAGGGAAGTTATGCGAGGAGTCAGAAAAAATGAGCGAGATTCTTAATGAGTACTTTGCGTCGGTATTCACTGAGGAGAGGGACATAATGGATGTTGAGGTTAGGGATAGATGTTTGATTACTCTAGGTCAAGTCAGCATAAGGAGGGGGGAAGTGTTGGGTATTCTAAAAGACATTCAGGTGGATAAGTCCCCAGGTCCGGATGGCATCTATCCCAGGTTACTGAGGGAAGAGAGAGAGGAAATAGCTGCGGCCTTAACAGATATCTTTGCAGCATCCTTGAACACGGGTGAGGTCCCGGTGGACTGGAGAATTGCTAATGTTGTCCCTCTGTTTAAGAAGGGTAGCAAGGATAATCCAGGTAATTATAGACCGGTGAGCCTGACGTCAGTGGTGGGAAGCTGCTGGAGAAGATACTGAGGGATAGGATCCATTTATATTTGGAAGAAAATGGGCTTATTAGTGATAGACAGCATGGTTTTGTGTAGGGAAGGTGTATTACCAACTTGATAGAATTCTTTGAGGAAGTGACAAAGTTGATAGATGAGGGAAGGGCTGTAGATGTCATATACATGGACTTCAGTAAGGCGTTTGATAATGTTCCCCATGGTAGGCTGATGGAGAAAGTGAAGTCGCATGAGGTCCAAGGTGTACTAGCTAGCTGGATAGAGAACTGGCTAGGCAACAGGAGACAGAGGGTTGTAGTGGAAGGGAGTTTCTCAAAATGGAGAACTATGACCAGTGGTGTTCCACAGGGATCCGTGTTGGGACCACTGTTGCTTGTGATATACATAAATGATCTGGAGGAAGGTATAGATGGTCTGATTAGCAAGTTTGCAGATGACACTAAGATTGGTGGAGTAACAGATAGTGAAGGGAACCGTTGGAGAATGCAGCAGAATATAGATAGATTGGAGAGTTGGGCGGAGAAATGGCAGATGGTGTTCAATCCAGGCAAATGCGAGGTGATTCATTTTGGAAGATCCAATTCATGAGCGAACTATACGGTAAATGGAAAAGCCCTGGGGAAAACTGATGCACAGAGAGATCTGGGTGTTCAGGTCCATTGTACCCTGAAGGTGGCAACGCAGGTCGATAGAGTGGTCAAGAAGGCATACGGCATGCTTTCATTCATCGGACAGGGTATTGAGTACAAGAGTTGGCAGGTCATGTTACAGTTGTATAGGACTTTAGTTCGACCACATTTGGAATACTGCATACAGCTCTGGTCACCACATTACCAAAAGGATGTGGATGCTTTGGAGAGGATGCAGAGGAGGTTCACCAGGATGTTGCCTGGTATAGAAGGCACTAGCTATGAAGAGAGGTTGAGTAGATTATGATTATTTACATTAGAAAGATGGAGATTGAGGGGGGACCTGATTGAGGTCTACAAAATCATGAGAGGTATAGACAAGGTGGATAGCAAGAAGTTTTTTTCCCAGAGTGGGGGACTCAATTACTAGGGGTCATGATTTCAAGGTGAGGGGGGAAAAGTTTAAGGGAAATATGCATAGAAAATTCTTTACGCAGAGGGTGGTGGGTGCCTGGAACGCGTTGCCAGCGGAGGTGGTTGAGGCGGGCACGGTAGTGTCATTTAAGATGTATCTAGACAGATACATGATTGGGCAGGGAGCAGAGGGATACAGATCCTTGGAAAATAGGCAACAGGTTTAGATAGAGGATCTGGATCGGCTCAGGCTTGGTGGACCGAAGAGCCTGTTCCAGTGCTGTAATTTTCTTTGTTCTTTGTTTTTTGTTCTTAAAGCATGCCAAAAACTAAATTCTTTGCAAAGTTTTTGTGATATAAAGTCATAAGCGGTACAGCATGACCCTTCAGTCCAATTTGTCCATACTGACCAGATATTCTGAATTAATCTACCTGCATTTGCCAGCATTTAACCCATATCCCTCGAAACGCTTCCTATTTATGTACCCATCTAAATGCTTTCTAAATGTTGTCATTGTACCAGCCTCCACCACTTCCTCTGGCAGCTCATTCCATACACGCACCACCCTCTGTGTAAAAAAAATTGTCCCTTAAGTCCCTTTTTAAATCTTTCCCTTCTCACCTTAAACCTATGCCCTCTAGTTTTGGACTCTCCTACCCTGGGAAAAAGACCTTGGCTAACCACCCTATTCATGCCCCTGATGATTTTGTAAGCCTCCATAAGGTCATCCCTCAGCCTCTGACGCTCCAGGGAAAATTACCACAGCCTAGCTCAAATCCTCCAACCCTGACAATATCCTTGTAAATCTTTTCTGAACTCTTTCAATTTGAACAACATCTTTCCTTTTGCAGGGAGACCAGAATTGAATGCAGTGTTCCAAAAATGGTCTAACCAATGTTCTGTACAGATACAACATGACCTCCCAATTCTTTTCTCAGTGCACTGACCAATAAAGGCAAACATACCATTTTGGATAGATGAGGATGGAGTGAGACTGTGAATTAATAATATGAGGGATAGGTGTCTCAGTGGCCAACACCAGCCAATTCATGTGGGCCATGCTGAGATCACATAACTGCACAGGTTATCTGCAAAGAAATAACATCCAATTTGCAGTTAAGTCATAGGATCTAAAATCATTAGTTCAGCCTTTAAAGTGTTAAAATACCCATTCAATCCGGTATCACGCCAATTAGGTTGATGGGAAAGAAACCTCCCTCAAGAGAGCAATTATGCATCTGTCCTGCTTCATGTTTTGCACTGTATTTACTGAGCCACACAGACAGAGATCTGTGATTTCTACAAATGGACATGATCTGATCCAAAGCAAGAGCAGTAGTGCTGGCCTCCACACTAAGTGTCATTGTGCAAATTATCCAGAGATCATAAACTGCATTACCCACCTACCTTCCACGTAGGGTTACTGAATAATGCAGGTGTCAGCTGAAGGAAGGCTTGGGCTTGTCTGTAGTGACTCCCACCGCCCCTTAAGAAAATAACCAGCTCATGTGAAGAATCATTTGTGTGAGCAAATGGAGGATGTTCTCTAGAATTGCACCCTATTACAAGGCAAGTTAATTTTGCATGTGAAAAGGGAAGCAGTTAGGAGATGTGGTGAAATGTGGGAATGATCAGATGCGGGTACGATTTGAACAAAGTTTAAGCAATTACAGCAATTCAAACAATTTTAATGAGGAAAGCAAACAAGAGAACTGGTTGAGGTTGAGTGACTTCAGGAGGCAGATAATGCCCAGGGAGAGGAAAGCAAACGGAGCTGGGTAGCCTGGGTCCAGCTGGCAGTGATTTTGACCAAGTTTGAACAGAGCAGAGCAGCTCAAGGATAGGGCAGCTGCTCACTGACATCACTGAGGGAAACCTAGAAGGAAGCTTTGACATTTTGACTTTTTCCTTCAAGAACTATAGGTGCATTCTTATGATTACACAGAAATCTCCTTAATTATTGGAAGCTCCCCTTGACTGGTCTCCCACATACTGCCCTCTGTAAACTTGATCCAAAACTCTGCTGCCTGTTTCTGGACTCAAACCAAGCCCTGTTCCCCTAATACCACTGTGCTCCCTAGCTTACTGAAGCAGTCCATGCCCAAAGTCAGCAAGACCTGGACACTGTATCCAGGCTTTTGCAGATGAATATGTCACACAAGTACCAGGCAATGACCATCTCCAACATCTTGAGGTTCCCCATTGACCAGAAATTGAAATGGACTGTCCGTGTAAATACTGTGGCTACAAGAACTGGTCAGAACAGCCAGTAACTCTGTTCCTGACTCCACCATCAATGGGATACACATCAGGAGTATGATGGAATGCTCTGCACTCACCTGGATGAGTGCAGCTCCTACAACACTCAAGAAGCTTGGCACACCAACCACTACCTTCAACATTGGCTCCTGCTGGATCAGCAATTTGGTTTTAAAATGTCTTATCATTGTTTTCAAAACCTTCCGTGGACTGGCCCATCGCAACCTTTGCAATCTCTCACAGGCTCACGGTCATCTGAGATATCAGTGCTCATCTGGTCTGGCCTTGTGAATCCCCAGTTTTAGCCTCACACAAATAGCAATCACATTTTTCAGTTGCCTGCCCCTCAAGTTCTAACATAGCCTTCCAAAATACTTCAGCCTCTTTGTACCTCGCTAGGCAGACCACTTCTTTGACCAAGCTTTTCACTGTCTCTTCATACACTCTGCCACATTGGATAATATTTTGTTCTGTGATGCTGCTGTGAGGCACTTTGGGAGGTTGTTGTTGAAGTCAAAGGGAGCACTTAAAATAATAACTCTTCTTTGGGTTTCCTTTCTGCTTCCGATTAGGAAGTGGAGGTTCATGATTATGTTCTTAGGTTCTTATATTCTTGTTATTTTAACATAATCATTTTTGGGTACGCACTTATACACAGACAGGTCTGTGTGTACACACATGTATCTGGGTGTGAATGTGTGTGTCTCTCTGCATTTACATTCAACCAGCAAGAAGGCTGTACCACAGCATAGATTGAGGAGAAATTGGTTTGTAAGAGGTTTTCAAAATCCTATTAGTGGAACGAGCAGCACAGACTGAGGTTCCATTGCAGGCTTAGTCGTAGGTCACTGGAGAGGAAGGAGTCTGTTCAGTTAACCGTGGTAATCTTGTTTTTAACCCTGTTTGCGGTGAGTGTTCTCAGATCCCGTGATGTTTGTCTCTGTGCTAATACTAATTGAATTTTAGTTGCAGTTATTGAACAGAAGTAGATTTTCTGAGTCCTTGGGGGCCGTGGTTGTTGGATTGAAGCAGACGTGATTTTATCTCGGCTCGTAGCTGAGTGTTTAATACAGAGAGCAGAATACAAATGGGGAATAGCAAGAACTTCCACAGGGCAGAGAGGGGGTGGGCAGGTATCCAGAAATTACGGAAACAAAGTTTTAATTTCTTTTTATTTAAAAAAAATTAAACATGAAAAGGGAATTTTAATCTCCTTTTGTCACAGCTGGGTCTCTCTCGGTTTCCCTTGATAAACCATGCAGGTACATTGAAATGCCAAAGCAAGTCATACCGACAAGGGAAATGGTGATATTGCTACTAGGCTAATAATCTAGGAACCTAAACAGAGATTACTGGAGAAACTCAACAGGTCTGGCAGCATCTGTGAAGAGAAAGCAGAGTTAACGTTTCAAGTCCAGTGACCCTTCTTCAGATGCTGCCAGATCTGCTGAGTTTCTCTGGCGATTTCTGTTTCTGTTTCAGATTTCCAGCATCTGAAGATTTGGGCCCATGTTCTGAGGACAGGAGTTTGAATTCCACTGCAGCAGATTGTGAAATCTGAGATCAATAAAATTTGTAATTTAAAAAAAGGTCATCAAATTATTTTGTCATTAAAAGCCCATGTGGTTCACTGCATTCCTTGAAGGAAGGAATTCTGCCATCCTTGCCTGGTCTAGCCTACGTGTGACTCAAGACCCACAGCAATGGCCCATCAAGCCTCTCAGTTGGATCATACCGCAGTAAAGTTTGAAGGAAGGAAACCCACATTGACCTAAAAACTGGAACAGTTGTAAATACAGCCCTGTCACCCCTGCGAATCCCTGCTTATTAACATCTGGGTAGTTTTGCCAAATTGGGAGAGATATCTCACACACCAGTCAAGCAACAGCCTGACTTAATCATACCCATGGAATCATATGTTATAATTTATAAAATGCCACACTTACCAATCAGAGGTGTGTCCTGTCCCAACAGCAATGGTATCAAGGATTAAAATAGGAGTAAATGGGATTCAGGGGGATGACTGTCCACTGTTGGAGTCATATCTGACACATACGAAGATGGTTGTGGTTGTGAAAGGTCAGTCATCACAGTTACAAGGCATCTCTGCAGAAGTTCCTCAGTGTAGTTATCCTAGGCCCTGTTATCTTCAGCTGCTTCATCAATGATCTTTACTCTACCATTAAGTCAGAGGTACGGATGTTCACTGATGATTGCACAATGTTCTGTGCCATTCATGACTCCTCAGGTCCTGAAACGGTCCGTGCCCAAATGCAGCCAGACCTGGACACATTATCCAAGCTTACACTGATAAATTCCAAGTATTACATATGCCACAAAAGTATCAAACAATGATCACCTCCAGCATCCTGAGGCTTACCATTGACCAGAAACTGAACTGGACTAGCCATTTAAATACTGCGGCTAAGAGAGCAGGTCAGAGGTCAGAAATACTGCAGCAGGTAACTCACTTCCTGAATTCTCCATCAATGAGGCATGTATCAGGAGTGTGATGGAATAGTCCCCGCTTGCCTGAATAAGTGCAGCTTCAACAACACTCAAGAAGTTTGACACACATCAACTATCTTCAGCATTCATTTTCTTGACCTCTGACACATACTTGCAGCAGTATGTACAATGCACAAAAGGCACTGCAGTAACTAACCCAAGTTTTATTGCACAGCCTCTAGCATCAAGAAAGACCAGGACAGCAAATGGATAGGAATACCACCACATGCCAGCACCCCTGCAAGCCCTGACTTGGAAATATATTGCTGCTCCTTCAGTGTCTCTGAGTCAGAATTCTAGAACTCCCTAACAACATTCTGGGTGCACTTCATGGACTGCAGTTGTTTCAGAAGGCAGCTCAGCACCACCTCCAGGAAAGGTTTCCTACCCTAGCCCGCGATGTCTACATCCCATGCACAAGTTTTTTTTTATCAGAACGTGAGGAAAACCATGGCCTTACTTTGTTCGTGCTTTGCAAGCTGTTGGTGAGAGGGGTGCTGAGAGAAATATGTCATCCTGGTCCTCATGTGGCATGTATTTTTTCACTCCCTTGTCTGTTTGCAAGTTGACGGCAAGGCATTATCATCCACATGTAGTAACCGCTTTGGCTGAAAGGCCCCCTCCTGTCTCACATCCTCTGGGTCTCCACTGTGCCAATCTTTTCTCAAGCCTTGTACTGTTGTTGCCAGAATAGACAGCCTTGCCATTAATAGTGTGAATACTCAGTAATCCATGCTGTCAATGCTGAAGATTAAGACTCCTGGACAAGTTTGAGTTGGGCCCACTTACCAATTTGGATGCAAATTGCACACAAAATTATACTGATTTTCTGTATTAGTTTTACAGATCAGGTTTCTGCTTAAATTTCTTTAGAAGATCACAGATCTAAAGTATGAAATGGACTGATATGGCACTAGGGTGGCATAGTGGCTTAATGGCTAGCATTGCTGCCTCGCAGCGCCAGGGACCTGGGCTCAATTCCACCCTTGGGTGACTGTTTACAGTTTGCACATTCTCCCTGTGTCTGCGTCGGTGTCCCCTGGATGCTCCAGTTTCCTCCCACAGTCCAGACATGTGCAGGTTAGGTGGATTGGCCATGCTAAATTGCCCATTGTCTTTAGGGATGCATGGGTCAGCAATGGTTAATACAGGGTTACAGGGATAGGCTGGGGGTGCAGGATGGCCTGCTTCCACACTGTAGGAATTCTATGGTACTACTGGACAGAGTTCTGGAAGGCAATTTATTTTTCCAATAAAAAGTATTCTTTGATATATTTAAGAGTGATTGCTCGGTGCAGATTTATTAATCCAGAAGGAAAGGCATTTTTAATGCTTTTTAATTTTACCACTGTGAGGAATCCGATTCAGTATAACTGCAAAATAACTTTACAAAGCCATTCATTATTTGCTACTGTGTAGTGGTCAGCGTCTTAGGAAATTAAATAGCACTTAATATCTGAAAGCTTTTAAAATGTGTCTATTAGTCCTCAGCAGCTTAAGGAAAAATAAAAGCTGCGAAGGCCTGCATTGGGAATAGATAAGAAAATCTTGGTAATTAATTTGATCCGGATTTGATCAGTTTCTTGAGCAGAATTCATACTATTTTTTAAAAGCTCATGGGAACATGATTTTCACAGGCCACAACCTGTGCTTGAAATCACACAAACTTTGGCTCATCGGTGTTGAATTTCTCCACAAATATTTGTGAAACAGAACAGAAACTTTGCTCTGGCACGTGAACAGTGTTCATCAGGACCCAGGGTGTTGCAGGGTGGTAAAACTCCTAGGTGCCGACTTGCTTGCCTCAATAAAAGGAGTTAGCAGCAAGCTAACCTGCACACAGATGGGGCTGTCCAATGTTGGGTAATTAGACTGTGACCCTATTGGAGCAGGCGTAAAGAGTATGCAATTGATGACAATCAAATGGAAGCTCTATCTTAAAGAATTCTTAACAAGAGTCTCCAAACCATACTTATGGATCTGACTTTCTGTACCCATCAGGCAGCTGGAGGACAAGGAAAGAAACCATCTTGTGAGAAAAAGCACGAGAATGTCAATAAGACATTTGACAGCCCTAGCACTTATACAGCCAGTTGAGAGAATTCTGTTAAAGCCATTGGACCTGTAGTTTTAATGGGACAATCAGTCTATCACTTTCTTTACCTGTCTCCCTGTGTAGGGATATCCCCGACCTTCACCGAATAATCTCCAAGTCACGTGTGACAAAACAGGCACTCCCCAAATGGGGTCTCCCAGCACAGGCCCATGCCAGTTTTCTTCTTGGCATCCACCATATTAAACATGCCTGAAAGTCAATCTCAAGCCATATACTGTGCCCGTCATGGGGAGTTGATGAAAGACTCAGTGATTTATCGGCTAGAAATTACCGTGATCAGAGGTAGGCATAGTGCTCCATTAATGATTTCCTCAGTGTTTTGTGTATTGTCTTTGCTTTTTTAATCATGCCCTGTGGACTCCATTGGATAAGCATCAAAAATATAATTTGCCCTGATGAAGTGAGGGGTACTCGTGTGAGTGATTTAACAGACTGCACATTCAAACAGATTGTCAGCTTCCATTGAGTACAATCAGTTCTTTAGCTCTTTCCTGATTATCAAGGATTCAATATGGAATTAACCCAATTTTCTAGTGGGCATGAATCCAGGACAGAACTGGTCCTTCATTCAGTTCAACACTGGGCAGGGAATTGTTAGCAAGGGAGGCCTTGGAATGATTAGTTTGGGAGTTGAAAATGTCATATAGTGCACTATAGGCTGCTGTCCTGCAGTTCATGGACATTGCTTTCAGAGGAAACCTAACTTGCACGTTGAGTCTGACAACTGGATTCTTTCATGTCATTCAGAGACTAATGGGATGTCAAGAAGGAGGGGATTTTGTTAGATTCTCCCTTTTGAAAGATGGGCTAGGGGCACTTCCTCATCAGGATTCACCATGTGGACTTAACAGTATGCCACCAAAGAAGCATGGGTTAATTTTTTTTTCTGAATAATTATTAACATCCCTTGCTTTCTTTTCCTAGTTCTTTCCGGGGCGACCCTTTGTCATGAAGTTGCTTCAAATCACTAACTCCTGGCTGGAAGAGGATAACGTGGCACCAATCTCCTACAATGTTTATATTGACGTGCTAAACAACAAGAATGGGGTAAGCTGCCTGATTAATGCATTGAATTTGCAGATCGTGTCCCATTTTATGATGGTATTCTTTCTGTCTGGAGCTTGAAATCTAAGATAGTGGCTGATAAGTTCAACAGGAAATTCAAAAGAACCTTCTTTCAAGGTGTGTTAGAATGTAAACTCACCACTACAGGAAGTAGTTGAAGTGAGTAGGTAAAGTGCATTTAGAGGAAGGTAACTATATTTATATGAGGGCTGAAGGGATAAGGATATGTGAATGGAATTTGTTTCTAAGAGACAGGAGGCCACTGCCATCCCTTAGTCAGTAAACTTCCTTTTGCTCAGATCTTGAATGTACCCAGAACCAGAAGTCACAGTCTAAGGATATGGGGTAGGCCATTTAGGGCTGAGCTGAGGAGAAATTTGTTCACCCAGAGAGTGGTGAGCCCGTGGAATTCGCTGCTACAGAAAGCAGTTGATGCAAAAATATTGAATAGTTTCAAGAAGGGTATGATACAGATCTTTAGGCTTCTGGGAGAAGACAGTGGTGCCAAATCCCTTGGAATCATTTGAGAAACAATGGGATGTTGTGATGGAGGGGCTGGAACACCTGACGAATGTGCATTCCAGCTCTGTTATCTTACACAATATAAAATAGTGTCATGGAATAGTCGCCAAAAGATCAAGAGATCAAATCCCATCCGCTAATATGTAGCCAATACCAGAGAGAAATGGTCATTGAAGCTGCTAGATTATCAAAACCTCAACAGGCCTGAGTAATGTCCCTCAGGGACATTCTGTCATGCTTACGTCCAGTGAAATAGTCTGGGCCACTGAAACAACCATGTTTCAAATGGAAAGTCTTCCCATCGTCGCCAACATCTGGAAAACAAGTAACTAGAGGTCATCATTGTAGTGGAAACACTACATAGTAATACAGCATTGCATGGCTGAATAACATATTCCAGAAGCCTGGACTCAATCCAGAGAATTTGAATTCACACTTTTTTTTAAATCCAGCAATAAAAAGCTTGCTGGCAATAAAGATTGGAAGATTTTGGATTGCAATAGTCTTTTAGGATTCGAATCCTGCTTTCCTTACCCTGCCTGGCTTCTGTGTGACTCCAGTCCCGCAACAATTCTAAATACCCCTTGAATGACCTTCAAGACATTCAACTGTATCAATCCCGCTGTGAAATTTTGTTGCAACAGCAGCTCAGAAAAGCAGACTAGCAGCACCATTTGGGGAGCTAAGGGTTATCAATAAATGCCAGCCCTTCAGCAATATCCACATCAGGATGGCACAAAGGCTAGCACTCCTGCCCCAAGCACTAGCAACCTGGGTTCGATTCTACCCTTGGTCAACTATCTGTGTGGAGTTTGCATGTTCTCCCCATGTCTGCATGGATTTCCTCCGATATGCAGGTTAGGTGGATTGGCCATGCTAAATTGCCCTGTAGCATTCAGAGATGTGTAGGTGCGATAGCCTTGGGAAATGCAGTGTTGGGTAGGATGCTGTTCAGAGGGTCAGTGTGCTTTTGATGGGTTGAATGGCCTGCATCCACACTGTAGGTGTACTCTGATCTGGAGAACCATACATATTTAGCTCCTCATGAATCTTCTACAATTAATTTCTAACAGAGCTGCTTTCTTTGGCATTGCTATTACTGGGTAAGCTGTCAGCCAGGGGCGAGCAATTGTTTGGGGAGAAGAGCTGCTCTAAAAATGATTTTGGCGAACTGTTGAGAGCTGTCATAAAATTCATAAAATGAATTGTGTTAGCAACAGCTGCAATTCTCTAATTTGCTATGGCATTTGTTGTACTGAAAACTGTTCCTAGTTAAGTTAGTTAATTGGATTTGATTAGCCAAAACAGACCCTACATCTAAATTATAACAGTATCTTAAACTTAGATTATTTAGATTGCATTTAAACTTAGATTATTGTACTAATGCTTTTTAAGGAAACAGAATTGTTCAGTGAGGGAGGGTTGGAGCTGAGCAAGGGAGGCAGAGGGCATGACGTAGAGCATGATGTGAGGTTAAATGACAGGGAGCATTGGCCTTCTCTCAGCCTTTGTCACTGGCCTCAAAGATTCATCCAACAGGTCATCTCCATCCTTAGAAAATGCCGGGGGATTGAAAATGGCCTCAGTAGCTGTTAGCTGCAGCCATTTGTGCCTTGGCACTCAGGTCTGCAAAACTTGTCAAGCAATTCCAGTAGGGTTTAGGACCCACGGTTTGGGATGGCCTGTGTAATGCTTCTCCATAGCAGAGCTCATACAAAGCATGTCTATTCATGCCTATATTTAATACATACAGCAGTGAAAAAAAAATGTCCTCCATGATGCGGAATGAACTTGAGCGTGGACTAATTGTGTAGTACAGCAGGTTTGAGGGGCTGAATGGCCTGTAGCTACACCTAATGATCCCGTTTTTATTCTGTGCTGTACAATTTTAAAAGTGCTTGAAAGCATTTCTATGTAGGAAGTGCACCAAACGTGTTATTGGTCTCAACATCTGATTTCTAATTTGTTTCTTCCCTTCTCGTAGACAACTGGGGCCCTGTTGCCAGACAGACTGAACTGGGTAGGTTGCCAGGGCAGCAGGCCTCACTTCCGAGGTTACCCGTGCTCCATGTGGACACTGTTTCACCTCTTGACAGTGCAGGCTGCAAAATACGATAAATCAATGGCTCACAGGCGAGAGAGTAAGACTTTATCTTTCAATTTTCTTCTAAACATTGTCCATTTCCCTATCTTAGAGGAAAGGTAATTGAATGACTAGTTGACCTTGGTCTTGTCACTTGCGTCAATCCTCTAGATTGGCTGAAAGAAAATAGGCTTTTATTCTTAGGATTTGTCTGGGGAGCCCTGTAGAACCCATCATTTATGAAGGATATTTATTTTCCAAATCCTCAGTTGTTCCCTCAAGGCCTCTCTCAACACTCACCCAACTCCAAACTCCTCATCGCTCGCCCAAAATCCCTCCAGAAATCGCCAAGCCCCTCCCATGCACAGATACTTTGCCCACACTTCATCCTGTCCATCCATGATCACCATCCCCCTCCACTCAGTCTCACAAATCCACATCCTGGATTTTAATGATTGACAACAGTTCCATCCAGCGGGACATGTCTGCCTGATAAAAGCCACCTCCCCTTCCACAGGTAGCAGTTCATGCAGTGTCTTCTGCTCCTAACTGTTTGTGTTTGAAGTTGGCACGGGCAATGGAAGGCAAAATGGTTACCCAGGATGATTGTTCTGCCTGTTCCCAGGAGCAAGCCACCCTCAAGATGCGGGCAACCATCTGTAATATTGCTTGACTGACCCTTGGGTGAAATGAGTGAGATTGAGTGAGAATGCGAGATGCTCCCCACCTGGGGCATTTATCAGGAATCGCGAAGACTTCTCTAACAACCAGAATCTCTGTGTTCCTTGCATTTTAGCTGTCACCAGCTCTGGAGTGAATCAACATTGACCCTTAGCAGATTATTGCCCCTGACTGAAAACTGCACAACAGTCGCATTCATTAATGGCATTAGGAAGAGGACAATGGGAAGGGGAAGGGGCAGCCTTAGATATTTGACACTCAGAGGTCCAACTTAATGAACAGACCACTTCTGCAGGAGCTAGGGACAGATGCTCGATTCATGGTGGTCTTAGTGAGGCTTTTGATAATCCATCAATTGTCCAGTGTCCTGATTTGGAAGCATTTAAATTTCATACCCAACAACAGATGAACACTTTAACTGTAAGAGAGTAATGTCTAATTCAGATGTGGGCAACACTTAACAAGGCCACATTTATTGACAAGCCCATGCTGGAGAAAGAGCCAGTGGCTCCACTAACCGAGCCTGTACATTCCTTCTGGATCACGTTGCTGCAATTCCAGGGATTCGACCCAGTATCGCTGGAGGAGTCCAGTCAGGATGGTGTGCGATATTGGATTGGAACCTGGAGCTGACAGCTCGCTCATAGCATTGTGCCTTCTCTGGGGCCAGGGAAGTGGGTGGTTTTCACAGAAGGCTTGACCTAGAGCATCCCTCAGTGCATCATTTGCTACCCTTGTTTCGCAGTCGTTGCTCACGTTTAGAGAGCTCCCGATTGCACTGACTCAGGACAGCACCGGGAACGTTGGAGTTGAGTTCAGCACCCCGAGATAGCAGGGGTGAGAATTCACCAACGACTGGCTCCCCTGTGACGGCTGTCGGTAATGTGTGTGGGTGTTGGCGGGGCTAGAGTGGGTTTGATTTTGAGCTGCACTTACCCACTCCCAGAGTTAGCCTGCCACCATTGCATGTCTAAACTAGCACATGGATAGGGAACCCCAGTGGAGGAGCATATTGACTGTCGGCACAGAACAGTTGCGGGGCAGGGGCGGGGATGAGCACACCTTGCTGGGCCTTTAGACTGAATGCTTTTTTTTTTCCTTCTTCCTCCCTTTCTCCCTCAGCTACACAGGCCGACGTCCTGGAGGTGCTGTACGCCATGAGACAGTATGTCAAACACTTCTTTGCCTGTGGGTATTGTGCCAAACATTTCGAAGCCATGGCACAGGAGTCCATGAACAAGGTCAGCAGCTTTGATGAGGCTATCTTGTGGCTGTGGTCTCGGCACAATCAGGTGAACAACAGGCTGGCAGGTAAGAGAAAACCACTGGACCATGGACAGTGGGGTAGGGAGATGGGGGGCTGGTTTACAGAGGCCATGCAGGGAGAAACCTGTTAGCGCACCTTAAAACAGTGCCCTGCCTGAGTGACCCCATTCCCCGTCTGTGATAAGGTGATACTCTAGAATTGGAAAGGCCCGCATTTATTGCGAATCTTCAGGCAGGAAGCCTTACCGCCTCAGCATGTCCCAAACGCTTTAAAACTGAGCGAAATGCTTTTGAAGCACAGTCACTGCTATCATTTTGGAAGAACGCCAGCCAGTTGCCCCACAGCCAGGTCCCGCAACTCGGCAAATTTGTTGCCGGCTGATGTGAGTTGAGACATGAAATGCCGGCCGTGACACTGCGAACTCCCCTGCTCTTCCTCAGACTCATGTCACATTTACCTGAGAGGGTGGAAAGAGCCTCCATATCACCTCCCATCTGAAAGAAGGCCCCTCTGACGTGCAGCACTTTCTCAGGACTGCACGCTGTTCCTGACGAAATTTTGTGCTCAAGCTTCCATCCAGAGCTTCTCATTTCGAGGCGAGAATGCTGACACAGCAGAAGCAGTACTTTGGTGGGAAGCAACCAATTTAAATGAATTCAATTGACATGAAAAGAATTGATACGATTGGGCAGCACCAAGAGCTGCCGATTCCGCTCGTATCCGAGGAAGGATTGGCTGGAACAGATGGACTTAACGGAGGCTTTATTATTTGGCCAACTCTACTGCATTGTACTGATTTGCACTGTGGCCAGAGTCTGCACACAATGCTGTCAGGTCGGACAATGCTGGGAGAGTTAATAACCCAATACACAGTGCTGTCAGGTTAAACAGTGCTGGGAATGTTACTGTCCCTATACACAGTGCTATCAGGTTAGACAGTGCTGGGAGAGTTAATAACCCAGTACACAGTGCTGGCAGGTTAAACAGTGCTGGGAGAGTTATTGCCCCTATACACAGTGCTGAGAGTATTAATAACCCACTACACAATGCCGTCAGGTTAGACAGTGCTGAGAGTGTTAATAACCTAGTTCACAGTGCTGTCAGGTTGGACAATGCAGGGAGAATTAATAACCCAGTACACAGTGCTGTCAGGTTAGACAGTGCTGGGAATGTTACTGTCCCTATACACAGTGCTATCAGGTTAAACAGTGCTGGGAGAGTTAATAACCCGTTAGACAGTGCTGGGCGAGTTAATAACCCAGTACACAGTGCTGTCAGGTTAGACCGTGCTGGAAGTGTTAATAACCCAGTACACAGTGCTGTCAGGTTAGACAGTGCTCGAAGTGTTAATAACCCAGTACACAGTGCTGTCAGGTTAGACAGTGCTGGAAGTGTTAATAACCCAGTACACAGTGCTGTCAGGTTAGACAGTGCTGGAAGTGTTAATAACCCAGTACACAGTGTTGTCAGGTTAGACGGTGCCTGGAGAGTTACTGTCCCTTTACACAGTGCTGTCAGGTTAAACAGTGCTGGGAGAGTTAATAACCCGTTAGACAGTGCTGGGCGAGTTAATAACCCAGTACGCAGTGCTATCAGGTTAGACAGTGCTGGGAATGTTACTGTCCCTGTACACAGTGCTGGCAGGTTAGACAGTGCTGGGCGAGTTAATAACCCAGTACACAGTGCTGGCAGGTTAAACAGTGCCTGGAGTGTTAATGTCCCTATACACAGTGCTGTCAGGTTAGATAGTGCTGGGATTATTACTGCCAATTACAGAACTGCAAGTCTTTGTGTTCTGTGGTAGAACAGTTTGATTTTGCTGTAACGTTGAGGGGTTAATGCTGCTGACCAGTCTTTGGAAAGATCTGGATTGGAAGAGGCTGATTTGAGTTTTCTTGAAATATATAAGGTTGGTGAGGCAGCGGGCTCAAGAGTCAGCACCCAGGCTCCTACTTGGCTCCTGCAGTCTCCTTCAGTCCTGTGTTTGGAGAGAGGCAGGAGGCACTTCTGTACGTAGCACGTGGGACATGGCTTCTCCCTGGGGGACAGTATTTGAACTGTGCTGCTTAGTCCAATCCTTCAGGGTCAATGAAGCATGAAATCCTACCACTTGTAAAGTGTCAGTGCAATTAATTTGACCCCCTCCCCAACTCCACAAAACATACAAATGACAGTTGGGATCTTTGAGAGGTTTATTGGCCAATGTAGTCTCCAGAGGGAGTTGCTCTCAATCCTTTGATTTCAGAAACTAAACAGAGAGCAGATTACACCCTGAATTTAACAGTTTACATAGAGTTTACGTAAAACTATTCCACTTGGTTGACAGGGCTGTAATTCGATTCTTTTGCCCAAAGAAAACTGAGGATCTGAAAGAGCTCTCCAGTTGTCATTGATGAGCCATTCCAGTAAACAAATATGTGTTTATTTCTATCGCAGCCTCTTTGTACACAACTTGGAGTGGGTTCAGCAGAATGACTTTGAACTCCAAAGGCTAAATTATCAGGGGAACAATGCACAAACCAGCATTATATTTCTGGGAATTCACGAAATTGAAGAGAAATTGAATAGAATTGTTTAAGATATTAAGGGGAGCACAAAGATTACATGGAGCGAAAGTATTTTTCTGCTTCTTAAGGATTATGTCCCACAGTCTAAATACTAGAGCCAGATGATTCAGGAGTGAAACTTGGGAACAATTCAATTAAAAGATTGGAAATGATTGAAACTATCTTCTGCCAATGACAGTTGTTGCTTGATCAGTTATAAATTTTGAATCTGAGATTAGCAGAATTATGCTAGCCAATGGTGTAAAGGGTAGAGGGCATAGCCTTGTGTGTGTGTGTGTGTGTGTGTTTGGGGGCGGGGAGGGGGTGTGTGGGGTGGGGGGGTCTGGGGTGGAGTGGGAGTTAGGTCACAGGTTAGCATGATCACAGTGGAGGGAAGAACCAAGTTGACATGGGTAAGTTCCTGTTCCTGTGTCTCTGTAGGTATGCTGACCTGTCCAATCTTCAATAAACTGGTCATGTTTATATCACATGCTCTCCATTTGCCAGCAGTAGTCGTTCACTCGAGTCTTGCATGTCTAGTTTCAACTGGAGATCAGATTGAATGCAGTCTATAACTGTCAGCCTCCCCCCCACCCCTACCAGATCCCTCACACACAGTGTCACTCAAGGTGAAGAGAACATGACAAAAAAATAGGCACTCTTGGAGAGACTAGACATCTTGCATTGCTGAGGAGAAAATGCAGCTGATTCGAAGTAAAAACCAAAAAATCTGTAGATGCTGTAAATCAGGAACAAAAGCAGAAATTGTTGGAAAAGCTCAGCAGGTCTAGCAGCATCTGAAGAGAAATCAGAATTAACATTTCGGGTCAAGTCGCCATTCCTCATACAGTAATTCAGACTAGGTGATGCAGAGACCCAGGTTAATAGGGAATCGATGGACTAGTAGTTTTATCACGAGAGAATTAAATCCAGGAACCCTGGTAATGTTCTGGACACCTGGGTTTGAATCCTGCCAGAGCAGATGGTGAAATTTAAATTCAATAAATATCTGGAATTATAAGTCTAATGATGACCATGAAGCTGTTGTTGGTTGTCAGAAAAACCCATCTGGTTCACTAATGTCCTTTAGGGAAAGAAACTGCCATCCGTACCCGGTCTGGCCTACACATGACTCCAGACCCACAGCGATGTGGATGACCTTTAACTATCTTCTGGGCAACTATAGATAGGCAATAAACGATGCCCATTTCCATGAAGTGATAAAAAAATTTCTCCAGGGACATGGGGGGTCAAATCCCACTGAGATAGCTGATGAAATTGGAATTCAAAGGAATGAATTTTAAAAAAAAAATCTGAAATTGAGAATTCAAATTGTAACCAAGAGAGCTATCCAGTTCATTAATGTCCTTTTAGGGAAGGAAATCTACTGTCCTTACCTGCTGTAACTGTACGTGGCTCCAGACTCTCAGCAATTTGCTCAACTCTGTAATGTAAGAGTGAGCCACTTTGTCCAAGGGCAGTTAGGGATGGGCAACAAATGTTGGCCTTGCCACATCCCTTGAAAGATTAAAGAAAAGTCATGTAAAAGGTATGGGTGAGAGGAACCACTTGGGCCTCTGACTCTTAATATATTGTCATTACAATGAATCAACACTTTCTTGCTGATCCCTGGAGCTAATACTCTTACACTACAGTATGTCTTTGTCAGATATTTTAAGGCTTCAGAAGTTTTAGCAGGTAAATTTAGTAAGTCAGAGATCTAGACAGAAATTTGTTGCTCTTCTCCAGCTCTTTTAGGAGGCAGCTCGTGTTGGGATCGAAAGTGACTGACCTCTTTCATTATGTCTTCAGTTAGTGTCCGAGCAAGAGAATAAGTCAAGTGCAGCAGAACTTAATTAAATATTCCCAGTGTTCTCTTATTTTCCAAGGATACTTAACGTGTCCAATCTTGTTTGCAAAATGTTTACAAAGTAAAGTTTCTTGGTGAGAGGCTGTTGCCGGTGCCATGTATCTAGTCATTGGGTGGGTGCTGCCACACATTAGCTACCCTTGTCCCCTGTGATTTTCGGTCAAAACTATTTCCTCTGGTAAGGTAGTCCACAGCAAGGGGGCCTAATCTTCACATTAGGGCTAGGCCCTTTCAGGGGTACTGTTTTGAAGCACTACGTCACACAATGGCATATCAAACCCTGTCTCCTCCCAAAACGTCCGGGCATTGGAAGCGAGGGGCAATAGGAAATTTCAAAATGAGGGTTGACAGTTTAGTTTTATTTAGCTGCTACGAAAGGGTCTTCGTGATGTGGAAATGGAGCAGACGTGACCAAATGGAATGACGGAAAAGGATGAATGATCGACTCCTGTTCCTGTGCTGCCAAGAGGGATGGAAGCAGAATGGAGCTGCTCCTCTTCAGCAGTAAAACACAATGCACCTCTACCTGGCCACCAGCAGCTCAGATGAGTTCTTAGGTTTAGTGTGTGTGGGACAGGACTTCAAGACAAGAGTGGACGTCACTATAATTGAATGATGGCAGAAGCCTGGACAATGAATCCCTTTCACCCCTTAACCCCACAGAGGATGGGGCTATGTGAAGACCTCAAGACAGTGAAACAGCCCACAGAGGACCAAATCATGTTGAATACTATAAGGCTTTAGAGTGCCTACGGGAGAATTTCCTCCACCCCTCACCTCTTCAGAAAGATTAGAACCACCCACCATCCTCACTCACCGACTCTACTTCACCCAAGTGACTACCCTTAATATGTTCATGTTAAGATAGTCACCAGGAAATGCATTTGAGAACTCAGAAGTAGTCCTTTCATCTGGAAATAAGGAGAAAACAGACCTTAGTACCTCAGGGAGTGGTTCAGGCAAATGGTTTGGGTGCACTTAAGGGGAGGTTAGCCAAGCATGCGGAACAAGGGAATAGTGTTTACAGTGGTAGATTTAGCTGAGAAAAGATGGAAGGAGGCTGAAGTGGAGCAAAAATATTGGTACAGACTGATTCAAGCTGAATGGTCTATTTCTGTGCCATATATCCTGCATAATGTTATGTAATCCACTATATGGTCAGACTGCAATTAGGGTACAGGCTGTTTGATAGTACAGCAAAGCTTAGTGTTGACCAAATCCCAACACACACTCATGGAAACAGACCAATATCTAATCACTTTGTTTTCTGCGTTATGAGGTCAGGAGTTTCAGAGAAGTTTTGAACTGAGGCCCAGACCCTTACTTCACTGATGATGGTAACTTAATGCTTACATAAATCAACACTCCCAACAGTTTCCCAGTGGTTGTGTTAAGTTAAAATGACTCCCTCCTATCTGCTTCTCATCACAAAGCCCTGTTTAACAATGCACTCGTCCCAAGGACACTTCGTTTCATGGCCCTGCCAGGGACAAAGAGGTCATGCCCTTGTAAAGGAAGCAACTGCCAACAAAGATCGTGAACTTTAGTTTGAAAGTGACCTGTCACTGCAGCTGATGAGCTAAATGCGTTGGCTTGTTAGTCAGGAAAGACCCACAAGCCATCACATTTGCATTGATTATCCAAATGCATCAGTGGGACTCACGGTCTCCTGGCTTTCAGATTCTACCCTGCCTTCAGCAATTCCAGAGAGTACAACAGTTGGGGCAGGTTGGCTGTGTCAATCTCTCATCCCTGTTAAATGCAAAAGACTCGAGTTCCTGAAAGGATTAGTTTGGCCAGGGACCGAGGGAGTGATACAAGGCTTCAGTGTCGTGAAGGGTGTATTAGGCTCTGGAGAGAAGGGAGCAGCTGTACCTTCGTCCCTTTATAAAAAGGGTGCTGTATTGAACAGTCTGGGGTGGGAGGGAACAGACATTATGTGTGGCAGTAAATGGAACAGGACCGTTTATCAAGAGGGAGGATATAGTGGAAATATGGGTCCCACAGGGTAATGGATTTATTCATGAGCATTAGAAAAATTCACAAGGAAGTTACGATGAACAAAATGGGAACTGTTTTGTTTTAAGAGGGATTTTTGACACCTCTTGAGGGCCACTATAAATTTTCCATTTGTTTTCATTCCTGTTGTGCAGCACACACCTATACACAAACAGTATTTTACAGTAACTCAACAGTCAATACAAGCTTTCCTTTTATAGATGTTTAAGAAACAAGCAGTGAAACCTGAAAGGGTTTTCGTTTTTGTGAGCTGGAACTCTCGAATATCATTGTTTCTTCCTAGGTGCTGCGGATAGTTCGCAGACATTAAAGTTTACAAAGACATTGTCATGAAAAGTTACAGTTATATACCAACTTTGAGTTCCACTGAATGTCCTATGGCATTTTACAACCATTGAAGTACTTTCAAAGCATAGCCACTGTTGTAATATAAGGAAACAATGTAACCAATTTCTGTGCAAAAACTCCTACCAGCACCAATGAGATAAATACAGGATCATCTATTTTAGTAATACTGATAAAAGGATAAATGGTTCACCAAGGCATCAGATAAGGCTCTCTGCTTCCTTTGAAATGCAGCCATTGACTTGTCCGCCCTCTAGCCAATGTCATATCCAAACAACCATATGTCAGACAGTGCTTTTTCTACTTACTACTGCACTAGAGTTTCTGATGGAACTACAATGGATTACAAAGCAAGTACCATGTCATGCCAACTGAGAGGCACCCTAACTGTCTGGGTGCTGCCAAGCCAAGAGATGTTGAACTGTACTGCGTGTCCATGGGAGATGAAAGTGGGTTAGAAATCATGTCAGTTTCCAAGGTTTGATTAGATCTGGGGAGAAAGGATAAAGAGATGTGAAAACAGTGTAAGTAGTTGGGGTTAGGAATATCAATCTCTGTGTTATAACATTTTTTAGTGTCTACATCTAGCATCTGCTGCTCAACATTAGAAGTTTTTGCTGACAAGTATTACTGATGGATACACTGTTCTGTTAAATGCTGAAAGCTGAGGAGGATGTTATTCAGTAATGAAAAACCACAGGGTCTTTTATTGAAAGTTCAAAGTTTTAAGCAGCAGATGGCTTTAAATGCAAAAGTATCAAGAGGCCTGTGTGATCAGAAGGTCTTACTATCCAAGCTGTTAACCCATTAATGAAGTGCCCAGTCAATCTGCCTTTTTAGCAGTAGAGCTTTTAACTGTTCAGCCATCCATCAAAGACCGCAGAGCAGTTGAGCTCCAAAGTCTCAACAGACTCACTATCCCCGAGTCCATCACTCCTGCTTGTTATCTGGCAGAGTCCCAAGTGCCACATTATAGTGAGAGTCAGCTGTCACTATGTTGTCTATTCTTGTCTCTCTTTCTTTGTCATCAGATGTTATGGTAATTGAAATACATTGACTAACAAGCGGGTCGGTAAATTCCTAAAAGATTTAACCTGGGAACAGTGGTAGACTTCACTCCAGCAAGTAACTCAGATGCTTGGTATCACAAAAGGGCACAATATGGTGGCACTGTGGTATACTGGTTCTGATGAGGAATCCATGAACCAGCCCTGGAAGACATTGTGATATTGGCGACACAGTATTGAGCCTGGCATGCACTTACAGAATAGATATACCATGAGGATGCTGGAAACTGGGACTAATGTAGATTTGGAGTGGGTTTTTTTTTCAGTACCAACTGATGGGCCAAAGGGTTTCATAGAGCCAGAGAAATCTACTGCACAAAAAAAAAGAACCTTTGGCCCACTTTGGTAAAAACCAAACCCATAACTATTCTAATCTTGTTTTCCAGTACTTGGCATGTAGCCTTGAATGCCTTGGCATCACAATTCACACCTAAATATTACTTAAATGTTATGAAGGTTTCCACCTCTATCACCCTTACAGGCAGTGATTTCCAGATTCCCACCATGCTCTGGGTAAAAAAAAATCTCTTTGCATCTCCTCTAAATCTTCTGCCACTTAACCTTAAATCTATGTCCCTGGTTACTGATCTCTCCAACAATGGGAAAGGTTTCTTCCCGTCTACGCGATCTATGCCCCTCATAACTTGATACATCTCAATCTTGTCCCCTCAATTTCCTCTGCGCTAAGCAACATAACCCCAGTCTGTCCAATCTCTCTTCATAACTGAAACACTCCAGCCCAAGCAACATCCTGGTAAATCTTCTGCACCCTTTCCAGTGCTATCACATCCCTCCTATAATGTGGATTCCAGAACTGCACACAATACTGTGGCTGTGGCCTAACCAACATTTCACGCAGTTCCAGCATAACCTCTCTGGTCTTAAACCCTATGCCTCAACAAACAAAGGCAATTATACCATGCAGAGATAATAAGAACTGCCGATGGTAGAGTCAGAGATAACACAGTGTGGAGCTGGAGGAACACAGCAGGCCAGGCAGCATCAGAGGAGCAGGAAAGTTGACGTTTCGGGTCGGGACCCTTCTGCAGAAAAATTATACCACGCGTCTTCTTAACCACTTTATCCATCTATCCAGATACCAGAAGGGACCAGTGTACATGCACACCATGATCTCTCTGAACCTCAGTGCTTCCCAGACCCGTACTATTCATTATGTGTTCCCTTGCCTCTCTGTACTCTACGAATCGAAGAGATCAATTGTCAATATCTTATCACTTAGGTACCTCTGAGCACAGTGCCTGCATGTTTCAGAACTTCACTTAATGCATCCAAATGCCAAGTCATTCCAATGTTGGTCAAGAGCTAATAGGACATTTGGCTTTTTGATATAAAATAGGAAATGGCAAAAAAGTTCTCCATTCACTCAAACTTTTAAATTCAAGATAGAGTTAATAGGAATGTGGAAAAGTATGGGTTGATTCAGAAGAATAAGCAGGATTTGTTCAGGGAACGCCATGTCTAACTAATTTGCTTGTGTTGCTTGAATAGGTAACAGAGAAGGTTGACAAGGATAAGGATGTTGGTGTGGTTTACGTGGACTTCCAAAAAGCGTTTGTTACGATACTATACAACAGACTTGAGAGCAGGGATATAATGATGAATTTGATGTAGAACTCTGCTCAGATGTCATGTGGAGTATTGAGTGCAGTTTTGGGTGTCATGCTGTGATTAATATATGAATGCATTGGAGGGAGTGCAGGAGCGGTTTATGAGAAAAGCTCCAGGGATGAGACACCTCAGTTATGAGGAGAGATGGAGAGGTTGAGATTGTCTACTATGAAGAGGAGAAGGCATGAATGAGATTTGATGGTTCTTAAAGTCATGAGGGGTAGAAGGGCACCTACTCTCCACAGATCGAGAACCAGAGGGCACAAGATTTAAAGTATTTTACAAAAGAAGCAAATTGAGGTGAGGAAAAATAACTTTTTTGCACAGAAATTGGGTAGGTTATGGAGGGCACTCCCTTGAAATGTGGTGGAGACAGGTTCAGTTGAGGCATTCAAGAGGATCTGAATGATTGTTTCTGTTGAAATAATGTGCAGGGTTATAGGAAAAGGCAGGAGAATGGGACTAAGTTTGAATGTTCAGCAGACACAGTGGACTGAATTGACTCCTACTGCATTACAGCAATTCCATGTCTACTACAGGCTGTGACACTAGTCTGTTTAAATCCTGCTTCACAACAGTTCTGTTGTACGTATGTCCATACATCAGTGCAACTACTTTGCATTGATACAATATGAATGAAATTCTACTTCAAATAAAACTGCTTTAATTCTTCTGCTTTAATGAGATGCTAATAAGGCCACATTCTTTTCAAACCACCTGCTCCTTCAGTTTTGTCGCTGGCATGTTAACGCGTAATTAGGAGCAAGATTAGGCCATTCAGCCCCTCAGGCCAACTCCACTATTCAATCGTGGCTGTCCCAATTCGGCACAAACTCCATCTTCCTGCCCACCTCTTAAACATTTTATTTCCCTTACCTTTCAAGAATCTATCTAACTCAGTCTTAAAAGTACTCAATGGTGTTTCCTTCACTGCTCTCTGGGGAAGAGAATTCTTGATTCACAACTCTCTTGGAGAAAGAAAATCTCCTTATGTCCATGGGAGACTTTATTTTTCAAACTGTGTCTCCGAGTTCTGGTCTCTCCCACAATGGAAACATTCTTTCATCCTCTTCCCTGTCAATTCCACTTAGGACCTTATATGTTTCAATAAGATCACTTCTCATTCTTCTAAACACTAAATGGAAACAGGTCCAAGCTGTCCAACCTTTCCTCATAAGAATGCCCCTCGTTCCTAGGAATCAGTCAATTGAACCTTTTCTGAATTGCTTCTCATGCAATTATGTCCTTTCTTAAATAAGAGACCAAAACAATGCATAGCACTCCAGATGTGGTTTCAGCAATACCCTGTACGATTTTAACAAGGGACCCGTACTTTTATACACACAAAAAAAGTCTGAAACACACCCAGAAAGTGCTGGACAAAGCCAACTGGTTTGGCAGCATCTGTAGAGAGAAGAGAAAGTAGAGTTAGAATTTTGAGTCCTAATTTTTATAATCCATGCCCCTCACAAGAAACAACAGCATTCCATTTGCCTTTGAGTCACTTGCTGTACCTGTATACAACCTTTTGTGATTCATGTACCAGGACACCCAGATCCCCCTGTTCCTCTGCAAACCTTCCATTTTATGTTGCTTTTATATTCTTCCTGTCAGAGTTTAATTTCCCTAAATACAGATATGTTTCCATATTTTTTCAAAGAGGCATTTTACTGCAAAATGTGCTATAACTGGCTACGATCAGGAAAGTCAGGTTTGTGTGAGGCATTGTAAAAAGATTTGCCTGAATGTGCAAGAGTGGTTCTCCTGGGTCAGTTACAGGTCTGCTGGCCCATTGATGCACTCTACTTCCTCCATTGCTTATGTCAATTTGGAAACCTCACATCTAAATCACATGAAGAGTTTAACTGCATTGTAAGCACTGCCTCTTTTGAGTCTGACAGTTGTGGGTTCACTTTAGAGACATGAGCAGAAGATCTCTAGGTTGATGTTATAACGCAGTACAGAGAGGGTGCTGCACTATCAGAGGTATTTCAGATGAGGTGCGAAACCAATCTGCAACTCACATGGACATGAAAGACCCAATGCAATTATTTTGAAGAGCAAGGGTATAAATCTTATAACCAACAACAGACTATCTGGTCATCATCATACTCTGGGTTTTGGGAACTTGCTGTGCATAAAAAGGCTGCTGGGCTCCCATAATACAACAGTGTTTATGCTTCAAAAATAATGTTCTGGGGTTATGCGTTGTATATATGCAAGCATACTCCTCCTATTTTGATTCAACCAGCTTCCAGCGCAGGCTTTCATCATCAATATTTGGCAGGGCATTAAAGAGATTTCACAGATCAACTTATTTCACACAATTGTTTCAGTGTGGGAAGAGGCCATTCAATCCATCAAATCTGCTCATATTCTTTGAACGAGGATGTCAGTTAGTACCATGTTTCCATCTTCTCCCCATTATCCTGCATATTCCTCCTTTTCAAACCTTAACAGTCAGTCCCCTTTTGAATGCCTTGATTGATCCTGCCTCCACCACACTCTCAGAGCCTTTCAGATCCTAACCACTTGCTGTGTGAAAGACATTATTCTCGTATAAACTTCACTCGTTTTGCCAACTACTTAAATCTGTGCCCTCTTGCCCTCGATCCTTCTACGAATGGAAAGGTTAGCCCTATGTATTTTGTCCAAGCACCTCATGATTTTGACCAGGTCAACCAAACTTCCTTGCAACTTTTTCTGCTCCGAGGAGAATAATCCCAGTTGTCTCCAGTCCATCTATGTAATTGGAGTTCCCCATTTCCAAAACAATTCTTCTCTCTCTAACGTTCGTGTCCTTCTTAAAGTGTAGTGCCCAGAAGTGGATGGAATATGCTAAAGTTGGACCAATATTTCAAACTAATTTGACACAACTGCTGTGATTTTTCTACTTTCTGCTCCGATTTAGAAAGCCCAAGATGATGAGAGCTTTGTAAACCACTTACACATCTGCCGTGCCACATTCAGAGATTTATGCACAACCACACCCAGGTTCCTTTATTCCTGCACTTTCTTTAGAATTGTTGCACTTTAAATTATCCCCCTGCATCCTTCCTATTACTAATGTCTCAAAACCCTTGAGAAAGAAGGGTGAGTGAGTGCCGAATCTGCTTCCGACTTCATCTCACTGCAACCAACTTGTTTCTGAAGCAGCTCCTCAAGACCTCTACTTGCATAGTTTGCTGAAGTAGCTTCGGCAATGTCAATTAATAGGAGAATCGCACTGGGGTCTTAGCTGTGTCATTTGAGCCCTTTCTGCCTATGTTGATTAATCCCCTCACCCCATCCTGTTTCTGAAAAAGTGGTATTGACTAAATTCAATCCCTTCTTGACAAGCCTTACAGTGAAGCCTTCAACTACGAGTGGGTGACTTTCTCCCTTGATTTTCCACTTCTGTTTTATGCCTAAAATCAGTCCAGCAATCTTCAATTTTCCATGCTCACAAATGGACAGAACTATAGTATATCAGAGAGAGTAGGAACTGCCGATGCTGGAGTCTGAGATAACAAGGTGTAGAGCTGGATGAACACAGCAGGCCAGGCAGCATCAGAGAAGCAGGAAAGCTGACGTTTCAGGTATGGACCCTTCTTCAGAAATTGGGGAGGGGAAGGGGGCTCTGAAATAAACAGAGACAGGGAGGCAGTGATAGAAGGTGGATAGTGGAGCGGATAGGTGGGGGAGAAAATGGACAGGTCAAGGAGGCAGGGATGAAGCTAGTAAAGGTGAGTGTAGGTAGGAAGTTGAGATGGGGGTTGGTCAGTGAGGGGAGAAGAGCGGATAGGTGGGAGAGAAGACGGACAGGTCAAGGAGGCGGGGATGAGAGGGGGTGCTGGTCTTGGAATGAGGTCGGGGGTGGGGAGATTTTGAAGCTACTAAAGTCTGCATTGAGACCATTGGATTGTAGGCTTCCAAGGTGGAATATGAGGTGTTGTTCCTCCAGTTTCCGGTGGCATTGTTGTGACACTGGAGGAGACCCAGGATGGACATGTTGTCCAGGGAGTGGGAGGGGGTTCGAAGTGGTTCGTGACTGGGAGGTGTTGTTGTTTATTGCAAACCACTCAGTTCCCTCCCCTTCTCCTCCCCCATTTCTGAAGGAGGGTCCAGACCCAAAACGTCAGCTTTCCTGCTCCTCTGATGCTGCCTGGCCTGCTGTGTTCCTCCAGCTCCACACTGTGTTATCTCAGGACTATAGTATATGTTGGACTTAGATTTCAGCTCAGTCGTGTGCTGTGAAGCTGCAGCTCACTTGTGCCTCACTAGGATTGATCAAGGTCATTTCACTCCAAGCCTTTGTTAACCATTGGAGGAACACTATTCTTTAGCCCATCTTGGCCAGCCATCATAGAACCAGCCTATTTTCTTACATGGAATTGCTAAAGTATATAGCACAGCAGCAGGCCATTCAGCCCAAATACCAGTGTGTGTATACTACACTCAAACCTTTTGCCACACTAATTACTTTGTCTTAGCTTGTCTCTAAATCCTTGTCGTTCTTTTTCCCTAGTGTATTCAGGAAGCCTCTCCTTAATGTGACAGTTCTGTCAGCTTTAACCACTCCACATTCTTGCTACTGTCTGTACACCTATCATACCTATAATCCTTTATTAGTTCAACCCATTTTTAATGCGTTCATGAGATGTTGGTGTCGCTGCCAAGGCCAGAATTTATTGTCCAGTGGGCAGTTAAGAAACAATTGCATTGCTGTGGTTCTAGAAACACATGTAGGCCAGACAGTGTAAGAACAGAAGATTCCACCCCCCTCCTCCACCCCACCAAAGAATATTAGTGATCCAGATGGGTTTTAACAACAATTGGCAATGGTTACATGATCACCATTAGGTCAGCCTTTTTGATTCTCGCTTTTTATTGAATTCAGATTTCACCATCTGCCATGGTGAGATTTGAACCCAAATCATCAAAGCATTAGTCTGGGCCTCTGCAATGGGAGCCTAGCGACAATATCACAAGGCCATAGCCCCCACTCATCTTTGTATTTTCAGAGAGAATTGTCACAGTCTGTTCAGTGCTTCCTGATGCTTTCAATTCTGGTGACATCCTTATCCTATTTTTTTCATTTTCTCCAGTATTTTAATGTCCAACTTTAAGTAAGTATTGTTGCTGCTCTGCTCTCCGTAATGCTGTTTTAGAATGGAGCCAGATTCGTTTAATTGGAAAATGCAACCTCTGAATATTACACTGCACATTCAGTTGAATTTTCTTTTTTTTATGCCCTTAGGTGCACAAACTGAAGATCCAAAATTTCCAAAACTCCAATGGCCACCTCCAGATATGTGTGCAAAATGTCACAGTGCACGCAATGGAGAGCATGTGTGGATTAGAGATGAAGTGCTAACGTTTCTCAAGGCTCATTATTCTCCTCAGAACATTGATTACAGTTACCTGGAAGGGGAGCAGGAGCTACTGAGGAAACAGAAACCGAGGGAAAAAATTCAGCAGGGCCAACAGAAGGAACTGCTAAAAGAAGAGGAGAAAGAGGAGGAAGAAGAAGGTGAAGAAGAAGAAACGACGGAGGAGCCACCAAGAAATGTTGAGATCTCCAAAACCGTAACAGGTATAAGAAGGGAAGGGAGTCAAAAGAGGACTTTCATTCAGGGAAAGCAAATTCCCAGGAGGCAAGAAGATGATATTGTGGACTTAGACTCGTTTGTGAATGAGCAGTACAAAAGCCAAGCTTTGAAGCAGAGGGCTGAAAATCAGAGGGAGAGCCAAGTGAATGAGGGACTCCGTAGATCACAGCTACACCTACAGTCCATTGATGACTCTGAGTCACTCGACCGTGCCGTGCTTCAGTCGAGATTGCAGAAACGAGCAATTGAGAGTAGGCATCTCGGAGCTATAGCCAGGCCTCATTGGCTGAGCATGCTGGGAAGGAGCCTGTCCCGTACAGATATTAGCCTTTGTGTGCTGCTGTATGTCCTGTCCTCTCTGTGCCTGCTGTCCATGTATCTCTATTTCAAAATGAGGTTTCGTTGGCGGAAATGGAAAAACGGTTTTGCATCCACTTGATTAGGAATAGCGTGTAGCATGGAAAGAAATGATGGAATGAATGCATGGACTATGTAGGCCACAGGGAGTGAAATAACTTCTTGTTTTTTTTTTCTCTCCTCAGATTAACTCTATGTAGATGAAGAAGCCCTTGACATAGAAACAATTTGGAATGTCACTTACCTGTATTTGGGGTGAACACATTTTCTTTGGATCTCTTATACAGTTATGGTCACATGATTACACAATAAGGAGCACTAGATTTAGCAGATTGCAGCTAATTTCTGTTATCCAGCTTTAAAAAAAATCCATATCTGAATGTCTGGCTCTCCAAAAATGCCCCACTGTTCTTGGAACGGACTCCTGTTGAGAAAGCAATTGAGTGCACTTGACCTAGTGCAATGCTTAGCCGCTATAAATTCACCAAAAATGACTTTGATAAACATCTCACATGAAAGCCTTTCGTAACAAGGATCTGTCAGGCTAGGTTCAGTGTCCATGTATCCAGGCCTGTTCAATCACTCGGGGAAAGTTGAGGAAGAAGGGGAAACTGACCACACTTTTTCCTACAAATAGCTTTTCAAGTGAATACTTTTGAAACATACCTAGAACGCGAACCGTGATCCCTTCTTAGAAATAATCTTGTTCAATAGCATGACGAACTGGGCAGATACTCCCACATAAATAGCATGTTTTACACCACTAAGTTCTTGTCTTAGGAGACACTTCCATGAGAGAAGCTCAATTAGGAGGCTAAAACGTCAGTAAGTGCAAATAATTTACCTGCAGATTAGAACATCTGATGGACATTAATCTCCCAGTTTGTGTGTGTGTGGGGCGGGTGGGGGTGGGGGAGGGCGAGGTGTGCCTTTCCTTCTTTTTCAAGTTGGAGCTGGAAAGCATTAAGTGGTCATTGGCAACAAACTGAAGTTGAACGAAATTTTGGGCCTTCAAGTCGAGCAATAAAGAGTGATTTTATTTTGTTGATGTTATTAGTTTTTGAGAGGATGTGTCAACAGTGTGACAACAATCTGACCGAGACTGCAACACTTCCAGGTATGTTGCCCTGAGACCAGCAATTGCCATATAATAGGAGAGAAGACATAGGAGTAATTCTTTTTTCACATCTGTTTATCAGGATGTCAGACATGGATCAAGGCTCTTGCCTCGACATCTCTAAGATTGTCACTTCAAGTTCCCCTCCAAAGACTTGGGCACATAATCCAGGTTGAAACTTCAGTGCAGTACAGAGAGAGTGCTGCACTGTCGGAGGGATTTTATTTCAGGCGAGAGGTTGAACTGAAGCCCGGTCTGCCCTCCAACGATGAATGCAATAGACCCCATTACTATATTCAAGAAAGTGCAGTGAAAATCTACTTGACCAACAGGAATACAAATGATACAGTCATAGGTAACTGCTTGTTGCATTAGTGTTATCTGTGAGATCTTGCAGAATGTAAATTGGTTGTCAGGTGTCATATGTTTAGAAGAAAGATTTTACTTAAAATGAAAATGTTGTCGGCCATGAACGCTTTGACAAGTCCTGAGGTTGTGAAAGGTATTCCTAAAGTTCTTCTGACAAAAGCAAAAGTTCTGTCATAAATGGTGATGTTGGGTTTGGTGTTTCGAAAATGATTTTGCTGAATGCTTTTTCAGTGCAGAGAGTATATGTTTCAGGGCACGAACGAGTTGAGGATCTGACCCCCAACCGTGTGATGTATTCTTAGAGCAGCAGCAACCATCTACAAATCGACGACGCAATCTGAAGATCCGTTCCCTTTCATTGCAGCTTCAAGTGACAGAGGTCATTGTATTCCTATTTGAATGCTAAGCTACTGCCTCGGGTATTGGGACTGAACAAAAATGCCAGTGCATCTGTGAAATAGGAGAAGGAGAGTACCTCCCAAACCAGGATCTCCTGTTCATCTTCCAGAGATCACTTATTGATTGTGCCATTACTTCTTTCACAATGATCAATGAATTTGAAAACAAGCCTGACATCTGCCAAAGCCACCACTATCATTTCCTCATGTCACTAATATATCAAGGCAGCACATCAGACTCACTTGCCTGCCTGAGAGATACACAGTTTTGATTTTAGTTCTTAAATGTTAAACATGAGGGGAGAGGTACAAGTTAAGGTATTGGATTTATATTTTAAAATAAAAATGGTTAATTCTTTCTTCCATGGATTCCTGCAGTTTGTATCTGCTCTCCCCCACTAGCCCCAACTCCTGAAGCTGTTGGGAGGTGCATTGGTGAAGAAGCTACACTGCGAGATGTCGGGAGCTCTGTTGAACAAGACATTGCTTCATAAAGATGTGTGCAGCACTCCATTGTAGATTTATATCCAGTTCATGCTACCCACATTATAGCAGTGCTTCAAAAAATTCCTTAATTGACTATGAAGGTGCTTTGGAGTACCTTCAAGTCATGATATACATGGAGTGCCTTCTTGAGCATCATAAACTATAAGCCAAGTATTGACCTGAAGCAATCATTCTGCCTGTTCAACGTCAGATGATTGCCATTCATGTGTCTGGTATTTTACTTCACGTTACACCAGGCTATCAGAAAATTAGCTGTTCATAGAATCCCTACAGCATGTAAACAGGCCATTTGACCTAATGAGTCCACACTGACCCTCCAAAGAGCAACCCATCTAGACCCATCCCCTACCTTTTCCCTGTAATCCTGCATTCTCATGCTAACACACCTAAACTACACATCCCTGGACACTATGGGCAATTTAGCATGGCCAATTCACTTAACCCGCACATCTTTGGACCAGCCAGAGGAAACCCACACAGACACAAGGAGAATGTGCAAACTCCACACAGGCAGTCACCCAAGGGTGAATTCAACCCAGGTTCCTGGCACTGTGTGGCAGCAGTGCTAACCACTGAGCCACCGTGCTGTATGGACAGTGTTTTTATATAAAGCTCTTAATGCTGGAGTAGAAACCTTCCGATCCCACTCCCATTCATTTAAATTTGAATTGTAAAATACAAAATGGTACAAGTGGATTTCATCCAAGAAAGGGATAGGTTAATGTTTCAGAGATGACCACTGTTCCCAAGCTGTGGCAACATTATAAGCTTCTTTCACACTCACTAACAGCACATCAGCCCCCTCTCTCTGTATGTTCATTCCTACTCAGGTACCCAACCATCCAGGATATTATCTGGGAGTCTCCTGGAATTAAAAATAAAAGTTAATCTGCCGAATAAATGCTGTGAGCGACCCAAATTTTTTTTTTGTCTTTAAATTCTCTTTGCCTATTTTTCTGAATTAGAAAAGCATGGAGAAGATGGCTGTGTGTCATTGTGATGTAGCTCCCAAGAATTTGTTTGATCAAACTAGACCCTACTTATTCCTCATCGTTTATCATTTGCTCACCTGATGATTTCAGACATTTTTAAGGATTACAGCTGTCTGTAGAAGTGGCTGTCTGTTTGTGATTGGAACCAGGTGGATCCATTGACTATGAGATTCCTTAATGTGGGCTGTTAACCTGGACTAATCGGGGAGTCCTGGATGACAGATATAAACAGGAGATTCAGAAGGTCTCCTCAGTCTAGGGACTGACTTTGAGCTGGCTGGAGAGAGCCCATGTAGTGTGCACATGTAAATAAAGGGAGACTTGGTGATGGGACACCGGCCTCTGTGCAGTTATTTCATGGTCCACAGCACCCCACTTTCCTTTTCACTTCCATCCCATGTTGAAAGTTACCATTGTATCCCTTTCCACCACCCATTCAAGCAGTATATTCCAGATGGTAAGAGTGCATTTGAAGTTGTTTCTTTTGCTGCTGTTGCTATGTTGACTTCAGAAGGAGGCTTTTTAGTGAAAGGGACATCAATGGCTGCAGTGGTGGTACAAACAGCTGGGTCGCATAGTGAGCATCACATATGGGATGAGTTGTATGCAGGATGGAAATCCTTAAAAAAATTCTGCCCCACAAAATGACAGGACAAGGGATGGAATTAGAAGGAAGGGATAATCAAGTAAACCTTGTTTTGCTGATGGGATTGGAGGTGTGTATGCAGTTCCTTTCCTGCATGGGAGACCAGAACTATAGCAGCATTTTTTTTTTGACATTTAATTTACTTTTTGAAAGCAAAGTAGGAGGAGAATTATCTTTCTGTCATGGGAGATGATTTGCAGGATACACAGTTGCCATTGCTCATTTTACATGCTGTTCAGTTTGAAGTGTAGCCTGGCCATGTCCTGACAGTATTTACTTGTGTGTGCTTTGAATGTGGTTTTCTCAGAGCTTGTCAATCAAGGCTGCACTCCTATACCATGTGCAGGATGCATTATATTCTAAGATGGAAGGAGAATAGAATTACTTAAAGTCCTTAAAACTGGAATGATGGGCAGCCCTAGGTATTTACACTGGGTATTCATTTGTAATTGATCGATCTTGCTTCCAGTTGAGTTTTTCCAAGCTGATGTCTTGTAGCAGTACCTCATGCTATAAGAGTACATCTCTTTATCCTAAAGATTCCACAACTATTACTAGAGTTAGATATGAATTATGACTGAGTAAAATAGCAGATCGGTTGTCCATTATACTCCAATGCTCAACCACTGAATTCCATGGAAGGAGAGACCAGGCAGGAAAGTGATTGATGGCTTATCTATTGCTATCAGCTTTTCACTAGCTTAAAATTGACGCCATGTGCTTTGGTTGAGATTTTGACAAGACGTTATTGAGCAACAAGTTGGTGAACACGGCAAGGGTGTCCTGCAGTGTGACAGTCAGATTGCTTTAACAAGGCAGCTGGAGTCATCTGTGTACTGTGCACTGAGGGTAATGATTAGCTGTGGAGCTTGGTCCCCTGACAGCTGCAGTGACATTCCTCCAGACTAATTTAATTAAGGCCTCTTGATGACCATATAACAGGACACTTCCTCGAGAGCTTCCTGATGCCACTACCAGAATTCATTAAAAGATCAGTTTAAAAAGATGTCACAGTTAACACAATGCTTTGTGTTGATGCTCCGAGGCTATGTAGCATGTTAAGTTCCCCAGTGCTTTGCGCTTATATGGCCCTGGTGCAGTATATGCTATAGGTGTATTGGCTTCCTGATGAAAGTGAGGCTTTCTCAAAAGTATCTCTCCTTACATCCACATTATTAAACTTGATAACCATGTCAGCATTGTCATGAGTTCATTAAATCATTAATGTGTTAGAAAGTGAATCATGTCCCAATTTTGACTTGCCCCCAACCACAACAGTTTTTCAATAGAAAAGGTAATACTTCCTTGCACAGTCCATTGAGGAAGATAAACAAAAGAAGCAGGAGTAGGCCATTTGTCACCCAATGTAATGACTGCTCTGATATGATGTTAACTCCACTTTCCTACCTTCTGCTCTCAACTTTTCACTGCCTTGTCAATCAAAAATATGCTTGATTCATCCTTGAATTCAATAAGGTCACAAGAATGTGATACAGTTTAACTTTAGACAGCACCATTGGTGAAACTCCTGCTCTTCAATATTGCCTCTCATCATTGGCAGTAATTTATGTTGTGTGTAGTTATGTGGTTTCAGGTCATTGTGCTGAATGTCTGAGGATGTTTCATTTCCTTTGGTAGCTCACAGATCAGCACAGCGAGGTAACACTCCTCCCACGACTTGGTTTAACATCAGTGTTATCCTGCAAGACCCTGGAAAATGTAAGGTGGGATTGGGGAAATAAAGGGATAGGTTTTTTTATACCCCTGACAGGTGTGTACTTGGTGGGGGTGCAGATGAGCAATTGGCATGTAAATAGTCCAGGTGACCAACCCAACATCTATTTGCGCATCTCCAAGCTCAACCCCAAGATATGGTCAATATTTAAAGGTCAATTAGACATGTTAGTCAGCCTATTGATACTGGTAATATGTTGTCCACTCCAAAATAAAAGTGGCATTGATGGCCAGACAGAGATAGTAGGAACTGCAGATGCTGGAAAATCTGAGACAACAAGGTGCAGAGCTGGATGAACACAGCAGGCCAAGCAGCAGCATAGGAGCAGTAAG
>NC_063341.1:10806547-10883026 GCF_021869965.1 Rhincodon typus
GCCTAGACCCTTCATCAGAAAAATTTTTCTGATGAAGGGTCTAGGCCCGAAACGTCAGCCTTACTGCTGCTATGATGCTGCTTGGCCTGCTGTGTTCATCCAGCTCCGCACCTTGATGGCCAGACAGGCTGCTTTTAAAGGGCTACATGAACAAAAGTGGGAAGGAAGTGGGTGTTTCGTTCAGGGGGTACCTTCAACACAATAGGGCATTCCCCTTCCTTCCACACTGGCTACTCCATAGAACACAGCCCCTCACCCTTCCCTTCTTCCCCCCAACACACACAAACTCCCTGGGCCAGTGGATCCCTTCCCAGTGAAGGACATTTCATATTGATTGGAAACATGACTCATTTTTAGCACATGCCACAAAATTCCCAACTCACCATGGGGTTATTGCTGGAGATTTCACAAACTGATTCAGCCTGCAGCAATTCCATCATCAGTTGGTCACATGTTGCACCCACTTGCTCAGTCGAGCCTCCAGCCCTATCAATTGGAAAGAACAGATTATTTATTTCCTGGTTAGACAATTCAGTCAAAGAGTCACTTACTTTTTTCAAATAATTTTGTTCAGAACATAGTTCAAAGCGTATGGAATAACAAGAGCCAAATGCCTCTCTGATCCATAGATTCATACAGCGCAGAAAAGGCTCTTTGGCCCATCGTTCTGGTTGGTCTCAGTTTCCCATAGCAGTGCCCTGGAGATCAGTCTTTCAATCCTGGAGACTCCTGGAAGGTGTGCACGTCCAATCACAAAGTCTGCATTAATTCATTCATTCGCTGGAGGGTTATCGCAAAAATTAAATTCCTCCAACAGCCCCTTCCAAACCTACAAGCTCTACTACATTGAAAGTCGAGGGTAACAGATACACGAGAATGCCACCCCCTGCAAGTTCCCCTCCAAGTTTCACAGCATCCTAACTTAGAAATATATTGTTGTCACTTCACCGTGGCTGGGTCAAAATGCTAGACCTCCCTAAGAGCACTGTGGATGTACTTACACCAAATAGACAGCAACGGTTTAAGAAGGCAGCACATCAGAGCAACTTGGGGTGGACAATCAATGCTGGCCTAGACAATGTTGCCCATAACTTGTGTCTGAATAAAAGCATTTATTTTTAATACGGCTGGGTGACAATCTAACCATGCACTCAAGCTTTGCAAACAGCTGCTTGGCTCTAAGTCTGTCCAGGATTTTTTTTTTCAATCATTGCTTAAGGAAAAGCCACCAGCAAGCAGTCACCATAATTCTGACTCAGTGACAGAGTTGCTCCAGGTTAAACATTCGGAGGTTGGAATCTCAGTCCCAGCTGACAGAGTTGGGTAGATGGCAAAAGCCTGGTATTGTTGCTGGGTTTCATGTCGTTCATTAGTAAAGGGAGGAGGAGATTTGTGGGGGCAGTAATGAGGGCAGGAATTTGGCCGTCCTGTCTCCACATCCTTTCCTGATGACACTGATGCCGATAAAAGAAGCCCCTGATGTCCTAGGGAGCCTGAAAGCAACCCCACATGGATTGGCTTGCTCATGCTGCCTACATGGTGGGCCCCAGTCACAACTGGGGGCTCACATAAATTGCCCACTTAAAGAAAAACCAAAAGAACTGCGGATGTTGTAAATCAGGAACAAAAACAAAGTTGCTGGAAAAGCTCAACAGGTCTGGCAGCATCTGTGAAGGAGAAAACAGAGTTCGGAGAAAACAGTTCTGAGGAAGGGTCACCGAACCCGAACCGTTAACTCTGTTTTTTCCTTCACAGATGCTGCCAGACCTGCTGAGCTTTTCCAGCAACTTTGTTTTTGTGCCCACTTAAAGGGCTGAATTGTAGCTGGGTGGGGGGATAGATTATCCACCAGCCTTCTCACTGTGGATTTAAGTAGATTGGGGTTTGGGAAGATAAGGGAGCTCTCTCTCCCGCCATCTTGCAACCTGATTAAATATCCAGCAAATCTGCCATAGAGGAGGGCATTAAATTCTGCCAAGGCTATTGTTGCATCTACCAAAGAGCATTAGTGACTGGCATTTGTATGTCTGTCTGTGAACTTGATCACACTGCCTGCCAATGGCTTAGAAAGAAAGGTGGAGTTAGTAAACTGGGTAGAAAGCGTTAAAATTATCGAGTGGCTGATCTACTTTGTAGTTCTGGATAAACAAGTGTTGTGATTCACAGCTTTGTGTACTATTGGGATTATTATAAATTGTTATGTATGGATCGTAACAAACTACCAAGCTAGTCATAAAATTGCATTTCACGTCCCCTTCCTCAAGGGGTATGGTTTTCTTTGTAGGATTTCAGGTATTGTACAAGCTTCCAGGAATGTTTGAAATAAGCTGAGTTGTACTGAAGTGGAGATACTACTTCTTATTTAATGTTGCCAGTTGTGGTGAAGAGTTTGTTTTTGCTTTTTCTGTGCTCACTGCAGATATAAAGTGGTCACAGATATCAAAGTACTTTTCTTATCTGGAAGCAGATATGACAGGAATTCAAATTTTTTCACCTCTCATGGTGGGAAATAAGCAGAGATCCATGCCATTTGCTCAATATTCTTGTTACCCCTGGATTACGAATTGACTTGCCTGCAAGACAAATCTGTTAAGGTTAATTTTTTTCCCCTGTCAATTAACTGTACAATTGATGCACTATTTTCACTCCATCCATTTACTTTGAATTCTACTATCCCAAGTGAGATAATCCATTAATGTCCTGTTCCCAATGCTCTACAACTTTCACTCAGAAAGGTGCTTTAGGATGGTCTTGGGAAGATTGCCCGTTTAAATGTTCCTGATTTCAATGAAAATAGGCACCTTCACATAGCTAGGATTTAACAAGTGTTCATCAGAGATGTAATCCCCCAAGCCTACTGTATGAGAGAAAAGCACAGTAGCCCCATTCTGTTATCTTAATTATTGATGTATGTTTGCAATCATGCCACACAGTACATAATCCAGAAGCAAATTGCTTTGGACTTCATGCCTTCTGCTACATTTTCTGCCTTAAAGGACATGCCTTGATCATCTCAACTCAATAAACAAGGTGAAATTTACTACAAATAATTCTCACAAGGCAAAAACACATCAGTACATTCATATGTTGTACCAACAAGAATGAAGCTCAATTGGTTTCTGACCATCATGTAAACTCGGATGAGGAAACTACCGGGAATCCACTGAATAGCATGAATAGCTAGGACTTACTTAGTGTGCGTGTTTCACTTTTGTTTCTATCAAATGATTACAATGGTCTGTCAAAGGATGCAAGCTGGTTCCTGTGCTCAAATGAAATCGGATATCATTATATTTCCGTGTGAACTGTGATTACATTCATTTTATTTCTCGTAAGGGACATGATACTTGATGTGTGTTTCATCAAAATCTACTCCATCCCCCCCTGTGTCACCCACAGCACTTACCTGTACACTATTAAGAGTATTCAGCATATCAGCTGCATACAAAAGATGCAAAAGTTTAACTTGTTTTTAAATAATGTGGAGCATATATTAAATAAAGCAAATAGCTAACAGGGAGCTTGACCTTATCATTGTGTTAGCAATGTGTAGTCAGTGGTATAATGCCTGAGAAACTGAGACTGGTGTCAGTGCTGTTCTTTGGCTCTCATGCCCAATCTTTAATTGCTGAGTCAGTGAGGCCTGAAAAAACATTGCAGCTTCAAAGTAATAGCCTTGATATTCGTGAATGATCTAATTTATAGGAGTGTCATCTTTATGTGAGAAAAGGTTTGGCAAAGTCTTTCACAAACTTGGGAAGCAAAGACATCCATTTTGTCATTTGAACTTGCGCTTGGTGAGGCATGTTGGTGACTTATAATGCACTTCTTCCTGCTCCTCCCCAATCACTTTCTCAGAACCTGCTACCGCTTTATGGAGCGTTTTGCTATTCTGTACAATTTGAAAATCACCAGGCCTTTCAAATCATAAAGTCGCCAGTCAAGGACTTGTACTTTAGAATTTCCATCCAGACATATGATCATTAGTAATTGTGGCATTCGGAATTCCAACAGAGCAGTTTGGAAAATTCCCCAAATTATTCCTGAGAATAAAGCCTAGATTCTGTTTCTACCTGTTTTCCTGAGCATTGCTGCCATTCAACACTAGTAAATGTACCTCCAAAGACTAAAATTGCATTGATGAGTCTGAATTAAATGGAGTCAATAAATTTATTTTGGTACAAAAACGCATTTATCTCTGTTTGTATCCAGTATCTCGTAATTGTGCACTTATGTCTACAATGCCTGTGTGTATATGTAAATTGTATGACTAATATCTGCATATTAAAAACTCTTATCATCAACAAGTATTTCCTGTTCATAAAATCTTTGTCCTGTTTTCACACATCTTCACACTTTTATGTGGGATTTATCCCATTATAAATGTAAAAGTCAACAAACAAGGCAAATCAAAGGGTGTTCAAGATAGATTTGAAATGCATGTGCAAAAATGCATGTAGGGTGGTAAGTAACGCACTGAGTTGAAGGGGATATGATGGAATGGTTGTATACTTGTTGGATTGGAAATCTAGAGACCTAGGCCAATGTATATCACAAAAATGGGCTAAAGCCATCACTTTTGGTCCTGAAAGGCATCCACTGTACACTGGAAAGGTATCTCAAATGTTTGAGCAACAGATGAAGCAAGCTAATTCGTATGCTAGATCTGTGGCTGAATACATTGGTCATGCTTTCAATGATCCTATTTGGGGAATATCAGGAACAGAACAGCTGCTTAGTAGTGCAAGCAATCAACTTTTGCATCACACACCAACGACGGTTTAGCATTAGTCCCCAGTGCAGTTGGACATAGAGGACTCTGACAAGAATGGGCATGGAATGTCTGTACATGACCTTTGCCACGATGGACCCTGATGAATGCCGTGCAAATACAATAGGAGATTGTAGGTGTAGTAGGATTACTGAAATGTTGTACCTGCACATTAACCAAGAAAGTCAGCATTGCATTTAAAAGCATATTGGTGAATACACACAGTTCAAATGAGAGGAAATCAGCTCTGTGCCCTTGTGCAGCATATGAGACCTTGGATTGTCTTTGTGAATTGTTGTCTGTGATTACTTATGCAACACAGAGACACTGAACTGTGCTGATGCCTGATGAATGCATCGTCCCATGAATGGTTTCATTTCAGTGATAAGAAAAGTCCATGTGCTGAGATAGAAAGAAACGCTGACTTTGGCCAATCCAGTTGGCAGCCACTTTTGATTTCCATTGTACATTTGTGATTTGGACGAGAATGGAATGCCACACAGGTCATACTTCACAGAGTGAGCATAGTAATTGAGAAGACCTTTCCAAAACCTTCAAAACCTGACAAAGTTGATAGATGAGGGAAGGGCTGTAGATGTCATATACATGGACTTCAGTAAGGCGTTTGATAAGGCCCCCCATGGTAGGCTGATGGAGAAAGTGAAGTTGCATGGGGTCCAGGGTGTACTAGCTAGATGGATAGAGAACTGGCTGGGCAACAGGAGACAGAGAGTTGTAGTGGAAGGGAGTTTCTCAAAATGGAGAACTGTGCCCAGTGGTGGTCCACAGGGATCTGTGTTGGGACCACGGTTGTTTGTGATATACATAAATGATCTGAAGGAAGATATAGATGGTCTGATTAGCAAGTTTGCAGATGATACTAAGATTGGTGGAGTAGCAGATAGTGAAGGGAACCTTCGGAGAATGCAGCAGAATATAGATAGATTGGAGAGTTGGGCGGAGAAATGGCAGATGGAGTTCAATCCAGGCAAATGCGAGGAGATGCATTTTGGAAGATCCAATTCAAGAGCGAACTATACGGTAAATGGAAAAGCCCTGAGGAAAATTGATGCACAGAGAGATCTGGGTGTTCAGGTCCATTGTACCCTGAAGGTGGCAACACAGGTCGATAGAGTGGTCAAGAAAGCATACGGCATGCTTTCATTCATTGGACGGGGTATTGAGTACAACATTGGCAGGTCATGTTACAGTTGTATAGGACTTTGGTTCAACAACATTTGGAATACTGAGTACAGTTCTGGTCGCCACTTTACTAAAAGGATGTGGATACTTTGGAGAGGGTGCAGAGGAGGTTCACCAGGATGTTGCCTGGTATGGAGGGCGCTAGCTATGAAGAGAGGTTGAGTAGATTATGATTATTTACATTAGAAAGATGGAGGTTGAGGGGGGACCTGATTGAGGTCTACAAAATCATGAGAGGTATAGACAGGGTGGATAGCAAAAAGCTTTTTCCCAGAGTGGGGGATTCAGTTTCTGGGGGTCATGATTTCGAGGTGAGAGGGGAAAAGTTTAAGGGAGATATGTGTGGAAAGTTCTTTACGCAGAGGGTGGTGGATGCCTGGAACACCTTGCCAGTGGAGGTGGTAGAGGCAGGCACGATAGCATCATTTAAGATGTATCTAGACAGATACATGAATGGGCAGGGAGCAGAGGGATACAGATCCTTGGAAAATAGGCGACAGGTTTAGATAGAGGATCTGGATCGGTGCAGGCTTGGAGGGCCGATGGGCCTGTTCCTGTGCTGTAATTTTCTATGTTCTTTGTTCTTTGTTCATGTTCCCTTCTTCCTTGCACTCCCTGTTGAGCCCAGCAGTTCTGAGCTTCCACACCTTCCCACACAATCATCTTCCAACGTTACTCCCTGACCTCCAGTCATGCAACTTAGTCATGCTAACCATCATGCTGCACTGTGCCTCCTTCAAAGCCGGAGTGGTGGTGACCATCATGGTAGTAACCATTGTAGTTACTCATGCCCTCCAATGCACTATTGTCTCCCTCCCTCATATGTTGAGCTGCCTCCTTCCAATATTATTGCCTCCTCATGCTACCTCCAATGCCCACAATTGCAATCCTTGGTAACGAACATTCTCTCACATTTTTTCTTTTCCATTGTGAGGACTAGTGAGGTCTGTGCATGGCATCAACTTCTGGAACGTGAATCAATACATCAATATGCCAGTTGATGGATGCAGAACCTCCCAACAGCTTGCAGGCAGATAGAGTCATAGAGTCATATAGCATGGAGACAGATCCTTAATTCCAACCCATCCATGCCGAACAGACATCCCAATCTGGCCTCGTCTCATTTGCCAGCATTTGGCCCATATCTCTCTAAACCCTTCCTATTCATATACCCATCCAAATACCTTTTAAATGTTGTAATTGTACCAACCTCCATCACTTCCTCTGGCAGCTCGTTCCATACACGCACTGTGAAAAAGTTACCCATTAGATCCCTTTTAAATCTTTCCATTCTCACCTTAAATCTATGCCCTCTAATTTTGGACTTCTCCATCCTAGGAAAAAGAGCTTGGCTATTCACCCTATCCATGCCCCTTATGATTTTACAAACCTCTAAATGGTCACCCCTCTGCCTTTGATACTACAGAGAAAAAAGACCCAGTCTATTCAGCAAAATAAAACCCGAAAGAACAGCGGATGCTGTAAATCAGGAACAAAAACAGAAATTACAGGAAAAGCTCAGCAGGTCTGGCAGCATCTGTGAAGAAAAAAGACGGAGGTAACGTTTCGGGTCCGGTGACCCTTCCTCAGAACTGGACCCGAAACGTTAACTTTGATTTTATTTTCACAGATGCTGCCAGACCTGCTGAGATTTTCCATCAACTTCTGTTTTTGTTCCGGCCTATTCAGCCTCTCTCTCAAACCCTCCAGTTCAGCAACATCCTTGTAAATCATTTCTGCACCCTGTCAAGTTTAACAACATCCTTCCAATAGCAGGGCAACCAGAATTCACACACTCCAGAGGAGATGTTGCTGGTAAGACTCTTGACTTTCATGAACAGAGCCTCAGGACAAGCTATGTCCCTCACCCAATGACCAAGTTGGAATAACAACCCATCCCACGAGTGACCAGACCCTTGACTGATCACTGTGCTGTTCCCTGATGCCTTACCACTAATTTCTATACTAGTTAAACTGGACCCTGCAGGAGATCGTAGCCCTGTCACTGGACTGAAATGATTTGCAACCCGTGACTCTGAATGCACAGACAAACCGATTGACTATGTCAAAGTCCCTGAACTGAGATCAGATGGTGCCCTGGACTCACCGTGAAAGGACCCTCTGACTGATATCAGTCCACCTAGACTTAGCTGATGACTACCTCCTTTAGACTTTGGGATATGGCCCTTCACTTAAAGCGCATTCACTGTGTTTGTCACATAAGCTGTTGGAACATGCTGCAAGCGTGACATTGATGTGACACAGTGTGGTGACAAAAAACATAAAAGGAATGACATGGCAAAGCAGAGATGTTGTGGAGCATCCAAGTAGGTACAAAGTGAAGAAGCATGAAGAAAGCAAGTGAAGGGTCCAGCTGGCATCAGGATACATGGTACTGATGCATGAAATGGATGCCTATCTCTATACACTAAGCGACCTGGCAGCAGTGTGAACATGACAGGTCCTGCTGCATTCCAAGCTGCAGTAATGAAGTGAGTCAGGGATGTGCCATGATGATGGTGGCTACTGCCAATCTCCACAGATACAGGTTTCTGGTGCTCCGTGCCCATGGAGTGTGCCCTGGGATTCTGGATACTACTGTCCAACATGGAGGCCCAGAGGAGTCACCAGGTACGTGCAGTAACTTTCACGTCAGGAATTGTTGTCGTTTTCCTCCACCTTATGAGAGTATAGAGAGGTGTGAATAGGTCATCATGAAATGATAACAATTGCAAATCGGCCTCTTGCCAGTCACAAACAAAATTCAGGTTTATTCAAACCTTGGGTGAAAAACCAGAATTTTTATTTCAACAATGAGAATCTAATTTTCCTGTTTCATATTTTGGACCTTTGTAGAATCACTACAGTGTGGAAAAAGGCCACTCGTCTCAACCAACCTTCCAAAGATCATCCCACCCAGACCCATTTCCCTACCCTTTCTCTGTAATTCCCATGGCTAATGCACCTACTGTACAAACCCCTGAACAGCATGGGCAATCCACCTAGCCTGCACATCTTTAGACTGTGGGAGGAAACCAGAGCACCGAGAAGAAACCTGTGCAGACACAAGGAGAATATGCAAACTCCACACAGACAGTCACCCAAGGGTGGTGTCAAACCCAGGTCCCTGGAGCTGTGAGGCAGCTGTGCTAACCTTTGAGCCATTGCTCACCTTGTTCAGGGGCTCGGAGAATTCTACTTATAGACTGTTGAAATAGACAGACTTTGGTTGGTGAAATTTAACCTGAAATGATGCATTTCGGTAGGAAGAATGAGAAGTGGCAACATGAACTAACTGGCTGAATTTAAAAGGCTGTGCAGGAACTGAAGGAACGTTTACGTAGAAATAAATCTCTGAAGTTTGTTGAACAAGTTGAGAAGGCCGTTTCTAAAAAGAAAGTGTACGGGATCCTTGGCTTTAAGGCCAAAAGGAAGCAAAGTATACTTTATAAAGCAATAGTTAAGCCCCAGCTGGACAATGATTTTCAATTTTAGGCACCACACATTTGGAAGGATGTCAGACTCTCAGCTGAGAGATTGATTGGAGTAGTACATTGGATGATGCGCTTCTGTTGTGTGGAGAAATACTGTTGGAATCAATAAGATAGACACTCTGGAAAAATTCAGTATGCACACTCATGTTATAACTCAACACGCTTAAAGAGCTGAAAGGTGTTATTGGTCCAATGTCCTCATTTAATAGAATACAGCACAAACACAGCTGATCTTAAACTGGGAAGCCCAAACACAATTGCCACCTGAGTTTATTTTTATAATATCACTCAGTTACCAGCAATCCTGAAGCACTAAGCACCCTTAACACTTGGTTGCTATTCTTACTTTTAAGGAAGAATGCTGCACAAAAATTTCAAACTACCTTCCCCAAAACAAAATAAATATAGCCTGAGGACAAAAATGATGAGTGTTAGGAGCAGGAGGAAAGAAAGAGCTGAGTAAATAACCATGCATGAATGCACAGTTATACAGTGAGGGTCGGTTAGCTCAGTTGGCTAGATAGCTAGTTAGCAACATAGTATAACACAAAGAGCACGGGTTCAGTTCCTACCCCAGCTGTGGTTGCCATGAACAGCTCTCCTCTTCAAACTCTCCAATAACCTGAGGCATGTGACCCTTAGGTTAAACTACCACCAGTTGTCTCTCTCCAATGAGAGGACTGGACTATGGCAACATTATAGGTACCACATGGACATTTTGGGATGTTTAGAGAATACATATGTGTCGTCAATATCTATGTTTTATTATTGTTGTTTTGACAAAGCATGATATGAAAACAAACACCATGATAAGAGTCAACAAGAGCAAAAATACATTAACAGAATATTCATCCCATTGCTGTTACCAAGACTTTGATAAATATAAACTGGCTGGTGCCAATTTGCCTGCTACATTATATTCTAAGTGCGAGTTATTTTTCACACATGACTTTCAAAGACTTTTGGCCAAAGCTTCAATGAGTTTAGCTTGCTGTGCCATGAAAAAGACACAAAGTTGTTTTTGTCTTAGGCTAAATAGGCTTTAGTCACACTTTTGCTAAATAAAGTCATCTAATATGCTGTAATCCATTGCTTATGATCAAATAGAATCAACCGCAGAATTGGCTATGCGCTTTGCAATTTGGTAAATTAATTTCAATTTTTTTATAATTAGAAGTGGAACCAAGGAGAATATAAGTGATCCACTGGCCAATGCACTCCTGTTCCTCAATCTGTATCTGAATGGGTCAGAAAATAGAAAGCCAACAATGGTTTTCCTATACATTTCATCATTATTTGCTAATAATTATTTTCACTTGTATAAATACCATGAATGTAGTAAAATATTCCAAACATTTCACAAGAGGGTTCTTGAATAAATTTTGACACCAACGGTGGCTCAGTGGTTAGCACTGCTGCCTCACAGCACCAGGGACCTGGGTTCAATTCCACCCTCGGGTGACTGTTTGTGTGGAGTTTGCACGTTCTCCCCGTGTCTGCGTGGGTTTCCTCCGGGTGCTCTGATTTCCTCCCACAATCCAAAGATGCGCAAGTTAGGTGGATTGGCCATGCTAAATTGCACGTAGTGTTCAGGGATGTGTAGATTAGGTGGGTTATAGGGGGATGAGTCTGAGTGGGATGCTCCAATGGTCAGTGTGGACTTGTTGGGCCGAAGGGCCTGTTTCTACACTGTAGGGATTCTATCTATGAAGATATTAGGGCCAATGATCAGAAACTGCACGTGGAGTCTTTTAACATGGGGAGAGTGTTGTGTTGCAGCTGCAACATGGCTCTGGTTAACTAGGAAACTTACCTGCTCTTACCACCTCCCTTAGGTAAATTGTTAAGGACTTACAGCTAAATATCAACCTGCTTGATTATGTTATGATGCACATTCATGGCCAAGCAGATACTGAGATGGAAGTTGAAGACAAAGCTTCTGGCCCTCAGCTACCGAGGCACCAAAAGCCCTCCTGCTGGTTTTAAGGTGCATCTTGAAGGAAGAAAGAGAGGCAGAGAAGTTTAGGAAGGGAAATCCAAAGCTTTGCTCCTTGGCAAAGGAAGGCATGGCCAACAATTTGACTAACAGGGTTCGGGAGCAGAAAGCATTAGGGGCAAATGGCATCATATGCTGATTCTTCCTTCACCCCACTCATTGAACAACAGTCATGGGTTGGGAGATTCAAAATCAGGACAATTTTCTGACCATGGAAACATTGATACTCCTAAATGTATCCTTGGGTCATTGATATCCTCTAAAACCTTAGCTGCTCCAGAGCCTCCACTTCACAAGCTGCCAGTTCAGAGATGTAGCAGGAACTGGTGGAGAGACACAGATTTCAGCATCATGACTCTCAAAGTTTTAGACAGCACATACATATTACATTACCGACACTGGTGTGCTAAGGGATGCCAAGTCCCTAAGCATCAGCAAAGGAAGTAACATTCCAAGCTCAATGAGATGAATCAAAAGCAATGGCACCCTATGTGTTAACCTGAGTGATACTAGCCTTCCAGATTTACAATGCTGCAGACTAAATTCTGCATCAGATATCCCATCTAAGTCCTTTCTCTGCTTTGTGCTCATGGTCAGTAATTAACAGAGACTCAGGCGGTCTGTAACCTGCCATCTGGTCACTCTCAGCCAGCTAAATCCTGACAAATTCATTGGAATTATAGTGGCCCGATAATCCAGCCTTCCTTTGAACAGAAAGGGATTTAAAAGGATTTAAGACCACACGATAATAAAGTTTATTATGACACAATCCTCTTTGTGGGTCACATCCCTCGGATTCTGTCGGAAGAATGAAAGCAAAAAACAATAAAAGTGGGAGACACATTTGATTCCAGCTTCCAGGGTAGATTCATCCACTCAACAATGTACTGTGCTGCCCTTTCTAATAGATAACTTTTGGCCTTGATCTCCATTGCCTCATGCCTCTCTCTGCAGAAACTTGACACCTAACACTATCAATGTTCTTCAAACTAAAGGTGAAAGTTGCTGTTCAACTGTATAGGTGCAGAATATTACTGTGATTCATTTGCATTCACCTTGTCTTCATCCCTTTGTGAACTAGGAATTTCCTTTAAATTAACACCATAAGGATTGAAGCAATAAGAGCTGGAGTTGGCTTTTCTCCATCGTTCAACATAATTATATAGATTCCTATTGGACAAAATAAATATTAACAAAAATTTGAAATAAACTCTGAAGAAGCATCAATTGTAATCATATGGTACACGAAGTTTATATATGGGCTTATGGTGATATTTTCGGTAATATAAGTTCATAGTCTATGGAAAAATTATGTGTAAGATAGAGTCACACAGCTATATAACATAGAAACAGACCCTTCAGTCCAACTAGTCCATGCCAACCAGATACCCTAAATAAATCTAGTCCCATTTGCCAGCATTTGACCCATGTCCCTCCAAACCCTTCCTATCCATATACCCATTCAGGTGCTTTTAAATGTTGTAATCGTACCAGCCTCCACCACTTCCTCTAGCAGTTCATTCCATACTCACACCACCCTCTCCGTGAAATAGTTGCCTCTTAGGTCCCTTTTAAATTTTTCAACTCTCACCTTAAACCTATGTCCTCTGGTTTTGGACTCCCCTATACTGGGAAAAAGACCTTAGCTATTCACCCTATCCATGCCCCTCATGATTTTAAAACCTGTATAGGGTCACCCCTCAGCCTCCGACCCTCCATGGAAAATAGTCCCAACCTATATTCAGCCTCTTCCCATAGTTCAAGCCGTCCAACCCTGGCAACATCCTTGCAAATATTTTCTGAGCCCTTTCAAGTTTCACAACATCCTTCCTAAAGCAGGGAGACCAGAATTGAACACAGTATTCCAAAAGTGGCTTATACAGTTGCAACATGACCTCCCAATTCCTACAGTCAATGCACTGACCAATAAAGGCAAGCATACCAAATGCTTTCTTCACTATCCTGTCTACCTGTGACTCAAGGAGCTATGAACCTGTACTCCAAGGTCTTTTTATTCAGCAACACTCCCCAGGACCTTACATTAAGTGTATAAGTCCTGCCCTGATATCCCTTTTCAAAGTGTACATTTATCTAAATTAAACTCCATCTGCCACTCATCAGCCCATCTGATCAAGGTCTCATTTTACTCTGAGGTAAACTTCTTCGTTGTCCACTACACCACCAATTTCAGTGCCATCTGCAAACTTACTAACCATGCCTCCTATGTTCATGTCCAAATCATTTATGGAAATGACAAAAAGCAATGCACCCAACACCAATCCTTGTGGCACACCGCTGGATATAGGGGAAAGTGAGTGAATTCTCAACATTTATTTGAATAGACTGGATTGTCGGACAAATCTTGAATGCGGAAAGACCCGACTGTTCACCTTATTCTTCCTAGAATTTCCTGTCATGTGGACATTGCTCATCTTAAGAATAACTTTCTGACATCAATCTGAAATTCATCTTTTACTAATTAGAACTGACCCTTTACTCTACAGATAGTTTGGAGTCATGCTCAAAATTTACCTTGAACACACCATTTTCTAGTTACACATTGTATGTTTTTTATACCATTGTTAAGTTGTTTCCTAGTTGGCTACTTTTAAAGCTCAGATCTCCAGGTTCCCGAATCTTGTCTCATGCTTCTGTTCTCTGACTTTATCAGTTGCTTCTCTGATGCCTGTTTTGTGTCTCAGTGACCAGAACTGGACACAGCATCATACAATTTTATTTATGACTTCTTCTAACTTGCACTCTACTATTTTACCTATATGGCTCAGCAGTCTATTGATTCTATTACTGCTTCACTCTGATTGGTCACATAAAGCACTAAGTCTATTAATAGACCGGATGTCTTTCAACTTCACCTTGTCTTTTTTGAGAACTGAAACAAAGCCTGAAATTTTTAAAGCATGGCCATGCAGTTCTGAAAAGCTTAAATTTTAGACTTCCTTATCACAAGTGTTCCTTATATAATAAGCTGAGCAGATAAGGTCATGACAAAATCAGCTTAAACAGCAAGAAAAGAACCATTACCCTGTTTAATGGGCTTAGCAAGAGAATTCATTCAAACTGACATACTACAACCTTTCAAATTATTTTCCTGTGGATTTCAACTTTAGCAATAACATCATTTTGAACAAAAGCCACAGTTAACTGTTCTTAATACATGTCCTGCTCATGCAGAGAAAAAAACTACAAATGTTCTCAAAATATGATGTCAATTAACAACCGTTACTCCCAAAAAGATTTCAGTCATTAATGGGGAAGTTGCCATAGGGTCATAGAGGAGTCATAGAGGTCTAAAGCATGGAAACAGGCCCTTCAGACCAACTTAGCAATGCTGCCCAGTTTTCACAACTTAAACTAATCCTATTTGCCAGCATTTGGTCCATATCCCTGTCTACCTATCCCATCCATGTACCTGTTTAAATGTTTCTTAACTAACAAAATTGTACACACTTCCACCACTACCTCTGGCAGCCCATTCCAGACACTCATTACCTTGTGTGTGAACAAATTGCCCCTCTGGACCCTTTAGTATCTCACCCCTCTCGCCTTAAGCCTTTGCCCTCTAGCTTTAGACTCCCTTACCATGGGGAAAGGCTGTCGGCTATTTACCTTATCTCAGCCTCTTGTGATTTTATAGACCTCTATAAAGTCACCCCTCAGTCTCCTATGCTTCAGGGAAAATAATGCCAGCCTATCAAACCTCTCCACATAACTCAAACCTTCCAGTCCAGATAGCATCCTAGTAAATCTTTTCAGCGCTCTCCCTAGTTTAATAATATCCCTTCAACAATAGGGTGACCAAAACTGAACACAGTATTCCAAATGTGGCCTCACCAATGTCTTGTACAGCTGCAACAAGACATCCCAACTCCTATGCTCAGTTCTCTGACCAATGAAAGAAAGCATGCTGAAAGACTTCTTCACCACCCTGTGACTCCATTTTCAAGGAATGAACCTGTACCGCTAGATCTCTTTGTTCTGTAACACTCCCTATTATTGACTGTGTAAGTCCTGCCCTGATTTGCCTTACCAAAATGCAACATCTTGAATTTATCTAAATTAAACTCCATCAGCCGTTCCTCAGCAAACTGGCCCATTTGATTCCCAGATAACCATCTTCAATGTCCACTATATCACCTATCTTGGTGTCATCCGCAAACTTACGAACCATACCTCCGAAATTCTCATTCAAATCATTTATATAAATGATGAATAAGAATGGACCAAGCACCGATCCCTGTGGCACATCGCTGGTCACAAGGCATCCAGTCTGCAAAACAACCCTTTACCACCACTGTCTGTCTTTTACTGTCAAGCCAATTTTATATCCAATTGGCTACCGCTCCCTGGATCCCATGAGATTTAACCTTACTCAACAACCGACCGTGCGGTACCTTGTCAAAGGCCTTGCTAAAGTCCATGTAGACAATATCTACCGCATTGTGCTCATTAACTTCCATTGTCACCCCTTCAAAAAACTGGTCCATCACAAAAGATCCATTCATCGGAACAAGACCAAGCCTCCTTAATATGTTCGCCACTCCTCAAATGTAAAGAGCTCTGTGGCATGGTGGTAATATCCCGATCTCTGGGCTAGGAGGCCTGGGTTCTAGTCTGACCTGCTCAACAGAAGAGACCAAGTCAAGTGAAAAATTACTCATTGAGGAAATAAGGAGGAGGCTTTGAATTTCCGTAAACTGTAGGTGCACTCAATTCTTTTAGCAGCTTAAGATTTGTTGTGTTGAGAAAAAGTGGATTTCGGTCAATGCTTGTGGAAAGATGTAGTATAAGCTGCTGTTTCAGAAAAGGACTTTAATTATGTTATTCACAGCACAATGTCCTGTTGCAAAGATAAATCTGGTTAACCAGCCTGTACTGATAAATTTAAAATGTCTAGTTCCCAAAAATGACGATATCTTGAATGTAATTTTTTTCCTCATAGGTGTGTCCATTGTAAGTTAAACCCATAAGACCATAACAAATAGGAACAGCTGTTCGGTCCCTTGAGCCTGCTCACCATTCAATATGATCATGGCTGATCCAACATTCCCCACATCCACTTTCCTGTATTTTCCATGTAACCTTGATTTTTCTTCCTGATCAAGAAACTACTTCAGGCTTAAATATACAAAAGGACTCTGCTCCCACACCTCATTGTGGCAAGGCATTCCATAGCCTCTGAGAGAAGAAATCCCTCCTCATTTCTGTCTTAAATTGGCCTCTATCTCTTCTGAGGCTTTGCTCTCTGGTACCAGACCCTTCCATGAGGGGAAACATCCTCTCAGCATTTACCCTATCAAGCCCCTTAAGAATCCTGTATGCTTTAATGAGATCCCCTCTCATTTTTCTAAACTCCAGTGAATAGAGCCCCAATCTGTTTAGCCTTTGCTCATAAGACAATCCATCCATACCAGGAATCATCCTAGTGAACATTCCCTGAAATTCCTCTAATGAAATGTTATCTTTCCTTATATAAGGGGGCCAAAACTACTCACAATACTTCAGATGCGGTCGCACCAGCACCTTGTACAGTTGCAGTAAGACTTCCCTACTCTTATACTGCAACTCCTTTGAAATTAGAGCCAACATTCCATTCACCTTCCTGATTACCTGCTGCACTTGTGTGTGTTATCTTTCTGCTTTTTGTGCATAAGTGCCCCAATTCCCCTTGTGTTGCAGCTTTCTGCAGTTTTTCTCCATTTAAATAATATTCTGTTCTTTTGTTCTCCCTTCCAAAATGAAATACTTTGCATTTTCCCAAATTATACTCCATTTCCCAACATTTTTCCACTTACCCAATGTATCAATATCTCTCTGTAACCTGTTCATATCACCTTCGCAACTTGCCTTTCCACCTATTTTTGCAAATCTTTGCGTTGTCTGCAAATTTGGCTGCAGTACATTTGCTTCCATCCCTCACAATATTAATATATATATAGTAAACAGCTGCAGTCCCAGCACTGATCCGTGGGAAACCTCACTGCTTACATGTTGCCAACCCGAAAATGAATCCTTATTCCCACTCCTTGTTTCCTGTTTCTCAAACCATATGCTTATTTCGAATGATTTAGCACCAAATCCTACCTGTTCAAGTGCTAAGCTGATAATAACCTGCATTTAGGAGCGCCTTTCATATTGCAAGCCATCCCAAGATGCTTCACAGTAATTGTAAGCAAACTTTAAACAAATAACCTTTTTTCTCATATTAGAGTACCTTACAAAACACATTGCATTGATTAATTGTATTGACCAAGGACATTCCCTTGAGCTTGATGTTATGGAAACAATTATGTTTTTTATACAAGTATAAGAAACAAGGGCAGAAGTAGGTCACTCGGCCCTTTGAGTTCTTCTGCCAATTTCCCATGATCACGTCAGCTCTGCCACCTCCAATCTACCTGCTGCATTATCCCTGTAATATATAATTTCCTTAGTATACAATGAGTCAAAGAGCAACCTTTGGGTAGAGCGCACATGCCAGAGTTCAATCTATTTGACTGCATCTTGAGTGTAACTTAGGTTCCGCAGCTGTCTGATGCTGAGAATTCCAAAGATTTACAATGCTTTGAGTGAAATGCTTCTTCTCATCTCAGTTGGAATTGGCCGACCCCTTTTCTCTGAGGCTGAGTCTTAGTTCTAGACACTCTGGCCAGCAAAAACAACCTCTCAGTTTTTACCCTGACAAGCCCTTGAGGAATATTATAAATCTCAATTAGATCATTTCTTATTCTTCTGAATTTCGGAATATATGGGTCAAGTTACTTAATGAGCCTTTGAGGCACTTCCTCAACAAACAAAACATGTTGTACCTTTGATAAGGAGGTCAAAACTGTACACAGTATTCCGAGTGTGGTCTCATTAAGGTACTTTTTTTTTGGAAGTAAGATTTCTTTACCCTGACAATCAATTTATTTTAATAAAAACCGAGAGGTTGATTGTTTTCCTATTTGTTTTCTGTACTTGCATGGTACAGTCATTGAGATCTACAGCATAGAAAAAGGCTCTTCAGCCTGTCACCTTCTTGTCAGTCAATAACAACCATCTATTCTCATCTTATTTTATAGCATTTGGCCCTAGCCTTGTATGGCTTGGCATTGCAAGTGCATATCTGAATACTTCTTAAATATTATGAAGGTTTCTGCCTCTGCCCCCTTTACAGGTAGTGAGCTCTTGATTCCCACCTCCTTCCGGGTGAAAAAGATTTTACTCACGTCTCCTCAAAATGCTCTGCCCATTATCTTAAATCTATGCACGCTCCCCACCACCATCCTCCACACCCCCCCCCACCCCCGTCATTGATTCCTCTGCCAAGGATAACATTTTCTTCCCGTCTACCCTATCTGTGCCCTTCATAATTTTATACACTTCAATGATAGGCCCTCTCGAGAAAAACAACCCAGTCTGTTCAATCTGGATGAGTGTGAGATGATGCAATTGGCCAGGATAAAAAAGGCAACAGAATACACGTTGAATTTAATCAAGAATAGCTTCTTCCCCATTGTTATCAGACTTTTGACCTATTTCTGCACTTTCTCTGCATTCTGTTCTATTACCCTGACATACTAATGCATGGTGTGATTTGCCTCAATAGCATACAATACAATACTTTTCGCTGTATCTCATTTCATGTGACAATAATAATCAAATCAAATTAATCTGTCTTCATAACTGAAACTCTCTAGCCCCGGTAACATTCTGGCAAATCTCCTCTGCACCCTTTCCAGTACTATCACAGCTTAATGTGGATTCCAGAACTGTATATAATAGTCCAGCAGTGGCCTAACCAATGATCTATACAGTTCCAACATAACCTCCCTGCTCTTAAACTCTGCACCTTGACTAATAAAGACATATGCCATATACCATATGCCTTCTTAACTATTTTATTCACCTGTCCTGATACCTTAAGGGGCCAGTGTACATGCACACTAAAGTCCCTCTGATGTCGGTGCATGCCAGAGTCCAACCATTCATCATGTATTCCCTTGGCTTGATTGTCCTGCCCAGGTTCATCACCTCACACTTATCGAGATTGAATTCCATTTGCCACTGATCAGCCTGTCTGACCAGCTATCTATGTTCTCTTGTGGTCTAAGGTTATCCTCCTGAATAGTTCATACTTCCCTAATTTTTGTAACCTTTTTTTGTATCTTTCAATGATTCATATTTACAGGGACAATGAATTCCCTTTGAATTCCCAGTATCCCACCGTTTAAAAAAATGCTTTGCTACTTTTCTATTGAGGTGGATAACTTCACATTTCTCTACATTATATTCCATAAACCACTGACTGGTCTGCCCATGTAACCTGTTAACATCCTTTTGCAGCATCTTTGCTTTCTCTGCCCAATGTATTTTCCCACCTTCGTTTGTATCATCAGCCAACTTGGATACATTACCAGGAGTCTCTTCTTGAAAGTCATTGATATAGATTGTAAGTAGCTATGACATAAGCACTGACCTTCATTTTGCTCCAGCCTACCAACCTCAAAATGAACCATTTATTCATGTTCTCTTTTTTGTGTCCATTAGCCCAGTCCTCATACTGTTCATGTATTTCACACTGGCTCCATGTACCCTCATTTTGTGTAACTTGATAACTTGTTGAAAAAAATTTAAAGATCTAGATATAATAAATCTGATAGTTTTCCCTTAACCACTCTGTTTGTTGCAACCTCAACAAGATGCCAACTCATGAAACATAGTTCTATTTCCATAATTCTCCCTGCATGTTAATTTCTTAAGGAAATCTGTAATTATTTCAAATTATAAAGGACTTATCCAAATGTTTTTCATTGCTTATCTGCTGTCATATCTTTTAAAGTAATTTAGTTTAATCTTCAGTGGAAGTTTAATGTAGTTTGGCACAGCCTACTACCAGTAGCGTTCCAAACTCAGATATCCAGAAAGCTTGTGGGAGCAGCTGCATGGGAGATAGTCTCTCAAAGTGTGAAATGTCTCAGCCACCTCACATCTACTGTTATTCCTCCAGCCTACTTTTTTGATGATGGTAGGGATTTGCTACTTGCCACTTGCCACAGCACAAAGAGTCCAGTTTTAACATTTCAGTTCCACAGTTAAGAAATACATTGTGAGCGGCCGGAGACAATGCAAACAAATATTCATGGACTCCCGGAAACTGACAAAAAATCAACACAGCAACACTGAGAAAAACTTCCCAATTTGTTTATTATTCTTCTATTTTAAATCTGTCACTTTTGTAGCTTCCCTTTTCATTTTCCCTTCATTTTTCTCTGAGTTTACTCTATAGAATGTGATAGCACAAAATGGGCCATTCTGAGGAACAAGTTTGAGGCAGCTCCTGGTGAAACTCACTGTTTGCTCAGTCCCATTTCCAATTTCCTCTTTTGTTTTCCATGTTCTACTTCCTTGTACTCGCTCATTTCCTCTCCTGTATGTGCAAGCAACCCTTTTTCTCAAAACTTTTCTTAATATTTAATCCTTTCTCCCCTCTTTTTCTTTCTTTAATGTCACTGCCCCTCACACATTCTTTAATTTCTTTCCCTTTTCTTGATTATTGTTTGTGTTTTCTTGTGTTAGTTTCAGATAATATTTCCTCTTTTTCATTCCCAGTCTTATTTTACAATGTCCTTATTTCTTTATCCCTCACTTTTTCTCTTATTTTAATCTCTTGATTATTTTCTTTGTCTATTCCTTTGTTTTCTAACTACTATTCTCTCTTGTTTTAATCTGGTTTTTTTGTTTTATTACACTCATCTTTTATTATGTATTTATTTCTCTCTCTTTTCCTTTCTTCCAGATTCCTCTTTCCATTTCCTCACTTCACTCTTTCTTTTGCTCTTTCCTTTCACCCTCTCTCATTTCTCTTTCATCTTGTTTCATCCCTTTTTTGTTTTCTCTCTCTAAGCCTGCTTGACTAAGCCCTGGTACTTCTGTAATTATGTGCATGAATTGTAATGGAAAAGAAAACAATAATTATTTATTTTTGTGTTCCAAGTGCTACGGTGCTGAAAGTCTGCATTTGAACACCTTATTGTTTTCATCTGTGGCTATTGTACGTCCTATTGCAGAGGTTAAACAGGTCCTGAAATTCTACTGGGAAACATAAGCCAGCCTTATGGGAACAGGGTGCACCTGTTCATTTGGTGCAGAAAGGTGAGAAATGCTTTAAATAATTAAACACTTTAAAACATTAATGCAGCCTTTAAGCCATAAGACACCATGTGTGTACTCAATTAATGGGCAGTTTGATGTTTACTTCATATTAGCCAATGCTGCAGATGGCACACACACAGACTACTAGGCTTTAAGTCAAACATACGTCCCTCTCCGATCCGATTGTCATTCTTCTAAGCTCGCTCCAGAAGTTTCAAAGGAATTAACCTTCCCGGTCTCCAGTACATTTGGATTTTCCCAGCTTCTCCCTCATTATCTTAATATCTTCCACCCATCCCCGACTTCCCCACCACACACACACACTTTTCAATTCCCTCTCCTGTTTCTCTAACCAAGTTCAATCAACAGGGTCACCACCCTATAAATCGTGCAGGGGTAAAAGCTGAAGCAACATGAAGAGAGACTGTACCTTTCAGTTTTGAGAAAATAGCCAAGGGCACAACCTCAGAATGAAGGGGCGACTCTTTAGAACTGAGATGAGGAGAATTTCCTCAGCCAGAGCGTGAATCTGTGGAAGTCATTGCCAAAGAAGACTGTGAAGGACACATCATTGGGCGTATTTAAGACACAGATAGATAGATTCTTGACTTGTAAGGTCATCAAGGCTAACAGGAGAAAGTTGGGAAGAACGGGGTTGAGTAGCATATCAGCCATCATCGAATAGTGGTGCACACTCAATGGACTGAATGGCCTATTTCTACTCCTATATCTTATATTCTGGACAGGGGCAGAAAAGATGGGCCAATTGGCCTCCTTTTGTACTGTATCTATGTTAGCTAGTCAGATTTAAAAACATTTTGGTGAGTACATCACGGACATGTCTTCACAGAAGCATCCCAGGTGGCTGCTAGAGACCTAACCTGTCAGCCCAGCCACAGGCAAGTGAACACCTATCATTGTCGGTTATTAATAACTTCATTCAGATGCACAAACAGGGACAGAAACAAAACAGATGTTTGTCGGAGACAGAAAGGACCGCAGATGCTGGAAGCTAAAGTCAAAAAATGTGGAGCTGGAAAAGCACAGCCAGTCAGACAGCATCCGAGGAGCAGGAAAGTCAACGCTTCTTTTCGGAACCCTTCTTCAGGACTGGAGAGGGGGAGAGAAGCCAAGAAATAAATAGAGCAAGGGGATTGGAGTTGAAGGGAGGGTAACTGAGATGGAGATAGGTGGCTGCAGGTAGGGGGTTATTGTGATTGGTCTGTGGGAAGAGTGGAGCAGATAGGTGAGTGGGAAGATGGACAGGTTGAGGTTGGAGAGATTTTAAAGCTGGTGAAGTCAATATTCAGGCTATTGCACTGTCAGCTCCAAAGGGAAAATATGCGGTGTTGTTCCTTTAGTTTGCATTTGGTCTGACTCTGACAGTGGAGGAAGCCAAGGATGGACATGTCTCCAGGAGAGTGGGAGGTTTGTCGGAGGCATTTGTGGAAACTGAATCTAAGGCAGGAGGAGTCAACCAAAACGATCTGCAATATGCAGTCTCTGGCATGACAGTATCAGGCTTTTTAGACAATTCAAACTAAATGACCACTTCCACCTAAATGCAACGGATACATGGGAACACCACTACCTGCAAGCTCCTACCAAGCCACTCACCATCTTGACTTGTAAATATGTCATTGTTCCTTCACTGTTGCTAGGTCAAAATTCTGAAATTCCTTCCCTAACAGTCTATGTATGGCACACTGACTGCAGGTAGTTCAAGAAGAGAGCTCATCACCAACTTCTCAAGGGCAACTAGGGAAGGACAAGAAATTCCAGCCCAGCCAGTTACACCCACATCACAGGAGTGAAAGATAAATGCTCTCAAGGATGTGAGTCTTCAGTTCTGTAGATTGAAGAAGTTGCTATTGCTTTTCTAACAGAAGATTGGTAGAATATATGATACAGGTGCTCAGAGTTCTACACAGTACATAGAGATTGTTCTCAATGGTGCAAGGGTCAAGATCCAAATGACATAGATCTAACATGATTATCAAAAGAAGCAAAGGCAATATGAAGGAAACCCTTTTTTTAGTGCAGTGAGTTGATACAATTTGGAATGCATTGTCTGAAAGATTGACGGAGACAGATTCAATTGTGACTTTCAAAATGAAATTGGATAAGTACATGCTGATAAAACCATTGCAGATATACAGTGAAGAAATAGTTGAGTGGGACTACTGAATTGCTCTTGAGTGAGCCAGCACCAGTTTTATGGGCTGGATAGCCTCCTGTGTTGTAACCATTTTACCATTCTATTCTTATAAATGAGGCTGCGCCGGTTAATCCTTTCATAAGCAGGCAATTTGTCGAACTCTGCCTTTCTCAACTGGGGGAGAAAGGGGTTAGATCAAAGGCCACAGCACTAAGGTTCTAAACAGTAGAAGAGAAGTTATGTTAGTCAAGGAATATTGGTTAATTAAGACCGGTTTCGAATTTCTGGTTAAAAAGTTAGATTTGGAGGCAAAACAATAATTCTCATTTATGACTCAGGGATGTAGAGGCAGAGGGGCAGTGTATTGAAACTTAGAAAGAAAGAGAAAAGTAGAATTGAGAGTAGCGATAACTCTATACTAAAGCCAAGACTTGGGACAAGATCCTGACCACGCATAAAGCAGACACAGGAAGTCAATGATAGCAGTTTTGAACTGTGGGGAAATACAATATCGGGAATGAAAAATATTGTCCATTTATGTGATGCTTCTCCTTAATATTGTGAAACCCAGTTATTCATGCAATGCAGTAATTAAATATTTAGTGTAACAGGTGATCTGATCACTTGCACAACCTTTATTAAATATTAATAACAAAAATAAATGTTGTATAACTAATGCCATACATGTTAATGCAAGAAACATGCATATTTAATATTACCTGAAATGCTGTTGTGCTGTATTGATGTTGCTTTAATATTGTGCAGTAGGATGATAGGGTATTCAGATGTAACTGCACATTTTCACAGTCATCAAATATCCAAACCTGGCTGTGTTGTTATGAAGCATCATCTTTCACTACCAGGTGAGGAGGAATATCAGACTGCACCTTCTTTGCGTGCACCCAGGCATGCAACTAAATTGTGATGTTGATATTGGTCTATGAAAAAGAAAGAAAGATTTATATTTACATAACACTTTTCACAATCTTAAGACATCCCAAAATATATGATAGTTAATAAGGTACTTTTGAAGAATATCTACTGTTGTAACGTACTAATGTCAAAGTAGCCTGTATTTTATGATGTTAATTGAGGAATAAATATTGGCCTGTGTACCAGGGCAACTTCTGTACCCTTCTTTGCAATAGTGTCACATTTTTTTCTGAACACCTGTCTGCAAGTGCAGAATGGCCTTGGTTTAATCTCTCACCCAAACCAATAGCTGTCCAACTGTGCAACACTTGCTCAAGTCCTGAAATGGGACTTGAACTCACCACTCTTTGGACATACAGGCTGGAGCGCTACCAATTGACCAAAAGCACACTGCAGGTTTATGCATTCTCATTGTCCAAGAATAGAGAATGTGGCAGAACAGCAAGAAGGGGAAAAACAATGAATAAAGCTGCCATAAATAAAATGCTTCAACTTTTTGTTTCATATGTTTCTTGGAGAGTTTGTTTGCTGGCCTAGTTTTCACAGTATGTGTCAGTTATTTCTCTCTAATTCAACAAAGGGCTAGAAGCTAAAGGAGTGCAGAACTACACTAATTCCCATCAAACAAAAGATCGCGCCTGATTAAAATAGACCTTCAATCAAATCAAAAGCAAAAGTTTCCTCAGCACACTGAGCCTATAAGGCACTTTGGGAGTCATCTGATTAGCCTCACTCCTAACTCTATTTCTGTGGCCTTGTAATTTTCTCTTTTGAAGTATTCACATGATTCATTTTAGAAAGTCCCATTGAATCAGCTTCCACTTTCATTTGTGTAATTCAAATCATCATCACTCTGTGCACAACGAAAGTCTTCTTTCCCATTACTTTGCTGATCACCTTTAATCTCTGTTCCCTAGTTACCAATCCACCTACGAATGGAAGAAATTTCTCCCTGTTTACTGTATTAATTAATAATTTTGTTATTTTCTCTTCTAATACAAGGTCGGATTCTCACACATCAGCTTTACATGACTAAATAAATGTGTGACCTTTGAGAAGGATGGACAGAGATCTATGTCCATCATTCTGTGTAGCATGAGAGTGTCCTTTTTAAAAAAAAGCACTGTTTTCCAAAAAACAATTGGTGGACCATAGCAATGTTACCATGATGAGGATCTGTCAAGGAATCTACCCAATGTTTTTATGTTGTCTATGGTTCCAGTTCTTTTGGGAGATGTTACACAGCTGATACATATTGCTATTATAATGAATCCCTTCAGTTAATGTGAAAAAGTTAGGTGGTGCTCCTGAACTGTTGAAGATGTTGCCAGTTAAAAGACATTCCACAAGCTGTCAGTCATTGCTTGCCACTATGATCACCTGAGATCTGTCATTTTTTCCTTTGTGAATTCTAGAGAGGGCTTACCTTGACCAATGGAGCCAGAGGCATTTATTTATTTCATATATTGCCTAATTGGATATCCCTCAAGAATGACGCTTATGACAGAATTTAGCAGGATATCTTTGTCTACTGTCATTCCTAACATTAACCCTGTCTAGAGTCATGCAGATGCAATGACACGGACGCATCTACACTCATATCACAGAGGAGTTACAAATTATTGTGTTCCTGCCATCATTAAATATGATTTAATGGGAATAATTCTACATTTGGAGGATAAGATTTGTTTTAACAGATGAGAAAAGGAATATTCTTTTCTTGTTTTCTGCACAAGGAAATGATGCATGGTGCATGATGCTAATTAGATGATAAAAACTAAAAGAATCTGGATGCTGTAAATCAGGAACAAAAACAGAAGTTGCAGGTAAAGCTCAGCAGGTCTGGCAACATCTGTGAAGAAAAAAAATCAGATATTAATGTTCCTGGTCTAGTGACCCTTCCTCAGAACTCAATTAGATGATGTTGACATTTGGGTGCTATCTTCTCATCCACTTTTGTTTCAAATTCAATTCTGTTAATCTCCTTTGCTCTTACTTGGCTCAACACCAAATAAGAGGGCATTATTAGAGTGATCCTGCCTTTTCTTGTGCTAAGTGTTTACAACCAGCCTCCAGGAACAGCTAATGGACCATCCCTGAAAGACTGCTGCCTGGGTTCTTCTATCTTCACAGGTATGCTGCTGGTTACTATTCAATACATTGGCCTGCCCCAAGCAATGTACTTGCTCACGTGGGAAGAAATACTATGTTTCCAGCCTCCCTGCCTTTTCAATTGCTCACACATTGCCTGGGTTGTGAATGGAGCAGCAATGTTCACCCATAGCTGGAGAACTTGGAGAACACTACATTCACATCTGCATGGAACAGTCACCCTTCAGTCAATGCTTCAGACTTCACAAAAGTCACAGACTATCAACAAATATTTAATAAATCTTTATGTGGCAACTACATCGTCTGTAGAAAACATGAGAAACCTTCCATAGACTTGTAATACTCTTCCTTTTTTGATGCCACAAGATATTCAACTTGGAATGAGGAGCCTAACTAACACAATGGGCTCAAACTTAAGTTAGCACAGTAGCCTCAGCAACAACTCAAAGCAAAGAAAAACATAACATTCTGTGACCAATAGATTAATGTATATCAATATTAGCAACCAGTAAACAAAAAAAGCTTAGGGAACCCAACTAAAAATTAATACAAATATCGAGTGAAATGAATGCTATATTAATCTGGACAATGTAATATAAACCACATTTCATAACCTGAGCAATATTCTGAAGATATTTATAACAACACTCTAAGCGTTTTATTCAGACTTAAACAAGAAATCCACATTAATAAATTCAAGTTCAACTTTAACAACACAAATATTGCAGGAAATATATCTGTTTTCAATGTTATGGAAGAGAAACTAATCTTCAGGAAATTCTACAAGTGCTAACTGTAAAGACAGTGAAATACATTCGAATTGTTTTAAGGAGGTTTCGTTTGTTTTTTTGTCTCCTTCAGGAAGCCTAAATATTGGGATCTGATGGGGAGAGAGGGGAGGAACTGAAGTAAATATTCCCCCGCCCCCTTCTCCTCATGGACCCCGCTACCTGCTGAACACGTTTCTGCCAAATTGTCCATTGATTTTAAATTCATCAGCGGCTGCATAGCTAGCACTAGGCTTAATTTCCCAAGATACCATTTAGGTTAAAGGCATCCTGTCAATAAAGTACAGATCTGGGGAAAAAAAAGCCCTTCCGAGCTCACTCCTATTCACAATGTGAAAGGGGTTGGGCTCCTACCTCTTCTCTACCAGCCTGTTCTCAAAGTGCAGCATTGCCCTTCAATGAAACCAGCAAACCTAGTGACTTGGGAAGAGATTGATATCAACAGTTCGCCTGAGCCTCGCAGCCTTTCATAAAACACCTCTCCATTCCAATTTCCGTTCGATAATTACTTAGTGAGAGAGACTGTGATGAATTTTGTACATGAAATAGATCTTCTTCTCCCTTTCCACTCTGAACAGTATACTGTCGACGGCGGAGAAGCCGACATTCCCGACCCTTGTAGTGCTGCCCCCTCGGTCTTTAATGCAAAGGTCCTAGCGATTATGAAGGAAATTAGAAGGTGACAGATCATTTATCCTGATCAGCTAACTGACTGTTTCATTTGGGGAAGACAGTGTTCAAAATGTAAATAAGAGATGGAAATGTAAATGTAAATAAAATCGGGTTTGATTTTCAACATGATCAGATAAATTAACATTTTTTTATATTTCTCTTTTTTTCAAATGATGGGAGATGTAATTGATTTTGAGTATCGCATCTTTAAAATCGATTAAAGATTGTAGCAAGGTTCGTTTAGTTTTTACAACAAAATCCATTATCTAAAATGACGACGTTTGTCATTTCTCCAAATAATGCAACGAGCTGCTTGCGATGTTCCAGAGAGAAATCACACTTTATGCCTCGTGTACTTGTCGCTGGGAGCTTGAAGTTATGAGGCGGACAGTTATAAATATCCCCTCCCAGCCCTGCGTCTGCATCGAAATGTTGGGCGAAAGTGTCCTTTCACATTCGGCTTAATCATATTTCTCTCTCACTCTCTCTATCTATCTCTTTCACTCCGAGTGGTGTTAATATAAATAAGAATTGATTTCAATACGGTGACTGCATAGAGCAGAAGACTGCAGGTGCTGGAAAGCTAAAACAAAAAGCAGAAAATGCCGGCAGTGCTCAGGGAGTCATAGAGCGCCTGTTGAGAGAGAGAGAGACAGAGAAAGAGTTAACGGTTCAAAGCTCAGGAGGTGTCTAACAGAAGGTCAGAGAGTTGAAATCAGTACTGAGACCCTCCCTGTAGATACTGCCCGGCCGTCTGAGTATCTCCAACACTTCTTTGAGCGTTTCCTGCACTGCTATAGAATTGTATGTATCAATATAACATTTCTACATATCGGTGTGTGTGAGGTGTTGCTTCTGCTACTTTGCACTGACTGATGCCTCTGCTTGCTGGCTTAGCCAAGGAATGGGTGAAGTGGCTGTCCCAGAACCGAGTCTCAGGCCTGTCTAGCAGACGCTCTGTGAACACATCACCCTTCACCATTACCCCCTCGTATCAGAGGGAGAACAGCTACATGTTTCTAAACCATTCACGCTGGGGTGAGCGAACGCCTGAAATTGAGAACGACTTCTGCAGATGGAGTTAACCGAGAGGGGGTTGTGGGGGGGGACAAATGTTGCTTTTGTTTTCAATATGTGGATGGGGTGGGGGAGGTGGGGGTCGGTGATTTTTGATCTGAAGTGACGGAACAGTGACGGGTCCAGAGAGCTCAGTAATGGACAGCACAAAGGAGCAGAGTCAACGGGAGCATCTCAACAATGATCTACTGTTGGCGTTACTGGCTCAAAACCGGCAACTTCGAAACGGTGAGAGAAAAAAAAGATCTTAAGGTTCATTAATATACAACTCAGTGAAGGCTATATTCTCTGACTGGCATTAGGGATTCTAGGGCTTTTTTAAAAAAAAAACAACTTGGAGTAAATTAATAGGGTGTCTCCAGAGTCAGAATACAACAAGACTTTCCTAAATAGCCTTTTTATTTTAGAAAGAAAACAGAGGAGACAAACTTTATTCCAACCAACTAGACCTCGTTAATGTGCTTCACCTTCCAGATTTCTGAATTGTGGAGTGAGTGCGTGCATCAGCCTCTCTCTGCGAAGAGAGGCCAGAAACGATTTGATCAGCTGCTTTTTATATTTAAAATAGAGGGATTTCCCCGTAAATAATAAAAAAAACACAAATTCCTATACGACATGCTTTTGTTGCTTGGTGAATAGGTTAGGTTTAAACAAGCAAGGCGCAGTTATGCAGTCAATTATTCCAAAGGCAGACTTGTCAGGAGACAACTATTCCCTAATAGCATTTGTGCTAAAGTGCAATTTAATTTTCTCTCCCTTATCAATAGCTTTCTTTGCCATCTGACAATTAGGAGCGGCTAAGGGGAAAGAGCTGCCTTTTTGTGTATGTGTGCGCGTGTGTGTCTGTTCGGGTTTGTCTAGTGATCCGCCAGAAAACAAGCAATTTAATCGTTCTCCTTCCCGAATCGAATCTGTTTTCTTTCATTACTGTTGTGCATTTATCTAACTGTATAAAGTTTATCTGGGACGGCGGCTAACCGGGCTGACTCGAGCAATGAGATCCAGTTACCAGCGGTAGGTCCTGCTGTCAATTCTATTTAAAAAAAAATCAGGATACATTGATGGGAATGTTTTGAGACAACGGTTTCAGTCTCAGTCTTGTGTGTTCATGTAGTTAACAGGGTCTACTTCGTGACTGCAGGGTATTTAATCCTGGACTTGCCGGGAAGACAGAAAAGATATGGTTTGATTTCTAAATGTACAGGATTTATTCACTAGTGCGAAATTAGAATGTGTGGAATACGTTTAATGTTTAAAATTGAAAATTGAGCAGACGGAATAGAATTATTTGAATTATGAGTCCAGCCGTAAACAAAGAGGCAGATTCGGGCCTAACAACGGAACAAATGACATACATGGCATCAATTGTCAACTCCAGCATAGTTCGGCGTAATGGCATTTAGTGCTTATGTGGAGAGATGCTCTGCACTGTGTGGCGTTCAGTCTAAATAAGGTTGGGAACTGCTCTTTGCAAATAATACTTAGATAGTACAGAACTCTTTTTTCTTCTTTCGAATAAAACTGCGCCCTAACTCGATTACTGGCATGGCCTATCTTCTGTTTAGCATTTGACGGTAACCATCTGCTCAGTGCAAGCCCACCAAGACGCCACCGCCAAACCAAGAACCGCTGTTCCACTGCTGCAGGAACCCAGTGAAAGAAGGAGTGTTATATCAGTGGAGGCTTGCGGGCTGCAATGATGCACTGTAAACTAGATCACCTACTTAGGATTCAACAAGCCATAACATATACATGTTTCTGAGTGTGTGTTGATGGTGGGGCTCGTGGGCTGAAGAGGTGCCTCTACCAAATTAAGCAAATGTGGATGTTGCAAATAAGTACTTTATGCTGCTTAATTTGACGTTCTGAAATACATTTGTTTTTGTTTTGAACTGTTATGTTTGCTTTTGGGATAACACACTAGTTGTAATATTACACAATAGTACCTGCAACTTACCATATTTTCTAGTGTATTTAATATATAATATTTTATGCGTTTTAAACCCGCAATAAATAACTTTATAAGTTAAGACATTAATTGTTTGGCTGAAAGTGGCGATTAGGGGAAAGTTTGACGCTACATTTGTCCAGCCCCTGAAGAATAGCGAACAAGGTGGTCGCTCGTGAATTGTGAAACTAGCTTGAGGATTAAACTTTATTAGAAGGAGCTGAAAAGGCACCCCTAAGGTCTCCTCTGCGTATCAGGGTGTAAGTACGTCCAATACCGAAATCAGGCAGATGAAATCTCTCTCTTCTTCAACAACAGCAAGGGAAAGGCCGCACCTTGTTATTTGCTGCAAGTTGACACTTAGCCACATTGTATTGTATTGGAGGAAGGGATTGAAAGCTTCGTTGTTGAGGAAGGTTCCATAGAACGATTTAAAAAGCGAAGGAGGCAGAAAAACCCAAAGGTTAAGGAAGAGAATTCCACAGTTTGGAGTTCCGGGAGCTGATAATACAATGGTAGGACAGCTATTAAACTGGGAATCTGCTCAAGCCAGAATTGGAACAATGCAAATACTTGGGTTGTAGTTTAAAGGCGATTACAGATAGAATTAAATGTGCAGTCTTCTGTCTCTTTTTTGTATATCTGTTTCTATATTTTCACCCCTCTGGTTATTTAAATCTGTCTCGTTGCGTACATCTCTAGACGGATGTGATTTCTCCCCTCACCCCCAAATACCGTGTCCCTGCCCTGTCTCTCCCCTCTGTAAGCTCCTTATATTGTAAGAGCTGCTCAGACGGCTGAATCCAGCCTTCAGTAATATCAGTGCGCTAACCAACAGACTTAGCAGAGGCACATGGTCACATTTCTGAGCCTTTGATGAATTTATTTTTCGAAGTTTTGAGTGATTAAAAGATAGTCCCAAAACGTTTCAAACGAACGCGTAGATATTGCGGCGCTGTGTTTTTCAAATGCACCGGTTTTATTTGGATGGAGTGCTTTGATAGATAGAGCACGAATTATATTCTATTTCAGAATCAAAATGCCACCGCAACAATGTCTGCATCCGCCTTGTAATACTGAATGGTTGTTTCAATAAGAAATAGAATGGTTATAGTCTTTCGTTGGAGACATTCTGTTAATATTAATAAATGCATCCAGTGGAACTGGATTTATTTTATATGTTAAATATGCATATTTCCAAGCGTTGTGCAGCAGAAAACTTCCATAGAATTAAAACTGTCGGAGAGAATCCTCAAGAAATGTAGCCCGCTTACTTTGACTAACGGCACGAGGCCTGAAAGAAAATCCTTCGACCGCGCGTTGCTGTGTTCATATCTGTATATACAGATGGCCAGCTCATTCCCTCTTCTGGTGCTTTCTTCTAGATACCAATGTTTAACGGTTTAAAACAGTACAGACCAGTCTTGTAGACAACAACACAAATTATTTGCCAGGTTCTTTCTCTGGTGGCTGGGATCCAACATAGCTAAATCTGGTTGATTAAAGTATGTGAATTAACAGTGCAAGGAATGACTGGGAACGGTGCATGTGTAATGGTAAATTAGTCAAAATATGCAGGAACTGCAGCCAGCGGCATCACACAAATAGATCAGTCATTAAGAAGCAGCGCTCATTGTATACAAGCTCCGGTAAATATAAGACTTGTGCGTCTCTTAAACTACTACGCTCGTGTTTGCAACTCTCCTGTAAATTTAGCGCTTATTGCGTACAGCTCTCTAGTAAATATAACATTCATTGTATACAGTATTCTTGTAAATATAACATTCATTGTATCCAGCTCTCTTGTAAATACAACATTCATTGTATACAGCTCTCCTGTAAATATAACACTCACTGTACACAGTATTCTTGTAACTATAACGCCCATTGTATTCAGTTCCCCTGTAAGTATAATACTCACTGTATACAACTAGTATTCAGATCTTTCAAACATAATACTCATTGTACTCAATTCTTCTGTAAAGATAACACTTATTGTACAGTTTCCTGTAAGTATAGCATTCATTGAATACAGATCTCCTGTATATACAGATCACCTGAAAATATAACACTCATTGTATACAGATCTCTCATGAATATCACACAAAATGCATAAAGACCAGCCCAAGCAAAAAATATAAACATCTCGAGAATATAACATATCAATGAGAGATCTATGTATAAAATGTAATATGGAGATAGCAAGAGCTTCAGATGCTGGAGTCAGAGTCAATACAGTGTGGAGCTGGAGGAACACAGCAGGTCAGGCAGCATCAGAGGAGCAGGAATGTCAACGTTTCAGTGCTGTGTTCCTCCAGCTATGTGTATAAAGGTTATTACATTTGTAAGATCCATTAATTACAAATCTCTCCGTATAAAATGTAATACACAGATCTCTCATTAAGACGTTATATCTTTGAGCTTTATATATAATAACGCATTGTATATGGATCTCTCAAATGTAATAAGTATTATATATAATGTTTTCATAAATATTGAATACATTTTGTTTTTATTTACTCATGGGCTGTGTGCATCACTGGCTGGACCAGCATTTAATGCCTGGCCCTAGTTTTGCTTGAGAATGTAGTGGTGAGTTACTTTCTTGAGTCCGTCTTACTTTATGTATTTATGAAAAACTTGTGCGCATTGTCTCACATTGCACAGGTGAGGTGAAAATGACTGCCCTTAACATCAAGACAGCATTTGACTGAATGTAGGATCAAGGAGACCCAATAAAACTGAGGCAAAACAGATCTGCCATAACTGAAGTCCCCAACGTCGAAATCGTAAAGCTTAACATTAACTGAAAAAGGAATAAGTCATTATTGTAAATAGTATGCCGACAAAAATAGGCTGGGAATCCTGCAGTGAGTAATTCACCTCCTGATTCCCAAAAGCCTGTCCATCATCTATATTGCACAAGTCAGGAGAGTGATGGCATTTTCTCCACTTGCCAGAATGACAATACTTAAAAAGCTTGACACCACTGAGGACAAGCAGTCAGCTTGATTGCCTTAACGACCCACTCCCTTTAATAACACACGGTGGCAGCACCATGTGCCACCTACAAGATGCTTGCCAAGCTTTTTCTAATGGTACCTTGCAAACCCGTAACCTCTACCATGTAGCAGGACAAGGATGGTAGATGCACCAGAACATGCAAGATCTTCTCTCCAAGCCACAAACCATCCCGAGTTGCAATTATATCACCGCTCTTTCACTTCCTTTTAACAGCATTGTAGGTGTACTTAACCACCACGGATGGCAGCAGTTCAAGAAGGAAGTTCACCAACATTTTCTCAAGGGCAATTATGAATAAATAAGTAGTGCTGGCCCAACCAGTAGCAACAACATCTCATGAATTAATAAAGAAAAGCACAATGTACATAAGTCTTTGAAATATTATTAAGGCAGCTCTGTAACAGGTATCACGTACAATCTTCAAAAATACGTAACATTGAACACCAGCTAAATATATGCTCAAAAGCTTTCCCCTTATCAATAGATACTCACACTTTACTCCCAACATTGCAGGACTGTCATCGTTTTGCATCCAGTGTTCCTACAGGGATAATGAAGTAAGAACATTCAAATGAGCACCTCATTATATTCGGCTGTAATCTCTCAAAAAGCAAGGTCAGGAATCACACAACGCCAGGTTATACAAAGAACAAAGAAAATTACAGCACAGGAACAGGCCCTTCAGCCCTCCAAGCCTGCGCTGACAGTCCAACAGGAACAAAAACAGAAGATGCTGGAAAAGCTCAGCAGGTCTGGCAGCATCTGTGAATAAAAGGTCAGAGTTAATGTTTCACGTCCAGTGACCCTTCCTCAGAACTCAGGTGAAGTGACCCAGTGAAGGGGCTACACTCCAAAAGCTTGTGTTTTCAAATAAACCTGTTGGACAATAACCTGGTGGCAGGTGATTTCTGACCTTGTCCACCCCAGTCCAACACCAGCACCTCCACATCATCTCAAAAAGCAACAAACAGTGAATAATATTTTTAGTCCACGTCTAAATTAAGTATACCAGAAATCGCATTAGATAAATATAATATTATCACATAATAAAAACTGAAAGAACTGCGGATGTTGTAAATCAGGAACAAAAACAGAAGTTGCTGGAAAAGCTCAGCAGGTCTGGCAGGATCTGGAAGGAAAAAACAGACTTAATGTTTCGGGTCCAGTGACCCTTCCTCAGAAATGCCTGAATGCACTGGCAGTGGAGGTTTGGAGGCAAATACAATAGCAATGTTTAAGAGTATTATCACAACTACATTTGTAAGATATAACAAATTACGTTGAATTTTGGTGTTGTTCAATGTATAGCGATCTCTCAAATATAAATAAATAACCTGCGTTGATCATTCAGACATAACTCATAATCTACACAAATATATAACACTGCATATTTATTTCTCTATTACAAACATAATGAATATATTACATTACTTTTGACAGGATATACATTTCAAGCATGTAACATAAAGTTCTAAATTTTGTCATTCATTATGTAAGAATGTAATGCACCAAATCATTTATATATGCTGTTTGTTATACATATATATCTATAAAAAGTTTCACCAAGACACAAAGATTGAGGGAGCTGTGGATAGTGAGGAGGATTGTCAGAGAACACAGCAGGATGTAGACAGGTTAGAGACTTGGGTGGAAAAATGGCAGATGTAGTTTAATCTGGACAAATGCAAGGTGATGTATTTTGAGAGATCTAATGAATTACACAGTAAATGGCAGAACCCTTAACAACACTATTATACAGAAGGATCTAGGCGTGTAGGTCTACAGTTCCCTGAAAATGGCAACATAAGTAGACAAAGTGATCAAGAAGGCTTATGGCATGCTTTTGCCTTCACTGGATGGGGCATAGAGTATAAAAATTGGCAGTCATTTTGCAGCTGTATAGTACGTTAGACAAACCACATTTCAAATATTGTGTACAGTTCTGTTTGCCACACTAGCAGAAGCATGTAGAAGCTTTGGAGAGAGTACAGAAAGGGTTTGTCAGGATGTTGCCTGCTTTAGAAGGTATTAGCCATGAGGAGAGGTTGGACAAACTTGGTCGGTTTTCACTTGAACATCAATGGATGAGGAGCGACCTGATAGAAGTTTACAAAATTATGAGAGGCATGGAGAGAATGGATAGAATGGATAGTCAAAATCTTCTTCTCCGGGTAGAAATGGCAATTATTAGGGGAAATAGTAAAGGTAAAGGGGGATACGTTTAAAGGAGATGTGAAAAGCGGGTTATCACAGAAAGTGGTAAGTACCTGAATGCACTGCTAGTGGAGGCAAATACAATAGCAATGTTTAAGAGGCATCTTGACAGATGTATGAATAGGCAAGGAATAGAGGAATATGAACAGCCCAGAGGCAAGCAGTTTTTAGCCTAGAAGGGCATCTTCTGTTGGCTCATTCTTGGTGGGCAGAAGGGCCTGTTCCTGTGCTCTAGTGTTCTTTGCTCTTTGTATAACAATAACTTTAATACACAACACGGGATATGTAGACTCCTGCAATAAATAACTCAACATACTACAGACTTATGATCTTTTGTGTAGAATTGTTTTGTTGTGAACATGTATTATGTGAGTATAGATAACTCATAAATATATAATGTACACCATAGGACCTCTCTTTAATAAATAACTTACAATATATAACACTATAAATGCATAACAAACAACCTGTCAGATAAATAGCATATAATGTGTAGAGCAGAGCTTCCAATGTACGTATCAAAACTCCAAGTGGGACTATGAGTTTTAAGTCAGCAACAGCCTCTTTGGAACTTCGATTGAATTAGAAGAGCTATGTTTCTGCTTTAACACACTCCCAAACTCACAACCCCATTGCCCCCACTCCTCACTCTCTAAGTTGTTACTAAGGAGTCATGACAAATTTCAAGCCTTAAAATTGGGTCACAGTGGGAAACATTTGGTAAGCATTTGTATAGAGCCTTTCTCTCATAAATATACAACAATGTATACTGAGCTCTCCTGTATAACATGTACTATATACAGATAGTTCAATAGATTGCTCTTCAATAGATATATCAGTGGATGTACTGCAACCCTGTCCTGACTATGCATACACACCATGTAAAGCTTCTCTAACTTAACTCGTTATATCGACTTCTGAATGTACAAGACATAATTTATAACCTCTCATAAATATATTACATCAGGTTGAGCTTCTCACAGATAAGATATACATAATGCCTGCATGCTGCTAAACTATGTAATCAAAGTTGTATTGTTCATCGCGCAAAAAGTGTATATGCTAAGACATACACGGAGATCATTCACATACATTGTACATAAAGTCATGCAGCACAGAAACAGATCCTCTGGTCCAACTCATCCATGCCAACCAGATGTCCCAATCTGACCCAGTCCCATTTTCCAGCATTTGGCCTGTATCTCTCTAAACACTTCTTATTCATATACATGCCTGTTAAAAGTTGTAATTGTCCCCAACTCCACCAATTCCTCTGGCAGCTCATTCCACTCATCACCATCTGCCTGAAAAAGTTACCCCTTAGGTCCTTTCTTAAACCTTACTCCTCTCACCTTAAATCTATGCCCTCTAGTTTTGGACTCCTTCACCTGAGGAAAAAGACCCTGGCTATACACCCTATCCATGCCCCTCACGATTGTATAAACCTCTGTTAGGTCACCCCTCAGCCTCCAATGGGCCACGGAAGAAAGCCCAGTCTATTCAGGCTCTCCCAATAACTCAAATCTTCCAGTACTGGCAAAATTCCTGTAAACCTTTTCTACACCCTCTCAAGTTTAACAAAATGCTTCCTAGGCAAATACCTATAGACACTCCTGTTGACGCATGCACTGAAGTACATACTCTTGTGTATACAAAGATGTATACAGATACTTAAGAGGAGCGCAATACATGTCCATACATTGCAGTCAGAACACACAAACATAGAAATATAAAAGAAGGATATGCAGCCACAATATTCACCCACAAAATGCCTGCAGATATAACCAAACATGATTCAGGGCAAGCAGTGATTTCTGTCTACAGGATTTATTCAATGGTTTCAGTTTCTATACTTAATGTTGACTCTCTCAAACTTGACCTTGTTCTCTTCAAGTCGATTTGTGTCAAAAAGGCTCAACCCAGAAATAAACATGGAATTCCATTTTGTCTGCTAGCAACTAGCCTGTATAAGAGGGTAGAATTTTGCAGTTAGAAATGTCACAGCAATCATTACAGAAGAGTTATTAAGCAGCTAAAGCTTTAACCAAGTGTGATCTAATTTCAGCTGTGAATTTATATTATATTAAACGGAATACATCGGGCAAAGGTTTTTTTTAACATTATAAATGAAGTAGGTATTTCCCAAATAGAAACAAGTTACATGGCTTTAATGGATAGACCATCATTGACAGTCATAAAATGAAATGAAAAGTAGGGATCCACGTTGTAATTACTGCTACTAGAGCAACACTTAGGGTTAGCAAATTAAACGCTGCAGAACCTTGACCTCTTTATTCATTCAGTCACTGTTGTAGATCAATCTCAGCAGGAAGGCTCTCGCTGCAGAGATTTTACATGAACAGTTCTATCAAAGAATCTTCTGTGGCTCAGCTAGTTGACAGATTTGTTAACTGCTTATAGCTATTTGGGTTGCAATGCTAATGTGAATGTTTGCTTCTTTATAGGTGTCTGTAAATGGGAGTTCTTTTTTTCTCTTTTTAACCAAACTAGTTTTAATGAGTGTATAATTCCCTGTCATTTGACCGTATATTGTCAATCCATAAAATCCCTGTGATTTTGTCACACCTGTTACTTTGCTGGTGTGGATGTTAGTTCAATGTCTACTGGGGAAGGGGGTAAAAAATGAAACCCAAGGGGAATAAAGTGTTCTTCAGCCACACCACAGGAGTGAGGTATGCATATGATATAATGCGATGGCTATTCTGATAAATATAATCCAACTTCTTGATGAGACAACTATTTGGTACGATTTTTGGGATGATGTTTAATTTTTACAACTTTTTACAAGTTGCTGTTCTCTCCAAATAGTTACAGGTTGATGCTGTTAGAAACTATAACCCAGGGGTACTCTTGAATTTCTCATTTAAGTCATAAATTTAAGATTGGCAAGTTAATTAGTAACAGCATACCTACAAAAATTGCTGCAGAACAGTGCTACGAAATCAATCCATCTTCTTCAAGCAAAAATATATTAAAAAAAGGACTTTGGTCTTGATGTCTGTTCAGACATGCAAAGTCAGAAAGGGAATGGCAGTAATCGTGACCCTAACCCTAATGCAGTCAGAATTATCTAAAAACATCATTACTATACAGAGAATATCTGCCTCATAATCATGTAGAAGATCAGATGCAATCCCTTTCATTAAATGGGAAAGTGATGAAAACCGCAGTCACAGCACTTTGAGAAAATGCGAGCACCTGCTGTGGGATTCCTGGGATGTCTACAAAGGGAAACACGAAAATGATAATATCAAACCCACACAACATTGGTGACTTCTGTGCATACAAGAAATGGCAGTCATAAATTTGGAAGAGGTGACAGTTTCCTCCTGGGTCAGGGAATAGTCAGTGTAAGTTCCACCTTGTAGTTAGAGTTCATAGTCTAGATTGGAACTCCAAGCTGTATTCAGCTTGCTCCTATGATGCTGCTTGGCCTGCTGTGTTCATCCAGCCCTGCACCTTGTTGTCTCAGATTCTCCAGCATCTGCAGTCCCTACTATCTCTGCACTCAGCTGCTACTACTTTGGCAATTTTGCCCCTCTTGAATATTCTGTCTATCCTATCCATATTAATTTCCTTCTCTTGTTCAGCATCATGGATTTCTCCCAATGCCCTGCTCTTAATTCCTCCCTCAAACAGTACCACTAGAAGAACCAAGTAGACTTGATGATGGGCACAGAATTTCTACCACATTACCCTATACAACTGTTGCGCACTCATTCTTGGAGGTTGATTACTACAATTAGCCAACATTTCTATTATTATTGTAAAATATGATTATCAGAAAACTAAATAGATTTTGTTCTTTTATCATGTAAAAAATCAAATGCCTTTCAACAAGAGCAAAATCAAGATGGGAAGTGAACACAATGCCTCAATTTCTAAGGCAGTTCTGAGGCAGGGTCACTGGACCTGAAACATTAACTCTGATTTCTCTTCATAGATGCTGCCAGATCTGCTGAGCTTTTCCAGCAACTTCTGTTTATGTTTCTGAGTTACAGCACCCACAGTTCTTTCAGTTTGTTCGATTGTCTAAGGTGCTTTATAAGTGCAAATGTGATACATATTAATATATATTTGATATCATGATTATTTAAGATATACTGTTAGCAGAAATGGTATTTCTTAACTGTATCAGTAAGTTGTTAACATCTTCTGGAGTTTAGAATCTATAGGTATCCTGCTTCTAATCCTTGTTGCAATTGTAAAGCATTGGCAAGCGACAGTAAACTGCCACGCTTTGGAAACAATCTTACTTCTCAGTTATAAAATCAAAAGTAATATTTTATTGTCATGTAAATCCTCCTTTGCATAACATTTTGGGGTTCTCATCATATTAAATAAAATTTATTCTTACAGGATTTAAAGTAACCGCGTTATCACGTTTTACTGTGGAAAACATTATCCATCCCACAAGAATCATTTAGATTAATGTCAAACTATCTAGTGTTCAGTCATTATTTTAACATTAATCAAATGTAAAGGAAGCTATTGTGCTTATTTGAGTAGCATAAGCTGTATAGTTCAACACTGTCAGGTTATTACACTGTATTGTATAGTTCTGTGAGGGAAAATGCCTTGTATAATGTTCTGTCAAGGTGAGACAGCCCTGTAAACAGTTAGGGAGAGAGCATGTAATATCTATAGAGGTCAATGTTTTTGTTAATTCAGTTGAAGTTTCATGGACTTTAAGTCATGAGCATGACACTTACAATTCTTCAATTTATATAACCTTCGTGAGGACCTCCATTACAGACAAAGTATCACATAATGTTTAAGCTGTGTAAGTGAGAGCAACCTATTTTTCGTATTTTTTTTTATTAATTCAGAGGGTGTGGTTGTCACTGGCTGGGCCAATATTTCTAAGTATCTGAAGAGGTATCTCCTTGACTATTGCAGTCCCTGTGGTGCCCTGTGGGCACACCATCTGTATTGTTGGGGACGGAGTTCCAAGATTTTTACTGAGGGACAATGAAAGATGAGTGATATAATTCCAATTCAGGATGGCATGTGGATAGGACGGGAACTTGCAGGAGATTGTATTCCCATGCATCTATGCTATTGTCTCTGTAGTTGATAGAGCTCTCAGGCTTGGAAGATACTGCCTAGAAAGTCTTCTTGTGTTGTTGCTGAACATCATGTAAATTGAATACACTGCAAAGAAAGTGAAGGTTGAAGAAAATGGATGGGGTCCTAATCAAGCGGCTGTTTTGCCCTGGATGGTGTCAAGCTTCTTGAACTCATCCAGGCAAGTTGGGAGTATTCCATCATGTTGCTGACATGCGGTCGTAAAACAGCGGGCAGTCTTTGTGCAATCATCATTGTAACTCATCGCAGAACTCACAGTCTCTGGCCTGATCTTGTAGCCACAATCCATTTCAGCTCCTGAGCAATGGTAACTCTCCAGGATATTGATAGTGGGTGTTATTGGCCTTCTCTAATTGCCCTTGAGACGATGGTGGCGAGCTGCACACTTAAACTACTGCAATCTATTGAGTGTAGGTGCCATTAGGGAGGGAGTTGCAAGATTTTAAGCCAATGACACTGAAGGAAGAATGATATATTTCCAAGTCAGGATGGTGAGTGACTTGAGGGGGAACTTGCATGTGGTAGCGTTCCCATGTATTTGCTATTCTTGTTATTGTTGAGTGGGTGCAACTTCATAGCACTGTCTCTGACCTCATCCATCATTTCATTGATAATTGAGAGTATATGAATGAGTTGATAATTGACTGAATTAGGCTTCTCCTGCTTTTTTTTTGGTGGACAGGACATAAATGAGCAATTTTCCAAGCCTAGTAGATGCCAGTGTTGCAGTTATATTTGAAAAACTTGACTAAGTTTATTCAGCATGGTGGAGGGCATCCTCAATGTGAAGGTGGTAGTTTTGTCACTACAAGGATTATACAATGATCAGTCATAGCAAAACTGCATGAACAGAACCATCTGCAACAGATTGCTTTGTGAGGACAAGCCAAGTGTTTTTGTCTCTCTTGTTGCAGCTCTCCCCACTTGCTGCAGGAATAATCTCACTGCTATGTCTAGCACAGCAAGGGACCTTGGCAGAGAGGGAGGAGCGAATGCATCTACACTGTTAACTTGAAAGAACACAGCAAGATTATGCTCCATGAAATCATTGCTATTCCTGTTTCATCAGTCATGGTGTTCATCTGAAGGACAGATTGCTGGACTGCTGTGACACCATGTAAGCCTCTTATAATCCAGAGCCATGATGAAAACAGTCTAATCTTGGATGGAATCTAGCTGACCTTACATGACTTCACTCCGAGCTGCTACAGCAGCACTGAGACAATGGATGACTGTTGTTTGTGCAGTCTGTGCAGTGTACCATCCAACAGAGTGTTAAGGGGAAAAGTTCCAGATTTTTGAATCAGCAATGTTGAAGTAATGATGATTACATTTCCAAGTCATAGTGGTGTGTGGCTTGAAGAGGAAATTGCAGGTGGTGGTATTGCCCTTTATTTGCTGTTTTTATGTTCTAGCTGTTAGAATTCGGGGGCTTGGAAAGTGCAGTTGACAGCCATTGCAATGAATTTTGTGGATGATGCACACTGTTGCCACTGTGAATCAGTGGCAGAGTGAATGAAGTTTTCAGATGGTGGAAAGGATGCCGATGGAGTGATTTAAGTTGGATGAATTTGTCAGTTTGTTATATGCAATTCCAGTCATCTTTAAACTTAATATGTTTTTTTAATTTTCAATTTACATTTGGAGATAAAGCTGAGAGTAATAGGCAGGAAGATGCAAATCAGAGAACCCACCACTAAGGTTTTTAGTAAAAGTCATGTTTCAAATTTGGCTTTACACTAAGCTTTAGTGAATGAGACACACATGCCTAATATTTTCTATATGCTGAAGTGGAATTCTTAAATCTTATGCATTTACAAATCTGCTATTTTTACTACTTATTCTTAATGTATCTGTTTGTTTATTTTACTACCTAACTCACAGCCTGAGAGAATATCTATACTAAAAACAAGATATCATGTAAGAGTTTGTGATATATCCAGTTACCTGCATGAGTTTCTGCTTGACCCCTGTGGTTGAGCCTTGCCTGATATTGAGCATTGACAGAAGATTATTCCCATTCAAAGGGATCCAAGTTTCATTTATGGGAATAGGTAATAGTTTGGAGGAGTGTTATGGAGCCCACTTTGTTACAGGGGATACAATACTACACATGGACTTCACAATGAGGTGGAAAATACCACTCATTATGCAATAGAATCACAGTAAGAGGCACAATAATAAGTAATGGTGTTGAAAATTCAGCAACTCTCCTTTCCATGGAAGTAAAGATGTTTATATTGAAGAGTTATGTTCTTTTCTCATTTTTGTGCTACCTGCTCATTTTATGTATAAATATATATATATATATAAAAGGCCAAGTTGAAACTCTATTCATTTAGTTTATAGTATTACCCTCCCTCGACCTCTTCATCTCCAACTGCAGTCGAGACATCAATCGCCTCAACCTCTCCACCCTTCTCACCCACTAAAACCTCTCCCCCACAGAACGTGCAGCCCTCCGCTCCCTCCGCTCCAACCATAACCTCACCATGAAACCCAAGGACAAGGGAAGCGCAGTTGTAGTATGGCACACTGACCTCTACATCACCGAGGCCAGGCGCCAACCCTCCGACACCTCCTCCTACCGCCCCCTTGATCATGACCCCACCCCCAACCACCAAAGCACCATCTCCCAAACCACCCACAACCTCATCACTTCAGGTGACCTCCCATCCACAGCCTCCAACCTCATCGTTCCCCAACTCCGCACCGCCTGCTTTTATCTCCTTCCCAAAATCCACAAACCTGACTGCCTTGGTTGACCCATTGTCTCCACCTGCTCCTGCCCCACCGAACTTATCTCTACTCATCTTGACTCCATTTTCTCCCCCTTGGTCCAGCAACTCCCTACCTACGTCCGTGACACCACCCATGCCCTCCACCTCCTCCAAAACTTCCGATTCCCTGGCCCCAACACCTCATCTTTACCACGGACGTCCAGTCCCAATACACCTGCATTCTCCATGCAGATGGCCTATAGGCCCTTCGCTTCTTCTTGTCCTGCAGGCCCGATCAGTCCCCCTCCACTGACACCCTCATCCGCTTAGCTGAACTCATCCTCACCCTCAACAGCTTCTCTTTCAATTCCTCCCACTTCCTACAGACAAAGGGGGTGGCCATGGGTACCCGCATGGGCCCAAGCTATGCCTGCCTCTTTGTAGGTTACATGGAACAATCCCTCTTCCATAGCTACACTGGCCCTAAACCCCAAATCTTCCTCCATTACATCGATGCTGTATCGGCACCGCCTCGTGCTCCCACGAGGAGCTTGAACAGTTCACCAACCCCTTCCACCCCAACCTTAAGTTCACCTGGACCATCTCTGATACCTCTCTCTCCTTCCTGGACCTCTCTGTTTCCATCTCTGGCAACCACCTGGAAACCGATATCCATTTCAAGCCTGTCGACTCCCACAGCTACCTAGAATACACCTCCTCCCACACACGTTCCTGCAAAAATGCCATCCCCTATTCCCAGTTCCTTCGCCTCTGCTCCCAGGATGAGGCATTCCACTCCCGAACATCTCAGATGTCCTCGTTTTTCAAGGACCGCAATTTCCCCCCCTCAGTGGTCGAGAACACCCTTGACCGTGTCTCCCACATTTCCCGCAACTCATCCCTCACACCCCCTCCCCGCAATAACAAGCAAAACAGAATCCCCCTTGTCCTCACGTACCACCCCACCAACCTCTGGATCTAACACATCATCCTCCGACACTTCCGCCATCTGCAATCCGACCCCACCACAAAAAAAAATTTTTCCCTCCCTACCCTTATCTGCTTTCCGGAGGGACCACTCTCTCCGTGACTCCCTTGTCCGCTCCACATTCCCCTCCAGCCCCACCTCACCCGGCACTTTTCCCTGCAACTGCAGGAAGTGCTACACCTGCACCTACACCTCCCCCCTCACCTCCATCCCAGGCCCCAAGAAGACCTTCCACATCAAGCAGATGTTCACCTGCACATCTGCTAATGTGGTATACCGTGTCCGCTGTTCCAGATGTGGCCTCCTCTACATCGGGGAAACCAAGCGGAGGCTTGGGGACCGCTTTGCAGAACACTTACGCTCGGTTCGCAATAAACAACTGCACCTCCCAGTCGCGAACCATTTCAACACCCCCTCCCACTCCTCAGACGACATGTCCATCCTGGGCCTCCTGCAGTGCCACAACGATGCCACCCAAAGGTTGCAGGAACAGCACCTCATATTCCGCTTGGGAACCCTGCAGCCCAATGGTATCAATGTGGACTTCACAAGCTTCAAAATCTCCCCTTCCCCAACCGCATCCCAAACCAACCCAGCTCGTCCCTGCCTCCCTAACCTGTCCTTCTTCCCACCTATTTCCTCCTCCCACCTCAAGCCCCACCCCCATCTCCTACCTACTAGCCTCATCCCACCCCCTTGACTTGTCCGTCTTCCCTGGACTGACCTATCTCCTCCCTAACTCTCCACCTACACTCACCTTTACTGGCTCCATCCCCGCCTCTTTGACCTGTCTGTCTCCTCTCCACCTATCTTCTCCTTTATCCATCTTCCATCTGCCTCCCTCTCTCTCCCTATTTATTTCAGAATCCCCTTCCCCTCCCCAATTTCTGAAGAAGGGTCTAGGCCCAAAACGTGAGCCTTCCTGCTCCTCTGATGCTGCTTGGCCTGCTGTGTTCATCCAGCTCTACACCTTGTTATCTCTAATATTAACCTCACTCTTTCTGCAGTTCCTACTATTTCTGGACAGATACATGCTCTGGTTTCATTGTCAAGTTGATGAGTTTGGTAAGACGGGAGTGTGAATATTAATGAGGTGAGTTGCAGCCTCGGCGAAGCATTCAATGAGCATAAAATAACATCTTGCCGCTGCCTAGCGAAAATCTCACCGTGCCTTTTGTGAAAAGGTTAAAAAATGGAGGGAGATCATCTTTGTGTCAGAGATGGATCTCGCTGCACTTGTCAGCCAATTCTATTGTACATCTCACAACATCACTCAGACCCCTGTAAGATTCTGGTTCATGTCTCTTCACACAGAACACTCCAAACAGATTTCTGATTTCACAGACTATCACAGTATCCAAGTACTTATCATGGCTGCTTTGCCAAGGCAATGTGGCAAAAGCCTGCACAAATTTGTTAAAAGACAAATTGTGTTTGACCAAGGGTCTAGGCCCGAAATGTCACCCTTCCTGCTCCTCTGACACAGCTTGGCCTGTTGTGTTCATCCAGCTCTAAACTTTGTTAACTCTAACAGTTTGACTAACTTGGATGAGTTTTATTGATAAGGTAAAAGAGGATTGACAAAGGAAACGTAGTAGATGCACTGCAAATACACTTTCAAAAGACATTTGGTGAAGTGTAACATAAGCAGCTTATCAATAAAGTTGAGGCGCGTGGCCATAAAGGAACAGCGGCAGCATCAGTACAAAGTTGACAGAGTAACAGGAAACAGGGTAAGGGGCAAATGGTTGTAACCAATTTGTCTCTCTGATCCTTTAAGGGTAGAAAAGTCGCTTTGTCTGTCACAGTACGTGAATATATAAATCACTTTAGAAGTAAAATCGAAAAGCTGGTATATAGATACAATTGCATAGAAGATAAATCATAACAACAGGCCATTCAGCTCAAAACGTTCAGGTCACGTTTATGCTCTATGTGAGCTTTCTCTCAACCCACTTCAACTAACAAGTTTCATTCCTTAAAATAAAACAAAGAAACTGAAAATCTGAAACAGAAACAGAAATTGCTGGAGAAATGCAGCAGGCCTGACAACATTGGTTAAGGGAAAGCAGAGTTAATGTTTCAAGTCCAATGACCTGTTCTGAAGTAAGGTCACTGGGGCTGCAACATTAACTCTCTTTCTCTCTGCACAGATGCTGCCAGACATGCCGAATTTTTCTGGCAATTTCCATTTTCTTTGTTTCGTTCCTTTCTCCCTCATGCGGGTCTAGCTTCTTTTTAATCTTCTTTCATTCCAATTTAGCTCATCTCATCTCTTCAGTCTATCTTATTTCATATTTGTTGTTGTTTTTGCATATCTATTCTTCTTGCCCTCATTTACAACTTTCATTTCCTTTTGAAATAATTTCTTGTCATTTTAAAGTCTTAGCAAAAGTTTGTAGGTTGGGTTGTGGATGCAGTTGTTTGTTAGCTCGATGAGCAGTTGTTCCATGGTATGTAGACGTTTCGTTACCATTCTAGGCAACATCATCAGTGCGACCTCTAATCGAAGTGTTGGTGTTCTGCTCCATTCTGAATTTATATGATCCTCTGGTGCAGTGGGTCTTGTCACTTCGGGTTCTAATGCTCCGATTAGAGGCCGCATTGATGATGTTGCTTAGAATGGCAACGAAACGTCTGCACACCACAGAACAACCAGCTCAGCGAGCAAATGAACAACTGCAATTTCTTGTCATACTGAGTTCCGCATTCTAGGCACATCTTGAGTGAAGAATATTTTCCTGCTTTCCCTCTCTGTTTGAAACTATCTTGCACTTATAGGCTCTAGGTTCATTTTCATTTCTTTAACTTGACTCAGTTCCACTCCCTTTGGCCTTGCCCTATGAACAACACCCCTCCTGCCCACCACAGTGTTCTTCTTCCTTTCTATCATATTTCATCCAAATTTTAATTCAAAACCTGTTAAATTCATTTTTTCCAGTCTTGCTGAACGGATCTGGAATGTTAACTCTGCTTCTCCCTCCATGAATGCTACCAAATCTGCTGAGTATTTGCAATACTTTTTGTTATTTACATGTTGTTGATTTCCTGAACTGAATAGTCACTTCTGGCCTAGATCTATTAAATAACTGGATTTAGTTTGATGTTAAATGAATTAGTACACATTGTGTTGCTGTGATTAATTACTTTCTTATTTACCAGATTTTAATATCTTTAATTACAATAAGGATGCAAGCACATGGAATTACCACTCTTTATTGACTTCCATGCGTTATAAGCAACAAACCTGAAGCCTGCAGAACTCTCAATGCAAGAATATGAATTGGAGCAGGGTTCAGCTATTTCAGCCTTTTTCCACCATTCAATAAGATCATGGCTGATCTTGATGTTACCTTAAATCCACAATCCTGCCTTCCCCTCATAACCTTCCAACTTGTTACTTAACAAGAATCTAACTGTCTCTGCCTTAGACATACTCAAGGACTCTGCTTGCCCCATCTTTTCAGGAAGAGAGTTCTAATGACTCCTGACCCTCTGAGAGAGAAAAAAATACACATCATCTCTAATTCAAATGGCCAACCCCTGATTTTTAAATCGTGACCCCTCGTTCAAGGTTATCCCATAAGAGGAAACATCCTGTCCACATCTACCCCATCAAGACCATTTATATGTTTCAATCAAGACCTTACTTTTCTAAACTCCAGCGGATATAAGCCTAATGTGTCCAACCTTTTGTCATTCTAGGTATCAATCTTGTAAACCTTCTCTGAACTGCTTCCAATGCATTTACATCCTTCCTTAAAAAAGGTGACCAATACTGTGCACAATACTCCAGTTGCAGTCTCACCAGTGTCCTGTATAACTGAAGCATAGATTCCCTACCTTTGTATTCAATTTCCCTTGTGACAAATGATAACATTCTATAAGATTTCCCAATTACTTGCTGTACCTGCATACTAAACATTTGTGACAAATGCAAGCAAATACACAGATCTCTCTGCATCTCAGAGCTCAACAATCCCTCACCATTTATATATTATGCTTCTTTTTTCAATTCTCAAATTACTTTGGTCATTATTATTTTCAAAATCTAGGGAGCATTTTAGTCAAACCACTTCACACAATGTGGGTACAGTGCATCATTATCCAAACAATGTGATTGCGACAAGGACATTCATTATTAGGCTGAAGCTTCTTGTGACCAGTGCAATTTCTTCTGCCTGATCAGTATTGCCCTCTTCTCCTTCTGAACCTTCCATGTTGAATGTCATTTTTCAGATCCTGTTTGAAAATACCCTTTGCCTAATAATATTTAACGAGTATCTAATACACGTGTTGACCATACTGCATTCTTCTGTTGTAATTCTCCATTTCCTGTTGTCTACCATAACTGTTATAGGTGGCTCTATCATTACTCCTTTTGGTTATGATCCTTCTCTGACACTGGCACTTGTACCTCATATCTGGGCAGCCTAAAAATGCTGCCACCATTGAATCCTCCATTTTTTTTACTGCCAAATGTCTCATTTACGCCAACAAAGCAGGTGGAAAATTGTTCGACAGCTTAGGACAATACAACAGTTTAAAAGGCAGCACTAAATTAAGAATGCCCAAGTCAAAATTTTGCTATCATGCATGTAGCATGTTAAATTCCATTTTATCATAGAATACCCATCTGTCTTTCTAAATTCATCATCAGTAAAATGATGGAACATGTCATCAACAGTGCTACCAAGCAGCAACTGCTCAGCAATAACCTGCTCAGTGACGCCCAGTTTGGGTTCCACCAGGGCCACTCAGCTCCTGACCTCATTACAGCCTTCATTCAAATATGAACAAGATAATTGAGCTCCAGAGATGAGGTGAGAGTGATAGCCCTTAACATCAAGGCTGTATTCGACCAAGTGTGGCATCAAGGAGCTCCAGTAAAACTGGAGTCATTCGGAATCAGGGAAATGTTTCCACTGGTTGGAGTCATATCTGGCACAGAGGAAGATGTTGTGGTTGTTGGACGTCAGTCATCACACCTCCAGGATTTTTTGCAGGAGTTCCTCAGGGTAGCGTCCTCGGCCCAACCATTTTCAGCTGCTTGATCAATAAGGCCAGAAGTGGGGATGAAGATTGCACAATGTTCAGCGCCATTTACAGCTCTTCAGATACTGAAGCAGTCCATGTCCTAATGCAGCAAGACCCGGTCAATATCCAGGCTTCGAATGAAATGTGGCAAGTAACATTCATGCCGTACAAATTCCATGCAATGCCTATCTCCAATAAAAGACAATCTAACCATTGCCCCTTGACATTTAATGGCATTACCATCACTGAATCCTGCACTATTAATACCCTCAGGTTATTATCAACCAGAAACTGAACTGAACTAGCGATATAAATTAGTGGTTATAAGAGCAGGTCAAAGGTTGAGAACATTTAATGAGGAGCTCACTTCCTGACTCCCTAAAGCCTGTCCAACACCTGCATGACACAAGTCAGGAGTGTAATGGCATGTGTGTAGATGAGTGCGGCTCCACCATCCATGACAAAACAGCCAGCTTTATTGACACCATAAACATCCACTCCATCCTCCACTAACATTCAGTACCAACATTGTGTCCAATCTACAAGACGCACTGCAGAAATTAACCAAAGATGCTTAGACAGCATGTTCCAAACTCATGACCACTATCATCACGAAGGACAGGGCAGCAGATACACCGGGACACCATCACTTGCATGTTACGCTCCAAGACATTCACAATCCAGATTTGGAAATGTATCACCGTTCCTTCAATGTTGCTTTGTCAAAATCCTGGAATTCCCTCCCTAAGGACATTGTGAGTCAACCTACGACACGTGGCCTGCAGCTCTTCAAGAAGGCAGCTCACCACCACCAAGGGCAACTAGGGATGGGCAATAAATTCTTGCTCAGCCATCTCCTGAGAGAATAAAAAAAGCATGACCAAACCTCAAATGCATTTAAAAGTTCACCTCTCCTTTTAGTTTTGTCCATAAATTTTAAAAGAATTTCCTAACAGTCAGCAACATTGAATTGTTTTGTTTACATCTCTGAGAATACTTTACACCTGATCTTGCTTCTCGTAGGGAGGCACTTAGCCAAGGCAGTACCTTGTTTTTTCTTAGTTAAAACATAACCTATATCTACATGTCTACTTCATTTTTCCATTGATCATGAGGTCAGCTTCAGAAAATATTGTGGAAAATCATATTGTGACACTTTGCATTTGGCTCCATCCGTTCTTCTCCAAAGTAACTTTAATTGCGATCTCCTGTCTGAAAGAAATCTTAAGTTTCCAATTTCCACCTTAAGACAGCCACCTTATATTACCATGGTTACTAGATGCCAAGTTAGTTGAAGAGATTGAAATCGAGAGACAAATATATTGTTTCTTCTGTGAAAAGAGTTTACTGATGACCTCAGTGTTACCTCTCTCATCCCACTCCCAGCTTTACAGGTGCTACTATATATATGTATTCAATTAATACCCATGATCTGTTTCTTCTTAAACTTCAACAAAGATATTACCAAGCTTAACGATATGATTAATTAAGCATTAACAATGACTTATCTCTATCTAGTCTGCCTGTACTCATGGTTTTGAACAGCTCTAACATATTCAATGTTCCCTTCTCCAGATAGAGTTATCTCACTTCTCCAATCTATTCCTGTACGTCAACTCAGATAGCCTTCTCAAGAATCTATTCTGCACCCTCTTTATAGCCTCCATAATCCTCCTACAATCTAGTACAATGCCCAGAATTAGATGCAATACATCAGTTGAGGCTGACCAGTGTTTTCTCATGGTTTACCATGACTTCTCTCCATTATCTCTTCACTTTTTCCATTTCCTCCAGTGTGATTATTTGTTTATTTACTTTGCCCTTTATTTTAAACCATTTGGCACCTCTTTCAACTTCTGTACAGAATTCCCAATCTCACAAATTTCTGCTGCCACTCTTGATTAGCAAATTACTTCATTTGTCAAATTATCTCAGTTCTGTGCACAAATCTCTACACATAGCACTTTAACTAGGATCTGAATGACTGAAGTATCTTACCTAAAGGTATTTAAAGCTCAACCAATAAAATAAAATTTGCTTTTGATGTAAGAATATAGACCCGAAAATCCCATTACGGTCTCCACAGATGTTGCCTGCTGAGTACCTCCAGCATTTTCTGATTATCCTTCAGATTTTCAGCATCTGCAGTATTTTACTTTTGTAATGGCATAAATTTCTTCACCCAAAGAGTGGTGAGACATTGGAATTTTCTGCCACAAAAAGCAGTTGAGGCCAAAATATTGAATGTTTTCAAGAAGGAGTTAGATAACGTTCTTAGGGCTAAAAAGTCAAAGGGTATGTGGGAGAAAATGGGAACCAGGTAATGAGTTGGATGATCAGCCATGATCATATGAATGGTGGATCAGGCATGAAGGGTTGAATGGCCTATTTGTGCTTCTATTTTCTATGCTTCTATTAAGGAACCTGCAGTTCCTACTTCTCCCAACAATCACTGCTTTAGATAAACTTTATGTTTAATTTTTATCAAAGCTACTGGTTTGATATTGTTTGCAGAAACATTGACACTAGCCTGGTGGTATCTTAATTTTCTGGCTACCTCAAAATTGAAGGATAAAAGCGTTCAAAAATCTTTAACTATTAGATGCTCTCGTCTTTACTGGGTGCAAATTGATTTACAGAGATGTAAAGATGTATTGTGTAATTTTTAATAATTCCAGGGTGTTTACCTCCACTGCCCTTTTGAAATGTTGATCGGTCACCTGGATAATGTTAAAGTGACAGTCACTCTCAGACCCACCTTATTAACAGGTAACAGAATAGACAGTCTGTTTCAAATTTTTCAGAGATAGTAGGAACTGCAGATGCTGAAGAATCCGAGACAACAAGGTGCAGGGCTGGATGAACACAGCAGGCCAAGCAGCATCATAGGAGCAGAGAGGCTGACGTTTCGGGCCTAGACCCTTCATCAGAAAAGGGGGAGGGGAAGGGGTTTCCGAAATAAATAGGGAGAGAGTGGGAGGCGGATAGAAGAGGGATAGAGGAGAGGATAGGTGGAGAGGAAACAAACAGGTCGAAGAGGCGGCGATGGAGCCAGTAAAGGTGAGTGTAGGTGGGGAGTTAGGAAGGGGATAGGTCAGTCCAGGGAGGACGGACAGGTCAAGGGGGCGGGATGAGGTTGGTCGGTAGGAGATGGAGGTGCAGCTTGAGGTGGGAGGAGGGGATAGGTGCGAGGAAGAACAGGTTAGGGAGGCAGGGACGAGCTGGACTGGTTTTGGGATGCGGTAGGGGGAGGGGAGATTTTGAAAATTGTGAAATCCACATTGATACCATTGGGCTGCAGGGTTCCGCTTGGGAGGAACAGCAACTCATATTCCGCTTGGGAGGAACAGCAACTCATATTCCGCTTGGGAACCCTGCAGCCCAATGGTATCAATGTGGATTTCACAAGTTTCAAAATCTCCCCTCCCCCTACCGCATCCCAAAACCAGTCCAGCTCGTCCCTGCCTCCCTAACCTGTTCTTCCTCCCAACTATCCCCTCCTCCCACCTCAAGCTGCACCTCCATCTCCTACCGACCAACCTCATCCCACCCCCTTGACCTGTCCGTCCTCCCTGGACTGACCTATCCCCTTCCTAACTCCCTACCTACACTCACCTTTACTGGCTCCATCCCCGCCTCTTCGACCTGCCTGTTTCCTCTCCACCTATCCTCTCCTCTATCCCTCTTCTATCCGCCTCCCACTCTCTCCCTATTTATTTCGGAAACCCCTTCCCCTCCCCCTTTTCTGATGAAGGGTCTAGGCCCGAAATGTCAGCCTCTCTGCTCCTATGATGCTGCTTGGCCTGCTGTGTTCATCCAGCCCTGCACCTTGTTGTTTCAAATTTTTGTTCTTTTTATTGCATTGACATAAATAATCTGTTGGTGGCATCGAACTTGGGTGTTACTGGAAAAGATACTTGCTGTCGATGTTATTCACTGTGCAGGCTTTGTTTTTCAAATTAAAATAAAGCATGGGGTATGATGTCTCCCTGGTGCATTTTCAGTGATAATCCGAGCTGACCTGCCAATTGATTCGTCCCCCTTTTTCATGTGGTGTAAACTGTTGCTCCATTTTTGCATTCTTGTGCCTGTCCTGATGAGTGCAACACAAACACCTTCAACAGCATTTCTCTTAGTTCAGCATGAATGATTGTTTAATCTATGATAAGGACTTCCAGTGATGAGTTTAAGAAACATTTGGATACCATGATGGGAGAGCTGTTCCACGGTTTTGCTGTTACAATAAGTAAGCATTAACAGCCTTTGTAGTCTCCATCAATCTTGCGGTAAAAAATCTTCTCAGCCTCTTCCACCCACAAATGTTAAACTCACTGCAGTTGATAACTCTCTGTTACTGATGTTCTGTTCCATATAATTGAGAACACAAGCTAAGAATACTGCACTTCAGCAAATATACTGAATGTACTTGATGACATATGCTCACATTACTCTTTGTAATGTGCACAAAAAATTTAATGGTAGTATACATTAAATTATTCTTCATAACAGACAATATTATATTGCTCGCAACATAGAGGATTTCTCCTGGATTCACAAGGAAATGTCAAAAATACTCATAGCAGTGAACACTGCAGTTAGCTTTTGTTATAAATGGTTAAATTACTCCATATTCAGAGCACTGAAATTACTTTGAAGAGATTCACTGAAATTATGCTATCACAAAACAAATTTACTTTTCATCAGATAGAATGAAATTCCTTTTGGTAATACACACTGAAATCACTCATCCTAATATGCATTGAAAATATTTTTGTAGTGCACACTGAAATGACTCTTGTTATGCAAATTGAAATTCCATCTGGTAATGCATGCCGATGTAATCATTTTCCACATTTGTCCCCTTAGCATAGAACCTTATTTGCTGACAACAGCTCTTAAGAAATCACATGTAGTACACTTACAGTTTCCCAGTTTTCATTCATCCAAGTGAAACTGCGTGCCAGCAGTGTGAAACCAGCAAATCGTTTTAAAAAACACTGCTGTCCCACATCCAACTTTCCGTAAACTTGAGATCATCCAAAACTCTGCTGCCTGTGTCTTAACTCAAAGTAAGTTGCATTCCCTTATTACTCCTGCAATCAATGTTTGACTCATTGTCAAATATTGTCTTTAAAATCCTCATCCTTGTTTTCAAATCCCTTCATGGCTTTGCCCCTCCTATCTCTGTAATCTCAGACGCACATTCTTCCAAGATAACAGTGCTCCTCTAATTCTGGCCTTTTGCATATTTCCAATAATAATTTCTAAACCATTGATGCCTGTGTCTTGATGTTTCAGTTCAAGCTTTGGCCTTTCCTGTCCACTGCTCTTTGCCTCTCTACCTCATTTTCTTTAAAAGATGTATTAATACTAACCTCCTTGACTAAACTTTCAGTCATTTGACCTAATTTCTCCTTAAATGGCTTAATGTCATTCGTGGTTCTCTGCCTTGGGAAATTTCATTACATTAAAGACACTATACAGATATATGTTGTCAACATAATCCACTCCTCTAAAATACACAAACCTACTCTTTCACAAATGCATGGAAATTATGCTGGTGGAACATGAGGTATACTTCCATTATCTAGTACAGAAAGGTGATCATACATAGCATTCTGTGAAAATCCCATCAATGTTTTCCAACACAAAAACTAATGCATTGTAAAGCAGAACCCTGGTGTTCACACTTTCTCCAAATGGACAAACTCCAGTCTTTGCTAGTAGCGATGATTTGCAGAATAATTATTTTAACATACACATGATAACATGCACCAGAGTTTTTATTGGATACATGGTGACATAAGAGAGAGAAAACATCTGGAAAGAAACATTAGAATTACTTTTGGCACTGTGCACTAAAATAGGCACTGAAATTACTCTAATTCATATAAAATTAATACATGCTGTAATACATTAATTTCTGTTAGTGCATATTGTTGACTTATTCTTGATATAAAATATTGAAAAGCCACTTGTAGAATAGTGTAAACTTACTCTTGTTAGCATACACTGGGTAGTATTGTCTATCACACGAGTAGGGATGACACTGAATCAACTCAAAAGCAGAGTGAGCAACCTTGATCAGAGAGAAGGCACATGCTGAGTGCAAAGCAGGGACTGCTAGAACGTTTCTTTTTCAGGTAGACTTTTTATCTGATGTACACCATTTAAAATTTTACATGAACGGAGCTTATAGTTTATTTGAGACAATAATTTTCCTCAATGACTGCACTAGCTGTTATCTTGCCCTTCCTTGTTTGATCTTTCCCACCCTAAGAAGGGGTTTGATGATCTTCCATGTTACAGTCGTGCCAATGTGAGCCATTAGCCTTATTTCGGATAGACGCCTGATCTGCCATGCAAAGAAAACGCAAGTCAAATGGCCATCTTTTATCCCGGGCATATTTTGATTAATAAATCACTATTGGTACTTTACACTGAAAATAATTCGGAAATAGACTGAAAATATTGGTAAAAATGCTGAAATTACTATTGGTAATGTGCTGGTAAAGAATGATTGTGGCGGTGCCCTGACATTATTATTGTTAATATACACTGATACTTCTATTGGCCGTATACACTGATATCGCTTAAAGTAACGATCACAAATTATTATTGCTAGCAGAGAGAAAAATAACTCTCGATAATACATAAATTAGTTCAGGTCAGTATTAATTATTTTATTATTGACATTATATACAATTATGTTTAATAAACACAGAGATTAATATTAGCGATGTATACTGAAGTAAGCGTATGCTTGCTACAAACATTGCCATGCTGTTAACCTGCACTGTTAACTACCGTACACCGAAAATTCCCAGCAGAAAATTAATGCACGCGGAGCAGAGAAACTACCGTCATGTAAATTTTGCACAAACTCTATCTCTCAAATTTGATGCAACCGCGCAGTTCAAACGCAAAAGTTGCTGAGTACGTTTGTTTATTTGTGTGGAGAGGAGCAGGGGTGAGGTGAGAGCAGAGAGATGTGGCACGGCCAGTAACAATGACTCGGCCAGCTCCCTTGACTGCAATATCCTTCATTGGCAACATCCGCGAATTCGGTCAGTTGGGCAAACTTGTCGTTTAAATACTATCAGTACAGTAAGTAGGGATTGTCGCCTTGTGATTTCGTGGCCGGGCGAGGGATTAGAGTGCTAAACAGAAGTTACACATGACCGACAAGATTTTGGCCCCAGGAGGAAGTCAGTTTCAATACCTTCTCAAACAGTTTTAAAGGGAAGTTCTTCACATGAAATAGCTGAAAGACATTCAGTACATCAAAAGCTTTGTGAGTCTATGCTGTGTGTGCATTTTCTGCATGTGCCCGTAATTCTGTATGCCGGCATATCAACTTGAATTTAGTATAGATATCGTTGTATTTATTTCAATGGTGAGATTAGATTTAGATGTTTCTGTGTGTTTGTGTCAGTGCCCATATGCTTTTCATTGTTTTCTTTTTCCTCCTTGTTGTTGTTTCTGCGTGCCTGTTTCAATGTTGCGGGGTTTCTGTGCCACAGTTTATGCACAAGTTCGTTCTTATTACGACCTTTCTGTGCGTTCTCGAATCGGTGTCTGGGAATCTTTTGTCACTGTTCCTGCGGATTTGTGTTAGCATTTCGTTGTATCAGTGTTGGTGTTTATTTTTGAATGTGTTTCTGTGTAATGCTGTAGAATAGAATAAGTCCATAAAAATAGCTAGAAAATTTAAAGTTATAATTGTGGTGGTGGGAAATTTACTACAATAATCATAAGCAACGTTGATCTTCATCTAAATTGGTGAGATATATTGGCAAAAGTAGTGTTGATGAGGAGTTATGCATAATTTGGAACCAACCAAAGACGAGTTATTTTTGATCAAGTAATTTGTAATGAAAGAGCATGGATTATTGATCGCATCATGCAGGATCCTTTGGGAAAGAGTGATCATAAAGAGATGGGATTTCACATTCAGTTTGAAGGCCTGAAACTATAGTCTTGAATTTAAATGAAGACAATGGAAAAGATTAGAAGATAAAGTAATCTGGAAAGTAGATTCCAATGTAAGATAGTCAATAAACTATGACAGGCATTAAAGGAGTTATTTCAAAATTCTGATCAAATGCGTATTCCATTGCAAAAGCAAAACTCTGCCTGAAGATCAACTATCTCTGATTAACTAAACAATTTAAGAATGGTATATCATTGAAAGCAAAGACATTTTTTTCTGTTAACCATAGTGGTAGAACAGAAAACAACATTCTAGAAATCAAAGAAGGAGGACTAGAAACAAATGATTAAGAGAAAGAATATAGATTGTGAGAATAAATTAGAAAGTAAAGTAAAAACTAACTCTAAGAGCTTTGGAAAGTTAATAAAAAGTAGTTTAGTGAATGTTAAGGTTGACTCCTTAGATGAGTTGATAATGGGAAACAAGAAATAGCAGGCCTTTAACAAATAATCTGTAGGTGTCTCCTTGCTAAAAGACATAACAGGCATCTCAAGAATAATGGAAAATAAGGGACAAAGGCAAATGAACTTAAAACAATCTTCACTAGAGAAAGAGATGAAATACTGGGCAAACCGATGGCACTGAAGACCCTGGCATTGGTTTTAATTTTGCAAATTTCCTTAGATTCCAGCAGAACAGAAAACTGGAAATGTGACACCTCTATTCAAAAAAAAGGGAGACAGAAAGCAGGAAATCATATTCCAGATAGCTTAACACCTTCATTGGGAAAATACTAGAACGTATTATTAAGAAAATAGTAACAACATTGTAATAAAATTGAATAGCATCATCATGGTTTTGCCATGAGAAATTATGAATCATTCATTAGAGCTCTTTGAGACAGTAACAAGCAGCACTGATAATGAGAAACTGTTCGATCTACTGCATTTGGATTCACAAAAGGAATTTGGTAAGGTGCCACATAAAAGTTACTGAAAAAGATAAACATACATAATGCTGGAGATAACATATTAACATAGTTAAAGGACTGGCTTATTAATAGAAAACATAAAATCAAGATAAAATGTCAATTCAGTTTGGAAAATTATAACTCATGGAACACCATAGGGACTACTTAGGTTTCAACTATTTACAAACTATATTAACGACCTGGATGAAAGGTTGCATTTTAGCCAAATTTGATGATGGTACACAAATAGGTATGAAAGGAAGTTGTGGGCAGAACACATGAAGAGTGTAAAAAGTGAATTGGCAGAAATTTAATACATGAAGTGTAAAATGGAAAATAAAAACGTTACCCATTTTGATCTGAAGATTTAACAGCAAAATATTTTTTAAATTGTGAGAGACTACAGAATGCTGTGATACAAAGAGATCTCGATGTCCTTGTACAACACAGCTAATATGTACAGTGGGTAATTGAGAAGGCAAATAGAATATTGATCTTTAGTGCAACAGTGCTATTGTGGAAAGGTAAGGAGATTTTTCTGCACATTTGAAGAGCATTGGTAAGACCACACCTTGAATAATCCTTAGAGTTTTAGTCATGTAACTTAAAGAGGAATTTATTTGTACTAAAGGCTATTCCAAGAAAGCATTGTAGTTTGATTCCAGGGATGGAGAAGGTCACTTATGGAAAAAAGGTTGAAAAAGTTGGGCACATGCACATCTGAGATTAGAAAAAAAAGATGACCTTAATGAATCACATAAGATTCAGAGGAGGTTTGGTAGTACAGATGCTGAGAGGTTGTTTCACATGCTGGAGGAATCTAGAGCTAAGGGGTATTGTTTCGGAATAAGGGGCACTTATCTAAGACAGAGACAAGGAAGGATTTCCTTTCTCCAATTATTGTAAATTCTTGGCATTCAGTACTTGAAAAAACTGTAGAGGCTGGCCCATTGAATATATTTAAGACAGAAATAGATTTGAACAATGGAGAGTGAAAGGTTTTGGGGAATAGGTAAGAATGTGGAGTTGAGGTCAAGCTCAGATCAATCACAGTATCATTAAATGACTGAAGTGGCCAAAGGCAGCACATGGCTTACTCTTCATTTCTTATCTTTGTTCAAGTTACTATGCAATTGTAACAGTATTTCTGTGTGCTTACATTGGTTCTTCTGTGCAGTTGTGTTTTCTTTTCCTGTGCATTTGGTGACAGTTTATTTGAAGATTGTGGATATGAATAGTTTTTTACATTTTTCTGTGCTTCTGTGTGTTTGCAGTTGTGTTGGTATTCCTTTACAAATGTGCTAACATTTGTTTTAGATATAAGTTTGTAGGAATTTCAGTGTCAGTGTCTTGTTTGAAGGGAAACCTTATTCATGTTACCATTTTGTATTTTTGAAAGGCCTATTTAGGGCTTAAAGGGGCTTCTTTAATTTTAGAAATTGTTTATTTTCTTAATTTCTGATCTTGTTCAGAGTCCTGATGGAAGCTGTTCTTGAGTTTAAGAACAAGAAAGTTTGAGATTGACTTCTTATCAATTTCAGTTGGTGTTTCCCATGTTAAAATCCAGTCATTTGTTGAAACAGTGCAGCGATGAAAGCCTGTTTTGGGGATGACGGCCAATTGTGGATATTTTGCATCAACTTGTTCAGACACACACAGGGATTGCTGAAGAACCTCAGCAAGTCTGGCAGCATTTCTGGAGAGACAAACTGAGTTAATGTTTTGAGGTTGATCTGACTTCTTTGGAATTCTTCTGCTGAAGAATGTTCATATCAGACACAAAACGTACTCTCTTTCTCTTTCCACAGATGCTGCCAGAACTTTGAGGTTTTCTGGTATTCTCTGTGTTGATTTCAGATTTTTAGCCACAGTATGTTGTTTTTATATGTTATGACTTTTGGAGCAAAGGCCCATAGCAGACTCCATCTCCTTGGCCTATATTCATCCATGGAACATCTGGATAACCGTAACAATGTCAGTCTCCTACTTATTGACTACAACTCCACCTTCAACACCATCATTCTAAACAAACTCATCTCCAAACTCTGAGACCTAGGTCTCTCCCACTCACCCTCCTACCCCTCCCCCCACTATCCCAGAAACTTGGACTTCCTGACCCCTAGACTGCAATTAGTATGAATAGGTGACAATAATCCTCAAAACTGGTGCCATGCAAGGCTGCATACTCAGCCCCCTAATATACTTCTTGTGCACTCCCAACTGTGTGGCCAAATTCCACCACAACTCCATTTGCAAGTTTGCTGACAACACCACCATTAGAGTTTGCATCACAAACAATGATGAGACAGTGTACGGGAAAGAGATTTAGTTCTTAGTGACATGGTGTAAAGACAACAATCTCTCCATCAATGTCATCAAAACAAAGGAGCTGGTCATTGACTTCAGGAAGCAGAATGGATGGCATACCCCTGTCTGCATCAATGGTACTGAGGTGGAGATGATCCAGAGCTTCAAGTTCCCAGGAGTGATGATCACCAACAATCTGTCCTTGTCCACCTACTTCAATGCAACTGTCAAAAAAGCATAAAAATGTCTCTACTGCCTCAGGAGGCTAAGGAAATTCATTATGTCCACAAAGACTCTTACCAATTTTTATAGATGCACCATAGAAAGCGTGCTACCTGGCTGCATCACAGCGTGGTATGGCAACTGCTCTTCCCAAGACTGCAAGAAACTACAGAGAGTCGTGAACACAGCCCAGTCCATCATATAAACCAGCCTTCCATCCATTGACTCCATCTATACTTCCTGCTGCCTCAGGAAAGCAACCAGGATAATCAAAGAGCCTTCCCATCGTGATCATATTCTCTTCCACCCTCTTCTATTAGGCAGAAGATATAAAAGTTTGAAAACACGTATGAACAGATTCAAGAACAGCTTCTTCCCCACTGTTATCAGACTTTTGAACAGACCTCTCAAATGTTAATGTTGATCTCTCTCTCTCTCTCTGCACCTTCTCTGTGGCTGTAACAGGGTATTCTGTACTCTCCTCAGCTGTCTGATGCACTTTGTATGGTACAAACTGCTTGTAGAGCATGCAAAAAACAACATTCACTGTACCTCAGGACACGTGACAACAATAAATTAAGTCAAATCAAATTAGTTGTGACTTAAAGGTTTAGGGGTAAGGATGTAATACCACTAAATCACAGAAGATCTGTGAGTACATAGGTGCATGATCAGGAAATATTGGTCCTACTTGTCCACTATCTGGATCTGCCTGCAAAAACCAAGTTTTGTTACCCTTACTTTTCAAAAAAGGTCTAATTGTATTTGATCCCACCTTCCCAGGTTGCAGTACCAAATACAATGTATTCCTATCATAACATCTAAAGCATGGTGCATTCAGGACTGACTCCCAGCATTGTACACGCTGAGGCACATCGCAGTGCACTAAGCAGAGAGCAGAGAGAGGAAAACACGGTTTTGTTCTTACATCAAGAATGAGCACCTGGTCACAAGCATTCTTCCTGATCTGCGGCTGCAGTAGGGTTTGGTGATGTGTGGCATTTGCTTGGCACTGCAGTCTCGCTGGAGCCAGCAGTCTGTATGTTAGGGATGGTTCTTGTTTGTTTGAAGGGTGTTGCGGTGCTAATGCTGTATACACCACCAGGCGCGATATACTCTGCTGTCCAAGGTCTTGAAGTGCTGTGCGCTTCCGGGCTTCATTACGGCCATAATATATTGTAAAATTAATCTTTGCTCGATCCACATTGATCGTGTTCCATTTTGGGAATTGATCAATAAATTCGATGAGAATCAATTCATTTGCTGATGAATATAATCCTGTGAAAGATTCCCCACGGGGTTCACTTGTTTATCATTCAGACATATTTGCAGAACATACACGCGCACACTTCCCCGAGTGTTGTCGGCTCGGGAATCCGGTACTGGGTCGTTTACACAATTTCGTTCAGACATTAAGAACAATGAAGTGACTGTAGCAAAACTGAAGCATAGTGTGGCAAATCTTGAAAATCTCTTCGCTAGACTTCGGTTCATTCGAAAGAAATGTTGCTTTTAGCGCGTTAAAGGAAGATTTACAATTCGGGCGAGTTCTGTTCAATAGAGGAGGGGAACGTTTAGTTTATAAAGTCTCTCTTTACCCCGTATACACACAGTGAATTCAGTTCAAAGTCACAGTGTCTGCCTGATATAGGACTTATGCGTTGCTAGAGAGAGCTGCAACATTGAAATTATCAAGAAAGCGGTATAATAAGCTTTGGTGGAAGACTCTGAAACTGTTAAGTCTACCGACTAATCACAGAGTACTGGCAACATGACTTTTTAGTTCTTCATAAGCCGGACTCTGTTCAAAAAGAAGTTGAAATCTCGACTTCTGTAGAAGTGGGGAAATGTTCACGTGGGGATAAATCGACGTTGGAATCAAATGTAAGATGGCAATATTCGCCGGGAAGACAACACAAAGAGTTGGAAGGCGTCCAGGTACGCCCTGGTCCTTTTCTGCAAGCAGGAACAAAATTCTGGAAATCTGTAGCATGCACAGAGAATGCTGGAGAAACTCGTAGGTCTGTGGAGAGAAAGCAGAGTTAACGTTTCGGGTCCAGTCTGACTCTGTTACAGAATGTTCCAAAGGAGAGCCATCCTAGACTTGAAACGCTAACTCTCTTTCTCTCTCCACAGATGTTGTCAGACCTGCTAAGTTTCTCCAGTATTTCTCTCACTTATAAGCATTATTTGAAATTGTCAACAATTGGAGAAGATTTGTTTAAATAAACGTCGAACGGGGCCTGAAGAGAGACAGTGTACAGACAATTCAGTGAGAGACACGTAGGAAAGAGTTGGTCTTATTTTTAAGTGGAAGTCTGGAGCCACTGTCATGTTCACTTGGCGTAGATTACGCAGCTACGTTAAACCGGCGATATCAGACTGCTGCCTTCCCCCATTGCCACAGAGACAAATCAGGGGTTTCGACTAGAATGAAAGGGGGTGTAGAATGAAAGGGAGTGTGCATTTGCTTGGCGGATTACTGAGCTGGGGTATTATCTCAAATGTAAGATCAGGACAACGATGAAGTCATTAACAGTCGCTCGAGCCTTTTTTTTGCCAGAGGGAGAAAAGAATGAGAAGCATTCTTATTCCGCTAAAGTGTGTAGAATCGATAGTTCCCAGTTTGTTAAAATGACTGTTCAATCACCTGCATTGCAGGACACATTTATAGCACTGGTCTCCCACCTAAAGCCACCGCCCTCTCCCCCACCCCTCATTGATTTTACGCTCCATAACCCACTCAGGCGAGCCACTTCCTGCTGAGCGGTCGTCGGCCACAAATCTCGCACCTTTCTTCAGCTAATCTCGAACTCGCACTTGTCCCTGTACCCGGTTAAACCAAACATCGCCTTGAGTAGCACAAGGAGATTCCCGGGCGCAGGCCAATTCCAATCACTTCTGAATCTGACACCCCATTTACCACTCGAAAACTTACACTCGGACCCCAGAGGGAAACTTTCACCCTCGCCCAACGTCTGACTCTCTTCCATGTTCTGAATGGGCCTCTCAAATTTCAAATCTAATGATGACCTTGCTTTTTGCGCTCCCTCTTCGCAGCGGTAACTTTGTACTCCTCACTCTGTTCTATCAGCCTATGATCTTTGTACGTTATGATCTGCCTATACTGCGCAGCAAAACATAACGTTTCACTGTAGGTAGGTACATGTGCCAATAATAAAGCAAAACAAATCATTAGTATCTCCACGAATTTCGCTTTAATGAGGAGAGACCGGTCCTTTAAGTTTCCAGCTGGCTGGTCTAGATCTAAACTTTGGTCATTATTACTATCCCGTATGTACACTGCCAAGATGCAGTTCTGCCGTACTCGGGGCTCTTCATAAATCGGGAATTCGTTGAATCCGGTGACACAATGTAAACGCGTAGGTTGGGGGGGTGGGAGCGGGGGGGCGGGGAGAGAGAGAGGCGGAAGTGCGGTTGGAATCAGAACTACAGATGGCGCATGTACTAATGAGGTGAGGTGGGATGAAAATTGCGTGTCATTGGAGGACGAGCATACCGACTGAAGAACTGCACAGGAGTAGTGAAGAGGATAATCTGGAGTGTGGTGTTGTGCAATGTTGCAATGTGAAAGCTGAAGAACCAGGTGATAGTGGTCCTAGGTACCTTTGATTCATGGGTTTGGAGACGCAATGAGGAAGTAAAATAGATGGGTAAAGATAGAATGAGTTTTTGGCCAAAATACAAGAACATTGCAGTTTGATTGATGTTATCAGTATGATTTGGATTGGGCATGTGTTGAGGAGGTGGAGTAATTAAAGAGGTGACTGGTGGAAGGACAGGTGCTAAGAGGAAGGAAAAAGAGTCAAGGAGTCCAGCACAGGCGGCACGGTGGCTCAGTGGTTAGCACCGCTGCCTCACAGCGCCTGGGACCCGGCTTCGATTCCACCCTCAGGCGACTGTCTGTGTGGAATTTGCACCTTCTCCCCGTGTCTACGTGGGTTTCCTCCGGGTGCTCCTCCCACAGTCCAAAGATGTGTGGTTAGGGTGGATTGGCCATGCTAAATTGCCCCTAGTGTTCAGGGATGTGCAAATTAGGTGGGTTATAGGGGCATGGGTCTGGGTGGGATGCTCCAAGGGTCGGCGTGGACTTGTTGGGCCGAAGGGCCTGTTTCCGCACTGTACGGATTCTATGATTCCATGGAAAATACTCAGCAGGTGGGGCAGCACCTGAGGATGGAGAAAGAGCTTTTCAAATCTGTGGCCTTTCATTAGCACAAAGCTGAAACTTTATTGCTGCTTCTCCCATAGATCAGTGAGGGCAGGGTGAGTGCGGCTTACTGGAATCGAATACAGCCGTTGCAGATGGCTTGATATTCCAAATGTTAAGACAGAGGAAATTGTGTCTCATCTAAAATCGGACGGTCAGCCTCCAAACGGCATTTGAGAGACTCATTGAAGAGCCGAGAGACTGGTGCTGTGGAGATACGTGGGGAAGTGGACCTCATCTTCCTCCAGGAATATCACTAAGGAGTAACAACAACAACTTCCATTTGTATATCCAGTTTAACTCGCAAAACGTCCTAAGGTGTTCTACGGAGGGTAACCAGTCCGAAATTGACAGCGCGGCAGTGAAGGAGACATAACAACAGGCGCTAAAGCGTGTGGGCAAAGAGACCAGTTTTAGGCAGGTGACTTCAGGGAGGGAAGAGAGGGGGAGGGATCATGCTGGGGGGAGGACCTTCCATCACCTCGGTGCTAGACAACTGAAGGTGCGGCCAGTAAGGATGGGGCCGAGAGGTTGTGAGGGATTGCACCAAGGCTACAATTGGGGCAAGAAGCGTGTGGGCTGGTAATGACAGATCCTGAGGGTTACTCCTGGGGTAAGTGTGCTGGACCGAGGAGAAATGCTCTGGTAGGGAGATGGAAGGGTTGCAAAGCACGTTCTCTGAGTCAATGCGGTGACCGTACCAGAACTGTCCGTGTCTGTGAGTATTGGAATGAATGCGTCACTGTGTAAATATCCCAATGCAGCCAGGGCCCTCCTGATAGACAGTCATCCCGGACCAAGGATCCATCAGCAAAACAAAAAGCAACAGTGGGCACAGGGAGGGTTAGAGCATGCAAGTCTGCGCCTGTTGGACTGATTTCTGCGAATTGACGAGAAGGCAAGATAAGGTGGTGCATTGATTCGAACCAAGGCCCAATTAATGAAGGTCCCGCCCACCCAGATGAAATGCTCTCCTCTTATGGCAAAGTCGCGCCCCCTGGGGGTGGGGAGTGGAGGAGGAAGGGGGATCCTCGCTGTCTGATTGGCAGGGGGGAGCCATGATGTCATGATGTGTTGGACTGACTGGATGTGAGAGAGAGAGATCTGGAGGGATCAGTGAGAAGGGAAATCCCGCATCAACACAGCCACTGGGCCAGTGGATTTATTCATTGAGATCTGGACAGATTCGTTTTTTCGTTTTTTTTTAGAATTAGATTGTACAAAGATCTAGACAGATAGCTCTCTCGTTATTGGAGGTGGGGGTGTTGGAAGAAGGGGTGGCAGGGAGGTATAGTGGGGGAAGGACACTTCGTTTGGAAAAAAAAAACAAAATGATGCAAAGTACAGCCGTGACCACAGAGAGTCCCGGAAAAGGAGTTCGGGAGCTGCTAGGAGTCACGGTACAACGTAAGGAGCTTTTAATCCCAGGGACGTTTATACAGCCGCGGGGAAGCCTTGTTACTAACATTCCACATGCCAATGCGACGGGGAATCTGCATTTCATAGCAAAGGGGTGCGTGCTGAGGTTGTGGGGGCTCGGGGAGGGGGGTGGGGGGGGGGGGGGTGTTGCTCTGGAGAAGGATGTATCAGAAGGGATATCAGATGGATGCTTTGCTGCAGGAATTCAAATGAGGAATTTAAATGAATTGCAGGCTGCATTGTGCATAAGGCCCTGATTTTCTCGCTAAAGGCCAATATGTTACTGACCATTGCAGTGTATTTGGTTCGGAACGTGAGTGTTGCAACTTTTAATCAGTAGACGGGAAGAGAACGGGGATAAAGAAAATCCTGTGGGTTACATCAATCACCTGTTTATGAAGCGCAGGCTGCCAGCGATGTCCTGCAGCATGCAAGATCTCCCAGGACATGAAGGGATACGCACGGACTGCACTGCTCCGCAATTCTGGAGTTTCAAAAAAAAATACCCGCAACAAGTTCAGGCCAGCCAACGCTGCGGGAGAAATCTTTTTTTTGAAAAAAAAACCTGTCATCTCAGCTGACATGACTCGGCAAAGAAGACGCACAAGCCTTGGACAGATTCAAGAATTTGGACATCAGAGTTTACCGGAATGTTAACGTCTGGTCCCAATCTGGCTCTAAGTGGTAGCTGGAGAGGGGGGTGGGTGTGAGGCGGGCGCTGGGGTGGGGGGGTGGTGGGTGCTAAAGCGTGTGATACCGTCAGAGACCATTCAGTCAAAAGCAGTAACAAGGCAGTGCAGGAACCTGCAACAGGGAGACGGGAAGCCCAGTTATAATGGACAGCCCGCCTGGTGCACATATTCAGGGAGCACAGATAAATGGTCTTCATCAGGTTTTATCTCCAAGGCTGTCTTTCTGATTTTTTTCACGTGTCAACAAGGCACACTAACAGCCCGGGGCATGCTGCTAGCATCTGTCCCTGTCTCTTTAGCTGAAAGGGGTATTATTGATTTCATATATATATGTGTGTGTTTGTGTGTGTCAAATATTAAATAGGGTTCCAAAGAAGTCTTCAAGACAACTGGGTTAACGTGTGGAGATTGAGTTACTCAGTAATCAGGAAGGGGATACTCATGTCTAGTCGGGGTGGATGTTGAGGATTTATCTAATAAGAGAGAAGTGCGTTGGGGAAACATGCTTTTAATTGCCAGTTGCGTTCTCGGTTTGTTGGCTGGCAGTTTGCGTCCCCCGTGCAACGGGACAAAGCGGCAGCATTGAGTTTATTTGCTTCAAGCGAGCTGTTGACTGGCAGCCGCAAGGAGCTGTCCCGATGAATGAAAGCTGAGTGAGATTTCAACCGCCTGTTTAAGTGTAAGCCTTTCAGGACCTGATGCCGTGAATGAGCCCCCGATCCAAATCTCAAGCTTTTTTTTATATTTTAAATTTGAATGCAAGTTAATTTTATTTCTATTTCTCTGCTTTCAAATGTCAATGACATGCAGGGCTTTTTGTAATGGAGTGAAAAGTCAGTATATTTCACACTGATCTTGCATGGTACAATAATTCCTAATCTTATCACTAACCTTCCTACAGATACTCTTCCTTTATAAGCGACGGAACCTGTTGGCTTTGTTTAAATCGTTGTGTGTTTTTTTTAAACGTTACATCTTTGAACACTTTCTCCCTGAACACGGGCATATTCCACGTCTGTGAAATTGTATTTACCTCGATTTCTTATTTAGTCTCAACTTATGGGGAGTCTGGTCACTTTCGAGCAACCTCGGACAGCATCTCATTCCATTTTTCTCTCATTCGAACTGTCTTCGCTGTACTGAAAAGGTGTTTGTTTTTTTTTCTATAGTTTGCCGTTACATTTTAAACATTGTTGTTCCGGAGTTGTGGTTGGAAATATCGAAATCGGAAATCGTCAAAATAAAAATCAATCTGCCCCATATTGTCGGTTGAAATGACAATATTTTCTAGATGAAACGACCTTGAGGCTGTTCACGGCTTGTCCCTGTTTTTGTTCTGGATTATCGGAATGCATGTGTAGGACAGTCCACTTGTCACACACGCTGACAGGTTGCCAAAGCATTCCTCCACTTCTCTGTCAAAGATGAATAGGAGAATTCTCCCTCTCCTTGTGCTCAGAAATATCCTAGCAGAAGACTTGGAATATTTTAAATTCCTACTTCTGTAAAGTACCACTTTTCACTTGATGTAATATTGCCGAATAACAGTCGTGTTAAAACAAATTAATAGTGGGTGTTTGATCTGGTTAAAAATTCCTCGACAACTTCACTTCCCAATCCGTGGTGTTCATATCCTACCGAAGTTGTTGTGTAAAAGTCTTTTGCCCCCTTTATTTAAGATTTGTTACCTCTTTTCATGGCCTGATTTTGTGCTTGATTTCTGTTCTGCTCTGGTCCCCTCACACGTGTGTAATTTCTTCCCTTGATCCCTAGTTATTGAGGTTAAAAGTATATTCCTGCAGGGTTCATTTTTGTTGTCGCGTGCATTGTATTTTGTTTTTTTTAGACTGAGTCCTCTTCCTCTCCCTTTTCTTTTAACAGAGATCCCGCTCTGCGGGGGCTGTAACCAGCACATCCTGGACAAGTTCATCTTGAAAGTGCTAGACCGCTCTTGGCACAGCAAATGCTTGAAGTGCGCTGACTGTCAGCTACAGCTCACCGATAAGTGCTTCTCCAGAGCCGGCAACGTTTACTGCAAGGAAGACTTTTTCAAGTGAGTCAGTTCGCGCTATGTATGACCACCCTCAAAGGGCAGCGTGCCCTACCAAACACCCACGCAGGCTGCCATTCTCACTCAAGGCGTACATTGTGCCCAAGTGCCTGTTGGGCACATCTATAGCACCATAGGTTTGAGAAGGGTTTGCTTCCCGGAGTATTATGATTTAATCATGTGTACATTGTCGCTGCATCACATACGGTTGCTGCTTATTGCTTGTGTAGGAGCAGTTGGCGTGATACTTTAAGGTCTTTCTAACTTGCCCACTATCACCCCTGACATTCTGCCGAAAAGTGGTTTGCTTTCTATCACTTCAATCGCCACTTGGTGTTGTCACGTGGAAACCTGGCCCTATATACTTACAAACCTAATCAGCAACCTCGCTTCAAACAACATACGCAACACAGACACTCAAACTCTCTCGCCCACTCTTTCACACACATGCACACTTTCTCTCTCATGCACACTCTCTCCAACTCACACGCTTTCTCCGACAAATCCTTTCTCTCTCTCACACACGCTTTCACTCTCTCATATACACTTCCTCTCTCAAGCACTTCTATTTCACACATAACCTTTCTGCCTTGCAGCCATTCTCTCACACACACACTTTCGCCCAAACTGACACCTTCTCCCGCACGTTAATTTTGTCTCACACACTTGCTTTCAGAAGTGCCCCTCTTTGTGACACACGCACTAACATTTTCTCTCACACTCACACATGAACACCTCATTTCTCTCACATACACTTTCTCTCTTTCACCCACACACAAACACATGTCATGTCTCAAGGTTTCCTATTATTAGCACTGACTTGCAACACATTACGAAATCATATATTTGATGCCAGTAACCGTATTGTTTTAGACGTGTGTTGCTGGGCGAATGCACGCGTATTCTGATACTTGTGTAGGGTTCATGTTGACAGTGAGGGAACACGGTTGTAAATACAAGCTGAATCAATACTTTGATATTTAGCGTAACTCATACAACAGCAGTCCGCATTCCGTTGAATGTCCCGCTGCTGTGTTACACAGAAAACAGTTTTCTCATTCTGTGCCATACGTGTTTGTTCCAGTTCGAAATCAAGGACCAAATACACAGGTCAAATCAGAAAACTGTTTTAAAGAGAGGCGGGACTGTTTAAATAACAAGTCACAACAGAGAGGGGGGCGGATATTCCCTGTTAGAGGGAAGCGATAGACCTGCTAACGCTGGGTAACAGCGGGTTATGTGATTAAGCTAGATTAAAATGAATTAGTTGGCCAGAAAGTTTCCGATAGATACCAAGTGAGTCAATCACATTGCCCTGGGGCGAGGGGGTGAAGAGTAGCACTTTCTATGGACTTAGGATGGTTGTACCAATATAAAACAATTGTGAAACGGTTTTTATGAGTATTACAAACTATTATGAGATGATTATATCAATATCACAGCTTATTGTATGATATTTGTATCAATATTAGAGAATATTGTGGGGTGATTGGTATCAACATATACAGGCCATTGTGGCATAATGCATCATTTCAAAACCCGTTGTATAAACGCTGTGTATTGTTAACGGTTTGCGGCTGGCGAAGTTTATACAGTTATTTCGATGAAATTTTGCCAAGTTGAAAACCTGACCTGGTAATGAATGAATTGCCGCCAGTGCCTGCGATTTTCCTGACTTTTATTAACAGTGGGAGCGAAAGTAGATTCCGCGCTTTGTCTGTGCACTGCAGGCCTGGCCCTTATTTGAAACAAGTCCTGTCTAGCAGGAGAACACAGCACACCTTTGGGGGTGGGGGGAGCTGGGGTGGAAATAAAGCGGTGTACTCTCGGAAGAATGATCTCCAGTCTGATGGTTTTGCTCTTGGTCAGAGTTACTTTGTACACCGTGAATATGTAATTATGGAATTAATATATCTACTAGAAATAAACCGAGATTATGTACCGAAAGCTGAGCTAGATGGAGACATATAAAATAAGCACAGACATACTGAGAGAAATATCGGATAGATAGAGCCATAGATGCGTATCCTTACAGTAGTATATGGAAAGATACGCACAGGATAATTTAATAATTGTTTAAAAATAATTTCATTGAATATACTTTTGCATCAACCGTCGTATAATCACGGCACAGCAGTCTAGTTACTACAGGACGACAGAGAAGGTGGGGTGATTTGAGGACTTCTTAGATAACAACTGGTATATTGCGATTGGAAGAATGAGGGAGGAGTGGGTGGAGGGGAGGTGGGGTTCAATTTTGAAGAGTTTTTTTCAGGGACTTAAACCTAGAGTAGGCACCAACGAAAAAGCCTGGTCCCGTTCCAAAACAAAAGCGTTTTCGAACTGAAATCCGTTTCCGTAGCCTTTTTGCAGCACAAATTGGCCCTTTTCGTTTTAGTTAACATTCAGTCGGTGAAATCAAAGCTGGGGATCTGTAGCTACATTTTATCTTTTAGAATCCCCTTCTCGATTTGGTCTTTTCTCCCCTCAGGTTTCATGTTATGGTCTCTCGAATTGCCCTGCTGTTCCATGGCTTCTTTCTTACTCTCTCTCCGATGTATTTTGTTGACCCAGATACTGAAGATTAATTTCAGCGGGTTTCCCACTGAATTATACTGAAAATCCGAACCTTTAATCACCTCACCAAACAACATCTGCCCACTCTCAACGCCGCGGCCCTCTGGTTTGAGCTGAGGATAATATTATGCATTGAAATAAAGGTTGTTGCTTATTCATGTATTTAAAAAAATGCAGAAATGTACAATTTCCCCTGTAAAAGCAAAATTGATTCTTCACCGTTTAAAGTGAGACGGAACGACAGCAGGGATAGTATGGAATCTGTGTTTAAAGGCGATTGTCTGTAACTTGCAAATTCTGTGCAGACGGGTTTGTTATTTAAACGGAGGGTTGGGGGGGTTCGGACCTCGGTTAAAATCCCATCAACCGTGTCTTCAAAATAACACACTATCGCAATTCAACTGGCGAGATCTTGAGAAGGGCTGTTTATTTTAGGAGGTTTGTTTAATTTATACAGATTTTTTTTAGCCGGGTTTTTTTGATGAATTCCTCAGCCGAAATTGGACCCATCCTTCCGGCGCATCGTGGTTCACCCTAGTTTACACGGGACTGATGTTAAAATCTGTGCGATCTTTCGGCTAAATCCGAGTGATCTTTAAATACCATGAAAATCCTGTGAATTGGGTCTGTGCGGCGCAGTTTCTATTCGGAGATCTACAACAAGTGGAAAATTACAGTTTTTAACCAAAAATCCGGACATTCTTTTGGTCCGATATTTCTGTAAAATCCCCCTTTGCCGTTTCGTGAAATTAACTCTTTAATGACGCGGCTAACTTTGATTTGACAAGTGGGAAAGGATATTTACTGAGGACCCAGACTGTGATTCCCTGTCCTTTGATCTAGACTTCACACCTCTCTGCAACATTCACCTTTAAAGAAATAAACAGGATTTGAATTTTTTTAATTGCTAAAAAAATGTAAGATAAGGATTTGTAAATGCAAAGGACAGTTCAACTTTCTATTACATAATTTCTACACCATTTGAGCGGTTTCAAGCTGGTAATAAAACTCACATTGAAATATAAAACTTGCGAGTTTAATTCTGATTCACCTATTTTTTAAGGTGGAAGCAACTCGGTAACGTAATTTCAGCCGGTTAGACTAGAACATCCCAAACGCAAAAACGCTTAGGTTCTGTTCTGTGTAAACGCGACGCGCCTCACTACAGAAAGTAGCAGCACGATGCACCGTACAGCATTTAACAACTCAAACTGATTTGCTAAAAATTCATAACCATCGCAATGAAAAGTGCTTGAGGTCTTCCAGATTCATATCCATTTCTGATACAGGACAATACAACTATAAGATAATGAGGGGTAGAAGGCTTCGGCAATACAAGGGCTCTGTGAAACGTGAGCCGGATTAGTGTGACAGGACATGAAGTGCGACGTGCCTGATAAATGTGATCTGGTTTAGAGAGTGAAGTGTGAAATGAATCAGAGAATAGATGTAATCTGGATTATAGAATGGTGTGATATGGGTTACGGAGTGAATTGTGATCTAGATCAGAGAGTGAATTGTGATCTGGATTAGACAGTGATTTGTGGTCTGGATCGGAGGGTGAACTGTGGTTTGAATTAGAGAGTGAAGGGTGGTCTACATTTGGGAATGAAGATCACCTGGATTTAGAAACAAGTGAACAATGTGGATTAGAGGGCGAAGGTTCTTCCCCCCACCCCCATTTTTTTTTCGATATTCCACTTCAAAATCTTCTTATCGTCTGGATATCCCTCCCCCGACTCTGAGCCTTTCAGACTTCAGCAACGAACTCCGATCAAATTGAGGGCTTCAAGTGGGAACATTGGATTTCCATGGGGGTTACTTGGCACGTTTCTGACGGTCTACACAGAAAATCAGTCCCGTAAACATTGATGTCCCCAATATTTTCTCCTTTGCCCTTCCAGCAACGCATCCGGAGGCAGGGTTAGTTCGGCAAATGGCCGGAGAAATGTTCTCGGTTTGTTTGTTTTTCTTTATCAGTCTAGATAGTGAAAACATAGACTTTGGCAACACAAACAACAATAAGCATTCCAGTTTTCCAACAAAACGGAGTGATCCGAATCTCTGAACCTCATTGTAGGTTTCGGCTAACTTGATGTCTGTAAATAAGGCTGACTATATTTAACAAAGGGATGGTAATTCACTGATCACTGGGGTGTAGTCGGGCCCTGCTGCTGCATCTCAGACAGAATCCCGTTAAGTTTAAGAATCAGTGAAAGTTCACCGAATTTACCTTTGATTTAATTGTATCGAAAACAGTTAATGACGCAGGATATCAGAAGATTTAGACAAACAGAAATCTGGAAATTGAGGGCAAGAAACACTCCATAAGTTATTCAGTTCTTGGTGGAAATAACTTGGTGGAAATATTGTGCTTCTCCCCGACCTGTTGACCACTTAGAAGTAAGGATATCTCCCTTCCCTCCTCATATTCAAAACACACTTTCCCTGAAATTTCACAATCCTTCCTTCTGCTGTGCAGCGCTTCCAGTGTAACTGCAGATCCCTGCAAAGTTTTCTTTTTGTTGTACTTCCTATGAACCTACCCAATTCCTGTGGCATACTCGATTAGATTGTTTGGAAGAATACACTATATTGTTGAGATTGGTTCGTTAAACTAAACCAAGACAAAATCGCCAGAGTCTGTTGGGATTCATTCTAAACCTCTGTAGCAGCTAAGGAAGTGAATTGTAAAAACCTTAGCAATTAGGTTTCTGGGTTTATATTGAGTGTGGATGTTGGCCAGAGACTAGACATCGGACAAGTAGTCTCAAAATTAAATATTAATCACTAATTTCGGTGGAAATGACTTAATATCTAAATGAAGAGAAAACGGTGATGTCCAACGCAGTTCAGTTCAGGGACCACTTCAGTTCATTTTGTGCTTCATCGAAACCATACACTGTGGAAACAGGCCATTCGGTCCAACAAGTCCACACCGACTCTCCGAAGAGCATCCCACCCAGACTCACCCTATCCCTGTAACCTTGCATTTCCCATGGCTAATCCACCTAACCTGCATACTTTTGGATTATGGGAGGAAACCGGAGCACAGAGGAAACCCACGCAGACACGGGGAGAATATACAAACTCCACACAGACGGTCGCCTGAGGGTGGAATCGAACCCAGGGTCCTGACGCTGTGAGGCAGCGGTGCTAACCACTGAACCACTGTTCTTCAATTAAACCTTGAAAGAGTAGCACCCGAATTTTTTAATATAAAAACAGTGGGAAGTCCTTTTTTTGTAGAAATTCAAACAATACTGTTAAGGGAAAGCAGGGAAATAGGGTTTAACAATAGCAGACTACATTCCAGGACAGTAAAGAGGAATTTTAGTTTTAAAGAAAGGCAGCAATGATACTTTTCATGGATATAGACTCTGTTGCCACAGAGGCTGCACGATTGGGAATAAGATGGTAGGGATTCACATAAATTGAAAGGCAACATTTCAGCTGGATGAAACTCTGGGGGGAAAGGCTTGAATTCCATTGAAATGCAGTACAAAAACTTGTCATTCGCCCTAACCAGGCCTTGTATTTCTGCTCCACTCCAGCACCTTCCGATTCTTATTCATCCATCTTTTCCATCATAATCCTTTATTCATCCCTCCCCACAACTCCTCTTGTATCTTAGACAACAAGGTGCAGGGCTGGATGAACACAGCAGGCCAAGCAGCAT